>NC_091245.1:213010000-213635000 GCF_042477335.2 Ovis canadensis
CAAGTCTACTAAAGTAAATTTTTTATTCTATGCTTAGAAATAATTTGTGCATATTTGTATTTGGTCTTGTAAACATTTATAATGTTTAAGATAATTTGACATTTTAGAATGCTTAACAGGTTATCCTCGAGATGTCAATTTAAACTATCTCCATAAGCTCTGTCATTGTTTTAGATTTGTGATTTCTAGTGAAAAGATATGATAATTTTATTAAATCTGTATTTTTGTAATATTCAAAAGAACAAGATTCATTCTATTTTATAATTAATTTATCATATTTATGAGCATGACTTGTGATTCTTTTGTTTGTTGAGTAATAAAGTATTTTAAAGATTGAATATATTAAATGTATAAATGCAGTTTAATAATTCAAAGGAATTTAATTAACTAAGTTGTAAACATTCACTTAAAAGAGAGACTTAGATATGGAACTTGAAATTGAAAGCTTAAAGGAAAACTAGGTTTTCAAATTTGTAATAAAGGAAACTGAATTACTGTATATTGCCTTCTTTGCCCGCGAAATCTGTCTTTAAGAACAGTCCACAGCTAAATTGCCACGTGGGGGCAGGGGAGGTGGTGGTGAGAGGCAGGGAGTAAGTAGCACAAAGGTCTTCTTATGTAATCCTTCCTTCCTTGTGCAGATGGACTAATATTAACAGCTCAGAGTATAAACGAGTGAATGCAGTTGATTGATTATAACCACTGCATTCAGTAAATAATTTTTGGAGACTCTAATCTAGAAACTGTGGGTCATATAACCAAGATTAAGATGTGGTTCCTCCCTCAAGCAGTTTCTCCTTTTTTCCACTTTACATTTCTCTCTTCTCCATTCATGGAAGGGCTTGCACTTTCTTGCCGTGACCTGCTTAGTTTCACTCTGTGGAAGAGCAGACAGGGCTGTCAGACAGCCTCAAGTGCAAATTCTTGTTTTGCCATTTGGCACACGAACTTCCATAAGCTATTTGGTCTTGTTACTTTAGTTTCCTCATGAGTCAGAGTCAAACTGAGATAACGATATCATTTACCTCTCCAGGTTTTTTGAGAAAATTAGGGGCAGCAAAGATAAAAGTGCTTGGTAACAAGCAACAAGCTTCAATAACTGGTAGCCATTAATATGATCTGTGGTTTCTTTTCAACAATGTCCTTGTCCAAATAGAATGTCACCTTACATCTACCCAGTGATAAAATACGTTTAGGCTTCTGAGCCCATCAAGAGCAGGGGAGATATTTGGGGCCAGAGACAGTATAAGATAATAGAGAGCTCTTTATTGCCTACCCTTACTCTCTAGCCAGTTGTATCCAGACCTATGATTTCAAATATCCTTACCTAACTGATGAGTCCCAACATGATGTTTTCCAGCTCTGATCCCTCCTCTGAACACTGGACTTGGGTCTCTGGCTGTCTATTTGATGTTTTCATGGGGATGTCTGATCAGCACATCAAACTGTAATGCAAAACTCTTGATTTTTCCCTCATAAACTTTCTCCTCTCCCAGCCTCTTCCATCTTGATAAATGGCCATTCCATTCTTCTACTTATTTGGTCTATAATCTCAGAATCATCTTTGACTCTTGTGTTTCTCTCTCATGCCACAAGTATATTTCCTGATGCTTGTTTAAAATGTACACAGAGGGCTTCCCTGGTGGTAAAGAATCCGTCTGTCAGTACAGGAGATGTGAGTTAGATCTCTGACTTGGGAAGATCCCACATGCTCTAGAGCAACTAAGTCTGTGTACCACAACTACTGAGCCTGTATTCTAGACCCTGGGGGCTGCAATTACTGAGCCCATGTGCTGCAACTGCTGAAGCCTGTGAGCCCTAGAGTCTGTGCTCTGCCACAAGAGAAAGCACTGCAATGAGAAGCCTGCACACCGCAATGAAGAGTAGCCCCTGCTTGCCGCAACTAGAGAAAGCCCATCCAGCACTGAAGACCCAGCACAGCCAAAAAATAAAACAAATTAAATATAAATAAAATTATTTTTAAAATTAAATAGAATATACACAGAGTGATGACCTAGAGGGGTGGGAGGGAGGCTTAAAAGGGAGGGATATATGTATAGGTATACTTATAATTCATGGACAGAGGAGCCTGGTGGGCTACAGTCCACGGGGTCACAAAGAGTCAGACACGACTGAGCGACTTCACTCACATACTTATAATTGATTCACGTTGTTGTACAGTAGAAACCAACACACCATTGTAAAGCAATTATCCTCCAATTAAAAATAAATAAAATGTACACAGAGTTTAGCATCTTTTAACCAGGTCTTGCCACCATCCCCCACGTGCCACCCTCTCGTTGGGATTCCTACATTAGTCCCTAACCAGCTGTCCCCTTTCCACTGTTGTACAGCTGCACTTGACACTGCCCATAAGAAAAGAGAAGTTGGAGCAAGTCATTTCTCCACTCAAAACCTTCTGATGGCTTTCCATCTCGTGAAAAGAAAAAGACCTTCACATCTGGTTCCTGACTCCCTCTTTGGCCACTGCTTGGCTCACTGGCATCAATTTTACCCCTAAAATACAGCTTTTGCCTCTGTTCTTTTGTATTTGCTTCCCTGGTGACTCAGAAGGTAAAGAATCTGCTTGCAGTGCAGGAGACCTGAGTTTATTCCCGGGGTTGGGAAGATCCCCTGGACAAGGGAACAGCTACACACTCCAGTATTCTGGCCTGGAGAATTCCATGTACAGATGAGCCTGGCAGGCTACAGTCCATGGGGTCACAAAGATTTGCATGACTGAGAGACTTTTACTTTCTCACCCTCTTGTATTTGATATCCCCTCCTCCTTCTTCTGCTTTTGCTCACTCATCCTCCAATTTTGTTTCCTGCTCACAGGTCACCTTAACTGAGCAGCCTCCTCTAAAAGCCCTATCTAAACTAATATATGCTCCCAACCATCTTCCCATCTTCTTTAAGTTTGGTACCTGTCATTTACGTGACTTACTAGCATTTAGGTATGGTCACATGCCCAAGTTCTGGCCAAGTGAGTCTGAGTGGAAGTGATAAGCACAACTGCCAGGACAAGTCTTGAAAGAGCCCAATGACTGGCATTTGAATGTGATGGCAGGAGCCAGAAAGGCTAAGTTAGGCAACCAGTAAGAAGATATGTGTTGAGCTAGTAGAAACTGGGTCCTTTTTACATTACCAGTTCTGTAATGCTTACATTGGAATGGCCACGTTAGAGAATAAATTTTTATCTTGTTTAAACAACTTTTTATATTGTCTTTGTTATGGAAGTCAAACTATAGGCTAATATGTGTGCCATGCTGTTACTTCAGTGGTGTCTGAGTCTTTGTGACCCCATGGACTGTAACCTGTCAGGTTCCTTGGTCCATGGGATTCTCCAGGCAAGAATACTGGAGTGGGTTGCCATTCCTTCTTCAGGGATCTTCCTGACTTAGGGGTTGAACCTGCGACTCCTATGTCTCCTGCATTGGCAGAAGGGTTCTTCACCACTAGCGCCACCTGGAAAGGGCATGTATGTTTTGAAATCTGTCCTTCCAACCTCCTCCTGACTGGACTGGACCATAAATTCCACGTGGGTATAGGGGGTGTGTTTGGTTTACTGTAAACAACTTCTTGAACAATGCATGATACACTGAACAGTCAATAAAAGTTTGTCAAATGAATAGCAAAGCCATCAACATAACGTGAGGCCTTGATCACTGCCCAAGGAAGCACATGGCTGGTCAGTATAAGTAAGTGATGGGTACAGCAGTATGCTCTGTGTGTGGCTGGTTTTCTATTCTGACTAATCACAAAGGCAGGATACGACCTGCTATTTCCATTATCTGAGAGGCCTAAATACTTGTAAGATGGTTGTGTGTCGCTTTTGTAATTTAAATGAAGACTCCCAAGTAAAGTTCATTGTTGTAATGAAATCGGGTCACAGAGTCACAGAAAACTGACAAGGTTCACACTGATGAGGAAAGGTCACACGTCGTGTGCTAAGCACAGATGGAGAAAAGGAGCTTGTATGGTGAGATCCTGAGATATGTGTCTGAGATGTGCATTGCTGTGGATGGCAAACCCTGAACACTGGAAGAGCCACAAAGAATTGCACAAACTGAGTCAGAATGAAACAGAAATATATCACAGGGTGCCAGAGAGACGCTTGAGGGTAAATGCTGCAGACACAAAGCCACTGCGTTCCCGGGTGAGTAAAAATACGAAAAAGAGTTACAGCGCCAGGATCACATTTTTGGTATCAGATGTCTTTTTCATGTTATTAAGTTTGTTTTGAATATTTTAATTATATAGATCAGCTCACATAAACAACTTAAAACATCACGGTGGCTTTAAAAATATAGTAATGATATCCTATAGTTCTGGGGTTAAACCACCTTAATTTTAAAATGTTCTATTTCCTTTGTGATGAAAGTTGCAAAGGTGTAGGCTATCTTGCCATTGCACACCCCCTGGGTGTAATATTACTGAAATAAAACAAGTCAAGATTTGTTTAGTCATTTTATAACAAACATGTAACTTCTGGTAACAGTTACTGGCCCCAGGTTTTTCTTTGTTGAGAGTTAGCTAGAAAGTTCAAGAGAACTTCTTAATAATGTGCCTCTTTGTTAATAGAGGAGCCTGGTAGGCTGCAGTCCATGGGGTCGGGAAGAGTCGACAGGACTCAGCGACTTCACTCACTTTGCTTTAAAATTTCTTAGTAACAATAATTTCTCTTTTTTAGAAACATATTAACATTTATATTCAAAGCATAAGGACAGCTTTTAGATTAGGACAAAGTATTGGGAATTGGTAACAATAGTTACTTCTTTGTTGCTGCTGCTCTCTTGCCTAAGGCATTTTGGTGAGGCCTCTGATCTGGTATACTCTAAGTGTTGGAATGATTAGTGGGTGGAGGTAACAATACATGTGACCTTTGTATGGTGCCTCATTTATCTGAGTATTTCATGTTGAAGCCACAGTGTTTATCATATCAGATAGGTTCTGGAATATAGAAGTCAAAGGGATTGTTGTTGTTTAGTTGCTAAATCGGGTCTACTGAGAGACTGTAGCCTGCCAGGCTCCTCTGTCTATGGGATTCTCCAGGCAACAATACTGGAGTGGGTTGCCATTTCCTCCTCCAGGGGATCTTCTGGACCCAGGGATTGAACCAGTGTCTCCTGCATTGCAGGCAGACTCCTTTATCACTGAGCCACCAGGGAAGCCCCTAAGCCTCCCTTAAAACCCCTTCACAGGGAGAACCAAGGCTTTTCCACATTGGGTGCTTTTATTTGTCCAAAGGTCACTTCAAGTCTGTCTTCAGTAAGCACAGGGGAGGAAGTTCACTTTACTGGAACAAGTTTATGGCACAGGTCTCCACCTTTGGTGACTATTCTCATGATATTCAAATGAAGTCATTTATGTACAGAAATGCTTTATAAACTTCAAGGATGCAAACAAATTATTATTATTACCAATGTGATAATAACAGTTTAGGAATTTCTGTTAGGAAAGATAGCAGCTTGGTGTAGGGTCTAAGAATTTCAGGCTGGAAGCCCTGGACCCTAGGGACCTGAGGCAGGGTGGGCCCTCCCTTGTGAAGGGAGGGAGTGATGTCATTTCAAGGGAAGGTAAGTCTGGGATCCCTGGTTTGGAGATAACCCTGTCAAGAAACAGTGTGAGGAGTCCTCATTCACTAGATGGGCGGTTTGATTTTCCAGTAGCTACTGCCTGAACAGGACCCACGCACGGTGGCACAATGTGTAACTTCAAAACAAGCTAGGTCCATAGATGTGTTTCACTGGGTGGCTCAGATAATGAACCCTAGTTGTACTGAGATAGCTTACTAATTGAACAGAAGGTGATGCTTAGTTACATTTATATGTATTTCACTACAAATATTGACAAAAAAGTAAAATATTATATTTTCATTACTTCTGAAAAGAGCCTTTGCAAAAGGTGTTAGTTCTGCAGTCAGTCAGTCTGAGCTTCAGAATCTTTCTGATGCAAAACCAGCTCTCTTTGTGCTGTTTCCCTGTACACTCAATACAGTGTTTTGGAAACCTGCAGTTATCTAAATTCCCATCGGATGACATTGTTTAATCTAACATTCCCTCTTTCATATATGAAAATAGCTCTAAGGACAAACCACAGAGAGGCTTTGAACACTTTCTGGTGGTTGGGAGGGAGTTTCCAATCTCACTCCCTCTCTTCTGATGGATTTCCTACCCGCTCCCTAACCTCCCCCAGCCAACATTCAAAGGTCTGTAAAGGCCTCCAGCAGTTCCTTCAAGAACTCAACAGGGGCAAGAGCCTTTGACTTTGGCCAAAAAAGGGCACCTGTCTCATCACTGAGCTTATTAGGCCACCCAGAGTCCAGATGTGTAAAAGTTAGTCTTAATGAACTTTTTTTTGGTGTGAGAATTTGGGTCTCTGATACTGAGAGGAAACTACCATTGCTTTACAATATTGACTACCCCAATTTCCAAATATGAAAGCACAAAAGTAGGACAACAGAACCCCTTAACCTTTTAAAAAGGCTGCAAATTGTTATTTTACTTTGAAGACAGCAGTAACTGAAAATATTAACAAAAAAGGTTTCTTTCAGGCCAAATCTTAAAGGAGTAAGCTGCTTTTTTAATACCTTAGGCTTATACAAAGGTCCTAGAAAACCCCAAGCTCTGCTTTTTGAGGACCTTACACCAAACACATTTGTTTCAAACCTGTGAAGTGCCACCCTTTTTAAAAACAACCCGCTGCCCTCACCAATATTGTTACATGATCACTCATCTAAGTTATAATCTATGAACCGCCTTGATGAGCTACACACATGCAAAAAGTAGGCAAAGTGAATAAACTTCTACTGTCGATGCTGCCGTAGAGGTAGGCATGTTTAGCAAACATTTAGTTCATTATTTTATTTTTGTAAAACGAGAACTGATCGACAAAACCTTTCAAACAGACCCACCAGACGATAAATACCACCATATGTTTAATTCACAGTACATTTGGGCATAAACACGTCAATTACAGCTTTGTGTTTAGTATCAAAACCCTTTTCTTGTGTGCGCGTGTTTTCTCCACAGAGCCGGTGCTCTGGATCACATTTTGAAAATCGCTTATTACAGATAAAGCCCCTTTCCAGGTAGGCTTCCGAAAAACATATGTATTTATGCACACAAAGGTGCGAGCAGCTCTTTTCCCAAACAAATGTCCATATGATGCCTGCGCCGCGCTCTCCGCACATGCTCACCGCGTGCGTGTGGCCCGCCGGCCGCGCCGCGCTGCCCGGGTGCGCGCGGGGCCAGGCCGCCCCCGACCACGCCGGAGCCCGGCCGGCCTCCCCGGGAAAGTTAACCGGCGCCTCCCCGCCCCCACCCGGCCCGGAGGCGCCCCGCACCCGGCGGCGCGCGGCGGTGGGGGCGGGGCGGCCGGGGGCCCGGCGGCGCCTGGGAGCGCCCGCGGGTCTTGCTTTCTTTTTAAACGCCTGCGCCGCACCCGCCCAGCCCCCAGCGCCGCCGCGGCGGGCGGGAGGCAGAGGAGCGGGGCCGGCGGAGGACCCCCCCGCCGCGCCGCCGCCGCCGCCGCCGCCTCCTCCCCGCGTCCGCCGCGCCCCTCCCCCGCCGGCCCCTCCCCCGCGCGCCCGCCCGGCGCAGGCCGCTCGGGTTTGTTTTGCTGCGCGGCCGCCGCCGCCGCCGCCGCGGGCCTCGCGAGCTCATTTGTGCCTGGCTGGTCCCCATTCCTCTCTCCCCAGTGTTGAGTGTCTGAGCCGTTGGCTGCTCCGAACCGTTTGGCTCTTTCCCTTAGTAACAGCTTTTACCTTCTGCCTCAATTCCTCTCCCCGCTCGCGCCCTTCCCCCGCGCGCCGCCTCCCCCCGCCGCCGGCCGCGTGCGCCCCCGCCCCTCCCCCCGCGGCGGGAGCACCTCCGCTCGCCACCTGGGGACCCGCGCCGCGCTCCCCGCCCCCGCCCGCCCGGCGCCCATCCCCCGCGCCCTCCGCTCGCCGGGGTTATAATTGCCTCTCACCCCCCGGAGGGGTTATTTTGGGGGTGGTTGGAGGTGGCGGCGGCGGCGAGGAGGGGAATTTCCTTGTGCCTCCATTCCCGGGAGGGGGGGAGCGGCGTCGGAGGTGGCCACCGTTTCCAGGTAAGCGCCAGGGGCCGGACCCCGGGGCTGGGGCGGCCGCGGGCCGGGGCGGGGGGCGCGGGCCGCGGTGGTCTGGGGGGCGCCAGGCCGCGGTGGTGGTGGGGGGGATGGGCGCAAGTGGAACATGCATTTTTCAACTTGGCCCTTCGGGGAGCTAGGGGTTTGATGGGGGAGGGGAGGGAGGGACGGCATTTAGGGTGCCCCATCCCCCCTTTTTGCTCTCCCAGGCTTCTTTGAAATGCTCACGTGCCTGCCCACCCCTACCCTTTCCTGGTCCCGGGGGATCCTCACCCTTATTATGTTGTTGTCCCCGAAAATGTGCACGTCGGCCTGCTCCCCCTCTTCCACCCTTCGTGCATTTACACCCCCTTTTTGTGTGTGGTGTGTGTGTATGTGTCTGTGGGGGAGGCTTTCAGGAAAGAATTTGCAGCAAATTGAATCAAGGAGCCATCATGAGGCCGACTCCTTTATAGCCTATTTTTAGCAGGGGAGAGGGCTTCGGTGCACGTTTTTTGGCGAAACCTCGGGCAGCGATGGAAGTCCGCGCCCCTCCCCCGGCGCGGCCCAGGCCCCGGCGCGGCGACCCCGGCCGGCGTGCGGGGGGCGGCTGTTGGGGCGCGCGTCCCGGGCGGGGGTGCAGGGGGGGAGGGGCGCGCGGCCGCAGGGCCGCACTCCGGGACGTGTTTATTTGTAACTTAGAGCTTTTTAGCGTCTTGAGGAGGCATTTGATAGAGCCTTTTTGAAGTTGGGTTCAGAAGTGTAGAATTGGCAAAGTTATTGCTAGCTTCCTGGTAAGTTTTGGGTGGCTCAGAGTCACATTATTTTCTGACAGTGTAAAGGCCACGTTGTGAGGGTGGTTTCTCGGTAACTTCCTCTTTGCAACCGATGTCATTTTTTGAACAGCAGCAGACTTTTATTTCAGTGAAATATTAATCTGAAATGGCAGCTCGAGGGAAGCCATGCGTGTGTGAGCGTGTTCAGTATTTTGGAAGTTCCTAATTTGCTGAAATAGGCATCACTTTGCAGGGGCAACCGAGAATAAATTTGGGTTGTGAAAATGGTGTGTTTCATGTAAAATTTGAGTTGTAATGGCTTTTAAAAAACGCTCCCGTTCTTAGCTTGTCTAATGATATTCTCGAAAATAATGTGGTGATTACGAATGACTAAAGTGTTGGAACCAAGTTAAAAACTAGGTTTTTCTGTGTCTGGAGTTTGCTTAAAACGGTGGACTGTGCGGGCACCAAGGTGAAGAGTTTTAGTGCCTATATGATTTATAGTTGACTGAGGGAAGTTGACTGTTGGCTTTCTGGTTTTCCAAGGAAGACCCTTCTGTTGATCTAAACAAGCTTGCTCATAAAATATGGTGGGTGAAATGTAGGTTATTTTTAGTCTGAATGGTTTAATTCCCCCTCCCCCATATAATTAGGTAATCATTTTCCTCCCCCCTTTTTTCCTAAAGACTCCTTTATCTGGTCGGATAATATGTGGCCCTGGTGGTGTTTTCATTTACTTAAAAAAAAAAAAAGTGATAAATATCCTGATTACACGCTGAAGATACAGTGAGTGACTTTTTGGTTTTCCCAGTGTGGTTTATTTTCATTTTTGTTAAATCAGACTCATGCTGCATTGGTGTATTTTAGTAATCTTGACTTCCTGGGACTGTATGTTCTCACTCTTTTAATAAGTTTATAGTCTGGCGAAATAGGGCAGCTTTGTCTCCATGAAAACAGTGTGTATGTTGGGTTGTATCATGAGAGTTCATGGCAAGCAAGCTTCGGAAATTACCATTGAGCGCCGTTCTAGAAATAGTTAGCGTTTACCTGTGGAGGAGGGGCAGCAGAAAATATGCCTGAGAGTGGTTAGGCTTGTGATTTGTGTTTATACTTTTTGCTGTTAAATCGAGGTTTTCCTGCTGCTTTGGAATATATATTTTTTCACCCCAGTTCTGCTGTCTTGCACCATGTAATATATGTAATCACAACCATTAAATCCATAAACGACTATTTTTTTTTTTTTTTGCCATTTGAGTTGTTAGAATCAGACCTAGAGGGCAAGGCACTAAACCGAATGGGGTATGAAAACAACACGTACAAGGAAAAAGTTTTTCTTACTGTTAAGGAACTTAATTATTTGTTAATGGCATAAAAATTGTTGCAAGGTTCACCATTAGTTTTATAAGAGGTTTTTTTTTATTCCAGCGTGTACCAGCTTTGGTTGTTAATATGGAATGACCCCTTGTGAAGGTTATAGTTTGTCATTGGTTGTTTCAAAGAAGTATTGAATATTTTAATAACTTTTTGGCGCATGTTCAGAGATCTTTGTTAGGTCTGTTCTCAACATAAGATTTATCATGATTACCATGAGAACATGCCCAGGAGGAGAGTAAGAATAAGAAGTAACTACTTCCTGTGTACTGGGAGCCTTTCAGGCTAATATGCAGAAAGGGCAGAATTACTATAAACATAGGGGTTACTGATAAGAGATGAGACTAATGGACCTTTTGAATGACAACCTGTTGAACAAATATATCTGTTCATATATAGCAATGAAATATAAGTACAACCTTGTCAAATGAGTAGCTGATAAAGGATTCATCTCCAATTTACTACAGCAGTTATTACTACGTAGAATTTCTGACGACACATTTTGAGGAAGACATAATTTGTTGGATTTATTCATTTTCTGTGTTATTTGTAGAAAACGAATTGAGAAGAATGTGAATAGTTGTAAGTCAGGGGAGAGAGATGGCAGAAATATTGGCACTGTCTGGGACTTTATATTTTTCTAGTACATGGAATTTGACTCATTTCAAATGACATAGTGTAAGTCGCTAACATGCAAAAAAAAAAAAAGCAGCCAACATCGAGTTATTTATACACCCCCATAGTACAGAAAGGCTAGGACCCCAGGGCTGGGTAGCAAACAACTGGTAAGAGTGTGGTCTGGTTTGGAGACCACATGTTGGTATATCCTGTTCTATTGCCAAGAGATACTTGAATTAAAAAACCTATGTGAGAGAGGCTATGCTGGAGAGGTTTACTGTTCACCACCTCCGGGTTTGGACTCCTTAAGAGTGCAGTTAATAGCCCTATTATCAAGAGTCCAAGAAAAGGAAGTCTGCTTGGGCTGTGCTGTAGGAAAGGTGTGAGGTGCTTTGCTATGTCATTCATACCCCAGTCTAATCCTGAGCTGGGTAGTATTTGTGGATGGTAAACCAGTGAAGTGAAGATAAGTTAATTCACTTGTTCAAGGCCACAAAAGGATCAAATGATGCACTAGTATTCAGACCTCTGTTTGAGCCCTAGTCCATTTTCTTTCTAGATGACTTTAGCTGGGCCTAAGTTTTGTCAGTCTTATCTGCAGATATCCTTTGAAAAACTACTGTTTTTAATGAAGTTTATAATTCTATAGTTGGGGTTGCTACCAACTGGGTCAAGTCATTGTGTGGATAAATGAAATTCATAAGTCTCACGTATCATTGGCTTAACTCTAGAACTGTTTATTAGTAAGATGTAATCTTCTTGTCCACTGCTGTGTTTCCGACTTTAAGACTCACTGCAGTGATGTAGCCTCTCGATACACTGCCAGCAGAAATAAGGAAATGTGATTCCATACTTAAGTAGGAAAAGCAGATCCTCAGAGCACATATTTCTGAAAACTTGTAAGAAAAATCATAAAAGTCATTTTGTGCAGCTTACAGATTCTGTCACGCGTTCTCAAGGTGAACTCCCCAGCGTCAGACTCAGGCTTCATCCCTTACGAATTTTATCACCTTGTGGGAACAATTCCACTGTGTCTTAGTTTGCTCCTCTGTGTAGTGGGACAGTCAACTTCATAGAGTTGAGCAGATTAAGAGAATTATTTTTGTGATAGAACTAGAGATTATCATTCTAAGTGGAGTAAGTCAAAGAGAAAGAAAAATACTGTATGATATGAGTGAAATCTAAAATATGGTATAAATGAATTATCTACAAAACAGAAACAAACGTACGGACACGGAGAACAGACTAGCGGCTGCCAAGAGGGAGGGGGAAGGAAACGGATGGGCTGGGAGTTTGGGGTTGGTAGATGCAAACTACTACGTTTAGAATGGATACACAACGAATTACTGTATAGCACAGGGAACTATAGCCAGTCTCATGGAATAAATCATAGTGGAAAAGAATGTATGTATAAAAATGTGTATGTATGTATTATTGAGACGCTTGCTGTACAGTAGAAATTAGCACAACAATGTAAATCAGCTATTGCTGAATTTAGTTGCTAAGTCGTGTCTGACTCTTTTGCGACCCCATGGACTGTAACCCGCCAGGCTCCTCTGTCTGTGGGATTCCCCACGCAAGAATACATGGAAGGAAATGAGTTGCCATTTCCTCCTCCAGGGGATCTTCCCTGTTTCTCCTGCATTGGGAGGCAGATTCCTTACCTCCGAGCCATCAGGACACTTTGATTAAAAAAAAAAAAAAAAGTATGTGTAAGTTGCTGAGAATAGTAGCTGACAAATAAGCATTATGGAAATGTAAGGTGTTGAGGATGATGATGGCTTTGGATTTGAAGTTTGCTTCTTTGCATTACATTTTATTTACTTGTTATTTAAGTAGGGGCATAATGTCATAGAAAGTATTTAGCAGTTTTATTTCCTGAATTCTTGGGCAAAATAGTTGACATATGCTTAGCGTAATTTATCTACTCCTGAAGTTGTGACTTAAGTAAGGCTTGCTGGAAGCATTTAGGCTGGGTTGTAACGCTAAGTGGAAGCGATACCAAGTTCATGGTTGGTGTAGGCAGTGGTGGGTCTTCTGTGTGTCTTTGCTGCTGTCCTTCTGTTGCTTGGACTTGGACGTTTAAATTCTGCTTGAACCATTTGAAACCTTTTCTAACTCTTTAAATAAAGAGAGATTTTATTTTTCGAGGATGGATCCGCAGTGTCTAGGATCTGCTTTTTAAATTGGAGTGATTACTTTAAGTAGGTTATAAATGTTTTCTTCAGTCTCAACCTTTTATCTGTGTTAGTGTTCTGCATTTTCAGCTGCTATCAAGACAGTTCCGCTTGGAGGTTCTGTTCCTTTGAAGCATCCTTGAGCCTTATTTTCCCTTTGCATTTTTTGTCACTCTTAATTCAGCAGTAGTGTTAACTACTACTAGAATTCCATGTGTCAGGACCACAGAGGTGCTTTGGCAGGTATTTGTGACAGAGTGACTGCTCTTTTAATTACCAACTGCTTGGAAACAAAGGCTCAGGTAGCAAGGAAGGGGTGCTGAGAGGGACTTCCGCCCAGTGTGTCTGACTTTCTAGGCCACGGTCTTAACCAGCAGTCTCTTTTCTTGGTGAAGGAAGGAATGAATGAATGGGTTTAGGTTTCTGGGTTATTGCTTTATTTTTCTGGCCGGGTGCTTTGGGCAGCCTTTCTTCTATCTTCTCTAACTGCCAACAGTGTAGTTCATTTAAATATTGGTTCATCATGTCAGTTCCCCTGCTGAAGAACCTGTAATGGCTTCCCTTTGCCAACTGGATGTAGTTCATATGCTTCAAGTCTGGCCTTTAAGGCTTCATTCTAACCTGTGCAGCTTTATTTCCCACTCTTCGCCAACTGGGCTTCTTGCTTGCCTATCAAATAAACACTGCAGTTTTGCCGTACTCACTACTCTGCCTTTGCGTGTGCTCTTCTTCCCTTCGTCCTTTTTATAGCCTAATTTCAGTCCCACTTTCATGAGGCTTTTTCTGGCCATCCTGACTCAGGCTATTTTTTCTCTGAGATTGGATTGGATTTAATGAATGTCGCAGACTCCGTAGTTATTGTTTTGTGAGGATGTGTCACATTGCCTCAACTACCATTAGATTTCTTGAAGGAAAAGACCGTTTTCCTTAGCTGCTCAATCATGTCCTACTCTTTGTGACCCCATGGACTGTAGCCCACCAGACTCCTCTGTCCATGGGTTTCTCCAGGCAAGAATACTGGAATGGGTTGCCATTTCCTTCTCCAGTTTTCCTTAGAGTATGTAGCAAAATTCTTAACTTTTGTATTATACTATCTTCATGATAAAATGGATTGTTTCTATGAGGGCCCATGTTTAAATAAGAACAGTGACAGTCCTGTTTCACTCTTGGTACTGTGTCAAGCTTCTTTTTGAATCAAGCCTTCAAAGTTTAGTTATACTATAGTCACATAACCATTAATTTGAATTTTGATGTTGCCAGTGTTGACAAGGAAGGGGAGAAAAAGAACCTAGTCATTATTTAGAGTGAAATGAAAATGGATAATTTTATTCTCTTAATCCTGGGATAGTAGCCACAGTCCTGGTGAAAAACCTAGTCTAGTTGGGAATCATGTCACGCTAAATTGTCTTTATCTGATTATATTTGTGTTGTTATGAAACTTAAAGATTTTTGGATTTTATTTTTTTAATTGTCAGGTTTTTTTGCTTATTGTTTTCTCAGTAGTATGTCTAAATAAGGTTATGTTTTTAGCTCTCACTATATGTGACAGCCTTCTGACCACACTGGAATCCCATTTGAGCTGTTACTATGAATGTGTTAACTATCTATCATACAGCGTCGATGGGTCTCCCAGAGGAACGTCATTGTAACCATCTCTCTTCAATAGTTTTCCTCCTTTTTTTTGGCCAGGCGACATGTGGGACCTTAGTGTTCCAGCTAGCGATTGAACCTGTGCCACCTCGGTGAAAGTACAGAGTCTTAACCACTGGACCACCAGCGAGTTCCCTCTTCAGTAGTTTTTTGTGGTAAAGAGGTACCAATCCACCTGGGTAATTTATTCCAAAGGCAACTATCTTGGTATTATGTCCTTTTGAAATTTTTAACATTTAGAGTTTTAAGATAGAAGGTTTCAGTGTCAAATAAGTTAAATGTTACCCTGCTTTGTGAGAGCTTAGAGTCACGGCTCAGAAATAGTACAGTCAGACCATAAGGGTCATGCTGGAAGATCAGAAGTTCCATTTCAGTAAATGGAGAGTTCCAGAGGGTTAAGGAAGATATTTATGTGAAATGATCAACTTGAGGAATAAATGAGGAAGACTAGGTATTGAATGTTTAAACTAGGGAGTTTGCCACCTGTTTCCCTCTTTATTGAACATTTCTTTCAGGAGGTAGAATTTAAAATACAGAAGAAAACACGGCAGTCAGGGGTCAGAGATGGTCATTCCAGTGACTTCTTTATGTTATTTTTATGTGAAATTGTACTCAGCACTCTCAAACATTTTTTTTTTAAACAAAGGTGAGGTTTTCTGTTTTTAAATAATTTAAAACAAAGAATTTTTATTTGTTAAGGACTAGATACCAATCTGCATCTTTATTTTGTCTGAGATCAAAGTTGGTACCGTTGCTTTCCTCTTTTTCCCTCCCTCCCTCCCTTCCTTCCCTTCCCCCTTCCTTCCTTCTGCATTGTATCCTGAGTGATAGGCATCATAACAAGGTGACCAGCGCCTTGGTTGGTAGTGGATGTTTGTGTTTTTGTTCTTAACTGCTTATGTACCTGAACGGTGGATTCAATATTAAGTGAATTTTTGGCCTTTTTTTTTTTTTTTGGCAAAACCATAGTCATGTGGGTAAGTCATTTAGCTTCCAGAAAGGTATAAGAGGATAAGATGAAATGCTTCCTAAAGTTTGCTCTTTCATTCTACCGATACTTATACAATCAATTCCTATATTAAATTTCTGAGATTTTTGTCATTTAATTTTGTGATTTTTCTTTTTGAGAGAACTAAATTTTCTTAGTATATTGGAGGACTGAAAAATCTGCATCTTACAAAGAATAATAAATAGGAAGTACTTGACATTAGTGTAAGCAAACACCTTGCCAGAGTTTCACAGTTAATAGCATATTTCGGTGGTTACCTTCAACTGCTAATGGAGCACAACTTAAGGGTTAGGGAGAGGTGTTTTATGCTTTCCCCTTAATTTGAGCAGGCTAATTGGGTAGAGTGTGTACTAATTTTGTTCCATTTCTATTTTGCGATTGTCAGATGTCATTAACTGGCAGTGTAAGGCAATTGGGTCATCTACTTTGGGTTTGTGAAATAAGGTAATGGGAGTAGATAATGAATGAATTTCCTTAATATTTTTTTCATTTTCTGTATGATTATTGTTTTATAGGATAAAATTTATCATGTGTGTGAATTTTTAGATGCTGTTTGTAGCTGTATCAATGTTTTTTTATCATCTTTTATTTTAAAATGTATAATGCAGTATTCTGCTGCTGCTGCTAAGTCGCTTCAGTTGTGTCTGACTCTGTGCGACCCCATAGACAGAAGCCCACCAGGCTCACCCGTCCCTGGGGTTCTCCAGGCAAGAACACTGGAGTGGGTTGCCATTTCCTTCTCCAGTGCATGAAAGTGAAAAGTGAAAGTGAAGTCGCTCAGTCGTGTCTGACTCTTAGCGACCCCATGGACTGCAGCCCACCAGGTTCCTCCGCCCATGGGATTTTCCAGGCAAGAGTACTGGAGTGGGGTGCCATTGCCTTCTCCATAATGCAGTATACTTGAAAATTTTTCACCCACTTAAGTGATGGATTTTCCCTAAATCACCTTTGTCTGTTTTTCTTAGTAAGCAAATATATATTTGGAGATCTTAAACTGGGGTTTGGAGTGAGGCTTGTTGCTGTATCAGGGAAATACCAATAACTTCCCTATTCTTGTGCAAAAACTAACAGACCCTTTTTACTTCTTTGACCTTGGGCTTCTATATGTCCTGCCAGCAGAGGTCACCAGTTTTAACACCTGGTGAGAGATGTTTTGTGTGTACTGTTTCTATACAGATTTTGTTCAGATTTGATGTTTAAATTCTAGTACTTTTAAGATCTTCTCAGAGATACATTTAAATGAAAAAACATGGAGGCAGAAAAGGTCTTGTACAGCTTTCTGCCATTTTAGCATAACAGGGAGAGGAATGGGAAGGACACCCAGGATGGAGTGTGCGTGTGTGCTTGTGTGTGTTGCATGTATGCTTGTGTGTTCCACGTGACTCCAGCAGGATACACAGGAGACCAGTGACAGGGTTTGGGGAGTGGGGTTGAGGTGGGGAGATTATGTGGCCAGATGTGGGAAAGGTTTATGTTCATCTGTAGAACTGCTTGAATTTTGCTATGTTAGTATTACCATTTCAAAAAAAGTAGCAGTTGTGAAAGAGCAAGACAGCCAGTTAAGAATTCTTAATCTTCCTAGCTCTTTCAGTTTGAGCTGTCAAAAGAAGACAGAAAACTGTTCATTTCTTCCATGCATTCCAGTCAGTTCTTAAAGAGCTGGAACTGTATATATTTTTGCAAAAATTTATTTTTACTTTTCAGATTTGTTGGCAGAATTAGTCACTGAATATGATTAAAACGTGTTATTTCTGTGTCATGACTGGGTCATAGTGAAATTGTTTAGTGATAGCAAACTGATGATTTTCGAGTCATATCCATGGTTGATAATTTGAAATTAACTCAATGCAAAGAGATGTTGGCTACAGCAGTGTTGCCTGATTTCAAAAGTGTTGTTTTGTCGGGGCTTAGGAAATTGGGTGAAAGTTCTCATAGTTTAGTAGTTAATTTCAGTAATTATGATAGTCTGTGGTATAATGGGATTTGTGGATTGTGATATTGCATGGATTCTAACATTACTTGTGAGTTTGGATAAATGTGTTATTGACTCTAAGGAGATAGATACATTAGATCTTGATGCTATTTTGGGTTGCAGTTGGTGTCACTTGTAATTGTGTCAGTTGTAGTTGTTCATTGGTTGTTTACCAGTAGAGGGTCTTGCCTTGTTTTGTGCTCATAGTTTTCAGCTTAAGCTAGAACAACCTCTGAGAAGATAGCATCTGTTCATGTGCATCACGTTCTGCTCTGTGACCTGATGCCTCCCTTTCCTGAGGGCCGGGCCTCTGTCTTCAGCAGTGAGAGGCCTAGGTAGGCTCTGTGTCTGATCTTTGGCAGTAAACTCTTTCTGCAGGGTGTTACTGTGGCAAAAAGCTCAGGCTCTGGAGCTCAGCGTCCCTGATTTGAATCCTGTCACTCCAGCTTATCGACCCTGGCTGGCCATAGTCTGTAGGGTCGCAGAGAGTCAGACAGGACCGAAGCGACTCAGCACAGCAAACAGCACCCCAGCTTATCAGTTGTATGGCTTTGGAAAGTTATGTAACCACTCCAGTTGGTTTCCACTCTGACAAATGGGAATTTTTCTCTGTAGAGCAGTTGTGAGGATTGAAATGTGAAGGCAGTTGTCATGGGGCCAGCATATAGGATGTTCTCAAATGCTAGTGACTGCTTGGTGCTTTTGTTAGCTGCAACAGCAACAGCTGAGGAAAGAGACAGGAAAGTGACACTCTCCTGTAAACTATCGTGGCTTTCTGTGGCAGCTGCAGGGAAGGGGATGGTTACCATTTCCAGTTCAGAGAGCTGTGACTGGATTTGGCGACTGGGCTTTTGTTACTCCCTCTAAAATGAGGATGTGTGTTGTGGAGCTTTGTTGTGTCTCTAATACATATGTTGTTTTACAGTGATGTTTTGCATTGAATTTGGTCACTTCTTGATAAGATGCATCAAGAGAAAACAAAGTTACTGCCTTTTAAAAACAGTAAAATCTTCCTGCTTTTTTGGGGTGGAATCACTCTTCTTTTTCTCCAGTCTGGGAGATCCAGCGTGCTCTGGCTCTCAGTGGACACTGCTTGGATGATCAGTCATTTCCAATACTAATGTTACACAGTCTGCAAACTTGGAATTGGACTTTCACTAAGAAATACATGAGTATTTTACACCCATACACACCCTGTGTTACTTATAACACAGGGTGTGTATGGGTGTAAAAATAAGTAAGTTTTCAGGAAATTGTGCTTGCTTTAATATGTGGTACACACTCGTTTTCTACACTGATTTTAAACATGCTTTTATAAACTGCTAAGCTGATTTTATTTTACAAGTAATAATTTCATTATTCACTGGATTTAGAGTCAGTACTCAAAAATCAGAAGCAAAGTATTGCTCTGAATGGTAGGGCATAGATAATACAGTTATTGGTGCTCACGTCTTTAGGTAGTATTCTGAGGCTCTGTTAGGATTCTGAAGTTCTGATGCCCCAATTTTTGTAATGTATACATGCAAATCGTAAGGAATTTTGGTTGCTAATAAATGTGAATATAAAAGGCTTTTTTAGGGGTAATCTCTGAACAGCTCTGGATTAAGGACCCTGGGTGCGTCTCATAAAAGCGTTAATTATTAACAAGGGAGTAACCATCATACCAAATTTCTTACATCTCATCAGGAAGGAAATATGGGTAATTGTTTTGTACTATTTAAAACTAACATATCTTAACATATTGACCAGCTAAAGTTATTCGGTTTGATTGAAGACTAAGCTTCCTTCTATGATATCCTTCAATGAACATCCTGGCCCGTGCCCACTGATCATCTGTTTCTGGCACACATCTCTATTTGACTGAGTGTTAATTGTTGATTAACACTCTCTCAACGCGCATGGCCTTCCTTGAAGATAGTTGCATTTCACTCATCTTTTCCTCAGCATCTGTCCAATGCCTTGCACAGGGTAGACGTTGCATTCATGTTGATCTGAGTCCATGAAGCTCTCTGAGTGAGGTACAGGTTTTCTAGCATAAACCCTGACTTCTGAGACAGTGATTCAGATATGCAGAAGTAGAAAAGGGATCTATCCATTTTCACAAATTCATTGACTTGGATTTGTGTTCTTTCTCGAAGACTTGTGAGGGTCTGCTTGATGATCTAACATCCTGTTTTTGGTGTCTTATAGAGACAGTGAATATGATCAAAACCTGGATTAAAAGAAACAAAGACCCTGACCTGACATTAGCAGTTACACTTGATTTTGGGATGTTTTGTGGACTTGTCCACATGTTCGTGGTACTCGTGTACTTTTCCTTGGTCTCCCCTCCACCCCTCATTGGAACTTTTACCTGATACTGATAATGCCTTTCTTGCTTGACCCCCTGGTATGTGTGTTCAGTCGAAACATCTACTGATGTCTCCCCTTTGACCGTGGCCTTCCCTTAGGGCTTAACACACTCCATGCCCCTTGTCTCTTTAAACCAGGCATTGCAGTGCAGGTGACTCTGTGGCCCAAATTGGGTCTTAATTCTGACCTCTTCTTCTGATCTGCAGCTATCTACATTCTAACATGAGGTTACCCTATATTTTTTTCCTGAATTTCTGTTACTGAATGTAGGCTGGCAGTGGCATTACATTCTCATTTGATGATGAGACAGAGATGGAAGATTGAGGAGGATCAGAGATGGAAGAAATAGGAATGGGTATGGTAATATTCAGTTGTTAGGGTGAAGTGGGGCAACATCCTCTGCCTTTAGCTACTGTTGAAAATGTCCAGGATAATCTGAGACACTGGGTGTTGGAGTGGAGTTTAGAGATAAGCAATCTTGGTAGATGTGTCTGTTATCATTTGAAGCCTTCCACAGTGGAGGTTGCCCCCGTGCACACCTCCAGCTTTACTGAGGTATAAAAGATGATTCTTTTGTCAGAGGGAGATAGTTGCTCTCTGGAAACCAGGGAAGGTAAGATTTTCAGTTTTGCAACAACATTTCAGTGATGTTTTAAGAAACACTTGTACTTAATAAATTAAAGTTTAAAATTCGTCAGCAGATTTAAAAAATTCCTAAGGTTAGTACATTTAAAAGATGAACATTTTCACTTATAATGTTAAAACTGGCAGAGTACTATTAAATGGAATGAACACAGGATTCATCCTAGAATAAGCTTTTGCATTTTTTTACACTTTGTTTACTTGTCTGCCTGAGAGTACTTTTGTTTAAGTAGATAACTTAATCTTTCGTATCTGTAGGATCTTTGCTTCTTGTATTAGGTATGTTTTCTCATTTCTTCTCTACTTGCTTTGTTCCCTTTTTGGGGTCATATATTCTTGTGAATAGCTGGCTGCCTTATTTTTATCTAGTCTCACTTGTCTTGCATTTTCTTCATGTATGTTTTGGTAATAGATAGTATTGGTTGGTTCATTTGGTTTGACAAATCGATGTAGAAGTGACTTGATAACTGAGAACTGGTAGTAACAGGAAGAGTGGCTGCTTTTTTGTTTTTGAAATTGTGCATAACAGCATATCTTTTGATAAATACTAAGGTAATTACATATGGTATAACTTACATGAATGTGTATATAGTTTTATAGGATGCGTGGCAGAGACATTTGTACATACTACTGTGTAGATAATATATAAAATGCTCAAAAAGTGTCAGTTTCCTTCTTTTTTCTCTGTGGGTTTTCCATCATACTTAACGTAAAATTGAAATATTTTTCCTTAGCCTGTGCAGGTTCCACCAGCACATGATTTGCCCTTTGGCCACCTCACAATTGTATCCTGTCTCATGGCACCCTTCCCCTTGTTCACTGTGTCCAGCCACACCAGCTCCACGCCCACAGAACAAGCTTGTTCCTGTCTCAGCACCTTAATTGCTTTACTCTCTGCCTCAGGCTTTGCCCTGAGATTGTAATGGCAATTTTTTTTTTTTTAATGTCATTCAGATTTCAGTTCCAATGCCCTCACCTCTGAGAGACCTTAGAAAGGTCACAATGAAGTAGCTGCCCACTCCCTAGCTGTTTTCAGTCACCTAGCACTTATCTCTCTCTCTGATGGCCTTAATTGTTGATTTATCTTTTTAAATGCATCGCTATAATTTAAACTCCCTGAGAACAGGGATGGGCTCTGTCTTGTCACACCAGGACCTAAAACAGGACCTGATAGTTCAGTAAATATTTGAGTGAATTGTTCTCTCAGGAATGTTTTTGTGACCAGCTGATAGACTTAAACTGGTTTGTCCTTACAATAGAATAGTGGAAATAATTCATTAAAAGGTCAGCATTTAGGGGAGGCTTGGAAGAGAGTTTACTACCTTGGAATCTCCATTTGGGGAAGTCCAAGGACATATGTGAGTGCTGTCTGCTTTTCTTGGAGAAACATACTTACAGTGTTTGAAACAGGAAAAGAAAAACACAGATGGGTAATTGATAAACCAGTTTGAATATGTGCTTGTGTTAATCATAAATGTTAGATTTTAGTAGGTTAATACTTCATTTTAAGATGTGTATTTCATACATGAAAAATGACAAGGGCTGGTTACCCCCATTTAGGCTTTGTACAGGTTCAGGAGATTTTGAAATTTACCGTTAGTTATATTTACCTGTGATATTCTGTCTTGAGAGTCATGGTCAGCTTCCCAAAGTTGGTATATGACTCAGACCTTTCTCGGTTCAGATTGCTGCTACTGCTGCTGCTAAGTCACTTCAGTCGTGTCCAACTCTATGCGACCCCATAGATGGCAGCCCACCAGGCTCCCCTGTCCCTGGGATTCTCCAGGCAGGGACTCTGGAGTGGGTTGCCATTTCCTTCTCCAGTGCATGAAAGTGAAAAGTGAAAGTGAAGTCGCTCAGTCATGTCCAGCGTCCCCATGGACTGCAGCCTACCAGGCTCCTCTGTCCATGGGATTTTCCAGGCAAGAGTACTGGAGTGGGGTGCCATTGCCTTCTCAGTTCAGACTAGCTTAAGCCAAAAAGGGAGTAGAATCAAAATGGATCAGGTAACTCATTTGTAAGAAAGAGCATTGAGCCAGCTGGGCTTTAGGAGACAGCTTTGAGCCAGCTGGGCTTTAGGAGACAGCTAGAAGCACACCGATTTGAAAGCTACTGGTCATCTTTGCTGATACTCTTGTCTCTTGTTGGTTAGTTTGTGGATGAGCTTCCCTTTCTCATAGCAGATTTGCTTTCTTCACAGGGAGGAGAATACTGGCCAGCGCCAGTTTTCATTCTCTGTTTTCTCCTGCTGTAGAGGAGGGGCTACCTCTTTCTGGTTTTCATTTGAAAACCTCTTGCCTGCGTGAGTGCTCTGTCGTGGCCAACTCTTTGGGACCCCATGGACTGAAGCCGGCGAGTCTCCTCTGTCCACAGAACTCTCCAGGCAAGAATACTGGAGGGGGTTGCCATTTCCTTCTCCAGGGCATCTTCCCGACCCAGGGATCGAACCTGCGTCTCCTACACTGGCAGGTTCTTTACCACTAGTGCCACCTGGCAAGTGTAATTTGGGACAGTGTCCACCATGGCCACAGGCCTTATCAAAACTACGGCCGCTTCCAGTCCCTGGTGGGAATGGCGGGGCGGGTGGGGGAGCCGTGGGAATGGGGACTGAGTGAGATCGGGGGCGGCTGGGCAGACAGCCTTTCCCCTCCTACTCTCGCTGCCTGCGTCACTGCCTCACAAAATGGGACTCCGCTTATGGTTGGGGGATGGTGCCTTTAATCCACCATAGATTGTCAGATAAAATTCCTTTAACAATTCGGGAAATTATAATTTATTCCTCGATATAGTGTGTGAAAGATGACTAGATGGGTTTCACGGGGTAAAGGGCCTAGCTCTGAATTGAAGGGAGAAAGTTGACCTGAAGTGACATTTCTTTTTTTCTTTTTTTGCTCTGGGGTTCCCAGTCTTTTCAAACTCAGATCCGTTTTTTAAATGAACAATTGAGGTCTTTCATGTGGGTTCTCTTCGTCTCTGAGACAGTACAGAATACGCCTGCAGTGCAGGAGACCTGGGTTGGGAAGATCCATCCCCTGGAGAAGGAAGTAGCAACCCACTCCTGCATTCTTGCCTGGAGAAGTCCATGGACAGAGGAGACTGGCAGGCTACAGTTCATGGGGTTGCAAAGAGTCGGACACGACTGCGCGACTAACACACGTGTGTGTGGTAGCAATTGTAATTTTATGAACTCAGTCTCTGGCTAATATGAGTATTCAAATGAATGTCTTCTCAAAATGAGTTACACAGCAAATAACGATGCTATTTATGTTTGTTTTGTTTTTCACATTGCTTCTGGTGAACAGCTAATAGAAGGCAGTATTTGAGATCAGCTATTAGAAAGTTATCAGGAAGTTAATTATACATATTTAGGGAATATTTTAATCCCTGAGGAAGATAACGACCTTCATCCTAACTAGGTAGTTAAATAATTTTAGCATGTAATATTAACAGGTTTTATATTCCATACAATTACTGTTTTGAGCAGTGTTTCAGCATTCACTAAAATAAAATGGTTAGCTGTGTACAAAAAGCCTTCTGCCACCCAAGAGATAGTCTTTCTGGACAGCAGTTGCTTCATCTTCAAAACACTGAACCAGGTCCCTGAGGTTGCTTTTGGAGTTAATGCTCTTTGACCCTGAGATTGCACATATAATTTAAAAATTAAGTCTGTGTTTAGCCAAATTAAATGGAAAATATACTATACTGGTCTCTTCAGGTTAATCAAAACCTGGGCTGTTTTTTCCTAAAGAAAATGCTTGCATTTCTTTGACACTGTCTTAATTTTGAAAAAGCCATAAAGAAAATATTTTTTAGATGTCTGAAAAGACACTTATTTAATCCAATAATCTTTGAGTTCGGAAACATTTGTTACATCTGATTTCACTGTAGAGAAAACTGAAACAGATAGCATCAGACACACTTTTGAGAATGATTTTTCTTTAATGCCCTTAATTGTATGATTGCTGACTGTCAACGGCAATAATTTTTCAGCAGGTTTTATTAGAAGTTGTACCGAAAGTGTATCTCTTAAGTACTATGAGAAAATGCTGTTCACATTTGTAATTTTTTAAATACTAAAATAAATTTTAAGTGTTGCTCATATTAACTACTGCGAATCTGTGTATATTAAAATAATTTACAATAAAAGTAGCTATGTGAGTGATATAACAAAAGGAGAGAGGATATATGTTAGGGCATAGAGACGCCAAACAAGTTGGTCTTTTCTGGCAAACAGTTTGGTTTATGTGTAGCATAAACTTCAAAAGCTGGAGAGTGATGAGAACAGGCAGGATAGGTAAGTAGGGATCATGCCACGGAATGACTGCTCTGTTGTGATAAAGAATTTGGACATTCTTCTGTGGCAATAAACTAGTGAGGAACGTTTAGCCTAACTGCAGGATTGTATTTTATCTCTGGATATAGTGCATGAAGAATGACATGATGGTTTCGGGGGAAAGGCCTAACTCTGGACTGAAGGGAGAAACTTGATCTGATAGTGTTATTGGTGAGAACGAGACCACGTATCTCTGAGAGTCTTGCAGACTCATCCACATTTCTGAATTCTGGAGGTAAAAAAAAAGGCAGTTGGAAATTCAGGAGCGAATGGAGCAACCAGATTTTCTTCTCTGTGGCGTGCTACTGCTTTTCTTTCTGTGGAGAACAGGGGTATGAAAACTGTGGATCTGTGAGGATGGGGAACTAATTTGTTGTCCAAATGGCTAATGGATAAAATCAGGGACCAAGGAAGGGAGCGGGAGATTGCCCGTGTCATCATGAATCTTAACTGAGGGGTAACCGAATTAGGTATTTACTGGAGAATAGTCACCAAAAAAGTGAATTGATACAGTTTTACTAGTTTATGAAGATTCTAGTGGGTATAATTTTTTCTACGTTAGTCACATTTTCATATATCTTCAAAGCTTTTGAAAAGTTTTTATTAGCATAAAAGTCATTAGAATCTCAGTTTGATAACTAGGAAATTAATCTAAATTGAGTACTGTTTAACATTATGTAATTAAAATTGCATAAATTTTGCTTTTTAAAAAGCTTGTTATTTTGAAATAATTTTAGACAGTACAGAAGAGTACAGGGCTGAGGTTATGGATACTCAGGGATGACTACCACAGAGGTGATGTGCCTGTCTTGTATCAAGTGCACATGTCTGTATTTACATGGCATCAATTGTTACAGGTGTTATTAACCCTGATCACTTGATAAAGACTGCTATTATCCTTTTATCTATTGGTAGAATTATTTAGGGGCTTCCCAGGTGGCACTAGTGGTAAAGAACCTGCTTGCCAGTGCAGGAGACATAAGAGACGCGAGTTCAATCTCCGGGTCGGAAAGATCCGCTGGAGGAAGGCGTGGCAACCCACTTCAGTGTTCCTGCCTAGATAACCCCATGGACAGAGGAACCTGACGGTCTATGGTCCATAGGATCACAAAGAGTTGTACACGACTGAAACGACTTGGCACACAAGCAGAATTGTTTAGACTGGAACTATCCAATCATGTACTGAGTACCACACATATAACTTGACGTTTTCTAGTAATCACACTGAAAGAAGTGATAAGTGAAATTAATTGTTACACAACATGTTTTATTAATCCTAATGTAACCACAGTATTATCATTTCAGCAAGTTTCTTCATTATGAAGTTACTGTTTTTCTGCTTTCCATACTCCATTCATTAGAAGTAAGTCATTAACTTCAGCCCTCATTTGAATGTGAAGGATGTTAAGTTCCACCTGCTAGAGAGAAAAGTATCAAAGAACTTGTAGATAATTGTTGAAGTTACTATAGTAATCAAGAAATATTTCGGGAAGGTGCTCTAAGAATGTGTAGGTAGCCTTTTTCTTTAAAGTTTTGCCCAGTAATTTGAGCATTTGTCAGTGGGGCATTGTTTGCACCAGTGATTGCTGGGGGGTTCTAATGGTGACTTTAGTTCTCTCATACCTTCTACATATATTAATTGGATTTTTCTGTACAAATGTGTTCTTTTTCACTCATTTATTTTTTCAGTTGTTTATGTGCATGTGGATTCATGGATTTTTATTTTGGTCTTTGGGTTATATATTAATATTAATAACTCCTTGTTTTGTTGCTCAGATTCAAGCTTTGGCCACTGGGAACTCACTTAGGCTGCTTTCTGCACCCTTTCAACATGACCCATCCTTTGTTTTTTTAATCTCTTTCTAACCAGGAAGTTGTGCCAGGTTCATCTTATATTTTTCCTTTCCTAGCCCAAGAAATCAGCCATGTCTCCAAGAAACTCTGGCTCCCTTTTATTGGAATCACAGCAAAAGTTTATTCTAATTCAGAAAGTAATGTCTTTATGTGGATTTTACAAAGTGTCATTATTGGCTTGTGTCCCATTTTTCTTATGGTTTCTGAACCACATTTATTCACTCAGCAAACTTTTAAAAAATATTCGTATGCCAACATTTTTAGTAGGGATCCAGGGTCAAATAAGACATGGTCATTGATGCCAAGGGGTCTAGATGTGAAAAAGCAGATTTTTTTTCCGCCTCCAACATACACTGAGGGCCTGTTATGTGCCAGGTACTGTACTACAAGTGAACAGGAAGTAATAAGAGCTGGGGAAGGATAGCGTCGGTTGTTTTTAGGAACGCATGGGAGGGGTACTTAAGCCTGAATTGGGCCAGATGGAATGTGGAACAAGTCTTGAAAATGACTAGATCTTGAGTGTGAAATTGAGTGGAGAGGAGGGGTAAGGGAGAGAAGCTACTCCAGGAGGAGGAAGAGCATTGCCAAGGCCACTGGGGATGATGAAGAGTGAGGTAGGTCTAGACATCCACATGTGGGTGGCCGTGTTGGGGGAGATGGGGGCAGTGGTGGCAGGGTACAGATCGCGAAATTCCTGGGGGCAAGCCAAGCTCGGAAGAGTTGAAGGGCGTTTTAAAGGAGGTGGAGGGTAATGTGATCAGGTCATCCTGTTGGCACCTTGGCGGATGTGTTGGCTTTCTTGAGGCCCTTGCCATGACAGAGGTGTGAAGTGCAAGTCTTAACCAAGAACTGTGTCAGTAGTTCTCAGACTCCAGTACGGGTCACCTGGAGAAGTTGCTGAAACATGTTCTGACATCACTCAGCCCCACCCCCCGAGGTTCCACTATCTGTCTGGGGTGGGGCTCAGAATCTGCATTTCCTTGGACAAAGTAGTGCTGAATATTTTCTGTTCAGTTGTAACAACTTCAGTTCAAACTATTGATACTTCTTAAAGATTAAAAACAACAAAATTTTAATACAGACTCAGATACTTTTTTGGGGGAGTCTACGATCATTATATATTTTACATGTTTATAGAAATATGTCTGTATAGTAAGTGAAGCTGATGACTACTTTGAAAATGGTTTTATTGGGTAATTTATTCAAAATGTTCGAAATTCAGAAGTGTTCTTTTTCTTCCTGTTTTCCCAACCCCCGTAGCTACCAATTACTTTCCTGGAACCAAACAGGGATATCAGTTTCCTCCCTATCCTTCCAGAGAAATACCATGTATAAAAAATCCAGTGCATGTGTAATTTCCTCAGTATTGTTTTGGACACAAATGATAGCATGCTAGCCCCCCTGCTGTATTTCACTTCTTTCACTGATGTATTTTAGATCTCATATCGACACCTGAAGAGCTCGCCTTCCCCTTTTGAGTGGTGGTAAGGTGTTTCATTGTATGAATATACCGTAACATGTCCAACTTGTTTGCCCAGTTGATGGATGTTCAGGTTGCTTCAGTCTGCTGCTGTTGCAGACAGTGTTGCAGTTAGTAACCTTGCTGTGTGTCGCCTGTATGCGCAGGGGCATTCGTGTGATGAACCACTTGAGTTGGAACTGCTGACTCACAGGTTGTGTGAATGCGGGTACACACTCTGTCATGTCTGACTCTCTGCGACCCCACGGACTGTGGCCTGCCGGGCTCCTCCGTCCATGGGATTTTCCTGGCAGGAATACTGGAGTGGGTTGCCATTTCCTCCTCCCAGGGGATCTTCCCAACCCAGGGATTGAACCCCCATCTCCTACTTGGCAAGCGGATTTTTTACCACTGAGCCACGGGAAGCAAGTGGTGTAGTCACTGCTGGACTGACTCCAGAGGCTGCCACAGTTCACACCGCTGATCCCAATGTGAGTAACTGCTCACACTCTTGCCAACGTCGTGTTAACCAAATAAAACAGTTTTGCTTTTTGCTTACATGATAGTAAAGATGATATTTAATGTTTTTAAGTGAGTTTGAGCATCTTTTTATATATTTTGGTCATTTCTTTCAGTGAACTATCATTGTATTTTGGACTCTTTCACCATTTTTTTGTTGTTGTTCGTTGTGGTATAACTTGTATAACGTACAGTACACACATTTTAAACTCAGTGAACTTTCTTTTATTGAGGTGTAATTTCCTGTAAAATGAACAGATCTTAAGTGTATGGTTTTGATGAGTTCTGACATTTTTATGTGACCATATAACCAAGCCCTCCAAGATTTAGAGCGTTTCCACTGCCCAGAAGAAAGTTCCTTTAGGCTTCCTTTCCATCCCCTTTTCCTTTCTCCTTACCTCAGGCAGTCACTTTCTGATTTCTTACCATCAATTAGTTGTGTGTGTTAATTTTTAACATATTATAAACTCATGTAACTACCACAGTCAAGACAGAGAACATTTCTTGCCTTGCAGTGGTTTCTCCTGTTCTCCCCCTGCAGTCTTGCCACCAAAGGTAACCACTACAATGTCCCGGGTCAACTGTAGATACATTTAGTAAGCTTGTAAGTCATCACCCTGTTGTGTTAGTGTTTTGTTTTTTCTCATTGCTGTGTATGGGAATATAACCATTATTTATTTTATTGTGGATTGACAGGTACTTGGGTTTTTTCAGCTTTGGTCTCTGAATAAAACTGCAGCGAATATTCATATATCTGTATTTTGGCAGATCTAAGAACTTACATCTTTATAGTATGTTAGAAATGGACTAAGGGCTGTACGTTAGTTATAGGTATATGTCTATTTAACTTTAGTAGATGCTGCCAAACAGCTACCCAATATTTCCACAGTGTTTAAGAGTTTGGTTGCCTGTATCTTGGTCCTTTTAGTTTCAGCCTTTCCAGTGGAATATCATTATGATTATAATCTGAATTTCTGTGCAAAAATGATGTTGAGTATCTTCATGTGTTCATTGTTGACTTGTTTTTTAACTGGGTGATGGATCTTGGAATGATTTGTAGGAGTTATTTTTAATAGTGTATGTTTATAAGCGCATTGTGATATGAGTTAACAAATATGTTTTTTACTGGTTTGTAGTATATCTTTTACTTTTGATTGCCTGGCAGAAATCACAGTGAGTAAACTTTAAATAAGTAAAGTAGACTTTATTTTGATTAAAATTTTAATTGTTTCAGAATTGCCTCCTAGTTTTGTGGTATACTTTAGAAAGTCTTGCTTCATTCTGAAGTCACCATATTTTAACAAACTTAATGTGTTCCCAAATGTATGATATTTTGTTATTTTGTGTATGGGGTCACAAAGAGTTGGACATGACTGAGTGAGTGAGTGCACACACATGTTTTCCTGTACGATAGGGAAAATGTTATTAAACTGACATGATTTTTTTTACCTCTTGGAATCTTTACCTTATACTTTTAGTTTTGTATGTACTACTCTTCCAGATAAATGAGAGGAAGATAGACATGGAATATATTGGTTAAAGTATTTCCCCTAATTTTTCACTTAGAGTAGGACTTCCGAGGTGCCTTTTGACTTACTGTTGTGTTTCTCTATTGTCTTTTGTACCAGAGAGAGTGTTGGTGGGGAGATGGGAGGAGCATTTCTTTAAAGAATTAAGAAAACATAGCAAAACAAACACCTAAAAGCCATTGAGGCTTTGCTCTTAAGCTGACTTTGCAATTAAGTAGACCTGACTTCACTTTCACTTTTCACTTTCATGCATTGGAGAAGGAAATGGCAACCCACTCCAGTGTTCTTGCCTGGAGAACCCCAGGGACGGGGGAGCCTGGTGGGCTGCCGTCTTTGGTATCGCACAGAGTCGGACACGACTGAAGCGACTTAGCATGCATGCATGCGTTGGAGAAGGAAATGGCAACCCGCTCCAGTATTCTTGCCTGGAGAATCCCAGGGATCGGGGAGCCTGGTGGGCTGCCATCTGTGGGGTCGCACAGAGTCGGACACGACTGAAGCGACTTAGCAGCAGCAGCAGCAGCAACTTCCAGGTGTCCCAGTGATAAAGAACCGACCTGCCAGTGTGGGAGACACAAGAGACTTGAGTTGGATCCCTGGGTCAGGAAGATCCCCTGGAGGAGGAAATGGCTCCTCCAGTATATTTGCCTGGAAATTTCCATGGACCGAGGAGTCGGGGGTGGGGGGATGGGGGTGGGGGGGTGTATGGCTGCTGTCCATGGGGTTGCAGAGCTGGATGTGAATGAGCACGTCATGCAGATCTAGTTTATTTTTTTTATTCTAGCTTTGTGAACCTTGGTAAACTTTTCGTATTCTCCAGCTTCTGTACCTCTTTATCTTAATTCTGATTTGTAGGGTGTAAAAGAGTGGCCAGCTAATGTTTCAGCTTCCCAAGTTGCTAACCTCCCTTCTGCAAATGTTGATGCTGGTTGTGTAATCACAAACAAGGACAGGTATGGTGTGATGTTAGCTGGCCAACACTAATTGTAAAAAAAAAACAAAAAACTTTAAGACTCTGTATCTTACATTTAATACACAGTATGAAATCAGAGAAGTGCATTTTTCTCTACATTGATGAGTTTGAATTATTTCCTTCAGTTAAAGAAATCATAATGTCCTGGTTCAGTAATTTTTTGTGTGTATACATGAATATATAAACATGTAATTCAGAAAAGGCTAAAAAACAAACAAAAACGAAACAACAAGCAACAATAGCAATAACAAAACCACTGTCCTGTATATGTTGCTGAGCTATTTACTGCCTTCTGAATATTCACAGCCTTGGCCATTGCTGCTTGGGAGAATCAGTCTGGTGCTGGTGGCCGTTTTACAGTGATTATCTTTTATGTACATGTAGCGCTGAGGTCAGAGTCTCCGACTTGCATTTTACTAATTGAAAATGGAATTAACTTAAGAGGTTCATAAGGTACATAAAAATGTGAGGTAGATGCAGGGAATAATCTGTTTGCCTACTGTTTGCAGAAATCTCTCTTTAATAAGGGTTTTGGGTAAAAGAAAACTTAAAGGGCACATAGACCAGCTAAAATAACCACATGAAAAGTGAGAAAGGCAGGAATTGGCTTGGGTGTCTGAGATAGTAGGTGGGCAGAACTATTAGAAAAACAACTATTAGATAATAACAGAAATGGAAAATTACAGTGTTAAACATTTATCAGATTTTTAAAACCAATGTGTTTGTGTACATTGTGTTTGTGTTGTGTAGATTTGTTTGTGTATAAAATTGTTGTTTAACTGGTTTTGACTGATAAGTACTTTATAATTTTTTGCATTTCTAGAGTGTCATAGACTTTAGGTGTGTCTTATGATTTGGGGCTCTTGAGTTTAAAATTACAAAACCCAGTAACTGAGAGCTTGATGAAAAAGCTTGATTGGAAAGTATCTTGTGAAATTTGGTGTGAGGATATGTTGTGAAATTGGGAGCATAGTGAGGACTCAGTGGAGACTGTTCTGGACATTATATGGTTCCTCTTTCTTTCTGCAAACTAGGTACTTTTACTCACTTGGTCCACAAATCAGCAGAACAAAGCCTCCAGCAGCTCTTTAATTTATGTTATTTGACCAAGCTCCTAGAGAAAAGCACTCTTACTTATGTATCTTCGCATTCCTCTTTTCTCTCTTCTCTTAGATTTGCACATGATTCACTTAATCTGATTCTCTAGCTATGCTCTTAACCACTGCTTAATGTTAGTAAATGAAACTAGATCTAAACTATGAGATTAGGTACATGAACATGGTGATATCAGTGACCTTGATGCATTTATTATGCTTTTGAAAAAATTTATTTAAATTGAAGTGGTAAAGAATCTGTCTGTCACGGCACGAGATGCAAGAGACACAGGTTTGAGCCCTAAGCTGGGAAGATCCCCTGGAGTAGGAAATGGCAACCCACTCCAGTGTTCTTGCCTGGAAAATTCCATAGACAGAGGAGCCTGATGGGTTACAGTCCCTGGGGTTGCAGAGTCGGATATGACTGAGTGAGCACACGCACACATGGTTGATTTACAGTGTTGTGCTAATTTTTGTTTTATATCAGAGTGACTTAGTTGAAAAATTTAAACTTGCTAAATTTAGCATGTTAAAGTATGTGACATTTTACTGAAACTTTGAGTCCTTATAAAGATGTAGTGTCTAGCTTGTCTTGAAAATGTGAAGGGTCATGATCAATCTTTGTCAAAGCCCCATGCACTAGGTGGCTGCAGTGGGGTTATTTGCTTAGAGAGGCCTTTCTTGGTGTCATAGGAAGTAGTACTTTTTTTTTAGGCTTTACTACTGATTATAATTATACATTTCTTTGGGTGACTTTTCCCCCTCTATTCTTTTTCCGCTAGAATATTAAGGGCTTATATACCTTTAATACCTGGAAGGGTTATTATAAATGTTTATTTTAAGAAAGAAGAGAGACTGGATATAAACTCATGCTACTAAAAAATGTGATGAGAATTTTACGTCTTTGTGTTTTCAAGTAATTTTGGTCAGACTTGTTATTTATATGTGTGTAAATATATGTTGACTTTTATTTGGTTTTTCTCTTTAATAAATCACGCAGTTCTCATAACAGTGTTGAAAGTGCTCTGTTTTAAAATAGAGGGTCCTTATTTCAACGTGATGCTTTAAATTGTGCTGTAAGTGGTAATTTACTTACCATATTGGAGAGAATCTTTTTAGCATTAGAGAATTGATATAATTTCAAGAAGCTTGTTCATTCAGTTTTGGAAGTGAGCTATTTACTTTCCTTAGCAGCAAGAATCAGACCCAGCATTTTAAACCCATGATGGAAAAGGATTTCTTCTCTTCTCCCATTGAGAAAATTTATCTGGTGCCACATAAGTAAAAAACAAACAAAACAAAAAAAACTCTTGTCACTCCAGGAATTTAAAAGGAATTCTTCCTGTTATTTTTACATTTTCGAACTGGAGCTCTAAAACTCTAAAAGGGTATTTTTACATTGAGGGTTTTTGAATGCTGATGGTTTTTTAATTTTCTTTATAGCTTTAGTTTTGGAGGTGAGGAGAGATGTCGTCTTAGTGCTAGCCTCAGTAGTTTAAATGTGGCCTATAGGATGGGTATACCTGTTTTTTGAGTTATATTGTGTGTGTGTAGAAGAATACTTGTTTTGTATTACTGCAGGCAGGTGACTAATTTTCTTAAGAAAATTAAGAATTAAATTTCTAATTTTCTTAACAACCTTAAGGTTGTTAGTGGTTGTCCAGTGGTGCCGCAGGTGATTGCCCAGTCACAGCCACACCCTGGTAGATTGGCTTCTGAGCTCCTCTGAATTACTGCTTCTGAACTCTTCTGTCTAGAAGCAGTACCGTACTAACATGCAGCATTTTCATTTCTTACTATACAATATCAAATTTCGGGTTGTTACCACTGCCATTTTTTGTAGCCTTGTCCTAAATTCCTGTGTTTGAACTGGAATTTGCAGCAGTGTTTTCTTTAAAAACAGTATTACAAGAGTGTTTATTACTTCTTCAGTGGTAAATATTACTTTCTCCTTAGCCATATAGATCGTTTTACTGAAAACGCCACAGCGGGAACTTACAGTATATGAGAAAGATAGGTTGGAGTACGGAGGTTAAGAACCAACTAAAACGATACTTACTAAAGATAGTATTTATGACTTAAAATAAACGAGGCATACTTTAGATATAATAAAAGGTACCCATTCGAAGTGTTTAATTCAATGAATTTTGACAAATAAATATACATGTATAACCACCCAGTTCAGGCCAAGGCCCATGTTCATTATAGAAAAAGTTGTCTTGTTCCCAACTGTGGTCAGTCCTGCTCTTCACCTGATCTACTATCTAACCCTGCAGATTACTTTTGTTTCTTTTTAAGTTTCATATAAATTCCATTCTTTTCTATGGTAGGCATAATAAAGGCCCCTCCTCCAAGATGTCCATACCCTAATCTGCAGAACCTGTGTATTTTTTACCCTATGTTCAGTTCAGTCGCTCAGTCATGTCCGACTCTGCGCCCCCATGGACTACAGCACGCCAGGCTTCCCTGTCCATCGCCAACTCCCAGAGCTTGCTCAAACTCATGTCCATAGAGTCGGTGATGCCATCCAGCCATCTCATCCTCTGTCATCCCCTCCTCCTGCCTTCAGTCTTTCCCAGAATCAGGGTCTTTTCCAATGAGTCAGTTCTTGCCATCAGGTGGCCAAAGTATTAGAGTTTCGCCTTTGGCCTGAGTCCTTCCAGTGAATATTCAGGACTGATTTCCTTTAGGATTGGTTGGATCTCCTTACAGTCCAAGGGACTCTCAAGAGTCTTCTCCAACATCACAGTTCAAAAGCATCAGTTCTTCGGCACTCAGCTTTCTTTAGAGTCCAACTCTCACTTCCATACATGACCACAGGAAAAACCATAGCTTTGACTGTATGAACTTTGTTGGCAAAGTAATGTCTCTGCGTTTTAATATGCTGTCTGGGTTGGTCGTAGCTTTTCTTCCAGGGAGCAAGCGTCTTTTAATTTCATGGCTGCAGTCACCATCTGCAGTGATTTTACAGCCCAAGAAAATAAAGTCTCTCACTGTTTCCACTCTTTCTCCATCTATTTGCCATGAAATGATGGGACCAGATACCATGATCTTAGTTTTCCGAATGTTTAGTTTTAAGCCAACTTTTTCACTCTCCTCTTTCACTTTCATCAAGAGGCTGTTTAATTCTTTGCTTTCTGCCATAGGGTGGTGTCATCTGCCTATCTGAGGTTATTGATGTTTCTCCTGGCAGTCTTGATTCCAGCTTGTGCTTCTTCCAGCCCAGCGTTTCTCATGATGTACTCTGCATATAAGTTAAATAAGCAGGGTGACAATATACAGCCTTGATGTACTCCTTTCCTGATTTGGAACCTATCTGTTGTTTTATGTCCAGTTCTAACCGTTGTTTCTTGACCTGCATACAGATTTTTCAGGAGGCAGGTAAGGTGGTCTGGTATTTCCACCTCTTTAAGAATATTCCACAGTTTGTTGTGATCCACACAGTCAAAGGCTTTGGCGTAGTAAATAAGGCAGAAATAGATGTTTTTCTGGAACTCTTATTTTTTCTGTGATCCAAAAGATGTTGGCAATTTGATCTCTGGTTCCTGTGTCTTTTCTAAATCCAGTTTGAACATCTGGAAGTTCACGGTTCACATACTGTTGAAACCTGGCTTGGAGAATTTTGAGCATTACTTTGCTAGCGTGTGAGATGAGTGCAATTGTGCAGTAGTTTGAACATTCTTTAGCATTGCCTTTCTTTGGGATTGGAATGAAAACTGACCTTTTCCAGTCCTGTGGCCACTGCTGAGTTTTCCAAATTTGCTGGCATATTGAATGCAGCACTTTCACAGCATCATCTTTTAGAATTTGAAATAGCTCAACTGGAATTCCATCACCTCCACTAGCTTTGTTCGTAGTGATGCTTCCTAAGGCCCACTTGACTTCACGTTCCAGGATGTCTGGCTCTAGATGAGTGATCACACCATCGTGATTATCTGGGTCATGAAGATTTTTTTGTACAGTTCTTCCGTGTATTCTTGCCACCTCTTCTTAATATCTTCAGCTTAGGTTCATACCATTTCTGTCCTTTATTGAGCCCATCTTTGCATGAAATATTCTCTTGGTGTATCTAATTTTCTTGAAGAGATCTCTAGTCTTTCCTGTTCTATTGTTTTCCTCTATTTCTTTGCACTGATCACTGAGGAAGACTTTCTTATCTCCTTGCTGTTCTTTGGAACTCTGCATTCAGATGGGTATATCTTTCCTTTTCTCCTTTGCCTTTCACTTCTCTTCTTTTCTCAGCTATCTGTAAGGCCTCCTCAGACATCCATTTTGCATTTCTTTTTCTTGGGGATGGTCTTGATCACTGCCTCCTGTACAGTGTCATAAACCTCTGTCCATAGTTCCTCAGGCACTCTGTCTATCAGATCTAATACCTTGAATCCCTTATGTAGCAGAAGGGATTTTGCAGATGTAATTAAATTTTGGGCCTTGAGAAGGGGAGACTATCCTGGATTATACAGGTGAGCATAATCTAATTGCTCGAGTCCTTTAAAGTTGTAGTCTGAGAGGGGACTACTGAAGGACAGTCAGAGATGGAGATGTGGCCAACGGATGTGGGCTGCCTCTGGAAGCTGTAAAGGTCGAAGAGATGGATCTCCCCATAAGCCATTATAGAGGAATGTGGCTCTGCTCTTAGGTCTTCATTTGAGTGCAGAGGCCTGTTTCAGACTTCTCACCTGCAGAACTGTAAGGTAAGGCATTTGTATTGTTTTAAGCTGCTGGATTCCACTCCAGTGTTCTTACCTGGAGAATCCCAGGAATGGGGGAGCCTGGTGGGCTGCCGTCTGCGGGGTTGCACAGAGTCGGACACGCCTGAAGCGACTGAGCAGCAGCAAGCTGCTAGATCAGGGTAGTTTGTTATAATAGCAGTAGAAAGTGATACACTTCTCTTCTGTGCCCTCCTTCCTGCCATTTTAAGATTCATTATGCTGTTATCTCTGTCAATAGTTAGCTCCTTTTCACTCTTAGTCCCATTCCATTATATGGATGTATCACAATTTTTTATCCATTCACCTGTTGATGAAACGTTTATATTGTTTTCAGTTTGGAATTATTAGAAGTAAAGCTACTGTGAATGAATATTTGTCTTTGTATGGATGTAATGTTTTTACTCTTTTCCACATAAGAGTGGGATTGCTAGGTCAAGTGATATGTGTCTGTTTAATTTTACAAGAATTACTAAACTGTTTTCTAAAGTAGTTATTTCAGTCCACATTCTTGCCAACGGAAGTTTTAGCCTTTTTAATCTTAGCCATTCTAGTAAATATTTCATAGTATCTCCTTGTGTTTTTATTTCATTGATGACATTCATGTGTCTTTTGTGAACTCTGTAAATATTTTACTGATTGCTTGTTGGGGTGTATGTTTTCATATAATTGTAATGGTTTTCTGTATATACTGTGGATGTAAATCCTTTGTCAGGAGTATGTAGAATACTTTTTCTGGTAATATGGCTTGCTGTATCATTCATTTCACGTTCTTTTTAAGAATCAAAGTTTTACATTTTGTTTGTTTGCATGGTCACTAGTCGTGTCTGACTTTTTGTGACCCTGTGGACTGCAGCCTGCCAGGCTCCTCTGCTCATGGGATTTCCCAGGCAAGAACACTGGAGTGGGTTGCCATTGCCTTCTCTATTTGGTCGTTTCAGTTCAGTTGCTCAGTCGTGTCCGACTCTTTGCGACCCCATGAATCGCAGCACACCAGGCTTCCCTGTCCATCACCAGCTCCCGGAGTTGACTTTAAACTCATGTCCATTGAGTCGGTGATGCCATCCAGCCATCTCATCCTCTGTTGTCCCCTTCTCCTCCCACCTTCAATCTTTAGATGATAAATTTTTTGTTTTATGATTGTACTTTTTATATCCTAAGAAATTTTACCCTATGGTGTCTTTTAAAAGTTTTAGAGTTTTACGTGTAGGTCTGGGATCAAGCATTACATTACTTTGATTTAAGTTTTGTGTGTAGTATGAGGTAAACTCATCCCTCTCCCCCCGCCCCCATGTGAATACCCAGTTTTTTCAGTACCGTTTATTGAAAAAGACTGTCCTTTGCCAAAAACCATCTTTGGGGAGGGTTGAGTTCTTAAAATTTTCTATGTGCCTGATCATACTGTGAACACAGATAATTTATTCTTTCTGATTGTAATTTTTTTCATTTCTTACTTTATTTCAACTGGCTAGGACCTCTAGTACATATTACAGTTGGTGATATAGGACATTCTTGCCTTGTTCTCAAATGTGAGGGCAAAGTATTCTGTCCTTCTTTATTGAGTATGATGTTAGCTACAAGTTTTTCATCGAAACTCTATCAGACTAAGTATGTTTTCTTCTGTTCACAGCTTACTATTTATTGTGAGTGGGTGTTGAATTTTGTCACAGGCTTTTGCTGCATCTACTGAGACAATCGTATATGTTTTCTCCTTTGTTATTTAGCACTTTAAGTGATAAGTCATCTTTGCTTGCATCCAGAGTCATGATGTACTGTTCTTTTTTTTATATTGTTGATTTTATTTCCTGATACTTTGTGAAGACTTTTTTTCATCTGTGTTCACAAGGGGCATTGATTTATAGTTTTTGTTTATTTGCTTCTTTCTCTCTTTGTCTGGTTTTGGTAATGTTGGTGTACAGCTAATTCCAGAAAACAAATTGAGAAAAGTGTGCCTTCTCTGTTTTTTTGAGGACTGTGTAGGTTTGGTATTGTCTCTGAATGTTTCATACATTTCACCGGAAAAGTCACCTGGGCCATTATCCATTTCTAGAGCTTTCTCATTATCCAAAACAGACGCTGTACTCATTAAATAATACCTCCTCATTCCTCTCTTCTCTCAGCACCTGGTAACCTTTGTTCTACTATTTATTTCTAAGAATTTGCCTATTCTAGGTATCTCATGTAATTTTGATCCTTTTGTGTATGGCTTATTTCATAGCATATATCAGAATTTCACTTCTTAAAAAATTCTCCCCGGTTTTATTGAAATACATTTGACAGTGATAGCGTGTATGCTGAGTCGCTCCAGGTGTGTTCCAACTCTTTGCAATCCTATGGATTGTGGTCTGCCAGGCCCCTTTGTCCATGGGCTTCTCTAGGGAAGAATACCAGAGTGGGTTGTCATGCCCTCTTTCAGGGATCTTGCTCACCCAGGGATCAAACCCACATCTCTTTATGTCTCTTGTATTGGCAGGCAGGTTCTTTAACACCTCTGGAGAAGGGAATGGCAACCTACTCCAGTATTCTTGCCTGTAGAATTCCATGGACAGAGGAGCCTGGTGGGCTGTATAGTTCATGGGGTCACAAAAAGTCAGACACTACTGAACAAATAACACTATAATTGAACATTGTAAATTTAAGGTGTATAACATAATGATTTGGTATATGTTGGATGGCATCACCAACTCGATGGACATGAGTTTGAGCAAGCTCCGGGAGTTGGTGAAGGACAGGGCAGCCTGGTGTGCAGCAGTCCATGGGGTCACAGAGAGTTGGACACGACTGAGAGACTGAACTGGTAACGTATATATTGTGAAATGATTACTGCAATAAGTTTAGTTAACATTTATCTCCTCACACAGTTTATTTTCTTTCTTGTGTTGAAAACTTTTATCTTCTTAGCAGCTTTCAAATATACACTGTAGTGTTATTGACTATAATCATCATGTTCTATCCCCAGAACTTAGTTTATCTTATAACTGGAAGCCTGTACCTTTGACTACCAGTGAAAAAGGAATTTATTTCTTTATGACTGAATAATATTCTTTTGTGTATGTTTATACTACGTTTTGTTTATCCATTCATTTATTGATGAACACTTGGGTGGTTTCCTCCTGTTGGTTAATGCGGATATATATATAATTCTCTGAATATTGGTATATAAATATCTGAGCCACTGATTTCAGTTCTTTTTGAGTAGATATCCAGTTACTGGATCGAGGGGCAATTCTGTCTTTTGAGGAACTCCATCTTGTTTCCTCATTGGTTGTACCTTCTTTTTTTCCGGCTACACCATGCAGCATTTAGGAGCCTGGTTCCCCAGCCAGGGATGAACCCATGCCCCTGCACGGGAAGTGCTGGGTCTTAACCACCAGACCATCAGAAACTCCTGACTGTACCATTTTGTATTCTTAGTGTTCAAGAGATTCACCTTATCCAAACCCTTTCCAACATTTGGTATTTTCTGGCTTAAAAAAAAACCCAAAAAACATTATTTTTAATTGTGGCATGGTCAATACAACCAAGATTTTTTACCATCTTAACCATTTTATGTATACCTTTCAGTTGTGTTAAGTACACTGTTCAGTCTCAAGAACTCTTCTCATCTTTTGAAACTTTAATTCTCTAGCCATTAAACAACTCACTAACCTCTCCTTGTCCCACTTCCAGTCCCCAACATCCACCTGTTTTTGTGGATTTGAGGAGTCTAGATACTTCATGAGTGGCATCATGTGGCATTTGTCTTTTTGAGACTGGCTTCTTTCAATTAGCAGAAAGTTCCCCAGGGTTAATATGCATAATAGTATGTGTCAGAATTTCCTTCCTTTTTGAGATGAATAGTACTCCATTGTATGTAGACCACAATTTGTTTATCCATTTGTCCCTTGACGGACACTTGTATTGTTTCCCTCTTTTGGTTATTGTGAATTGTGCAGTTAGGAACATGGATGTGCAAATATGTCATAGAGACCTAGCTTTCAGATGTGGGTATATGCCTAGAAGTGGAAATATAGGGTCATATAGTAATTAAATTTTAATTTTTTGAGAAACTGCCATACTGTTTTCCATAGAAGCTGCACCGTTTTACATACTCCCCAGCAGGGTACCAGGTTTTCAATTTTTCCATCTCCTTGCCAACACACATTTTCTGTGGGTGTGGCTTTTTAAAAATTAATAATCATACTAAAGTATATTATTGTTCTGATGTACAATTCCCTAGTGATCAGTGATGTTGAACATCTTTGCATAAGTTTGTTCATTTGTGTATCTTATTTGCCATAATGTCTGTTAAATCCTTTGCTTACTTTAAAATGAGATTTTAAAAATTATTGTTGAATGGTAGGAGTTCCTTATATATTACAGATACTAACGTCATATCAGATATATAACTTGCAGGATTTTTTTACGTTCCTTAGGTTGCTTTTGAACTGTTGGCTGTATACTCTGATGCACAGACTTGTTTTCTGTTTACTTGGTAGTAGCCATCCTAATGGGCCTGAGGTGGTATTTCACTATGGTATATGACTTGGAATAGCCAAATACCTAATGATATTGAGCATCTTTTCCTGTGCTTATTGGCCATTTGTATATCCTCTTTGACAGAGCTTAAGCTTTTAACAAGTAAGTGTTTTTGTTCGGTAGCTTCATTACTACTTCCATTTCCTTTTCTGTTATTTGTATTACATATTAGTTTTGAATAAAAATTTTTTAACATTGTTCTTTTCATTCTTCTGTGCCCCTCTGATTATTTTTCAAGCAGTGTTTTATAATATTCTTAGTAAGGTGTGTGCTTGGTTGGTGAAGAATTTCTGTATTAAACTTGACCTTCAGTTCAGTTCAGTCGCTCAGTCGTGTCCGACTCTTTGCGACCCCATGAATCGCAGCACGCCAGGCCTCCCTGTCCATCACCAACTCCTGGAGTTCACTCAGATTCACATCCATGGAGTCGTGATGCCATCCAGCCATCTCATCCTCAGTCGTCCCCTTCTCCTCCTGCCCCCAATCCCTCCCAACATCAAAGTCTTTTCCAATGAGTCAATTCTTTGCATGAGGAGGCCAAAGTACTGGAGTTTCAGCTTTAGCATCATTCCTTCCAAAGAAATCCCAGGGCTGATCTCCTTCAGAATGGACTGGTTAGATCTCCTTGCAGTCCAAGGAACCCTCAAGAGTCTTCTCCAACACCACAGTTCAAAAGCATCAATTCTTCGGCGCTCAGCCTTCTTCACAGTCCAACTCTCACATCCATACATGACTACTGGAAAAACCATAGCCTTGACTAGACCTTACCGTTATTCCAATATGCACTACTTGGCAGATCAGTTTACCTTCTCTGGGTTCATAGATGGTAATAAGTTACATATGCTGGTTGCAAACCGGTCTTCAGGCAGGGTAGAATGTGAGAACAGGAATAAGAATGTGAGAACAGGAATTGTGAAGAACAGGAGATAAACAGGCTTGGAGGAAAGCTGTATGGAAACCAGAAAAAGAACAGGGGGAGATGGAAGCAATATTAGTTCATTTAGGAAGCAAAGTAAATTGAATATTAGACTCGGAGGAGGCTTTATGAATGAGGAATAGAGAGATCTACGTAGAAAAAGATAGAAATACATAGAACTTGGGGCCAGCATTGCCTGAGTAGGTGAGAGAAATAAATATGGAGTAGAATGGGTCTCAAATTAGTTAATCCTTTGGCTCTGGAGAAACAAGAGCAAGGATAGTGGTCTGGGAGTGAAAAGTAAGGTTCATAATTCACAGTCAGTATAGCAACTGATTCCCTGATAGCTCAGTTGGTAAAGAATCAGCCTGCAATGCAGGAGACCCCTGTTCAGTCCCTGGGTCAGGAAGATCTGCTGGAGAAGGGATAGGCTACCCACACCAGTATTTTTGGGCTTCCCTTATGGCTCAGCTGGTGAAGAATTGGTCTGCAGTGCGGGAGACATGGGTTCGATCCCTGGGTTGGGAAGGTCCCCTGGAGAAGGGTAAGGCTACCCACTCTAATATTCTGGCCTGGAGAATTCCATGGGCTGTATAGTCCATGGGGTCGCAAAGAGTCGGACACCACTGAGCGACTTTCACTTTCACACAGCAATTGAAGAGAAAAGTGTGACTGCTGGGAGCATCTTTGGAAGAAGTTTTGTAACACAGGCCAATTGAGTAATTAACAAAATTTTTAGTTTGCTGTAATTGCATTTAACTTATTCGTGTAAGTCCCTCACAGTTATCCATTTGAGTCGACTTGAAACCAATTGTGTTTAGCGATATATAGGACAAAACAGTATTTAGGACTGTATCCAGAGGGAAAAGTCCCTTTACTCTTGCTTGGTGAAAAATTATCCTGAGATTTTGCCATAGGTGAGGGAATTGAAAACACCACAGGTGTTCTAGAGTGCAGCTGGTTTTCTCACTCAGCCTGTTTACTTTTATTATGTAAAACATCACCACCTAACATAATCTAAGGTAAGTGTTTTTAAAATATTTCTTTTGATACATACCAATAGAGTTATGCCATATTAGGATGTTTATATATAAAATATACCTGTTATGTAGAGATGGTGAAATCTGAAAATGTATGTCTGTACTGAGTCATGGATCTGGTTTTTTTGACCAGCTTTAAATTTTATATGGGCTTCCCTGGTGGGGCAGACTGAAAAAAGAATCTGCCTGGTTTCCCACCAGGGTTGGGAAGATCCCTTGGAGGAGGAAATGGCAACCCACTGCAGTATTCTTGTCTGGAGAATCCCAAGGTCAGAGGAGCCTGGTGGGCTGCAGTCCGTAGGTCACAAAGAATTGGATACAGTTGAGCAACTAACCCTTGATTTTATATACCATGGTGACACTGGGCAAGTGACCCAACTTTCTCTTCACCAGAGCCACATTATTTGTAAAATAAAGGAGTTGAATGTCAGCTTTAATCAGCATGTCTGATTCTGTGGTCATTTCTTTTTTTAATTTTAGTTTATTATTAGTTTTTCTGAGCTGTCTTTGAAACAAGTACATTATATATAACCTTATTCACTAGAGAGAATACATTTGAAGTTCTGAACAACACACTCATGTTCCAGACCTTTTTATCAGTGGTAGATTTGTATTCTATATTACATGGTGAGGTGAAATCTCAGATTCTCACAAGTTGTTCCAATTTGCGTCCTTTTTTTCCCATCGTTAAAAAAATATTGGTTTTTTTTTTTTGGTCCTGATTTTTAAATGAAGGTAAAGTATAAAACTTTGACTGTTTCTCATTTATGAGTAATTTCCTCTACTTCATTCTGAGCCTGTTTGGATTTTTTGCAGGATATTTAGATAACTTAGTCGCTTTCTGCATGGCACTTGAGTAAAGGCTTAGACATTACTTACCCCTCACGGTCACTTCATTTTGGGGGCTGGAGATAGAGCAAGGACTACTACCAGTGGATAGGACATTTTTTTCTTTTTTCTGCATGCGTGCTCAGTTGTGTCTAACTCTTTTTGACCCCATAGACTGTAGCTCGCCAGGCTCCTCTGTCCATGGCTTCTCCAGGCAAGAATACTGGAGTGGATTGCCATTTCCTTCTCCAGGGGATCTTCCCCACCTAGGAATCAAACCTGGGTCTTTCATTAGCAGGTGAATTCTTTACTGGTGAGTCACCGGAAAGTCCTTCTTTTTTCTAAAAGGTTATTATATGAAAGGGGAAAATTTTTTTGAATCAGAGTACTTCAGAGAGACAAATAATATTCTTTTGCTAGGTAACTCAGTTCGTAGATGCTGAAAGCAGAAGAAAGGATCAGGAATGGGTTGATTTTTGCTTTTTACTGATCTGGTGACTTCTGGGCTCTGGATTTTGGATGCAGAGAAAGCATCTTATTGTGAGCATTTCTTAGCGATTGTATGTTCCAGTCATCTACCTGTGAGTTTCCTGTTTGGGCTCATTTTGTTTAAGGAATTGAGTACTCTTTGTCTTCTGAAAAATGTCAACCCTTTTGACACCGTACTTATTTGCTCCTTTCCTATAATCTTTGAATCCTGTTCCCTCTCCTCCTCAACAAAAACCTTAATACCGGTTATTTTTAAAAAAGACTTCCTTACTGCAGGCTCTTTCAGTTTCTAGAGAAAATGAAGAGTCAGTTACATTTGGCTCTTGGTGACTTGGTGTTATCCTGAAAATAACTTTTGACACAATATTTTAATTTGATGTGTTTGCCCTTGCTGTAGAAGCAGGAGGGTGACTGAAGAAAATTGGACTTTGTGGTTCACTTTTAACTGTGGGCTAAATTGTGCAGTGTTTCATGTCTTCTGTTCGCAAAGTAGGTAAGCAAGGATGATAGAAATACACATATACCTATTTTAATATTAGTTTACATTGGCATTTCCTCAGTTATTTTAGAAGAATTTTAGAGCAGAGGTCAACATACTGTTTAAAGAGCCAGGTAGTAAATATTTTAGGCAGCTACTCAAGTCTGTTTGTTGCAGTGGAAAGGCAGCCACAGACAGTATGTAAATGAATGGGCATGGCTGTATTCCAATAAAATTTTATTTATGATAGACATTGAAATTTGAAGTTCATGTTATTTTTAATATAATCCCCCTCCTCCATTTAAAAATGTGAAAACTATTCTTAATTTATGGATTGTGAACAAGCACATTGGATTTGGCCCATTCACCGTATATTGCCAACTCATGCTTTAGAAGAATGTTGATAAATTGTTTAAATCTCTGCCCTGTCCTATTTAAGTAATCAATTGTAGAATTTGTGTAATAGAACAAAGTCTAAGCTTTCAAATCTGAGAAATCCAGTCTAAACCTTTAGTTTTTTTCTTTGTAAAACTGGAATGCTACACATGTTGTAAATCATAGTTCTTTATACTAAACAATAACTCACCCTGGCTATTGTAAGCAGAGTACGGAATTATTAAAGAATATTTGGTAGCTCTTAGTCATTGGGGAGTGCTAGAGATTGGACTTTAGTCCAAGCCTCAGGGAACATTTCCCAAAACCATACTGCAGGACTCGGTTTGAGAAAGGTAATGTTGCTGAGCTCTAAATGCCAGATACTCAAGTTGATTGCAGATGCTACTGCTGTTGTGCTTTGTCAGTGGCAGGAACTCTATATTGTAACCACTGGAAAGTGACTAACATTGCTGCCACCACCATCAAAAGCCATATGTGGGGTTTAAGCAAAAATGGAAATTCTCCTTGTTACTTAATTCCAAATCAAAGTCTTTTGGAGATTTACATAATACAGAATACTATGCTTTGTCCATAATTAGAAAGGAGACTGGAAATTTTAAATTCTAATTTCTGCATTAGAGATGACATGAGCTAATTAGAAATTACATTAATACATTAGGCACTGGATCATAAAATTTGTAGAAATATCCACAAATTAAAGTCTGTTGAAACTTTTAGTGGTGATGAGTATGATGGATAGCCACAATAGTAGATACTTAACTATTAGTATATATACCTCTTTTTGTACTTAGGCTTCAAACAACTATAATAAGCTCTCACCTAAAAACTATAATGTATGAAAGGTTTCTGTTCTAAGTTAGTATGTGAATTGGTTTGTTAGAACCTAGAATATATTCTGTGTTCAAAATTAAAAGGTTATAAATAATGGACTTGTTTCCAGGGTAGTAAGCATAAGATTGTTTACACCAGCCAAGTGTCTATTTCACAGAGATAAGTTCCTTCATGGTGGAAAGATCCTGAGTGTTATCAGCTTGCTACCAGGTGGCTGCTTGTCCACAGTGAAATATGGTACAGTTTGGTGTGGAAACGAGAGGGACTCAGTTGCTGCTTATGGCAGATTATATTATTCTAAGCAGTTGGCTTCCTTCTTTATTGCGTTTCTCTCTACAGGGTCCCTACCTATGGGAGGAGTACTTCTTTTTATCATTGACATCAAGCTTGGCCTTGGGATTTGACCAAAGTCAGTGGAAGATGGGAAGTGATATATGTCATGTCTAAGAAGCTTTGGAAGCCATTGCATGAATTGACCTTGGCTCATTTTTCTCTGTCACAAGGAAAGCAGGTGCCAGATACAGGCTTTTTCTTTTTCCAGGATTCCAGAATGAAGATGATACCTGTAATCAACCCAAAGTCAACATAACAAAAATGAGAAATATGTTTTTGTGCTAATAAACTGTGTGTGCCCATGTGCTCAGTTGTGACCCCATAGACTGTAGCCCACCAGGCTTCTCTGTCCATGAAATGATCCAGGCAAGAATGCTGGAGTGGGTTGCCATGCCCTTCTCCAAGGGATCGTCCTGACCCATAGATTGAATTGGCAGGTGGATTCTTTACCAACTACTACCTCATAAAACAGTAGTTCTTACAGTGTTGTCTGTTGAGCCTAAGACCCTTTAAGGATCAAAGCTATTTTAATAATAATACCAAGTTCCTTTTTTATTATGTTGACAGTTGCACTATGGTTCGTAAGCAATGGTGGGGAGAAAACTGATGGTGCCTTAGCAAAAATCAGTGCACTGGCTGGCTTCAAGCTGTGCTCTATCTATGTCACCATATATTTATAGTAAACAAAAAAATATACTTGAGGATTAAACTTACTAATTAAAAAAAATCTTGATCTTAAATATGCATCTTCCTATAAGCCTTTTTGAATGAAGCAGAAAGTATTGATGAAGCACTTCTGATGCTGAAGTATGTGTCACAGGGAAAAGCACTTGTGTGATTATTTGAATTATGAGGCAAACTAGCCTCTATGGAATATAATTTTCATTTGAAACATTTATGAGGGTTATTTTGACGTGAATGTTTGACAGACATTTTGTCAATTGAAGTGACCCTTTACTTCAAGGAAAGCAACTGGCAATATTTGTTGCCAGTGATAAAATTTGATTTCAAGTGTAAATTAATGTTTTAGAAAATTATCAGGCAGTGTGAGCTTGATAGCTTCCCAGTACTTAGGTTTTTTCTGATGAGCTTGCTAGTAATAGTAGTGAAGGCAGTTTTTTAAAATAATTAATACTGTATTCTGAAATGCCAACATTTGGGAGCTATACCAAACTCAGTGGACCAATATTTATAACTGACTGATGAATGATGTTACAAAATTATACATAAGCAAAAGACTGACTCATGTTGCCAGACTGATGGATTAATGTAGCAGTATGAAAGTTAACTGATAAGATTAACGATTCTATACTTAAATGAACTGCTTTTTAAAAAAAGTTTTCTTGAAGTATAGTTGATTTATAATGTTTTAGGTTCTTCAGTGAACCTTTAAGACACTATTGTTGAGCTTTGAGATAGAATCAAAGAATGATACTCAAAGCTATTCAAAAAAGCCATTAAATATTCCCCCCTTTTCTAAATACATATCTGTGAGTTATTTTTCTCATATATTTCAACCAAAATGGTATTGCAACAGATATGTTAATCTGATATTTTATTAAGTCAGATCTTAAAGATTTTATTTTTTATTTAAATTTTTATTTTTTATTTTCTTTGGCTGTGCCATGTGGCATGTGGTACCAGATTCCTCAACTAGGGATCGAACCCATGTCCCCTGTGTTGGATGCTTGGAATCTTAACCACTGGACCACCAGGAAAGCCCAAAGAGATTTTAAAAATATAACTCTTCTTAAAATTTTACTGTTTTGTTTTTTGGAATATGTAGTTTATTTTAAAATAAAAAGTTTTATTTGTGCTAACATGTAGTTGGTTTATTATTTTAAAAATGGATGAACAAATCTTTGAAGTCTCACCCACGGAGCATCAAGAACTGCCTGGGACCCTTTCTCAGCTGGGATGTGCTGTGACATGGGACCACTTTGTCTGGATGTTGGTCAAAGCCCAGCTTGGTGATAATACTCTCTGCTCTTTCTTTTTCTTTTCTTTTAATGTTAGTATATTGAAAGTAAACTAGATAATTCTCTAATAAATGTCTGTATTATTTATTTGTTAAAAAAAAGGATAATTTAATTTCGAATGTAATTAATATTGTTAGAGCCCATGTAAGCAGAAATTCTTTGAGAGTCTCGATTTTTAAGGGTATAAAGGAATTATCAGCCCAAAATATTTTAAGGATTACTGTTGTAACTATTAAGATTTTCAGAATTGTTTGCTGCTAAATCATAACCTAGTGAGACATGGTACATTGGCAGGGTAGCTGAGTCAACTTTGTTGTGAAGTACAAGTTCATACAATTTCTTGAGGCTCTGTGTTATGACTGTGGCTGATTTTTGTGAGGTCATTGATTAGGCATTGAAGTTGCTGGTGAAAGATATTGACCGACTTCCAAGGAATGGATTATCTTGCCGCACGATTCCATATGATTATGGAATCTTCCCCTACGGTTGGGACTTTTTGGTGAGCCTTTGCATGGAACAGAAATATTTTAACACTTGGTCATTTCTGACAGTTCCATCCATATATCTCATCCTTAAAATCACTGTCCATACCTGTCTCTTTTGAGAACCTGACCTGGAAATCTAGCCAGATTATTGCTTCTTCACTGTGTTTCCCATTATTGACAATGTGGATTGTGAGATGTACTGCCCAGTGGGAGAACTTCCCTTCCTGACCTTCCTTAGCAACTGTTCCCGATGGGACGGTAGGGTGGAAAGAGTTTTTGGGTGATACCAGCATGTTGTGCAGAGTCACTTGTAATGCAGGGTCAGATGTTTTCTTTCTTGGCCAGAATGGAGGATCCCCTGTGTAGCGGTAGGCCTCGTGTGAGGAGAGTGACTGCCGTGCGCCAGGAATAGGCACACTGAAAACGTGAGCCATTGCTCATGCCTCCCAGCCAGCCTGAATCCTGCGCGGTGTGTGTCATGCCACTCGATGGAGCACTTCTGTCGCATCAGCTTTTCTTGGTGGACCCCATGATGACAATTCCTGACAGGCGGCTCAGGTTTTATAGTTACCTGTGGCTAGGTGTTCATTCTCCAAAGTACAAAAGCTACAAGAATTATTTTCAAGAGAGTCTTAGTTTAATAAAGTATGACTTGGCCCCAAAACTCGTAGGGTGGTTGCTGTGATTCTCCTAAAGGATTTGCCAGTATCTCCTTATGGCGTTCATCTGTTGACCCTTGGAGCGCCATTGCCATCAGAAGGTCATTATGGTCAAATGGCAGAGCTACTTGTACTGCAACCTGGATTGACTCAGGCATTTTCTCTTGCTCTGGGATAAACTTAAAGCTGCTGGATTTCAGGTTATTCAGTAAATAGAGCGGCACACACAAACTACTATATCTTGTTCTCAATATCCAGAGGCCCAGCAAGCTTTCCGCTTCTTTTTTTGTTACAGTGGGTATTGACTTGCTTTTTATTTTGAAGGGAATATCCTGAGTTGCCACACTCCACCTGCTTCTAGAACTTCATACTGGTGTCAGGACCCTGTATTTTCTTGTGACTTATTTTCTGTCTTCTGGCATACTTGTCTTTTTAAGGCATCTAGAGCACTGCTGTTTCTTTTTCAAAAGGTTCTTTTGGCTTGAGTTTATCACTATAGTGAGCCAGTGTGATGTCGAATGGTGTGATGAGATAACTACAGTCTAAGAAAGCAGAAACTTAGCGAGGCAATATAGTGAATATGTACTGCTATCCAAGTGAAATTAAAGCAGATTGTAGAGACAGAGACACCATTTGCCAGAAGTGTAGCTTTATACCAGGTGCTGCTGCATGGAAGAGATTTCATTTGAATTACCAACTTTGCTTGTAGTCATTGAGGTTAAAACACTTCTTCTCTAAGAACTTCTGTATGTTCTGCATTAGCCAGACAGTTGTACAAAGTGAGTATCTGCTAGGGGTTGCAGCCCTTATTGCTTTTGATTCTTGGATAATCCCCCAGAAATGGCATTTTTGATTGGTGGGAGAGCTCCAGGGGTCTCTCTCTGGCCTTTCCTGGTATAATACTACCCCACTACTCCACCTGTCCTGGCATCAGTGTGGGCTTTTTTCAGTGGGTAGTCAGCCTGAGACTACCCTTTTCAGCTGTATGTTCAATTCCTGAAGAAATAACTATAAGATGGGAAGATTATTCCACTCTGATAAATGGCCTTGGGTCTAAACTTCATATATTATTTGGCTTCATTCTAACACAGATGTCACAATGGTGCTATTTGGGTCCTCAGGATTATTTTAAGAGTTAGATTTCATAGTCCTGAAGAGGTTGGAGTATTTTCCTTTGCCAAGTGCATGGTTATTTTGATAAGTGGCTGTTGATCCTTTCTGGAAAGCCACGACAAAAATCACAGTGCTGGTGATGCAATCATAGAGCCATTTTTGAAGGTTCGGTTCAGTTCAGCCGCTCAGTCGTGTCCGACTCTTTGCAACCCCATGAATCGCAGCACGCCAGGCATCCCTGTCCATCACCAACTCCCAGAGTTCACTCAGACTCACGTCCGTCGAGTCCGTGATGCCATCCAGCCATCTCATCCTCTGTCGTCCCTTTCTCCTGCCCCCAATCCCTCCCAGCATCAGAGTCTTTTCCAATGAGTCAACTCTTTGCATGAGGTGGCCAAGGTACTGGAGTTTCAGCTTCAGCATCATTCCTTCCAAAGAAATCCCAGGGCTGATCTTCAGAATGGATTGGTTGGATCTCCTTGCAGTCCAAGGGACTCTCAAGAGTCTTCTCCAACACCACAGTTTAAAAGCATCAATTCTTCATTGCTCAGCCTTCTTCACAGTCCAACTCTCAAATCCATACATGACCACAGGAAAAACCATACCCTTGACTAGACGGACCTTTGTTGGCAAAGTAATGTCTCTGCTTTTCAATATGCTATCTAGGTTGGTCATAACTTTTCTTCCAAGGAGTAAGCGTCTTTTAATTTCATGGCTGCAGTCACCATCTGCAGTGATTTTGGAGCCCAAAAAAATACAATCTGACACTGTTTCCACTGTTTCCCCATCTATTTCCCATGAAGTGATGGGGCCGTATGCCATGATCTTCGTTTTCTGAATTGAGCTTTAGGCCAACTTTTTCACTCTCCTTTCATCAAAGCCACTTTCATCAAGAGGCTTTTTAGTTCCTCTTCACTTTCTGCCAGAAGGGTGGTGTCATCTGCATATCTGAGGTTATTGATATTTCTCCCGGCAATCTTGATTCCAGCTTGTGCTTCTTCCAGCCCAGCGTTTCTCATGATGTACTCTGCATATAAGTTAAATAAGGAGGGTGACAATATACAGCCTTGAGGGACTCCTTTTCCTATTTGGAACCAGTCTGTTGTTCCATGTCCAGTTCTAACTGTTGCTTCCTGACCTGCATACAGGTTTCTCAAGAGGCAGGTCAGGTGGTATGGTATTCCCATCTCTTTCAGAATTTTCCACAGTTTATTGTGATCCACACAGTCAAAGGCTTTGGCATAGTCAATAAAGCAGAAGTAGATGTTTTTCTGGAACTCTCTTGCTTTTTCCATGATCCAGCAGATGTTGGCAATTTGATCTCTGGTTCCTCTGCCTTTTCTAAAACCAGCTTGAACATCAGGGAGTTCATGGTTCATGTACTGCTGAAGCCTGGCTTGGAGAATTTTGAGCATTATTTCACTAGCATGTGAGATGAGTGCAATTGTGCGGTAGTTTTGCTTTTCCCTTATTTGAGGGGCTCTGGGTCTGGGAACTTTGAGAGTCCGTGGCCTATGTTCCCTTAGTCAGGCTTAACTATATGCCATACCTGGAGTTGTTTGAGTAGATTAGGGGTAAGTGAACTTTTTCTGTAGAGGGCTACATATTAAATATCTAAGGCTTTTCTGTGGAAAAAATTACCCAGCAGAGCTATTGTGGTGCTGAAGAATCTATGGATAATACATAAGTGAATGGGTATGTCTGTGGTCCCAGAAAACTTTACTTATAAAAGCATAATGGATCAGATTTGGACCATAGCTTGTTGTTTCTGGATCTCTGTTAAAAATGACACAGGATTATAGTGGGATTTCCCAGTATGATCTTGGGGACTTTTAAGAAAGGATTCTTGCAGGTAAATCAGTTTGATAACTAGTATGTTCCTGTTTCTTTAACCTTGCTTAGTACTACTTGATGTTATAAGTAGGCAGTTAACAAAATCATTTTATGCATTTTGGTTTTGAGATCTAGAGTAGGGGTTGGCAAGCTACACTGTACAGGTCAGATGTGGCCTGCACTTGGTTTTAGATGATCCATAGCTAAAAATATGCTTCACATTTTAAAGTAATTGGGAAAAAAGTCAAAAGAATGATACTGTTTCATGGCAAGTGAAAATTATATGAAATTCAGAATATCATATATAAGGGTTTATTGGAGCACAAGCCACAGTAATTTATGTATAATTTTGGCTGCTCTCAGTTTGGTAGTTGTGACAGAGACCTTCCATGGCCTTTAGAAAAATCACTATTTGGCACATTATTGAAAATGTTTGCTGATTGCTGCTCTAGAATTTGGAGGAAAATTCTTTTAAGTCATACTTAGAAGCTGCCTTATTTTTTGTCAGTGCTTTGAGTCAAGAATTTACACTGTGAATATGTCACTATCTTTTTTTGAGCTCTTACACACTGTTACAAGCAGTAGTCCTACTTGGCTGTCCTTGTTTGGCTACCTCATTCCTTTCATAGTTTTGTACTACTGCTACTACTCAATCCCCAAAGACTTACTCATCACAGACGACCACATTTGATAATTTAATTTTGTCATAGCCTGAATGAATTGTCAGAGGTCATCTTCAATAGCTGTGTTTACACTGCATTCAAACCAGCCAGTTTAGATACATTCTCAGATTCCCATTGCCTTGAAGGTTTGCTCATGTACCTACCTCACAGAGTGTAGGAATTTAATGCTATAAATGAAATGCAGAAAAGCGAAATGGCTGTCTGGGGAGGCCTTACAAATAGCTGTGAAAAGAAGAGAGGGGAAAAGCAAAGGAGAAAAGGAAAGATATAAGCATCTGAATGCAGAGTTCCAGAGAATAGCAAGAAGAGATAAGAAAGCCTTCTTCAGCAATCAATGCAAAGAGATAGAGGAAAAGAACAGAATGGGAAAGACTAGCGATCTCTTCAAGAAAATTAGAGATAGCAAGGGAACATTTCATGCAAAGATGGGCTCGATAAAGGACAGAAATGGTATGGACCTAACAGAAGCAGAAGATATTAAGAAGAGGTGGCAAGAATACACAGAAGAACGGTACAAAGAAGATCTTCACGACTCAGATAATCATGATGATGTGATCACTAATCTAGAGCCAGACATCTTGGAATGTGAAGTCAAGTTGGCCTTAGAAAGCATCACTACGGACAAAGCTAGTGGAGGTGATGGAATTCCAGTTGAGCTGTTTCAAATCCTGAAAGATGATGCTGTGAAAGTGCTGCACTCAATATGCCAGCAAGTTTGGAAAACTCAGCAGTGGCCACAGGACTGGAAAAGGTCAGTTTTCATTCCAATCTCAAAGAAAGGCAATGCCAAAGAATGCTCAGACTACTGCACAATTACACTCATCTCACACGCTAGTAAAGTAATGCTCAAAATTCTCCAAGCCAGACTTCAGCAATACGTGAACCGTGAACTCCCTGATGTTCAAGCTGGTTTTAGAAAAGGCAGAGGAACCAGAGATCAAATTGCCAACATCTGCTGGATCATGGAAAAAGCAAGAGAGTTCCAGAAAAACATCTACTTCCGCTTTATTGACTATTTCAAAGCCTTTGACTGTGTGGATCACAATAAACTGTGGAAAATTCTTTAAGAGATGGGACTATCAGACCACCTAACCTGCCTCTTGAGAAATCTGTATGCAGGTCAGGAAGCAACAGTTAGAACTGGACATGGCACAACAGACTGGTTCCAAATCGGAAAAGGAGTCCGTCAAGGCTGTATATTGTCACCCTGCTTATTTAACTTATATGCAGAGTACATCATGAGAAATGCTGGACTGGAAGAAACAGAAGCTGGAATCAAGATTGCTGGGAGAAATATCAATAACCTCAGATATGCAGATGACACCACCCTTCTGGCAGAAAGTGAAGAGGAGCTAAAAAGCCTCTTGATGAAAGTGAAAGAGGAGAGTGAAAAAGTTGGCTTAAAGCTCAACATTCAGAAAATGAAGATCATGGCATCTGGTCCCATCACTTCATGGGAAATAGATGGGGAAACAGTGGAAATAGTGTCAGACTTTATTTTTTGGGGCTCCAAAATCACTGCAGATGGTGACTGCAGCCATGAAATTAAAAGACGCTTACTCCTTGGAAGAAAAGTTATGACCAACCTAGATAGCATATTGAAAAGCAGAGACATTACTTTGCCAACAAAGGTCCGTCTAGTCAAGGCTATGGTTTTTCCTGTGGTCACGTACGGATGTGAGAGTTGGACTGCGAAGAAGGCTGAGCAATGAAGAATTGATGCTTTTGAACTGTGGTGTTTGAGAAAACTCTTTTAAGATTTTATTGAATTTTTACTGTGTGCAAGGTACTGAGCTAAGCACTTTTTTGTCCATGAGTTCTAAAGTACTTATTTAAGTGCCTGTTACATAAGTATTCAATAAAGATTAGCTGATATTTATTTTTAATTAGAAATAAATTACCCCTTCATACACCATGTACTATAAAAACTTCATTAGCCATTAAAGTATTAAAAATCTCATTAAGTTTAAATGGGAGTGATTGACATAACTTAATTTTTTGGCCTATAATATTGCTCCTTAAAAAAAAAAAACTTGTAGATAAATACAGTCAGTTCTTATTATTCATGGTAGTTAGTTTATAAAGTTGCTGTGAACACTGAATTAGAAAATATTGAACTGTTGCTGGCTAGGAAATACAGAGTTTCATTCCTGTGAGCCTCTGGTCACAACAGATTTGTCAGTGGGTCAATAATAACCTTGTTTTGTGTGCTTCTGTTTAAAGACACTTTATTGAATATATAGTTGATTCATTGACATGGCACTCATGGCTCAGCAGCATTATAAATCCTGCATGAAATAAGCCCATCTGCCACGTTTTCTCCATAAGACACATCCACCTTCTTGTGCTTAGGAACAGTAGACAGCTTTTCAGCCCTATGCTGAGTAGCAAAATCACCAATGAAAAGCACCAAAATACAAAAATGTGGCAATAAATTGACCTCACAGGGGACATTTTTTTACAGAACAAGAGCAGAAACAGTAAGGAAGAGAGCTAAACACACCCTCTCTAGGTAACTCACTCTTTGATCTTCTACACCTGTCTAAAGATTGGAGAAATGCCATAAGTATTACTTTAGGGATTACTTATAACTTTTAGCAAGTAGGCAGATTGCACAAATATGAAATCAATGAACAGTAAGGATTGACTGTGTCTTCCCAGATGCCACAATTTATCATTTATGTTTTAATTTTTTTTTCTCATTTGCTTTGAGCCTTATTTTTAATTGGGTTAGGCAAAAAGTTGCTTTGGTTTGTAAATAAAAATAGAGGATGTATTATTCATTTTCACCAGGGACTTTATTGAACAGTGTAGTCACTGTGTTTGTTCTACTGCCTTCTGCCATTTTTAGGCAACTTCATAATTTCATTTCTGTAAAACTTTTTATCTCTTTGAGCAAAAAACCTATTCCAGGTGATTTTGCAATTTTCCAGGGAACTGAATTTTTTTCCATTAAGGGAATTTTATGAAGACCGTAATAAATGGGTATCTGAAGGTGCAATGTCTGGTGAATACAGCTGATGAATCAGAACTTCTAGCCAAGCTGTAACAGTTTTTGCTTGGTTATCAGTGAAACATGTTCTTGGATTAACTTGATGGAAGATTATGCATGTTCTGTTGACTAATTCTGGATACTTTTCATCTAGTACTGCTTTCAGTTGTTCTAATTGGGAGCAATACTTGTTGGAATTAATCGTTTGATTTTCCAGAAGGAACTTATAGTAGAGGATGCCTTTCCAGTCCTGCTGTATAGACAACACCCTTCTTTGGATGGAGACTGGCCTTTGGTTGTTGGTAATTCAGGTTGCTTGCCCCATGATCTCTTCTGTTAACACTGTAACTGTACAATATCCACTTTCTATCAACTGTCAGCATTTGTTTTAAAAGTGGAACGTTTTTGTTAGTTTCAGTAGAGAATCACCTGTGGAAATACATTCGATCAAGAAGGTTTTTCTTCTGCTTAATTCTTGTGGAACACAAACATCAAAGCAATTAACATAACTGAGTTGGGGTAATGATTTTCAACACTTGATCTGGATATTTTGAGTATGTTGGCTGTCTTTCACCTGGTACAACATTGATTGATCTCAGTTTATGTCTCAGTTTGATGTCTCAGTTTATGTCTTAGTTTGATCGCTATCTACTTCAGCTGATCCACCTAACTGGAACATCATCCAGTGAGGAATCTCCAGCAGGAAACTTTGCAAACTGCTTGGACACATTCTATCAGTCACAGCACCTTCTCTATATACTGCGCAAGCCTTTTTTTTGCATTTCAGTTGTGTTTTTACCTTTCTGGAAATAATAAAGCATAATATGTTGAAAGTGTGGTATTTCTTACATTGTCAATATTAAAATGGCTACATAAAAATTGACCAGTTTTGATAAATATTGTTTTAAATGCATGCTGATATGACAACTGTCACAATACAATCTAACAAAATTGTTTCAAATGAAGTAAAAGACAACCAAGTGCTACTAGAGCAATCTTACAGAAAAAAACCAAGTGAACTTTTTGGTCACCCCAGTAATTGTGGTAAAATAATGTCTGGAGGAGGGCATGGCAGCCCACTCGAATATTCTCATCTGGAGAATCCCATGTACAGGGAGCCTGGCGGGCTGCAGTCCATTGGGTTGCTAAGAGCTGTACACGATTAAAGCGACCTAGCACACATAATGAAATAGTTAAGCACCTTCAAGTGCAGTCAGTCTTCCAGCACTCTTTTCATATTTATACCCATTAAAGAACAGCTCCCTATTTCCCCTGCTCTTCAGCCTCTGGCAACCGCCCTTCTCCTTTCTGTTTCGGTGAATTTGATTACACTGTGGCCACTATATGGTGTTTTGTCTTATTGCGATTGGCTTCTGTAACTCAGCATAATGTCCTCAAGGTTCTTCCGTGTAGTAGCATGTCTCAGAATTTTCTTCCTTTTTAAGGCTGAGTAATATTCCATTGTATGTATATAGACCACGTCTCGATTACCCTTTTAATTTGTCACCAGACACTTGGGTTGCTTTCATCTTTTGGCTGTTGTGAACGTGGGTGTGCATATATCTCTTCAAGACCCTGCTTTTAGAAGTAAGTTTATCTTTGATATATCATGTATACATAAGAAAATGAGTGACCCAACTAAACAGATGTATATTATAAAGTGACAGGTAAAAGTTCTCAGTTTGACCTCATTCTATTCACTAGAGACAGCTGAAGAGTTTGGTGTATAGCCTTTCAAATGTGTTTTTGTGCAGCTAAGGAGTATGATATATATACATACACACAGATATATAAGTATATACATTGATCTATGTGTCATCTATATTTACATATATTATTGATATGTACCAATGTGAAAATATTTAATGCCTCATTTACATACAGTTTAGTAGCAGTTGGGATTATATGCATACTGTTCTGTTGACTTGATAGCCTAACTTTTTTACAAAGTAAAGATTGGGGTTTAAAACTGCTTAGTTCTGTGCCTTAGTTTCCTATAGAATGATTTTAGAAATGAAGAATTACTAATTGTTTAACTTTTTTTATTATGTAGTATTTTTGAAGAGGAAGATACAATACTGTCTTATTAAATGTTTACTGTAAGAGAATTATCTACAGCTAGGGATAAGTGGATCCTCTTTTATTTTCTTATTCATACATTATTTTGATATAATTCAGCTGCCACTGTTTCTTCCATATCATGTTGTGTTTTATTGGATTCCTTTCTGTTTTGGTGGTGTATCTTTTTTTTTTTCGGTAAGTAAAATTTTAGTTTTTCAAAGTTTGGAAACATCTTTATTTTGACTCTTGATGGGAAATCTGACTTGTGAGAGCAGTGCTTTCCAACCTTTTTCATGCCGTAGTATCTGTATAGAAAGTGATAATGTGCGCGTGGTGAGTGAAGTTGTTTGCAACATAGGCATCTGGCTCTTCAGGTTATCTGGTAAACCATTAATTTGTAACACACATGTTGGTGAAGGTCTGTAGAAATCTGGTTTCAAAATATTTTTCCCTTTGAATTTGGAGGAAACTGCTCTGTTATCTTTTAGTATCCTGTATTTTTGATGAGAAAATGAATGATAGAGTGATTCTGGTATCTGGAACCTTTCTCAGTGTTCTGAAATTTTTCCAGCATCATCCTGGATATGTTTTTTTTTTTACTTGATTTTTGTTGCATTGCATGTCTTTCAGTTTGATGACTGAATCTTGGCTTAGCTCTTGGAAAGTTAAATGTGTCCCCTTGTTTGGATTAATTTCCCTCCATTTTTGGATATCTTATGTAAGTGGATGTTGGGCCCTTTAGATTTTAATTCACATTTTCTATTTTCTTACAGTTAACCATCTATGTGTGTGTTTTCCTTTACTTTGGAAGTAAGGTAAATTTCCCTTCCCTTTAAGGGAAAAATCTCTTCAGCCTTATGGTATAGATAACTAACTTGGTGTTTAGTTTTGCCTGTCCGTGTATTACTACACCTCCCCCACCCGCCCCCCAACACACATGCGTTTTTCTCCTCTCTGTTCATCTTGCTCCCCTTTTATTCTGTTAAGTGTTCCTCAGATGTTTGGGGAATCATGGTTGATGCTGGCAGTTGAAGTGTGTCTGCCTCAGTAAGTAGTTCTTTCTCCACCAGGCCTTTGTGTTGAGTGGTAGTTATGGTGATAGAGTCTTAGATGTGGACCAGCAGACCAGACCTCCAAGAGAGAGTGGCTGAGGAGAGGGTAGGGCAGTGTGCCTCTCGCCTGGATAGCTGTGGAGTCTTTAAGTAGTGCAGTGGGGTAGTACTTTCTAGATTTCACTCAGATAGTATTGAGATTGCTGCATTGCCCCGCTTTGCTTTGCCTTTTCCCTCTTTCCCCTTTTATTTCCCTCTTAGTGTTGGAAGCTTGATGGTCCTTCCATCTTTCTGTTCTGCTCTTCCCTCAGATCTGGCTACTCATAAGAACCCTGATCCAGGCAGAAGTGCCTGCTTTGTGGAGATCAGCCCCCGGCTCTATCTTAAAGGCAGAAGCTGCCACTCCTTGGCATCTCAGTTCACAAAGAGAGGGGGGAGGGGATCATCTGTCCAGAGTAGGGTAATGCAGTACCCTGATGAAGTCCCCTAATTGTTTCCTCCTTCTGGGAGTTGTGATTAATTTGATTATAACGTAGAATTTCTCTCTCTTGTCCTGGAAAAGACTTTAGTGTCTTACATGTGATTTCATCCTTTTCCCCTCTTTTATTGCAGTCTCGCCATTATAATTTCTATATACCCAGAATTCTTTAAAATTTATGATTGTCCAGTGACGTCTTTCCTTGATCTGCAACAGTGCTATCATTTAAATTTAATTTTTTTTCCCTGTCATTTCAGTGGGACCTTGGGCTGGAGGAGAGAGAGATACATCTGTTTCAGTCCACTGCCTCCTACTGTAATTGACCAATTTGTGACTAATTTTTAAAAGGTAGATCCGTCTTTAAAAAGAAAGTGTTAGTTGCCCAGTCCTGTCTGACTCTTGTGCGACCCCATGGACTGTAGCCCATCATGCTCCTCTGTCCATGGGATTCCCCAGGCAAGAATACTGGAGTGGGTTGCCATTTCCTTCTCCAGGGTATCTTCCTGATGTTCTTAAACACATTCTTAAACAACATCTCTCTCTCAGTGTTCCTTAGAAGATTTACTAAATCATCCGGCCCTGTCCCCTTGTAGTAAAGAATATTTTAATTTTCGATCTAAGTTGTAATGCTCATTGCTGTTGTGTTGTAGAAGAAAACACGCATAACCATAGTGACCCTGCCAGCCGTCACCTTTTGAATGCCCCTCCCACCCTTTTTTGGTATGTAGGGTTATACATGTGAGTGAAGTCATTTTTAATTGTAAAGTCTTTGTTGAATTTGTTAGGATATGGTGTTGGTTTTCTGGTGGTCAGGCATGTGGGTCTTAGCTCCCCAGCCAGGCACTGAATCTGCATTCTCTGCGTTGGAAGGCAGTCTTAACATTGGACTACTAGGGAATACACATATTTTTCAAAGAGACAGTATATCTTGGAGAATATCCAGTCACTCATGAAGATGGTCAGAAAACTGATAAAACTGTGTTGATATCTCTAGTGAAGCACAGCAAAAAGTAAGGAAGTATTTTTGAAAATGATTTAGTAAAAACTTGGGGGGAAGGAATAAGAGGATAGAACATTTTTGTTCTTGGAGTCCTGTATGGGTGTTCAGTGTAGTTTTAGCATACACTCTGCTGGAGGGGGGAGAATATGGTACTTATGTCCCAAATACTGCCTTTTCACTTAAAACTTTGTAAACCCCATCCCATCCCCCTCCTCCTCTTTGGTAGTGTCTTTGATATTGGGTGAAGGATTTTATTGCCCAAATGTTTTTAACATCAGACTTTTGATGAAAAATTGAGACGTGTCAGTGCATACGACTGCAATAATGACCATGAGTATATCCACGGCTTTCAGAATCTTTTGGTCTGTGGTCCACAGTAAGACATACATTTAACATTGCTGCCTTGTATAGTATGTAACACTGGAATTAAGAGTTTTGTGAAACAGTGTTTGCCTTTGATGTGATACACTCATGTTATCTGTTTCATTAACAAAAAGAGTATGACTCATTAACTTTATTTTATGATCTACTAATTGGTTATAACCTGCAGTTTGAAAAACTTTCTGGTTTAAATCCTGGTCTCTGGAAAAAGTGGGAAGATGGAGGGGTTTGGATTCTGAGAGACTGAGGGAATTCTAGCTTAATAGTTTTGGGTAATTTCCTTTGAGCCTGTTTTTGCAGCTGTAACTGGAAATAATAATATTTTGTTACCTTGATTGTGAGAATTGGAAATAAATGAAAAGTGCCTAGCAGTGCTAGGAATGATGTAGATATTTAATAATTGGAAGGTTTATTATTATCTTGGTTATTTTTATTATATGCCATCTGTCCTATTAAGTAGGCACTGAGATTCAAACGTTCTTGCTTTTAGGGAAGTAGATAACATTTTATTAATACAGAGGTGTAACCGTCCTACAGGATGAGAAGGATGTTACTAGAGCATATTAGAGGTATAGTAACTTAAAGTCCGCATTGGGAAATTACAGGTGTGCCCTCTCTTTCCCCAAGGAATGGGGTCTCTCAAATTAGCTCCAGTTAAATTTGATACATAGAAGAGGAAAGGAAAAACAAGAATCATTTTAAAGCTGCAAAGCCAAGCATTTCAGAAAATTGCAATTGTGCTTTGACCATAACGAATTGTTCCCATTTTCTAACTTCATGAATAATTGGACATCTTGAAGAATATGACAGTCATGGGGACTGAATTCTCATGTTTCCCTTCAATAGCAGCAACACAGGGTTTTGTCTCCCACTAGATAGCAGCTTTTCCTCTATTGTCCTTCATGATTTCTGCTGCAGTGTGATTTCTGCTGACCTGTGTCACACTTGATTTTTTGACTTCTGACTATTTTAGTTGTAAGCAACAGAAATTGAAGCAAAGAAAGAGGAATGATACGTGGTGGCTGAATGAAGGAAAACCAAAACAAAACGAAAAAACCCTGAAGAGCAAGAGATCTGGGTCATAGGAATCAATGAGCTGGTTTGGCAGAAGTTGCTAATCTGCAGTTATTTTCCTATATAGTTTTTCTCTCTTCACATTCAGATACCTAGGAGAGAATCTGATTTGCCTAGCTTCAGTTGTTTTCATTCTTTGGCCAGGGGAGGAGAAGATAATGCTGAATGAAAATCCAACCAGGACTCAGTGCAGTAGGAGCTGTATTGTGTTTTAAAAGCAAAATTAGATGTTGTTCCAGAAGGAGACTGGATGCTTACAGCCAAAAACAACAGATGTCCAATACTGTGTGTTTGTGTGTGTGTATGTGTGTGTTTGCGGAGGGGTATATATATATATATATATTTCAAACTCTAGAGAGAAGATGTGTCTGGTTCTTAATCATTATCCTGCATAGAGTATGTATACTGTGCATGCTGTGTGGTTTAAAAAAATGAACAGAATTCTGGGGAAATATGTGACTCAACCTTAGGGTATTTTGAAACTATGTGATATGAGAGGAGAGATAATAAGCAAATATAATGTCATTCCCAGGATTTCACATTCATTTATTTTAATATGCCACATTATATGATCATATTTACCTTTTATAAAGTTTACTCTGGAGGCATTGTAAAGGTTGGAGTGAGGGTGAAGGACTGTTTAAAAAGATAGAGGCAGCAAAACCAGTGAGAAAGTCGAAATGCACATTTATTAGGTCCTCTGATCTGATTTAATTTCCTACCATTTTCCCCTTACTTAACCACTGTCTAACCACACTTTTGCTCACATCCAGCTTGTTCTCATCCCAGAGTCTATGTACTTTATTGGAATTCTCCCACCCTTGGTTAGCATTTGCTTGAATTTAACTCATATTTCCCTCCACAACCCCCTCCCCCGCCCCCACCTCGTGGCTGTAGTCTCTCATCTCAGTGCCTCTTACGGCATTTCACTATCAGATCATTCTGTTTTATTTTTTTCATCACAGTTATTACAGGTTGTTATTTTTTCTTTTTCTTTTTTTTAAAATCTGTTCCCCTAATAGTGGTGGTTAGGCAGGGTTTGATTGCTAAAGAAGACTCAAGGGACCTGAAATGACGGTGCTGATTATGATTAGTCTGTGGTTTACTACTGTAAAAGGGTATAGCACAGCAACTGCACTGGGGTAAGGTTATGCTTCACAACCGCAGCTTGCCTCAGGCAGTGGGCCTGAAGAGGCTGAGCGTGAGCTGCAGTGGACCTGCCTCTGTAGATCATACCAGCTATGCTTTCTCTCAGGTCAGGATCAGTGAGTGTGCACGAAGCACCCTGGAACCAGGGAACCGACAGTGGAGTCTCAGCTGGGACTTCTTATATCCTTGCTGGCAACAAAGGCATATTTGTGCTGTGTAACCAGCCCCAGTGGCAGAGCTCTCTGGAGGTCTTACCAAAACCAGGTGCAAACCATCAATCACACTGTTAACAATGAGCAATAAACATTGCTGGTACAAACAGTTCAAAGCTTATTGCACCCATAGTTTCAAATCAGCCTTACTAACCAGTATGTTTGTTTTTTTTGTGTATTTTTTTAAATTGGAGGATAATTGCTTTACAATGTTGTGTTGTGTTGACTTCTTCCGTACAACAATGTGAATCAGCCACAAATATACATATTTATATGTTCCCTCCCTCTTAAACCTCACTCCTGCCCGCCCAGTGCCATGGGGTTGAGCTCCCTGCATCGTATGGCAGCTTCCCACCACTAGCTATCTGGTTTGCATATGGTAATGAATATGTTCCAGTGCCACTTTCTCAATTTGTCCCACCCTCTCCTGACCCCTCTGTGCCTGTAAGTCGGTTCTCTATGTCTGCGTCTCTGTGTTTTGTGCTCCGACCATGGCTTCCATATAAGAAACTTGTTTTAGGAATATACGGTGGCTGGAATTAACCCTCAGAATGCTTTTTGCTTTTATGTTTCCTGCTTTCTCTTCCACTGGAATCTAAAGGCCTCTACAGCAGGAATTTGTATTGAAAGTTGTCAATGATTTCCTTAAAGTGTTTAAGATTTGACAGTGGGTATTCGGAATGACCAAAGGTACCTTTTCCATTTAGGTTTTTTCTTTTTTCCTCCTTCTAAGTTTGGGACCTTAGTGTTTTGATGAGAAGGAATGGGTATAAACGTGAGTGTGATTCTCTTCGCCTTCTTATTTCTTCATCATGAAGGGTCTTTGTGTCTAGGCAAATAAAATAGTTTTCTTTTTTTGTTTGTTGTCATGTGTCCTAGACACAAAAAAATCAAACCATCTCCTATAAAAAGGTTCCCAGGTGGCGCTCGTGGTGAAGAACGCACCTGCCAATGCAGGAGACACAAGAGATGTGGGTTCGATCCCTGGGTAGAGAAGATCCCCTGGAGTAGGGCATGGCAACCCATTTCAGTATTCTTTTCTTGCCTAGAGAATCAATCCCATGGACAGAGGAGACTGGCAGGCTACTGTCCACAGTGTCACAAAGTGTCAGACATGACTGAAGTGACTTAACACACACTGTAAAAAGAATTATAGTATTTTTACATGCAGAGGAGGCAAGAATAAATTCCCCTCCCCCCTTTTTGTGCCTTTTATTCACCAGGCATTGTGCTAAGGTTTGTTGTTACTCGATTTTTATTTTTAAATGCATTATCTCTAACCCTTATGAGAATATTACAAGGTGTGGGTGGTAATATCCTGATTTTAAACAAGTAGGAGCTGAGGCTCAGAAGTGTCATGCCCACACTTGTTCTTAGTAATGACCGGGCAGGGGTAGATTTGGATCTAGGTCTTTGGGGCTCCCAAACCAGAGTTCTCATTGTACAAGGTAGTAGAAGTAGAAGACAGCAAGCACCTTACCGTGAATGCTCACGACCATAACATTTTATGTGGTTTTTTATATTTTTATATAAAAAAAATTCAATGCTCTGCCCTTCACAGTTCACTGATTCCTTATTTAACATAGCTTCTGGGGCTCTGTCTAGTCTCTTTCTTTCTGTTTCCTTTCTACTTAAGTATTTAGAACTGTCTCTTCTCTCTTATTTGGATTCATGTCAAAAAGATATGTTGAGATTGAACATCCCTATTTTGCTAAATAAATTCTCTTTGTTCTCAGAAACATAGTTTCCTATTGCTCTTGTATTGGAACCTCACAATAAGCTGCAGTAATTTAACTAATTTCACAGTGTATCTAAATCCCAAATATTGTGGCCTTTTCCTTTTAAAACATTTCTAGATAGTCTTTCTCTGAGAAGTGATGAGCAATTATTTTAATCTAGGCTCTGATAATCTCTTTATGGATTCCTATTTTTGCTTCTCTTTCAAGTAATCATTTTTTAGTGTCATCATTTTGAAGATTTAAACATTTTACATGGCTCAAAGTTTAAATTTTGCCAAAGTATATACATGGAAAAATCTTCCTGCAACTACTTGGTTCCCCTCCTTGGAGGAACCAGTGTTCTCATTTTCTTATATGTCCTTCCAGAGATGATTTTACATACAAATAATAATATATGTTCTCTCAACTTTTCCCCTCTAAAATATTGTATATTAGTATACTGTTTTACCTTTTTTGCCCCCTTCCTCTTTTTGGCCCCAGCCTATGGAAAGGTGAATGTCATCTTGACTTATAGTATCAATTCATTTTTTTCATACTTCATATAAATCATACAGTAAGTGTCCTTATTTATAACTTGCTCAGCATTATATCTGAGTTTTATCCAGGTTTTATCAGAAGTTCTTGGTGAACTCCTAATTACATTTCTCTTACAGGAAGACTGTCTTTTCATGTTTCAAACTTTAAATTTTTATGAGCATCCTTTCATGTTTCAGGCTTTAAAATTTTTGTTTTCTGTAAGCTGTGTGTTTCCTACATTCTGAATGAAGGGTCATTTCCTTAAAGATCTTGTTATATATGAAGGAAGTTAATTTTTTATGTGGGAAATGAAGTGTAACTTTTTTTCAGTTAATCATACCTTTTAATTTTGCATATGATGGTTTTGGCATGTAGATTTTTAAAAAAATACATAACCTAATTAATTTTTATGGCCATTAAACATTTGCCTCCATAATATTCCTTACTTGTTTCCCTCAGTAAATCTACTTACTGTCTTCTGAACATCACAGAACTTTTATTAAGCCACACCTTAATGTCAATAAAAATGAAAGTACGATAAGGAAAAGAAAAGGGATAACTCTGAAAGTGGCATTTGAATCAGATGTGAATGGAGTTACAGAAGAAAAGAATGTTGCCACTGTTCTAGAGACTCTGACTTTGCAGCAGAGGAGCTTAATGAAGGCAGACTTAGGGATGAATGAGGGGAAGTGGCTGTGCTGAAAAGGGCGATGTCCAGAGGAAGTGATGCTGGCAGAAATCTTCACACTAATGGGACTCTTCTAACATTGAAAGTGCAGGGGATGAAATGTTAGAAGCTGGTCCCAATTTAGACAATGCTGTGGCAGTTTCCCAAGATGTGTAAAATGTAAAAGATGCTCTCCCTCTGTATTGTAAGTTATACCATTAGAGGAGGCAGGTGCTATTCAGACTGCTGGATAAGTTTATTTATAAGCAAATAAAGCACTTTGGTTCACAGTTGTTCTCGTTTTTTAAATTAGGGTGTACTAAGTGAGTGTTAGTTCTCCTATATTTTATCCTCTTATACATATATAACTGATAGTTTTAAAAGGTCATCCAACAGTTCCCGCTGATTAAGGTTACTTGGCTTGATTTCGTCTAACAAAGTCATTTTTATGGTCCCACACAACTGTACAAAACGAGGACTGTCTGTGTGTGTTTAAACAGCCCTTCCTCTCCCTCTTTATGTGTGTCTGCTCACTTGTGTCCAACTCTTTGCGACTCTGTGGACTGTAGCCCACCAGGCTCCTCTGTCCATGGGATTCTCCAGGCAAGAATACTGGAGCAGGTTGCCATTTCCTACTCCAGGAGATCTTTCCAACCCAGGGATTGAACCGGAGTCTTCCTGCATTGCAGGCCTCTGTACCACAGCACCATCTGGGAAAGCCTTCCTGTCCCTCTAAAACTCCTTCAATTGACCTGATACGTTTCAGAAAGTGATCCCTTTATTGTTCTGATATTGAAGTTCATCATAGATTAGATAGGATTCCAAATATGCTATGCGTTTCTTATATTTAGGACTTGAGTTGCTGGAGCTGCTTTGGATCTCATTTCTTCTCTAAATTGCTAGTGTAGATACTAAAAAATAGTCTTACACACTTATTTGAAAAAGAATACGTGAGATCATGAAAGACGCAGTACTTTTGTGTATTTCTTAAGCACCTGCTGTTCAGTAGGTTCTGTGTTAGGCATTGGGGTATGAATAACACTTGGGTCCCCTTTTTCTCTTGAAGGAGCTCATAGTCTGCTAAAGTTGGGTAAACAGATGAAAGATAATACATTGGAGTTATGTGAAAATATAGAATTATAACTCATGCTGAAAATTCAGATAACTGAACATTTTAAAAGTGTTGCTGAATTCTTTGCTATGTTCTGTGATGTTCCCTGATGTTGGAGATACCATAGGAATGATTCTTGTTTTCAAGGAAATTGGTGGGAACTTCCCTTGTAGCTCAGTCAGTAAAGAATATGCCTGCAATACAGGAGACCTAGCTTCAATTGCTGGGTCGGGAAGATCCCCTGGAGAAGGAAATGGCAGCCCACTCCAGTGTTCTTGCCTGGAGAACCCCATGGACAGAGGAGCCCGGCAGGCTACAGTCCATGGGGCCTCAAGAGTTGGGCATGACTTAGCGACTAAACCACCATGTGTACAAGCAGAGTTTGTTTATATAGGTCAGGTGATAGCATATCTAATAAATGCCATAAAAGATATTTTTAATATAAATAATATAATTGAACTTGGACAGCAGGTATATACTGATTTTAATCTATCCTTGGCAGATTTCATGTTGAAAGCATATAGTCTGATTTTAGATTGTAAATACATTTTATGAATACATTTTATGAGCAGAGTAGGTTAATTGACCAACTCAAGGGTTATATTGTTAAGTTTCTGTTGAAGCTAGGTTTTGAGCCTCTGGTCCAGTGTTCTTACTCCTAATCTTGTGCCTAAATTGTTAAGTATTATAATTTAGCATTATGTACAGTCATTTGAAAAGGATTTGGTTTTCAATTCATGTCTCTCTAAAAGCTTATGTACTATGCCTTCCTCTTTTCCAGAGATTAAATGAAAGATATTGATTCTGATTATTTACTGAACATGTTTTTTATTCAGTATTTTTGGAGAGCCTGTGCTGAGAACTCTTGAAGAGCTGTTGGCTACCATGAAACTTAGTTTAATAGATGATATAAGTCTTGAATATAAATAGCTAGACAAATGATACTAATTATTATGATACTAATTATAATTAGTATCATTTGTCTAGCTATTTATATTCAATTATTTGTCTAAATAAAGCTAAAACTAAATAAACCTGATAATCGTTATTTTATGGATGGTGCAAGAAAGGACTTGGATTCAAAGGAGTAAGCAGTTATTTCCCATCGGGAGAATCAAAGACTTCATGGATGCAGAATAGCTGAGCAAAGGCTTGAAAGATACTTCATGGGCATGTTAATGGAAGCATGTACTGATTGTTTGGTAAAATATGTTTGACAAATGATAATTGGATCATAAACATTACCAGTCTTTGTTCTCAGCAGAATATTGTTAATATGATTCAGGATCATGTAGTAGGCCTCTGACAGCATCAGCATCTTTTGATAACTTGTAATAAATGCAAATCCCTGGTCTTGTCCCAAGCCTAGCAGTTGAATCACGAAGTTCGGGATGAGGAAGGGGTACCCAGCAATCTTTGCTTTATGAGTGTTTTCTTGTTTCGAGAGAACCAAGCATTTACTATTCATAATTTGTGGGGGAAAATGCAGTATCTGTATCAGCTTTATTGGCTAGAGCTTAAGTTTACTTGTTCAGTCGTGTCTGACTCTTTGCAACCTCATGGACTGCAGCACGCCAGGCTTCCCTGTCCATCACCAACTCCCAGAGCCCACTCAAACTCAATGTCCATCGTGTTGGTGATGCTGTCCAACCATCTCATCCTCTGTTGTCCCCTTCTCCTTCCACCTTCAGTCTTTTTCAGCATCAAGGTCTTTTCCAATGAGTCAGTTCTTCGCATCAGGTGGCCAAAATATTGGAGTTTCAGCTTCAGCATCAGTCCTTCCAGTGAATATTCCGGACTGATTTCCTTTAGGATTGACTGGTTTGATCTCCTTGCAGTCCAAGGGACTCTCAAGAGTCTTCTCCAACACCACAGTTCAAAAGCATCAATTCTTTGGCGCTCAACTTTATAGTCCCACCTCTCATGTCCATACATGGCTACTGGAAAAACCATAGCTTTGACTAGACAGACCTTTTTTGGTGAAGTAATGTCTCTGCTTTTTAATATGCTGTCTAGGTTGGTCATAGCTTCTCATCCAAGGAGCAAGCGTTTTTTAATTTCATGGCTACAATCACCATCTGTAGTGATTTTGGAGCCCAAAGAAATAGTCTCTCACTGTTTCCATTGTTCCCCGTCTATTTTCCATGAAGTGATGGGACCAGATGCCATGATCTTAGTTTTCTGAATGTTGAATTTTAAGCCAACTTTTTCACTCTCCTCTTTCACTTTCATCAAGAGCCTCTTTAGTTCTTCTTTGCTTTCTGCTATTAGGGTGGTGTTGCATCTCTGAGGTTATTGATATTTCCCATGGCAGTCTTGATTCCAGCTTGTGCTTCATCCAGCCCAGCGTTGGCATGATGTACTCTGCATATACTTTTTTGTAAATACATGATCTTCCTCTAGAAGCTATTATTTTTAATCACCCGTACTATAACTTTGATTACAAGTCATTGCTTTCCAACTTAACTATTTGATAATACAATCTCTTGTCAGTGTGAGGGATAATTTTTTTTAATCTTAAAAATTTGAAAATCTAGTAACTGAAGAATTTAGTGAATTTTTTAAATTGTCAGGAATAAGTATAAAGACAGTTGCAAATGGGTCGTTGTAGTCATTGGTAAGTACCATATAGAAAGGAAACATATCCTGATAAAGTTTTTTATTTTTATGAAATCTTTTAATGACATGTCAATTTTACACTAAGTACCTTTTTGAAATTTTCATTTTTTAAAAAATTTTCTAATAATTCATTATTTCAAACGAAATGCTAGTAATTGAGGAAATGCCAGCATTTTTCAGAGTGACTGCATTTTATATTCACACCAGCAGTGTGTGAGGTTTACTGTTTATACATATCCTCGATAGCCATTATTACTGGGGCTTTTGTTGTTGTTGATAACTTTAGTTTTTTAAATTGTGTTTCTTTGAAGCAAAAACGTTTCAAATTTTTTTGATGGCAGTTGATGTTCTTTTCTTTTGTTTCTTTTGCTTTAAGTATAGAAACCATTGCTTAAATCTAATGTCACTTAGGTTTCTGATTGATTTTAAACTGATTTTTATGTGATAGGAAGTAGGGTTTTAGCCTCACTCTTTTGCATGTGTATATTCAGTTGTCTCAGCATCCATTTGTTACAATGACAGATTTTTGTGAATTTTTTTAAAAAATTATTTTTTATTGGAGTATAGTTGATTAACAGTGTTGTGTTCGTTTCAATTATACATGTATCCTTTTCCAAATTTTTTTTCCCACTTAGGTTATTACAGACTATTGATTATTAATATTTTGTGAATTTTTATCTGTACTTCCTAGATCTTATTAGTGGTTGAAGAGATTGAGTTTTACTGACGGCTGTCATCCTGTTGTCTAAAATAAGAACAAATTCACTAAGTATTGAAGAAAAACTGCTGTAAATAAAAGTACTGTGTTTCATTGTAGGAGTCATATTTTTAGAAGGACACAAACTGGAGCAGCTTTTGTAATTGTTACATCACAATCTTTTAAAATGGGAAATAGAACACTTGGGAATGAGACTGAGACAAAGTCCTTCCAGTACCTACGGTTTTCATTTAGAGCAGGTTAAAAGCTTGTTTTATGTAGCTCTAGAGGCTTTTCACTTTTCATGCATTGGAGAAGGAAATGGCAACCCACTCCAGTGTTCTTGCCTGGAGAATCCCAGGGACGGGGGAGCCTGCTGGGCTGCTGTCTATGGGGTTGCACAGAGTCGGACCCGACTGACGCGACTTAGCTGCACTGATGGGACTTAGCAGCAGTAGCAGCAGCAGGGGCCCTAAGTAGAAGTTACAGGTAGATACCTTTGAATGCTAGAGAGGAAAGAACTTTGTAACAGTTTGAGCTAATACTTGAATAAAATGGGCACCCTCACATGAAAGCACTCATCATTGAAGGAACTCAAGCAGAGATTGAATTATTTTGTCCTTAAATTGACAGAATGGATTTCTGCATGGAACAAAGGTTGTTGAAGGATTTCCATTTTTCTCTTCTACTTTGCTTTCATATTTATGAAGGGTTGTTCTTTTCAGGGTTCATCCGTTTCCACATTTCTGTCAAATAGCAAAATGAGAGAGTGAAAATAGATTATTGCCCTGAAGGATTTGGTTAGCTGACATTATTATGAATTATCCTGAAAACTGATCACCTTCTTGAGCTAATTCTTTTCTTTTTTGGCTTAACTAAGCTTGTTGTAAAACACAATGAGCAGTGGGAATGAGATACTATAGCAAGAGGGAAAAGTTGGTGAGAACTGAAAATTAAAGCGTTAGTCCATCACATTTGTCATAGTTGGGATTCGTTGACTGCGGATTGAAGTTTGCAAGATTTCAGAAACCTGTAAACTGTGATAGTGTAAATGGAATTTCATTGTTATCCTTCCAGGAAAATCTAAAAGGTACATTTCCTGATTCAGGAATTTATGCTGTTACTTTGTAAAGGATCCATTAGAAGAGAGTATTCTTAGAGGAGAACATGTACTAGTACCTATTTGTACTTTTGTGATAGGTGTATTTAAATCATTTGTTTTAAGGTTTGAAAGAAACCTCTTAGTTATATAAGCTGATTGATGCAAGTATATTTAAATACCTGGCTTTTAGGCAGAATGATTTAAGGACCTTTTAGTGATAAGACTCAAATTGAAAATAAGAATTAAGAACATGGAAAAAGTAGGTGTCTTTATTTCTTTGAAGTGAGATTTTGGAGTGGCTTTTAAAATAGAAAAAACTGAGCTTAGTCTGTTTCATGTTTTAAACATTTATCTTGTTTGCTCATTTTACAGGCTTTTATTTTAAAGACTGTGCCAAAATTCTCACTTTGAGAATAGCCTGGATTTTGGTTGGGAAACATTGGCTTAAAATAAAAGCTTTCTTTCTGTGATGTTGGTATAGGTTTGCTTCAATGTGTAATTGGTACAAATCAATTAAAGTGAAGATTTTATGTAACTGTAACTTTTCAAGACTTAAATTTAGAAGTTTTTATTAATGTGTGTATTCTTTTATGCTTAAGAAAGTGAAAATACTGTTTTGAGAAAGAGACTCACAGACTTTGAAAGTAAACTTATGGTTGCCAGCAAGAAGGGATAGTTGAGGACTTTGGGAAGGTCATGTACACACTGCTATATTTAAAATGGATAACCAACAAAAACCTACTTTATGGCACATGGAACTCTGCTCAGTGTTATGTGCCAGCCTGGATGGGAGGGGAGCTTGGGGGAGAATGGAAACATGTATATGTATGGCTGAGTACCTTCACTGTTCACCTAAAACTATCACAATGTTGTTAATTGGCTATATCCCAGTACAAAATTATTTGGATGTTAAAAAATTGAAGTAAAAATACTGTTTTTCATGTACATGAATTTTTTTTCCTGAAACTACTTATACATTAATAAAAGACCTTTAAAATATGGGTTTGAGCAAGCTCTGGGAGTTGGTGATGGACAGGGAAGCCTGATGTGCTGCAGTCCATGGGGTTGCAGAGTCAGACACGACTGAGCGACTGAACTGAACTGAACTAAAGTATACTGTCAAGATTTTCATTTCCGTTGCCTGCTTTTGAATGGCCCACTGTTCACAGGTTTCTGTGACTCTACAAGTTAATAAAAAAGACTTCACTTTTTCTCACTTTATAGGCAAAAGACATAAATGTGAAGTATGGGATAGTGTGTGTAGGAAATAATCGTACAATCTGATGTTTTCCTATGGTTGACTTCTTGTAATGTTTAACAGCACTCTTAGCTTCATTTATCTTCCCTGGTGGCTCAGAGGGTAAAGCGTCTGCCTGCAATGTGGCAGACCTGGGTTCAGTCCCTGGGTTGGGAAGATCCCCTGGATAAGGAAATGGCAACCCACTCCAGTACTCTTGCCTGGAGAATCCCATGGATGGAGGACCCTGGTGGGCTGCAGTCCGCAGGGTTGCAAAGAGTCTGACACGACTGAGCGACTTCACTTTCGCTTAGCTTAATTTATTAGAGAGGAATTCACTGTATTAAACCGTACCCTACACTCAGGTAGTGAGAGTGAAAGTGTTAGCTTCTCAGCCCTGTTCCCCTCTTGGCACCCCCACGGACTGTAGCCCATCAGGCTCCTCAGTCTGGGGGTTCTCTAGGCAAGAAGATTGGAGTGGGTTGCCATTCCCTTCTTGAGGGGATCTGCCCAACCCAGGGATTGAACCTGGGTCTCCTGCATTGCAGGCAAATTCTTTACCATCTGAGCCACCAGGGAAGAGCTAGCTGTATTGCAATTTAAGAAATGCTATTGGAATTGGAAGGTGAGGATATGGATGCTAATTATTTGTTATTTGCAAAAGAGCTCGAAAAGATAGATACCCGACCACGAGTTTTTCCTGCACATATACGATGATCTGTGCTTTGATTCAGGCTACCACCACTTATTTAAAGAACCTGTTGCTCTTTGCAACAACCTATTTAGCTCTGTTAGACTGGAGCCATTGATCCTAAAGCTCTGCTTTTCCTCAAACTTGACTATAATAGCAATATGAAAGCTCGCCCTGCAAAATTGAATTTCCAACAGTGTGGCTTTACTATTGGTGGACTTGCAGTATTTTATAGTTCTAACATTTCAGGTCAGAGGTCTTGACTTCTTCAAGTGCACAAGAGTTCAAATTATAGTATATAGAGCCAAATTTGACGTCTGTATTAGAGGCTGATCTCATGACAGTATTAAGGACTTTGGATTAGTACTTAGCAGTTTCCAGGGAATATGTTGAACTTTTTGATGTTCTCTCCATTCTGTCATCTCACTTCTTCCTTTACCCCTGCTTGGAGTGGTGTTCTTAACAGTTTTAGAAGCCTTGACACACAGGCTCATAGTGTTCACTACATGTGCCTTGTATAGCAGTTCATGTCTTCATGTATCTTATTTTAGACAAGGGGAAACATTTGAATTGTTGTATACCCTATATCACCTAATAGAATGTACTCTACTTAAGAGACAGTATTTTGGAATAAGTACATTTGACAGTAGTGCTTAGAAGCAGAATTTTGGATAATTTGTCAACATTGTACAGATATATTTTAAGTATGTCTTCTCTCTTTTTTTTTTAGTTTTTTATTTTTTTAATTTTAAAATCTTTAATTCTTACATGTGTTCCCAAACATAAACCCCCCTCCCACCTCCCTCCCCATAACATCTCTCTGGGTCATCCCCATGCACCAGCCCCAAGCATGCTGTATCCTGCGTCAGACATAGACTGGCGATTCGATTCTTACATGATAGTATACGTGTTAGAATGCCATTCTCCCAAATCATCCCACCCTTTCCCTCTCCCTCTGAGTCCAAAAGTCCGTTATACACATCTGTGTCTCTTTCCCTGTCTTGCATACAGGGTCGTCATTGCCATCTTTCTAAATTCCATATATATGTGTTAGTATACTGTATTGGTGTTTGTCTTTCTGGCTTACTTCACTCTGTATAATCGGCTCCAGTTTCATCCATCTCATCAGAACTGATTCAAATGAATTCTTTTTAACGGCTGAGTAATACTCCCTTGTGTATATGTACCGCAGCTTTCTTATCCATTCATCTGCTGATGGACGTATGTCTTCTCTTAATAGAATAAAAGTTTGCTTATTAATATTGCTGTAGTTTTTCAACATGCTTCATGGTTTTGACTTCACATTTATTGATTAGAATGCTGGAATTACCCCCATTTCTTCCATCTGTGGGATGGGGAACAAGGATGGTTCTTTTAATTGCTTCAAACCCTGTGTTTTTCTAGGTTTCTAGTAATCTGAAGTTCTTAATTAGTTGCAGCTTCCACCAATTTTATTTCTTTAGCAACAAAAATCTTGTAAAATCTAAAAGTGTGTCCACTATGCACAGTGGTAGCCTCTGTCTAGGTATCTACAGCTGCCAGTGTGCCCTGTACCACAGCCAGGCTTGCCTTCCTTACACCTCACAGAAACAGTCTCCTTTCCCATGTGCCAAGCAGAGACTTGTGTTCAGAGCCAGAGATGAACGGTGCTCCATCATACTGTTAGACCACCAAATTTATGTTAATCATCAGATTAGACCCTTTCATCAGGGAGTTGAGAATTTAAAGAGAAAATTAATACATCAATTGTGACTTTTCCTCTGCAAGAGGTAGGCTGTGGAAGGGAAGGAAGAGATTGACATACAGGAAGATTTCTTGGTGAAGGGCTTTGTTTTTAAATCTTCATTATGAAAAATGTCAAGACACGTAAGAGAAAACGCAGTGAATTTCGTGTTCCTGTTGCACAGCTCCCGACATTTACCACCACATGGCCAGTCTTTTGCATTGTATCAAGGGTCAGCAAAACTGAGGCCTGCTTTTTTGTAAACAAAGTTTTGTTGGAACACACTAAGCCCATTTGTTTATGTTGTTGTGTGTAGGCTGTCTTTGTGCTACAGTGACAGCACTGAGTAATTGTGACAGAGACTAGAAGGCCCCCCAAACATCTGGCCCTTCCCAGAAAATGTTGGATTATGCCCATCCATTCCTCTCTCAACAATATCTTTTTTCAACTTTTCTGTAAATTTGAACTCTTGTATACCTTTCAAATAGATTTACCAGTTTTGGACATTTTTGTACATTTGTTTTATATTATTATTCATTGTCTCTTTTATCATTTTTTATTAATCTCATTATTCTTACTTTAGCTGAACCATTTGAAAATAAGAGTTGCGCATCATGATTTTTTATCTCTCAGGGCTTGTGTGTATTTCTAAAGAACAAGTGCATTCTCCTGTTACAGTAACCATAGTGCGATGGTCTAATTTAGGGGTATTGATATTGATACAGTACTGTTACTTAATGTGTTTCATGTTCAAATTTTGCTAATTGTCGAAATGATCTTTCTAACAATTGTTTTACTCTGATAAAGGATCCAGTCCAAGATCACACACTGACTAATCTTTAGTCTGGCCTCGGACTTTCTTTGTGTCTTACTACATTGACATTGACAGGTTTGAAGAATATTCCTCAGTTTGGGTTTGCTTCCTCAGAAACGGGTTCAGATTATGTTAACTGTGGTTTTAAAGAAAAGGATGAAATCCTTTAACAAGCAAAAGCTATCGGTTATAACTGAAAGAATTCTGGATCAAAAATTAAGAGTCTGAGTTCTAGTTACAAAGATAGAATTGCTTATCTGTCACCTCAGCATAATTTCTACTCTGTGTGTGTGGTGAGAAGGAAAACAAAAAAGAATTGAAATACATTATATTTAAAGAGCATATACTTTGGAGGTGGTGACATAGTTCTAAATAGCAGCTCTTGGTGGAGGACCTACTGTAATTGTTTGAATGTAAGCATCTTAACATCTTAGGGCCGTTTGTAAAGGTAACAAATATATTCCTGCCTTTTCAAATTGTTCTGGGGATTAAATGAGATAACATATGTGGCATAAAAAGTTGCTATATTGTGAGATACTGATTTAAATGTAGTAGATTTGGAAAAGAGGGAAATTAATATGAATTAAAGCTGTCAAGCAGAAACATTAAAGAAGATTACACTTGACCTGTGATCTGTAGAGAATCCATGAGAAATTTTTAAGGGTGGAGCAATATGGTAAGATTAGTGTGGGAAGTAAGATTAGAGTGAGAAGATTGCAAGAACTAGTGATAAACCTTAGTCTTTTGAGTTTAAAGACCTGGCTTATATTCCAGCTTCTGTCTTTGACTAGTTGTTTAAATTGGGGCAGATCACTTCACCTGTCTGGGCTGTATTTTCCAGCACTGTGAAATGACTTGTATGTCAGAGTTCTTCCGAGAGGAGGAACATCACTGATAGGTAGGAATATTAAGGAAAGACTTTGAGCAGGAAAGAATAGAGCTGGATCTTGAAAAATGGATAGGCTCTGGATGGGACAAGAAGGAAAGGGGAAGCTGTTAGAATAAGCATACTAAATTAAAGAGGGCACCATTGAGAATAAACCTGTTCTATCACAGATTAAGAAGGGATGCATGTTGGAAAGTAATGAGAAACTAAGGTGGTCTGTTCTAGGCTCTGTAAGTAAGATCTTTATAATTATGTGTGGCATTTAAGAGTTGTGGAATAGGAAAATGGCCCTCTCAGTTATTTGAATAAAGTTTGGTGAGATATGTATTGGAATATAACTAGATTCACTTTATGCCGCATTTTGGTTTGTGGATTGTTTGCTTAGGGAGCCTAGGCGCTTTTTGTTGGAGAGGAGGGTCCTCAATCCTCTCCTTCCAGAAATTTGGTGTTAGAAATACCAAGACTTAATGGAAGGAAATGGCAAGGACAAAACACTGCAAATAAAATGACCTGGAAGAAAATGCGGGAAGTTGAAATATAGGCCCAAGGAAATTTTTGGAATGTTTGTGCATGTCAGTTGATTTTGGAGCTTCTGTTGATGTTGCAGGAACAATAAAAGGTTCTGGAAGTAAACTAAAATAATCCTCAGAGTTGGTAGCCAGTGCTGTCGCCTGAACCGGGAGGTAAACCAGCAGCACATCACGACGCAGTGCGTGGATTGTCTATTTGGAGCAGATTTCAACAGTCCTGTCCTGTGGCAGGAGAAATGGTATACAAATAATTGTTCTTTGTAGATCTCTCTGCCTCAGGATTGATAACCTTTCACCCTCCACTCATTTCTGTTTATTTACCTACCTATAAATAAAATCAATGGGAGTCTTAATTATGTGTGAATCCAGTCATTCATTGGGAATAGAAGAGCCATGGGACCATATTTGACCACAAGTTGTTGAAACAGATTCCAGGAACAAACTTAATTGGGCTGAGTGGGAATATTCTTGATCCATAAAACTGCTGTGGTTTCTTTATTTCAAAATCTGACTATCCAGGTTTTTCTGAGCTAATGATTTCAGTAAATCCTGTTTGCTGGAGTTTCTTTCTTGTATTTGCAGTCAGTGAACCTGAATGGTTACAGTGCTAAAACTAAGTATTAACTCTTGTTTTTAGAAACTGAGACAAGACAGTCCCCTTATATTATAATGTACTCATAATTATTTGTTCTCTTCTTCTTTTACTAAAATAAAAACTTAAGGGAATTTTCTTTACTGCTCTGTCTTTACCATTGGAAATGATCCTGACTTATAGTAGGCACTCAACTCATAGTAATCAAATGAGTGAAGAGATTCGGTATTTTACAGTGTAATGCATAATTAATCCCAGTAATAATTAATTATGAATTAAGCCCAGTAAAAAGAGAAATCACAAATGGATTCTTCTAAAATTTCCCTAAAGTCTTTCTACTTACTGTCTTTCTCCTTCCCCTTTTGATTATGGGCTTTGCTTTGATCAGTGAAAGGGGAATATGACAAATCATATTTTGATTTTGTCTAGGAATCTATTCATGACTTTGGAAAAAAATGCCATGACCAGGTTTTTAGTTTTAATTGGAAAGGACCTTTAACAGCCTTTAATAAAAACCATCAAATTTATAAGTTACTTTGTACTAGTGGTTAAATTTTAAAACATTGGTAAATACTTAAAAATTTTCTACATAAAATTTATATTAAATCTTATTAAATTATCAAATTACCAGTGATGGGGGTGTACAAAAGGCATGTGTATCGTTAATATTTGTTATTTGCATGACAGAAGTTTAATTTTCTGGCTTTGGATGACTTAGAAAATCAGAAATTTCAGTGCTTTAAAAAAAAAATATCTTGGAAGTAGTGAATTCATGGGGCTTCCCAGGTGGCTCAGTGGTGGAATCTGCTTGCCAAGTAGGAGATGGGGGTTTAATTCCTGGGTTGGGAAGATCCTCTGGAGAAGGAAATGACGACCCACTCCATTATTCTTGCCTGGGAAGTCACATGGGCAGAGGAGCCTGGCAGGCTGCAAGTCCATGGGGTCACAGAGAGTTGGACACAGCTTGGCGACGCAGCAACAACTGCGATGAGTGCACATAATAAAGTGAGGAGAAGGCGGGGGGCTGCTTTAGTATCCCTGTCCTCGGGAGGCAGTAATGTTGAGAACTTGTGTTTTGGTTCTTTTGATGGTTGCTGCTACTGCTGCTAAGTCACTTCAGTCGTGTCCGACTCTGTGCGACCCCAGAGACGGCAGCCCACCAGGCTCCCCCGTCCCTGGGATTCTCCAGGCAAGAACACTGGAGTGGGTTGCCATTTCCTTCTCCAATGCCTGAAAGTGAAAAGTGAAAGTGAAGTCGCTCAGTCGTGTCTGACTCCTAGCGACCCCATGGACTGCAGCCTACCAGGCTCCTCCATCCATGGGATTTTCCAGGCAAGAGTATTGGAGTAGGGTGCCATTGCCTTCTCTGTTTGATGGTTCCGATTATATATTTATTTTTGTCTTTCTTTGTCTGTGAGCTTTGTATACCACATTTATTGTCTTCAACTTTTGAGTGAAATGTCCATGATAATGTCTTTGTGAAATATATGTTCTTTGAATAATGCTTGGGGAGAGAAAATCATTGTAGATTGACATAAAGAAAACATGAAAAGGTAATAAGAAAACATGACATGAAACATGAGAAGGTAATGAACATGTGTCCTACAGTTCATTTCAATTCTGACACTGTCTGCCTGGAGTTAGCATCATCTCACAAGTAAAGGGATCAGTCCCACAAGACTACCCGCATTTCAGATGCCAGACACAGGTTCTCGGTTGTCGCTTCTGACCAACTGTCTATAAATTGGAGTTCCTGTGACTTGATAATTTGGGCTTGATAATTTGCTAGAATGGCTCATAGAACTTAGGGAGTCACTTATTTATGTTCACCAGTTTATTGTAAAAGGAAGGGTTTAGCAGAGGATGCAGATGAACAGACAAATGGAAGAGATGCGTGAGGCAGGAGTGTGGGGGAAGAGGTGCAGAGCCATGCTTGCTAGTGCATTTATGGATTCAGTGAAGCTCTGTGAGTCCCATCCTTTTGAGGCTTATATGGAGGCTTCGTCATGCAGCATGGCCAGACCTTAACCCAGTCACCGCTCTCTCTTTCCTGGAGGATGACAATGGTGGAGTTCTTTTTTGTGACCAGCTCCATCCTGAAGTTGTCCAGTAGCTCACCGAGAGTTTCCTCATTACAACTAAAGTCATTTCTATCATCCAGCAAATTCCAAGGAATTTAAGAGCTCTGTGAAAAACCAAGATCTAACATCAAATATTAGAACAAAAAACATTCCCAGTGTTAGTATCTTTAGGAAGTTACAAGGATTTTAAGAGCTCTGTGCCAGGAACTGGGGACTGATATGTGTATGTGTGTGTGTGTGTGTGTGTGTGTGTGTGTATTACTTCTCAGTATCAGATGGATCAAATTAGCAGTAAGGTTATTCTAGGTATACTTTGAACAAAAGTCTGGTATTTCTCTGTGTTCTCCTTGTATACTTAATGTCAGTGTAGGAATACATATCTGGGTAGAATTGAACTTCAAGGAGATCCATAATCTGCCAAGTCATCCTCCATTCAGAGACTTCTGTGGGGACTTAAAGTTTGAAGCAGTTCTAAAAGTTTATTTTTGCATGTGTAGTATGGTTTTAACTAGATGTTCTTTCACCCTTTACAATGTTAAATCTGTGGTCCTTAAAATAGGCTCTGAATAAATGAATGAATGTTCAAGGATATTTGAGAGTTTGAAGAGAGAAGTGATTTTGAAAGAATAGATGTTGTACATTGACTTAGAATGAAAAAAGTTTCTTAGTATGTGGCTCATGACAGTCATAGCTTGAGCATTTGGTGTGTCCTGAATTTCTGTCTAGGAACAATGGATTTAAAAAGTGAGGAAAAGAAAAAAAAAAGAGTCACTTTATATATCGTTAGGAAATGTATAAAAGGCCATTGACCTTAGACTTTTTACAAAAATTTATTTTATTGATACATAGTTGATTTACGAGGTTGTGTTAATTTCTGTTGTATAGCAAAGTAGACTTTGTTTTTGTCTGTTTACTGCTTACCCTGCATGGTAGGAAAAAGCAAACTGACGGGGTCAGAATGAATGTTCAGTGGTTCTTGGCTGACATTTGCCTTATGCTGCTGATCCTATTCTGCTCTCCAGTACTGCTTTTCTGCCCTTTAAACGAAATAGCCCGTTTTATTTTGTTTCTTCCAGTCACTGACACAGAAGTCAAGCAGAATTGACTAAAACTCCAGGTGGGATTTGCTGACTTCTTTCAAATTAGTAAAATTAGTTTTTTACTAGTGACACTGTTAGACTGAGTCATACTGTTAACATCTTTATTACTATACTAGAGAAGACGCATATTAATGGAATTTACAGAGACATTAAATTGTCCAGCGTAGCAGACATCAGGGAGAACTGAGAGCTTATGCTGCCTATAAGGAACTTTCTGGAATAGGAGATTACAATTTACATGTTTGTAATTTATTTTTGATGTTTCTAAAATATTTTTGATGTTTTATCTAGAAAAAAATGATTTAAAACTACACAGATAGTAATGTATATGATGTTCAAAAATAAAGGTAATATTTAAAGATACTGTCTCATTGTGAAGAAGGCTTAATTGAAGCCTTATTAAACTTACCCATCATTTGCTATCACTGAAAGTTGTGATTCCCAGAAATTAAGTGTTGCTGTGTTACATGGTAGTCTCGTTGCTTCTCAGCTACTGGTTGGAAGCCAGGGAACAGGAATAAAAATGTTAGACTTATGTTTCTTTAAAATACGGACATTTGATTAATCCAATACTGAATACAGATGATTGATTGTGATGCTTATTAAAAATGGATATTATTTTGCAGCAGCCAAAGTCTTGACCCACTTCTGCTTTCCTGTTGGATAACTTTTTTCTTTTATTTATATCTAGTATTTATCCAAAAATGATACCCCATTTTCAGAATGCCAGTGAACACTACTGCTACTAATTACTTTTTATATCTCAGTTGCTCTTAAATGCTTGTTATGCATTCTCTCTTTTAGTTCTCATAGCAGCACTTCTATATAGTTTTACAGATGAGAAAACAGATTTAGAGAAATAAAATAACCAGCCTGATGTATCATCTCAGTAAGTGGTGGAGTCACAGTATTGTTGCAGTTCTAGTTCTGTGTGTAGTTTCTTCTGCCTTAAATGCTTGAATTTGGTGAAGAATGGGCAAAACTGAAATAGAAGGCAATGTGAATATTTATTGAACGAATGCACTAATACAATTGAATAATGGTAAAGAACTAGCACCCCCCCCCCCTTTTAAACAGTTGTGTATTGTAAAGAAATGGCTTGGCATAGGATTATTAGATGCATGTCAGAAGGAGTAGGGAATTTGGTGTGGCTAGAAGAGAACAAGGACATAAAATATTCAAATTATTTTGAGAGGGGAAAGCAAGAAATAAAAATGTGTATGAGATAGTGATATGGTTTCATAGTGGCACAAATAAACCTAGAAGATTTGAAAATGCACAGACAGCTTCATTATAGTAAACACGTAAGGCACATCTGTATTCTTTTGGATTTTATTTCCTCCAGTGTTAGAATGCCAGTAGAGCGAGTTAATCTACCTTCCTTGTCTATCTTTCCAGGATTTTGGGGTTAGAAACTGTTGATGAAAAGAGTCCCTGCCTGTTGTAAGCCTTCCAGTTTCTTTGATTAGTCTGTCCAGTTTTTGTCTGTAGCACAAGGAAGGGAAAAAAATAGCAAATCTTAGACCTTTCTCAGTGATTCACTTGCAGCTGTTGATAATTCTTTTTATGTAGTTCTCCTTTGTATTACCAGTTCCTCTAATCTGGTCTGCAGTGATCAACAGGATCAATCAAACTATAGACCCTAAAAGGGCAAAACTAGGAAATGCCTTTTAAGAGCAGCCTTTATATTTTAAAATTTGCGTCTTTATTTGTAACAGAGTGGTATTGTATTGAAATAGTTTTCAATGGCTTACTACAGTGTTATAGTTCACTAGTGTGTTTGGGTGATACAGTATTTCAAAGCAAAGTGTGGTTGTTTAATAAGTGGTCATAGTTCTTGTTTTTACCCTTGAAACAAAAATTATACTTCGAGGATTCTTAATTTCACATATGGTTTGCATTAGACTAACATTTGTCTTCGTTCTTCATGAAGTTGATTTTGTGGATGAGTAAATAACATGTCAGTGATGTTATTGTCATAGTTTTTTGGTACCTGTGCAGGTGAAGTCTTCAATCACTAGCACTCCTTTGTGAGAAAGGTATGTTTGATCATATTTGTTATGCTTTGTTCTAGGGCATTTTTCAAGCTATGTATTGTCTATTGAAAGGAGATAGACATATGAAACAAGTCTCCACGAAGGTGGTAGAACTTAGGTGGGTGATCTAAAGTTTAGTTGGAGGATATACCTCGTCCAAAGTCATGAGGATGTGGGAGGTTTGGGGAACTGAAAACACGTTTGTGAAATAACACCCTAGGGATAGAAAGTAATGGTGTTTGCTGATTGGATGAGCTATAGGAGACGAGGGAGGAGAAGGAGCCATATTTCTTGCTTGAGTGACTGGAGGATAGAGCCATACTAGAGAATATGAGAAGAGGAACAAGTTTGGGCTGGGAGATGAATGAAGTTTATATAGTGGCTCAGACTGCAAGGAGTCTACCTGTTGTAATGCAGGAAACCCAGGTTTGATCCCTGAGTCAGGAAGGCCCCCCGGATAAGGGAACGGCTATCCACTGCAGTATTCTTACCTGGAGAATTCCATGGACAGAGGAGCCTGGCGGGCTACAGTCCATTGGGTTACATAGAGTTGGACACGACTGAACGGCTAATACTTTCACTTCTTTTTCGTAGTTAAGTTTGCAATGCTTTGGGGACATCTAGGAGAGAATGATGTCCAGTTGGCTTTAAGTAACTGAAAGTACTATTTTAAACAAATTAAAAAAAAAAAAGAGAAGTTGCTTTCTTTTTTTTTATCCCATTGTCCCCAGTGAAAGGAATTCCATCAGACTCAGTGGCTCAGTGAAGAATGGCTGCTGCTTCAGGAGGCACCCTGTTAAGTAATACGGCAGAAGGAGATGCTGCATCTGTTTGTTTTCGGGAAAGCGGCGCTTCCCTAGCCGCCCCCCTTGCCTTGATGGCTGCCCTCCCCAACCCCTGTTTTTTTACATGGCATTTGAAGAACTAGTTAGCTGTACAAAATACTCTAGGTCAGAAGTATGTGGAAAATTGGGTAGGTGTGGCTGGCAAAAAAGTTGTGTTTATTCGTGCGTGTACTTATACTGTCCCCTGGTGGGGGTACCCGAGATCCATATTGTATTGATTCCATCCTGCCTACAGCAGTAAGAGTATGGATATAGATTTCTTCCCCTTAAGTAAAGTGATACTCTCATTACAAATTCTTTGTTATGTTGGAATAAGAGAACTCTTTGGAAGCAAAGGCTTTGAAAAAGGACTTGAGAGACCTAGAGAGGAAGTTGATAAGAGACCCAGCACTTAATGTACCTTATTCTTCCTCTTATTGGTGGTGTTCTTGGTCTGATAATTCCTTTGAGCCCCAGTTAGCTTGTTTCTTAAATAGAGATAGTAATACCTACTGTACAAGCTTGTTTTGAGATTTAAATGATACTGAGTATGCAAACAATGCAGAATTTAATATTTATTTTGTTACTTCTAGTAAGAAATACTGAACCTCTGGACCTCAAGTTTGTGAACTATATAACTACATTGCTTTGCTTTAACCTTCATATCATCAAAACAAGCATTCTGTGCTATTAATAAGATATTTTTTAATTTAAAATTTTAAATTAAAAAAGAAATTGGGAGGCTGCATCTCGTGGGCAGCATATGGAATCTTAGTTCCCTGTCTGGGCCCATGGCAGTGAAAGTGCTGAGTCCTAACCACTGGACTGCCAGGGAATTCCCTATAAGACTTTTTTTTAGCTGGTTAGTTTTTATATCTGTGTTGCCTTTATTTCTTAGAACTCAAAAGGTATTTCCTTCTTTCCTTTGAGAGTCTGTATTTCAGTGAGCCTAGTTTATTTATTTATTTTTAAAGACTCCAGACAGTTTCACAGTTCAACCCAGTCATTGCTTGTATAGAAGGTGAATTAGTCCCATAGAAGTTTAAGTTACAGGCCCAAGACCATTGGCATCCTAGAGGCAGAGTAGGGATAAGGACCCAAGTGTGTTGTGACGAAAAGGTTCACCAAACCTTTCTCTTTCTGTGGATAAATGACCTTGGTTTAATTTTCAGCTGTTTCATGGGGCACATAAAGGTGGTATTACCAGTGTGGGGTCTGGGAAAATGGTCCCTGATTTGTGAGTTGCATCTGGAGTGGGAGTGACTACCTGGTAGGAGGAAGCGGTACATTCTTCTGAGTGTGCCCCTTGACGGGTTGGGTCCCGTGGAAGCTATACCCATGAGAGCCTTAAAAGAGGATGTTGGTTCCAGCTTAAGGTTTCCAAGCCAGGGTGGCCTCCACAGCCTCCTGTGAGTCTTGTACCCTTGCACCTGAGCAGTCATGTGGTGGTGGTTAGGAGGAAGTGCAAAGACAGCGGCTCCTGGAGTGCGCGTTCTGCTGACACATCTGGCCTGCTGCTACCCTGCTGGGCTTTCCGGCCCTGCAGCCTTTGCGTGAACAGGTTACAGCTGTGGTCTGCTTAGGTCTAGGATTTCCTCTAGTCTGAATCATCAGGGTAGTTCTTTTCATCTGATTGGTTAGCCTTGACTTGAGATCAAAAGGCCGTAGAACAATCACACACAAAAGATTTTCATCCTCTTTGGTTTTCCTCAAAATATTCTTTAAACAATTTCTGGCTTATTTCCCGTCTTCTGAGGAAGAGGTGAGATTTTGTTGCCATAGTCTGACCTCCACAAATCTTGCCACCACTGCCACCCCCATCCTTGAGATCTAGAATTATGTTTTAGAAATGACAGTAGGTACAAGTTATAAAGATAACTCTGATTTTTTCCAGGATTTTATAGCTGAGTTTCTTGTTGCACTAATACAGAATATGGAACACAGTGGGAGGAAGGCTAACAAGACCAGAGACCCTTAGTCATTTGAGTACATGTTGGTCTATATCCATAGTTGTGTTTAGTTCTTTTTAACTAAAATATTTTAAGGTGATGATGGGTAGTTAAGTTATGTGTAGTGCTAGGCACAATATAAGCATTTGGTGGATATTAAAAAATTGAGTCTGTTATCTAGACTGTAGTAGGATTTAAGTGATCAGGCATTCCATTTCAGTGGCCTTTTTCCATTTTTTTAGTATCCGGTGTCTTGAGAAAGTTTGAAGTTCCTTGGTATTAACTTTGTAAGAATGCTTGTATGAAAAATAATTTAAATAAACAGACCCTGGGCAACAATTAAGAAGTTTCTCTTTTGCATTTGATGACTTCTGTGATGGCTTTCATAATATTATATATAATGCTAAATATTTACGTAAACCTGTCATTTGTGACACCTAGTATCTATCCTAGGAATTAGAGCTTCATGATACATGGTAAATGTAGGTAAGAACAGATATTTCAGACAGAGGAAAAAATTAGACTCATTGAAACATGAAGGTCATTTATAGTTTGTGGATATGAGGTTCTCTTTCTAACACTAAGCTGATAACATCAAGACAAGACACATCTTCGTACATGATTTTCCGAATACAGAGCAAACGTAAGAGCAGCTTCCTGAGTATCTCACCGGCTCTCAGTTGAAATACAAACCAGTTCTGACCGTCCTACTTCTGCTTCATTGTGGGCGTCAGCACCTCCCTTCCCTGTGAAAAGTCCTGATTTTTCTTAGCCGACTTGCATTTTTTTTTTCAATTTTCTTAAAAAAAAAAAAAATTTTTTTTTTGTTGTGGTTTGCTTGCTTTTTAATTTATTTTATTTGCATTTTATTTGCTGCACCATGGCATGCAAGATATTAGTTTCCCAAGTGAGGATTGAACATGTGCCCCCCTGAAGTGGGAGGGCAGATTTCTAACCCCTGGACCACCGAGGAATTCCCTTTTTCATTTTTTGTAGCATTTATCACTTTTTACATAACACTTGATTTTAAATTCTGCTGGAATTTGAACTTTGTGAGGGCAAGGATTTTTATTTACTAATGTACGTTAGTGAGTTTTGTTCCACTGTTGGTCAAAGGCTAACTTGTAACATAAACAATACGTAGTAGAGAGGTTAATAAAACTTGTCTTCCCCTTCTTTCACCCGCCGTCCCCCCTTCATCTTTTCACAGTTCTGTTGTGTGTTGCAGGATACATCTCATCTTAACAACCAGTTGAAAGCAAGCAAGCAAACAAAAATCCCAGAAAGCAAACTGCCATTTAACTTGGGTTCAGGGATGAACATGGACTTTAAATCACATTGCATCCTGGTCTCCTGAGGAGCATCAGGCTTTCATCTTAATTCGCATTTTCTTGGATGATTAATGTTTCACTGATGGAGAGAGTCCATTTATTGCATTCAGATCCTTTGCTGTTGATGGAGTTTTTAGTTGCTTTGATATTAGAGAAGTGGGAGAAGATAAGAAAATTGATATTTGTTTTAAATATTATTCTGTTTGTGGATAGTTTTATGAACTTGTTTTTCAAAAGATAATTGCAGTTTACTCCCCCTCCCTCAGATTTATATGTGAATTATGATTTAAGATTGTTAGAAAATGTAAAAACATCCTTTGCAGTAACTGTTTAATTCACATTATAGAAGTGATTTTTGGTGTTCAGGTGTCACTAACCATGTCAGAAAACTAAAATACAGTATCATTTTCTCTTAATTAAAAATATGCAAAATAACTCTCATTTCTCCTCACCCACTACTTGGTGAACATGAGCTAGTATTGGCGAAACTTATGGTCAAGATGTTTTCTTGCTCCATTGGCTCTGGCCAAGAGAGTTCATTTCCGGGACTACTTTGCTATTTCTATGCCTTCATTGTTCCTTCTTGTTTGACTTTTTTTTTTTAAATACTTCCCATTGCTGTTTTGTAATCTCATGGTAAGTCATAATAGTCATCAACAGGTTTGTTTTTTTTTTTAAAGTTAGAACCTAAGTTTTTAATCTTTCAATACTAGACTGTTCTTGCTCAGCATTCAAATGATCTTTTGATGAATTTGTGGGGGAGAAAGTGGTCTCCCCGTCCTATTCCTCTGCCATCTTAGGACCGCCCCTCTAGACTGTTCTTAACTTTAAATACTATTCTTTTGAACTCTATAAGCAGTTACAAGTAGCTGATATTTATTAGTATTCTTTCTTTGTGAAATCATAAACATCTTTAAGGGTTTAATAGGATTGATTGTTTTTAAATCATAGTGTTATTTTTTTTCCCTTATAGTAACCCAAGCTCTGTGTTCATACTTGGTGTAAAGCTATCCATCTCTGCAGAGTGTAGCCTTGTAGAATGACCCCATTCTGCAGATGAGGACACTGAAGATTTGCTCACAGTTGTTTTGGGTATGATGTGAAAGACTTGTGTTTTTAAGAAGCAAGGGTAGATATCTTGTGTCCTTTCCTTTCTGCCTCCACTGCCTTTTAGGTCTGAAGATGTCAGAGAAATACTGGAGTTTTAGTACTCTTCCTTTCTAATTGAATTTCATTACTATGTATAGTTCCATATAAGATAGGTTTGACTGCCTTGGAAAATTTCCTTCCTGTAGAATGGTTACATAATTTTAGTGGAGAATACTTGAATAATTTATTTTTGCTTGATCTGTTACTTTTTTATTACAAAGTATTTTAAAAATTTTGTTTAACCTACAAGTGTTATGTTCTGTCCTCAGTTGGTAGAGGTTTGGCTGGTCTTGGGCATTACTTCAGGGCCCAAAAGTGTTGCCTGTAGCCTTTTTTTTTGAGTAAAGTTTTAGTGTAAACAGAAATATAGTCATTCATTTCTGTATTGTCTGTGGCAGCTTTGCACTATAATAGCAGAGTTGAGTGGTTGTGATAGAGACTATGTGGCCTGCAAAACCAAAAATACTTACTTTCTGGCCATAGCGTCAGCCTCTATACCATTGCATGACAGCAACTGAAAAGTCAGATGGAGCTGCTGTATTCATATGGTCTCCACTGGTGCTGAATTGTAATTTGGATGGTGGGTAGGGAGGGGAGTACTGTTTTGTATTGAACTAAATATATTGAATTACAAAAGTTAGGTGCTTTTCTTTCTTTTCATGATCCTTCCATTGAGAGTGAGTGTGGAAGAGTATGTCTTTGTGTCCCTCTTCCTATGTCTGTGTGTCCAGAGTGGAATAGGCAGATAACGCAGTGTGTTTGCTGGTTTAAATGTTTTAAGTTTGGTGAAGTTGAAAGCAGCTTGGCAAACCAACATCAGATGAGAATTAGGCATTTTTTGGAATTATGAATATGTAATTTATAATATTTAAGAGTCGGACACGACTTAGCAACTGACTAAACCACCACCAATTTATAATATACTCAGAATGAATTATATTAAAAAGACAGGACAACCTTGAATTCTTAAAGAGGTGTATTTGTGACTGCCATTCTAATAGAAACATGGTAGTTGATGAGCAATTTGTTTTGGCTTACTGAAAACAAAACATTTGTTGGTCCTGTCTAGATTATACCAATTTTAAAAATTGGTATACAAAGTCAAGCAATGAGTTCTTAAGCTTTTCTGTATGTGAGGAAATAAATACTCTTTAAGACACAAGAGTGACTCTTCTGAATCTTTGTGACAGAAATGTAATATTTTAAATTTCTGAACCTAACATCTAATTAAATGTAAATATATTTTTTCTTTTTGTGTCTAGAGTACTTCAGAATGACAATTTTCATTTTAGTAATTATCTGCTGGCATGTTCTTAATTTTTAAAAAAGTTAAGCATTTTCCTTTCTATTACAAACTGAAAGTTAAAGACTTAGTTTTGGAGTGTGATTGAGAGGCTCTGCTTCACTGTGTATCCATTATCACTGTGTGTGGTCACATTGGTCAAGATAAATGTCATGTTCATGTGAACTTTTATCCACGATTACTCTCTTCTGTGTGTGCTTATATATAAAGCTCTTGTATCAGCTCACAGAAGGCAAAGCTGGACTCTACAGCCTATAGCACACAGCACAGCAGAGTATGAATGGACAGGTGCTGTCCTGCACAGAAGTTCACAGCCAAGCGGACAAGCGGGTGCTGACATTCAGGCCACGCTCAGCCAAGCCATTTCCCTGGTGTCGGGACTGTCTTCTTCTCAGAGGAAAGGCCTCCTTTTTACTTACATGTATTCTTTTAAATGATTTGAATTCTGTGCCAGGCACTCTTTAGCAGTTTGTAAATATTAAGGTACTCAACTCTCATTACAGTTTATATTACAGGTGATGAGGAAACTGAGGCACTGAGAGGTTAAGTACCTTGTCTTGGGCCGTCTGGCTGTAGTTTCAGAGCTGTGTGGTTCCATAGTTCAGGCTCGTAACCCTTGGTACTGTCATATGGCTTCTCTTTTTATCTAATTTGTCGTGCTGGAGTCTAATTTGTGCAAAGATGCCACAGAGGTTATTGGTGGTCCTGATAGGATACTTGAAGGCTGAGTTGGAAGGAATTCGGCAGGACACACTTGAAACACCTTATCATATTCCATTGTAGTAATTTCCATGTCGTGATAATCCACATTTTGTTTAAAAGGTATGAATGTACCTCCTTAAAACAGTAACTCCTGTTTTGTGATCTATGTCTTTTTTCCCTCTGAGATGTCCTCATTATTATTGTCCTTGCTTTTCTAATTCATTTTTGGGGAGAATTGAGTTTATCATTCATCTTTTGTTTATTTTGTTAATCTTAAAATCAAATTAATAAAACTTTTACTCAGTATGGTATGTTTCCCACTCTTGTTCTTAGAATGAGAGAAGGACTCATTCCGCAGTGCTGATATTATTGAAAGATGTGATCCCTCTGTGCCTGCCCCCTCCCCCTCCCTGCATAGAGGAATAATTTGGCTAGTAAAGTTCCCTACCCTGCCCTTTCCTGCCACCTAGTCCAGTGGTCCTCAGCGCCCATTGGAATCACCTGTAGGACCTTTTAAATTCAACAGATGTGCAGATTCTATCCTAGACCAATTAAATCCAAATGAAAGACCCTCTGTGTCACAAGTTAGAATCTGGAAAGGTATTTCTATGGACAGAGTTAATCCAAGACCCAACATTCCTGAAAAGCTGTTTCATTTCTGCTGGGAATGAATTGTTCAGCAGCATTGATTTTTGTGTTGTCTAGCTTAATTACCTATTCAGATTCTTTGGCATCTTGAATCAAATATTCACCCCGTGGGAAGAGTAAGAAATCTAATAAGATCTAGGAATTACGTCAGTTTTTTACTTCTCATTCTGTGTCACATACCTACTTGTGTGGTCTTAGGCAAATAGGGAAAGCTTAATTTTTTTTTCAGTCTTATTATTTCTTAGATCCTTATACTATTTTATTGTCTCTATTTACCTTTTACTTGTTTCTTCCCCTTAAACTATTTTTTAAAAAATGGTTTAGCTGCTATCAGCTCTTTTAAAGAAAACACTATCAAATCTGTCATATTTCTAAGGCATCTTAAGTTACAGTTGCACCATTAATTTAGTGACTTTTTTTTTTGAGGAAAAGAAATTAGTTACAGTTACATAATGTTGATGTACTCAGTTTTTAAAAAAGTAATGGGCAATAATACATTTTTGCATCACCCCTCTAGCATCGGAGCTTAAATTTGGTTCTGAGCCTTTTCTCATATTCAGATTCTCTATGTTGAAAGTTAGTGGACTGAAAGCTTTCAATGAGTGGATGTTAGTGCCTAAAAATAAACTTTACTTTTAGTAACACTTGGAACTGCCCAAACCAAACTTTAATTTAAAAATCTCTGTGGCTTAATATGGATCTGTTGTTTTTATTGTCTTTAAATGGATTGCTTACTTCCTGACAGGCAAATTTTGGGTCCCTTGATTTTTTTTGTTTTATGCCCAATAGTGGGTTTTTAAAAAATATAAACTTAATATAAAATTGAATGCATGTGATAACTGCCAGTGAAACTAACCTAACTGAAGTAATAGTTGAATGGCTAGATACCAGTGCATGTTTATATTTTTCTTTGCGTTTGTGGTCCTGCATATTTCTTATTTTTAGAAAACTTGGGATCATAATAAAATTCATTTCCCTTAAATCCTTAAATAACAAAGCGAAGTGGAAATCAGAGGCAGTGATGGGTGCATTGCGTTTGGCCTAACTGCTCTGCCTTTGGGCCTGATCTCAGGGTCCGTTTTCTTAAGATAATCCTCTATCACAGCTCCTTCCCCCTTTTCACTAACTTCCTCTTTTGGCTGCCCGGCTTATATCTGTGTGTCATTCCCTGAGAAATGAGAATAGGGTGAGGAGACTGAGGGACATAATGCTTTAGAGCTTTGATGAATGTATAGTGTGTTAGTTGAGATTGCCATGTTGAAGAAAGCAGCTAACAAAGTCATTTTGTGTGAAGTGGATCAGTGTAATTGAGAAGATTAAGTTGAACCTCTTTGATTTACAAATATATTCCTTTCTTAAATTTCTAGTTGGAGGTAATCACCATTATTTATTGTGCTTTCAGTCTTGTGCTAAGCAGTTTAATTTGAACTTTATCTGTGACTTTTCTCTTGTCCAGAAGTTCATTTAACAAAAATCTTTCTAAGAAGGTTGATTATGGTAGGATTGATATATTTTCCTCTTAATTCTTGAGATAATTTCCCTGCAGTCCTCCAAATTTAAAAAATTCATTTGTAACTTTTATTTCTTAAAGATACCAGCGACTTATTCTTGCCTTTGTTACTAGTTACTGGTTTCTAGATTAGATTATGTCACTGCTATGAATTATAAGCAAAAAAAAATTTTTTTTAACTTTTTTTAGGGAGAAGGTTCATAATCCATTAGCTTTTAAAAGATATTTTTAGATCAAAGAAATTTGCCTCTGGAGAGATTGCAGGGTAGTGTGTTTGAAGATCAGTCAAAATATACTGTTATGCTGTTTTTTATAGAATTTTTCATCTTAAAAAATACTGATTATGTATAGTGATGTCTGCTGAATTAGTAGTGTCTGTTCCTATACTGAAAGCTTATTCTAAGATTAATACTTCATTTATTTTAGGTAAAATGTTCTGAAATTTAGATTCTAAAACCACAGCTTTTTGTTTATAGACGAAATTAAAGCCTGCAAACATTTATTTCATCACAAGAAGTGAAGCACATGGGTTTAGTTTATGTAGTACACTAAGTAGTTGATACTTTTACAGATTTTATGATGTGGCTTATCATAGTTTTTTTTATTTTAATGGCAAAAGATCAACCTTTATTGGCTTTCTTAGAAGTGATACTAAAATTATTGGTATAGCCAGGCTCTCCTAAGTATTAAAAACAAAGCAAAACTCACTGTTGAATTCTTCCTTGCCATTGTGATTTGTGTTGTAATTCAGTTCGACTGTGTTTTATTTTCAAATATGTATGTACCTATTCCTGCATGTATAGATACTGTGTAACTTTATCATCATGTGTATCCCACAAACTGAATGTTCAAGGCATTGTTCTTAGTTCTGTGGTGGGATAGCAACATGAGGAGAGCAGGCCCTGGCCTGGGGAAGCCTGATAGGGGAGGCATGAGGAGAACATGAGGCAATTCAGAGTTGTGGTAAGGGAGACACGCATTTCTCTCAAGTAGTAAGTGAGTAATCCAGGGAGGAAGCTGATTGGGGCTGAAACTTGAAAGAAGAGATGGGCTAGGTTTGTGGGCAAAACCACAGTAGAGGGACGTTTCTGACAAAGTACCGGGCAGTGCCGAGGCAGCCAGAGTACCGAGCAGCGAGGGTGGGCTGCTGCGGTGAGAGCAGAGGAGGTTGAGCACGTGAGATTATAAAGGCAGGTGTTCAGGATACATAATAATGGTTTTGGTTTTTTTGGCCAATTGAATTGCTTTAGTACAGGTGGTTTTAATATATATTTATCCTATTGGATTATCTTAAGTCACATTTGTTGTTGTTCAGTTCCTCAGTCGTGTCCAACTCTTTAACCCATGGACTGCACCACACCAGGCTTCCCTATCCGTCACTGTCTCCTGGAGCTTGCTCAAACTCATGTCTATTGAGTCGATGGTGCCATCCAACCATCTCATCCTCTGTCACCCCCTTCTCCTCCTGCCTTCAATCTTTCCCAGCATCGGGTTCTTTTCCAGTGAGTTGGCTCTTCACATCAGATGGCCAAAGTATTGGAGCTTCAAGCATCAGTCCTTCCAATGAATATTCAGTGTTGATTTCCCTCAGGATTGACTGGGTTTATCTCCAAGAGACTCCGAAGAATCTTGGTCAACACCACAGTTTGAAAGCATCAATGAAAAGATGCTTGCTGCTCAGAAGGAAAGCTATGACAAACCTAGACAATTTATTAAAAAGCAGAGACATCACTTTGCCGACAAAGGCCCATATAGCCAAGCTATATAGTCATGTACAAATGTGAGAGTTGGACCATAAAGAAGACTGAACACTGGAGAATTGATGCTTTCAAAATGAATCAACCAGGAAAATATTAATGCAGAAACCAAAATATAGCCCTATGTATAATTTTTTAAAGTTTCTGGGAATTCCCTGGTGGTCCAGTGGTTAGGACTCTGTGGCTTCCACTGCAAGGGCCATAGGTTGGACCCCTGGTAGAAGAACTAAGATACCTGTTTTAATATACCATTTTCCATAGATTTATTTACCCTTCAACTCCTAGAATCAGATATTTAACCCCTTCAATATTAAATCACTCTTGTGGGCTTTTCCCATGAGGAGCTGTCACTTGATAAAAGATAAATGAATGAACGAATGAAAAGAAGGGAAGAGAATATATATTCAAAGGAAACTGAGATTAGAGACCTCTGTGAGAGTGATGAGAGGACTCACCACAAGAAAATTAAAGAGGAGAGACCAGGGAGGGGGGAGTCAAGACTAGCAACAGGAATAACCTGATTTAGTATTTCCCAAAGGTACATGTTTGTAAGTTTGTGTGCGTTGGGTGTGTACACATCCTTGTAGTAAAAGCTCTCCATTGAAGTACAGTGCTCAGTTACTCCATATATGCTCACTTTAGATTTTAAAAATCAAATGTTTTTAATATTTGATACTGCGGTTCGCTTGGCTGTGGTGTCAGAGAGTCATGTGTAACACATGGTCCATGATGGTGTTCAGAGGGTCGGGAGTTCTGCAGAGCAGCAGTGGCACGCCCATTCACTCATTCCATTTCTGAAAACTGCCATGTAATTTGGGCTTATTACTGTAAGTTTCGTCTGCCTACGATGCGGGAGACCCGGGTTCAATCCCTGGGTCGGGAAGATTTCCTGGAGAAGGCAATGGCACCCCACTCCAGTACTCTTGCCTGGAAAATCCCATGGATGGAGGAGCCTGGTAGGCTACAGTCCATGGGGTCGCCAAGAATTGGACACGACAGAGCAACTTCACTCACTATAAGTTTACTTGTGTTTGATTATATAGGTTTGTGGATTATATTATTCAGTTTTAACCAAACCCCATAAAATAGACTAATAATGTGAAGATTCCTGCGAAGAAACAGAATATCAGAAACATGAACAAGAATAGGAAACAAGAAAATGGTAGGGCAGGCACTTTAACAGTTAGAATAAGCTTTCCACCTTCCCTGATGTAATCATTTTAGAAGGTGGATGAAAAAATTAGAGATTCTCAAGAAACACATTTGACATATAGTACTGCTTTCACTGTTAGTACTGATGAAGCTTACTGTTAAGGATCTAGAATGTTGTATGAAGGTCAGTAGCATATATTAGTTATTTATAAATAACTAGAATAAATGTGGAGAAGGCAATGGCAACCCAACCCAGTACTCTTCCCTGGAAAATCCCATGGGCGGAGGAGCCTGGTAGGCTGCAGTCCATGGGGTCGTTAGGAGTCAGACACGACTGAGTGACTTCGCTTTCACTTTTCACTTTCATGCACTGGAGAAGGAAATGGCAACCCACTCCAGTGTTCTTGCCTGGAGGATCCAAGGGACGGGGGAGCCTGGTGGGCTGGCGTCTGTGGGGTCGCACAGAATCAAACTTGACTGAAGTGACTTAGCAGAATAAATGTATGCCAGTCTACATAGCTTAGAGCTCGAAAATTCATGAAAACTTGTATAGTAAAATAATTGATGTCCATAATAAATAACCCTGAGGTAGACAGAACCTAGCAATAATCTAGTTTTTGTTTGGATTCAGTCACGATGTCTATAGAACATTTTCCCAATAGGTGTTAGTAAAGATCTACTGAGTAGCTCAGTGTTTTGTGCCAGAAAGCCTTGGGGCTCACTTACCTGTCTTGAAGCACAGGAAGCTGGTGAAATCTCATATGTCGATATAACGTCTATAATTTCACTTGTAAATGTGTGGTGTGTTTAATATTATTTTAATTCCTAGATCTTCTTACAGCTCAGCTGCTTGAAAGTTGTGTAATAGCACTGAGGTTATGTAGTGTGGCCTTGGTGATCAGCAGAGTGGGGGTTTCAGTCAATCGAAGTTAAGATCAGAGAGGAGCACATTTCAAGGGATTGCATTTTTTTCTGCGCATATTTGGTGTATTTGCCAGGTTATCTTTTTAGTGTTACTGACGTCACACTTTTTGGTGTATGAAGAAAATCGCTTGCACGCCTTCATGTGGCATCAGGTTGTACTCTGAAAGGTGCGCTCTGCTTGGCCATGGTGGGAGCTGCGCTGGTCGGCGTCCCACCCGAAAGCCGCCACTCTGAAAGGGTGTGTGAAAAACCACTGTGTATTTGCAGAAAATGGCCTTGAAAAGTAATGTGCTGTGCCCCAGCAATTGAGAAGACTGGGTAAACTCTGTAGAATAGAAAGTCTGAAGAGAGTTCCAGTTTAGTACATTTTGATTGAAATTGCTTCAAAGCCAGTCGTATTTTCTCTCAGTCATTAAACAGAATATGTAACATATAAGTTTATACTGTTTTTCATGGCTCATGATGGTAGATTATGAACCTGCCATACTGGGCCCAGTAGTGGTAATATTTGCGTGAGTTGAGTTGAATGGCGGTGAGTGCCTCCTTTACGCAAATTCATCTCTTGAGCCTCATTTTGTTCATGTGTCAACTTTTTAGAAATATTGTAATGATTCAGTGCCTCTGTGTACTACATGCTCAAAAGTTGCTGCTGTTTATGACAACAGTTGCTTAGGGAGAGACAGATACTCTCTGGTGGGGGCCTTAAAGACATAGAGATAGTATTTCCTTCCTGTAAAATTTGGAATGAGAAATCTTTTCAGCAGAATGTGTTTTAGGATGCGCTGAATATTTTACTTTCGTTTTTCCTCAGCATCAGCAACAGCAACTTGTGATTGGCGGTACCAGATACTGAGTTGTACATCCCCACATCAATGCACTGCCAATGGTAAGAATTTCTCCTTTTTCTTTTGTCAGAGATTGTCTTAATTGCTCTTTTTATTATTCTCTTATTTTTAAGAACCTCTTAAAAAATTTTAAGTTTTCCACAATTTGACAAAATTCATATGTTCCCAAACTGAAGAACTGTTTTTAAAAATATGTAATTCAAGGTACTTAGAAAATAATGGTTGATTATTCATTTACGTTTTAAGGCAGAACACTTGATCTGAAGATTTCCATTGTCTTTGCTGTGGCTATCAGAACGGAGAGTACTAAACTCAGGCTACAGTGGCAGTAATAGCTCTTGTGTTTCTGTCCATCATCTTCCTGAAATAGTCATATCGCATTTCTCATAATATTTATAGTTAATGGGCAGTTAAATGGCTAAAATTCTACCTGTCTTTAGTAAGTGGACAATTATTAGGAGAACCATTCTTTATTTATTTAACAAGATTGTTTAGAATCTCTTTGTGAAATGAAGATCTGTCCACTGTGTGATACAGCAAAAGACTACTAGACTGTGGGACTTGGGATTTGCTCTCTGCTGCATATGTCTTGTGTGACTTTTCGGCAGAAGCACTCTTAAAAAATTAGGCGATAGCACTGGACTAAATTTCTAACGTTCATTCTAGCTAGGCTAAGTGGTCTCATCACTGTTACCTAGAAATCAGAGTGATTTTTACCTTACAAAAAGTAATTCCTAACATAAGTGGTATGGCTCTGTATTTGGGGGATCAGGAAATAGATGAATTATGAATTTTTATTTATTTTCTTAAGAATTAATGTCTTACAACAGTGTTTTCTATAGTGCATTATCAAAACTTTGAATTATTTTTAATCAAATTTTGATTTTAAATATTAAATTGGGGAGCTATAGAAACTGAATAAGTTTTATGGAACTTGGTGGGAAATTATAGATGCATCTGTCTGAAATAAAAAGTACTAAAAATTAACTAGAACCAGAATGAGCGAGAGCGATATGAAAGTTCTCTGTAAAAATATTTCTAGGAAATGATTCATTTTCAAGATGGACTTGTCAGTGTGTTTGATTTCCTCTGCCTAAACTATCTTCTATATTCTTACTGCTGATGAGAAAATACCTCTCCCTATCTCCAATCTCCCATTCTCCTTCCCCTCAGTAGGTAATGGGGAATGTTGGGAAAAAAGGATTTTTGTTCTGTCTCTACCTAGCATGAAGGATGACATGGTCCTTCATTCATATATGAAATATTTAAGGGTTCTTTATGGTACTTGGGTGATTCATAAACCATCATTAAATCTGCTGTTTCCTCTGGAGCACTACAGTTTCTCACATAAGCAGCTCATCAAGCATTTTGAGTAACTAACTGTTTTGTTTGAAGTTCACTTTTGAAACCTGTGGGTTTTTCTTGGTTGTTGGAGTCTTAGCTACTTGTGGCGTGTCTCCCCCAAGAAATAAGGTACACAGACCTGTTGGATGTCTGAGAGCCAATTGTGATGCTCCTGGTTCTCTCTTCTAAGTGCCTACCTTCAAGTGACTTTGTAATGTACCTCTCACATAGCCTGTGTGTTGTTTTGTTTGGGAAACAGCTTGTAGACTGTACTTTAAATTCAGTTACCTCAAGCACATTTGCCAATTTTTTGAAAAATCCTTGAAGTCATTTTTAAGTCATTTTTATGTATGGCTTATGCTTTACCTCTTTTTATCCTTCTAATACGGTTGTCTTGATTGCATCCTTATGCCTTTCTTTCCTTTGATTAAAAAATAAATAAATCAGTAGTTAGATGTAAAAGATTAATCTAATTCAGGTTTTTCTGCATTATTTGGAAATGGGGGTGAGGTGACAGAAGCCGTACATAGTGAAGCATAAGCTCTAAGTAGGAGAAGGCAATGGCACCCCCCCTCCAGTACTCTTGCCTAGAAAATCCCACGGACAGAGAAACCTGGAAGGCTGCAGTCCATAGGGTCGCTGAGGGTTGGACACGACTGAGTGACTTCACATTCACTTCCATGCATTGGAGAAGGAAATGGCAACCCATTCCAGTGTTCTTGCCTAGAGAATCCCAGGGAGGGGGGAGCCTAGTGGGCTGCCGTCTCTGGGGTCGCACAGAGTCGGGCACAACTGAAGCGACTTAGCAGCAGCAGCAGCAGCAGCAGCAGCAGCCAAATGTAATATATGATTTTGTTGTCAATGTGTAAAAGTTCAAATTAAAAGGATATATGGTGATATTAAGAAATTAATGTCATCACCTTCAGTTCAGTTCAGTTCAGTCGCGTCCGACTCTTTGCGACCCCATGAATAGCTGCACGTCAGGCCTCCCTGTCCATCACCAACTCCCAGAGTTCACTCAGACTCACGTCCATCGAGTCAGTGATGCCATCCAGCCATCTCATCCTCTGTCGTCCCCTTCTCCTTCTGCCCCCAATCCCTCCCAGCATCAGTCTTTTCCAAGGAGTCAACTCTTCGCATGAGGTGGCCAGAGTACTGGAGTTTCAGCTTTAGCATCATTCCTTTCAAAGAAATCCCAGGGCTGATCTCCTTCAGAATGGACTGGTTGGATCTCCTTGCAGTCCAAGGGACTCTCAAGAGTCATCACCTTACACTACCCCAAAACCAAATAAACCAACCCCCTAACCCTCACAACAGCCAAAAACTGTCATAGGAAAGAAAGTAACAAGTACAGCAAGAATGCAAGGAGATCAAACCAGTCAATCCTAAAGGAAATCAGTCCTGAATATTCATTAGAAGGACTGATGCTGAAGCTGAAGCGCTTAATGTTTTGGCCACCTGACGCGAAGAGCTGACTCATTAGAAAAGACCCTGATGCTGGGAGGGATTGGGGGCAGGAGCAGAAGGGGATGACAGAGGATGAGATGGCTGGATGGCATCACTGACTTGAGGAACATGAGTTGGAGCAAGTTCTGGGAGCTGGTGATGGACAGGGAATCCTGGCGTGCTGCAGTCCATGGAATCGCAAAGTGTTGGACATGACTGAGTGACTGAACTGAGGGTGACAGAACATATTGTAGGGGGTACTAAGGAATTTAAGGAGAGGCATATAATATTGATTCGTCTCTGTTTGTGACCATTGATGGTCATTACCTAGATCATCTCTCATTATTTATTATCAGTAATATTTCTATAAAAAGAAACTTCCCTCATTAGGTATTTGGTTACTCTGTGGCACAGTTTGCATAGAAACGGCATACCAAATTCTTGATTCTTCCCTTTATTTACCAGTTTTCTATATCTAGCTCTGTTCTTACTTTGTACATAAGTTTATCTGCCTGTATTTAAAGTACTAAGTTGTTTCCTAGAATGCTGGGAAAAGTAGACCAGAAAAAACTTTTAAAAGAGTGTCTCTCTGAGCTTGTGAATTTAAATAATTTGATTTTTTACTGCATTGTAGTTTTTATCCTTTAGGATACTCAGATTGTCTTAGCCTAGGGAGCCTTTTTAAGTTGACTTCTGAGCGTTTTTGATGGGACTCTGGTCTCTGATAGCTTCCCTGCTTTGTTGCATGACAGGGTGTACCTGAGCTCATCTTCTCCGTGTCCGCCTTCAGTCCTTAACTCAGCTGTGTCTCCAGGAAGTCCAGTTCCTTTTAGTGAGAAGCAGTATGTAGAGCCACAGTTTTGTGCTGAGGGCATTTGTTGTATTCTGGATATCCATCGGGTGTGTCTGTGATGCATCTGATAAAAATTTTGGATTTTAATTTTTCAAGCTTAAATTCTTTGATTTCAATGTTTCCATCCTTTCTCACGCTGAATAATGTCTTTTTCTAATGGTATTTACATAAACTTGTTTCTTTTGTATATTTATATTACATTTTAGTATAATGCTATATATGTATTTAACATGAATAAAACATTAAACTATAAAATAAAGTGTGTAAGATATAAATATGTAAATACAAAAATATTGTACATAGTATAATTTTTATATTTATAAATATATGTTTATATATTTAAACCATTACCACCAATATGATTACTGAAAACTGCAGTTTTAATTTTTTTTTCTTTTGCCCATGCCCCACTGGGGTTTACATTCAAAGTAAATCCACTTATATGATTTTTCTACTAACTTGGTCAGAGTCAGGTCTGTTTGTTTCATTTTATTTTTAATTCTTAGGGTTTGAAAATACTGATTTAATCTTGCTTATAATTTTATGTAAAACACTGATATTACTTCAAAATGAAATATGTACTTAGTTTCTTCTCCTTATAGGTAACCAAGTTTAGCTTAGGTTGCTGTTTTTAAAAATATAAATAAACGTGTGAGTCTGTGTATGTGAGAGTGTATGTGGGTCTGTAGACACACACACACATATATGTACATGTTTTGTTTTGTATGTACAAGCAGAAGACGAGCTCAGTAACACCCTGTCATGTCACAAAACAGGGAAACTATCAGAGAGCAGAGTCCTATCAAAAACGCTCAGAAGTCAACTTAAATGTTTTGTATAGTTTTGTATAGAAGTCAGCAGAACGTTTTGGAGACCACCTTATAGTAGTGTATAGAGTTAGTTCTCTGTTTTTATAATAGCTGAGTAGAAGTTCATTACCTAGATGTAGCTTAGCTGTCTCATGAATGAGAGTTTTAGGTATGAGCATAAATGTTCATGTAATTTTGAGGCAGCTTGCCAAATTCTTTTCCTTAGGCTTTATGCCATTCTCTCTTTTTTTCCAGTAATGTGTGAGGGTGCCTGTTTTCCCACTTGTAAACAGTATATAGTCAGAACCTTTTGGATGTATACATATTTTATCTCATAGTTGAAAAATGGTGTCTCAATTTAGTTCTCATTTGCATCTCTCATGCTTTAGAGCAGTTTGTACGTTTTTTCCTTTGAACTCTTCCAAAGATAAATTCTCATTTTCAATAAAAGACTATCCATTTTGTCGACCAGTCCCTTTGGGCCTTCTCTTTTCTCCTTTTTTCTAATTCTCCAGTCATCCCACAGCTTCTAAAACTTAATTTGATTTAACAAGATTTTCCTATTAAGAATCGAACCTCACTGACCAGTTGTCAGGTTTGATTTCTGTAGAATCAGACCCTTGATTATAACCATTTTATGTGAAAGCTGAACCTGGAAAGTTCTTGTGAGGAAATAAGGAAGATAAGGAGACCAGAATAGGATACAGGTTAATGTTTTAGGCAATTGGGACCATTTCTTTTTGGGACCTTTGGAAGCCAGTGTAGAACATGCCCCTTAGTTCTTCCACTCAATAGTCAGGAAAGGGGCAATTTGTCCAGCAACTCCATTCCTTATTGGTGGAGTTATGCTTTGGAAAGGTCAAGGCATCAGCTGCTTAGTACTCTCCCCTGACCTCACTGTGGCCAGATGACTTTCAGGTGTTTGCAGTAAGAATGTGCCTACTTGCTCAGGAAAACAGTGATCGGGGCTTGTGGCCTGGGCACTGCCAGTGCCCACTCACTGTTGTGTCAGTGGATATTCTAGTCTGCCTGCAACTGCGTTTCTCAGTGTGAGTTATTACTCTCATTCGTAAATTGCCCTACTGTATTCTGTTAACATCTCTTCTCCTAGAACTTGATTATCTTAAGAGAATTGATAAAAGTAAACCATGACTTGTTCAACTGAGGAGAAGACCCCAGAGTTGTAACCCTTTTGAGAGGTAACTCTCCAAGAGCAGTGTGGTACGTACGTATTGAGGAGCTAACGATCTGTTCCTTTTTATTCTCCACTTTCCCAGAATATCATCTATGAAATAATTTGTTCTGTTCACTGTAGAAAAGTTCATTATTATTTTCATCTACTATCATGATTTTGAAGTGGTATTACTAAATGTGAAGAATAAATGGTACTGCCATATAGACAGGATTGTGTGTAGTATTCATTTTATTTTGGTGGAGAATTTATGTCCCTGAAGAACTAATTTTCAAATCAATTCTAAGAGAGTTACAGTGAAAAACTCTCTTAGTTTTGTGGATTTTTTTTTCCCTCCCCCTTTGAATGGATGGAACTGAAAATAATAGCTACAGGCTGAATTTCTTTCAGAAGTGTCTGTGCTTTTGCATATGTCTGAGCAGGTATCCCTTTGAAAAATGTATGGTTTATTTTCTGTAAAAGCAAAATAAATGGTAAACTCAGAAAAGCATAGCACATGCACATTGGAATTGTGTTTTTTTAATAAGATTCTTTTTGATATGGACCATCTTAAAACTCTTTATTGAATTTGTTATACTTTTGTTATACTATTCTGTTTTGTATTTGGGGTTTTTGACCGGAAGGTATGTGGGGTCTTATCTCCCTGACCAGGGATGCACCCCCTGCATTGGAAGGCAAAATCTTAACCACTGGACCACCAGGGAAGTCCCTGGAGTTGGGTTTAACCTCATCTTTACCATTAGATGTTTGTTGTGTGACGTGAGGCTGATATGACTGACCAAAATGAAACCTGAGTGATTGTGGTATCACTCCGAAGGCAAAGAAAGTGTAGATTCTTACATGGATTTAATCCTTGTATTAAATGTAATAGTTGACTTGTTATGGTGGAATAGTTAAACTTGTTATGGTGAATAGTGGTATGGGTAATAATTAACTTGTTATGGTGAGTAGCAGTTTAAAAGTTGATCTTCATTTGTCATATAATCTTGGCCTCTGTTCTACAATTTCTTAGTATGAGGCACCATGCAACCAAAAATAAAATATGGCTCTTTATGTCTCAGGGAGCCCCAAATAAAGTTTTTCCAACTTCTCACACTGACTGTACTATGTTAGATCCAATCCTAACAGGATCAGACACATTTAGGATTGCGCCGTGCTGTGCTTTGCTTACTCAGTCTTGTCTGACTTTTTGTGACCCTTTGGACAGTAGCCCACTAGGCTCCTCTGTCTATGGATTCTCCGGGCAAGAATATGGGAGTGGACTGCCAATTTCTTCTCCCAGAGATCTTCCCTATCCAGAGATCAAACCTGCATCTCCTGATTAGAATTAGGCTCCTGGTCTAATACTAGCAATATAGCCAAATTTGAAACTACAAACCATATTTTATAGATGTATTAAAGTCATTTGGAACCTTCTTTTCCTTGCTTTCTTTCATCAATCCATCCACCTTTCTAGGAGATAATACTGCTTTTTAAAAACATTTGCGTTTTAGTTTTTTGTTCCAAAGAAAAACTAACATACTGAAGTTTGAGAGGTAAAAGACAGAAACTACCGAATTTAACAGATACTGTTTGTTTTCTTCTCACGTTCTGTCCTTTTCTGCAAGCTAGTTAATTTCAGTCATATCTTTTGATTTTTCTCCCGATTCTTTTAAACGGAATTTCTTCACAATGTCTAATTTTTTGTCCTATGCTATGATTACTATTTCCTCCTGTCAGGAGGATCTGTTTTTTTTAAAAAGATGCTAGTGTTCTTATTTTTCTACCTACTTTCTCTATATAAAAGACCATCTCACTTGACATTCATTTCCAGTTAAATTTTAGTGGAATCATGTGAGTTCATTGTAATCTGATATTTTTAAAAAATGGCTCAATGTAGGGGTTTATAAGTTTACAACAAATCACAGAGATATATTTTAAATATGTAAGAGACACCAAGACATTTTGATTAGCTTACAGTTTTTTGACACACAAGAAAATGTAAATTAAAATCAGACCAACAATGGAACGATGAGTGAGTGTTCTGAAAGAGAGTAGATATTTAAATATCTGTGTAACTGTGAGTCTGTTACCATCTCTGTTTTATAGGTGAGGAAACCATTTTTCCTGTTCATAATGGCTTAGATAATAAATTTAAAGTCTGAAGTCTGAACCAAGTCTTTTCCCACAGTTTTTTCCTCTCTTTAGAGAACATGTCTGTATTTCTTTTCTGAGATGGAAATGATAAGGGACTGTGGCATGATGGAATTGGAGTGGAACTCTGGGTTCTCACAGAGATTGTGTGTTGCCTTTTATATTACATGAGGGACAGTTAAGGAATGAAATTGTTGTAGAGGCCTTTTAAAAAAATTATGTTTGCATTCACAAATTTTCTTAAGCTTTCTGTTATTTTCTGGCTTCACTTGTGGCTCAGCTGGTAAAGAATCTGCCTGCAATGCTGGAGACCTGGGTTCAGTCCTTGGGTTAGGAAGATCCCCTGGAGAAGGGACAGGCTACCCACCCCAGTATTCTGGCCTGGAGAATTCCTAGGACTGTACAGTCCCTGGCGTCGCAAAGAGTCAGACAGGACTGAGCGACTTTCGCTTGTTTCTGGCAGACAGGGCAAATTGTTGTTTTCATTGGAAGGGGGTTTTTGACATTTTGTCTGAAATTTCAGAAGCCAAGTATCACAGTGAAACATCTGAATTGAATATTGTGTACTTTTTAAACACATTTTGTGTTTCCTTCACCAGTCTTTTAATTCATTTGATGGAGGAATGTTTTTGTTTCATAAAGTCTTTTAATGTATTCCTTGTACACTTTCTCCCCTCAGTTGCAAGTAGGATAGAATCGGCAGTGGTTTTTTCATAGAAATAAATAGTTAATTCATTTATCTTGAAATGATCCATAAGTCATTTGTCTCCTTTTTTCCTCCTTTTATTGAAGTTTCTACCTGTAGTAGGGATGGAAATTTATTTCAAAACCAGGCTTTCTCTGATTTGTCCTTCTGCATGTAACAGAACAGGTCCCGTAACCATCAGTGGGATACTCTGTGTGTGTGTGGGGGATATTCTGTGTGTGGGATATTCTGTGTGTGTGTGGGGGGGGGGGCACTAGTGATGTGTAACTGTTGAGCACTTGAGAAAATGACTAGTTGTAGTTCACATACGCTGTAAATACGAAATGTGCGCTGGGTCTTGAAGAGTTGTTTTTTTTGCTTTTTAAGTGAAATCTTAGTTTTGCTTGAATTTCAAGAGATGATTTTGTTTGGATATATTGGATTAAATAAAAATAGACTATTAGAGTCAATTGCCACCTTAAAGACTTTTTTTTTTTTTTTTGAGTCTACTAGAAACTGACACACCTTTGGTTAGCATTGTGTGTCTGTTGACAGTGTTCTATACCTTGCTGATCACAGCTACCTGATTTAAAGGTTCTCCTTGTCTGCCAGAAACAAGTAATTAGAGAAACTTGAGGGCCTCTGCGAGCCTGGCGCCAGAAGAGGTGCAGAGGCTGCTATCTGCAGCCGTGTGCCGTCACAGCACCCAAAGCGCCTTCCTCTGGGGCCGCGGCTGGGCGCTGCACACCCTCCCAGCTCTGCTGTCGCTGCGGAAATTCTCAGAAATGAATGGATAACAGAAAGCGGTGTTGGAACAGTAGGAAAGAGCAATTTTGCATGGGAAGCTTTTGGGAGATATTGTTTCCTGTAATCTACCTGAAGTTGGGGCAAACTTGAACAGACAAGAAGTCTGGTGCTTTGGACAGTGTGAAAGCTGCTAGTGAACTCTATTCTCCTCTGTCAGGAAAAGTAACTGAAGTTAATAAAGCTCCAGCAGAAAATCCAGGACTTGTCAACAAATCTTATTATGAGGGTGGTTAGCTAATCAGTAACCCTTCAGAACTAGATGAGGGAGTGAAGAAGCATATGAGAAATACATACAGTCTATTGAGGAGTGAAAATGGAACGCCTAAGTAAACTAGTTTGAAACAACTTAAAAAAAAATTTTAGATCTGGGAAAACTGGAATGACCCTCAGAAAGTTCCTAAAATTAGATCATGGGTCTACATTACAAAGCTTAAGTTGTCATTATTCACTTGTACAATGAGGACCTAAATGTTAGAGAAGGGATGCTAATCACTTAGTTTTGGTAGAGCCTATAACTTGAACCAAATCCCCTCATTTGTAGTTGAGTTTTCTTTTAATGTGTCATACAGATTTTATAGAATTTGAATATTCTTCAGAGGTGAATCATGAGTGCTTTCACAGGACCTCAAGAGGAGATAGAAAAATTGTCTTTATCAGTTTCCCTGGTGGCTCCGAATCCACCTGCCAATGCAGGAGACTCGAGTTGGATCCCTGGGTCAGGAACGCCTGGAGAAGGAAATGGCAACCCACTCCAGTATTCTTGCCTGGAGAATCCCATAGACAAGAGGAGCATGGTGGGCTACAGGCCATGGGGTCACAAGGAGTTGGGCACAAATGAGCGACTGACACTTTGAAAGCATCTTTACTACAGATTTCTAGGTTTTTTCCCCCTCCACTACAGTTAAGAGCTAAAGATACAGACTGTCAGGAGAATTTTCTTTTATTAAAATTAGATTTTTATTCTCATCTATTTATGTTATTCTCTTATTCAGTATTTGCTCTCTTCTGTGTACACTTACTTCCTTGTCAAATCACTTTTCCCTTGATTTTTCAGTTATAAATTTTTCATTTGGTTCTTTTTATATTTTCTACTTATGAGTTTTTACCATCATTTCAAGTGCCTACCCTTACTTTGTGGAGAATGGACTATTAAAATAGCTACCTTATCTTTGATAATTCTCACGTCTAGATCATCTTGAGATTGACATCTGTTACTGCCTTTTTCTTTGAGAATTAGATTTTCTTGATTCTTTGTACGTGCTCAGACAGTAAGGCACCTGTCTACAATGCGGGAGACCCAGGTTCGATCCCTGGGTTAGGAAGATCCCCTGGAGAAGGAAATGGTTATCCACTCCAGTACTATTGCCTGGAAAATCCCACAGACAGAGGAGCCTGGTAGGCTACAGTCCGTGGAGTCCCAGAGTCAGACACAACTGAGCGATTTCACTTTCTTTCAGGAGATTATTATTATTCTCTTTGAAACCAGACAGGTCCAGACTGAACTTTCTGTGTCATGGACAATGGTTCCACTGTGAGTTCAGTATTCAAAGCCTTTATTCTGCTGCTTTGTATCTCCTCATGTGCACACCTCAGGCTTAGTGTGGGACCCTGACAATAGCTCCTATCTTCAGTTCTCAAAACTTTTGCCTATTTGAGTATGTTTTGCATATACGTCTTGGGATGAACTTGGGACTTGTGTTGGTTCATATACAGAATTACAGGATCCAGCTCCCAGAGGCCTCTCTTTCTGATTTAGTTGAGCTCCTTTGGTTCAAAGGGACTGGCTCAGTTGGAGTCTTGAGAGAGATAAACGTGGGAAAGGGGGTTACGTCGATTGCAGTTTTGAATATGTGTGCTTTTAAGAATAGTAGGGGGTTAGAATCACCAAAAATGGAGTAGTGGCTCCTGTCGGGCAAATCGTCCCGCGAGTAGTGACAGCCATCTCTGGACAACATATGACAAAAAGTATGAGGACATTGTAGAGCAAACAAATGGAAATAGAAGCTGGTTTGAGTGGCCTGAGGTGAGCTTCCCAAGTTGATGGTGTTCTGCCTGAGAGCAGGCTCCTCTTGGGTGGTTTGCAGTTTTAAACTGGCTTGAGGAATCAGATAGTTGAGAATTACCACAGCAGCTCAGAGTAGTGGAGCCGAGCCGGAGGAAGAGGGAGGGAGTCCAAGAAAGGAAAGAACCTCAGAGGTCGAGTACCAAATTCTGGGTATAAACTCTGTCAAATACTGGGGCCGACCCCGAAACTTGGAAACAGTTCGGGTATCAGCAAGAGAATAGGTAAACTGTGGTTTATTTGTATCACAGAGTATTACTAACAGTTGAAGGAGAAAACTATTGGTACCTGAAGCAATTTGTACTAAACTCTGAAACATGCTGAGTGAACGTAGTCTTGTGTGAAACAGGACATAATGTATGATTCCTTATACAGTGTACTAAAAACAGGCAAATATCTGTTGTGTATTGGGGCTGGGGTGGGACGAAGATAATTATTGTTGGGGAATAAATGATTGACAAGGCTTAGAAATGGAAGCATGGCTGCTGGGGACAAGAATTAAGTAAGAAAAGGCACGTGGGAACTTTCTAGGGTGAGGGTAGTGTCCTGTTAGGGATTTGAGTTACTTGAGTTTGTGCATTCGTCAAAATTCATTGAATAGTGCACCCGTACATATCTATTGTAGTTTGCGTGAATTTTTTCTTTACAAGAAAAATTGTACTAAATTCTTTATTATAGTTAATGATAGGCAGTTTGAAGTATATATGGGTATATGTGAGGGAAGTTTACAGATAGCCGTAACTTTTTTTTGAAGTGCTTCAGAAATTAAGATTAGTTAATAGATGTGGGTAAAACAAATAGAAGAAAGCATTAATTTTAAAGTCTTAGTAATGGTTATGTGGATGTTCTTTGTACACTTCTTTGAGTTTTTCTGAAGGTTTGAAATTTTCATGAGATGCTATGAAAGATACTAGTAGGAAGTATATCTCTGCTGTTTGTTTTCGGTGGCTTTCATAAAAACTGGTAGTTCTTTAAATTTGGAAATATTTTAAAGAATTTATCAGTTACATTTTTCTGCCTATGCATTGAGCTCTGAACTGTTTAGGATGTAGAAAGATAGAAGTAGAAATAAACAATGTAAGTGGAAATACAAAACATATACACACAATAATTTGAAGACTTCAGAGTGATAGGGCAAAATCTCACGAAGATCATTTATAATAGTATGATCAGAGTCAAATGTGAATGGTGGGAAACGGAGTCCCTGGAGTTTTGTATTTTGAACGTTTTGAAAGTGCTCATAGAAGAAACTTTTGGATTCTCTTTCTGTTCTTTTAATTGGCCAATTGTTGATTGCAAAGTATGACTTAGGGCACATTTTTTAGTGTGTTGTATTCATTCTTTAGCAGAGGAATGCTGTGTGATTTTAATGCTAGAATTGTTAGCCAGATTGAATGATGAGAATTTATTTTAAAAAATCTGTATTTTAGGAAAATGGTAATTGTATGTTAGTAAGTTCTATTAAAAAACAGATGATCATAGTTGCTGAATTTTGTAATTCTTCTATAAAGTTTTGAGAGATGAGTATGGTGATATTAAAAATATTAATATACTATCCAGTATTAAGTATAAGCATTCTAAACTACTCGTTCATTCTTTATCCTCATCTTGCTCTTAGGAAATGTATTCTGATAGACTGAATTTTTTTAAGGTATATATTGGAATAAATTATAAGTGGATAAAAATGAGAGAAAAATGAAATACTGAAATAGAATCGTGAGATTTTTTCACCATTAGTTTGATCATCTCTGTTTCTTTCTAATGACAGTTTTTCTTCCCTTAACCTGAAATGAGAAGTTTGAATAAGATTAAGCACTTATTAAATACATTTACTTTTTAGAAATAAAAAGTTATATATAATTACTTGTGTTGTATATATATATATATATACATATATATATATATATATATATGGCTTGTTAATTTCTAGAGAGCAGAAATAGATTTGGACTCATTTTTGGTCTTTCTACTTTTTAAGCTTCCCAATTGTATTGCAATAAAAAAGGGACCATTTCCATTATAACTTTCTCAAAGCAAATATGCTGCAAAAATACAAACAGATGAAAAGCAAACATGCTGCTGTTTTGTATGTAGCTTTAGTAATTTATAATTGTTCCTAGAATTTTGTATTATTGATATCTAAATGAAGCATTTTGGTCTTTGAGAAAATTGTACTGTATACCGACTTACACAAGTGTTAGGAAGAATTACAAATGTGTTTCTGTTCTACAGATAGAAATTTAGTGAGGAACAATCCAGTGGACTTCTTGCCACATACCAACTAGTTATTTAAACATCAAATTTTCATTTAGCTCCTGATCTCGGTACCAAGAGAATAGTGTTTTCTGCAGTACAATCAGTTCTGAATTTTTGAGGAGCTGGTTTATATCTGTATGATAGTGGCTAAAAATAATGCTGTTTATAGTATCCTATCGCTAGTAATTATAGTGAAACTAGTTTTATTAGTAGTAAATAAGCTTAATGTTTAAGTGTCTCTGAAAAAAGTCATGGAGGAGGGGGGAAATAAGGTAGTTTGAGTAAATTGCTGAAAACAGCTTATGTGCAGAACAGTGCACTACAGTATGCTTTCCATATCCATCTTGATATCTGTTGTATGCAGTTAAAGTGAAGTCACTCAGTCATGTACGGCTCTTTGCGACCCCGTGGACTGTAGCCCACCAGGCTCCTCCATCCATGGGATTCTCCAGGCAAGAATACTGGAGTGGGTTGCCATTTCCTTTTCCAGGGGATCTTCCCGACCCAGGGATCGAACCCAGGCCTCCTGCATTGCGGGCAGATGCTTTAATCTTTGAGCTACCAGGGAAGCCTTAAGTGTAAGTTTATTTTAATCAGCTCATTAGGATTATAAGTCAAAACACCCACATTAAAATAGAAAATATTTTTAATGTGAAGGAAAGTTTGTTTCACAGGTCACTTGTCTCAGGGGCACATGGATATCACAACCATTTTAAGACTAGCCAAGAACAGATTTCATCACCATCAAGGCTGCTTTATTTTTGCCTTTGTTTCTACCAGCCAGAGAAAAATTTTATTAGTGATTCTGAATAACATATTAGGTACTGTATTGCCAGTGTGAAATGTTCAAGTGAATGATTAATGGAATTATGTGTATGCCAAGTTATTTTATAATCACTAAGTGATTTGCATAAAGTAAGTTTTAAAAACAAAATTTTCATAGACTGTTTCATTATATCTTTCTATATTTTAAAAGATATATATTACATCCTTTAAAAGGATAGATTTTTGATATTAATAGATTCCTGATTGTAGAGATAACGTTTATTGGTCCTCATATAGCTAGAGTTTTAAAAGTCTGCCAGGTGAGATTCATAGTATTAACATAACTGAAAAGTAAATGCAAACTGTCGTGTCAGAGGATCTATGAGCTTAAAAAATTTATCAGACCGTAGACCAATCAGTTAATTACCTGTAATTTAGGAAATTGCCATTAGGAAACCACAAGTTTTTGAGGCACCAGAGCCTTTCCATTATTTGTTACCGATATATAGAAACTTGATTTCTTTCAGGGTAGAAAATTTCAACAAAAAATACTGTTCTTTTTATATTTCTGTTGTCACTAGTGGTAAAAAAATGTCATTTATTTCAGTTAACCTTGTTGTCAGAAGCAGTCAGGTTCTGTTTTGAGAGCTAACAAGAAAAATGTTATGCATAGGGAAGGTACACTCATTAAAAAAGAAGGGTATCATAAATATAATTATTGTTTTGTTACAAGTAAAAGTAATTGTCTAATTTACTCTAATCATTTTTTGTGTCATTTTACACTTTGTTCAGTTACTTAATTGAGAATTGAGATCAGTTATGAGGCATTTTATTACCTAAAGTAATTACTAGCCCAAAGGTATTCCTGTACTGTTTTTAAGATTCACTTGGGCAGTCTCATTGGCTAAAGGTGAATTGCTTTTTTGAGGTCATAATTTGGTCACTCACACCTAATCTGGTTTAGATGTTAAGGTTACTTACTAAGGCAGGTATATTGTAAACATTTTAAGAGTTACAAAATCTTAAAAGTTACCATTTTATATCCTAAAAATCTACTTAAAAGTTATGAAAAGATTGCTTACAGCAGTTCAAAATTTTTGAAAATTGTTTTCATCCCTGTTCCACCTGCTGTTTGCAGTGTTAACTTCCCTGTTAACAGAAGTCCTACATTTTACTGCTTCTTCCTGAACTCATCTATAGACTCTCAGTGTTAAAGCCAGAAGAGCCCTTTCAGATTATCTAATTCAGCACCCTCATTTTACAGATGAGGAAACTGAGGCCTTGGACTAGAACAGAAGTCTCCTGACTGAGTCCAGGACTCTTTGTGTTACGTCATGCTGCCTGATGTTTGTTTATGGAACTCAGCAACATCATATACAGGGTGAGCTTTTTTTTTTTTTTAAACGAACGCACAAAGTGGCTTGCTACTCTCATCAGGTGGTGTCATCGTTCTTAAGTTTCATCTTTCTTTTTTTTACCCATACCTATTTTGATCCACAATATAGCCCAATTACCCATGAATTTATTTTGCTGCTACTACTTCTTGGCATTTGACCGTTGTTTTTCAGAGTTAAACTCTTAGTCATATGTTTTCTTATCCATAACCATGGTAGCCTTACCAGGCATTATAGCAACAGTAGATTAAAATTCTTACAAGGATGACTTAGGGAATCTTAAATTTAGATTTAAAGTGAGTTATAAGTAGATAAGTACAAGAGTGTGTATATGAGATCTAAGAGCAGATGTGATACCAAATATGAGAGCAATCTTTTTGTGAAATAACAAAATCCCAAGAAATATTAGCCAACAGTGTGACATGGTTGCTGTAAAATACCTTATCCTGTGAACTCACGGATTTAAACTCATTTGTGTTTTAGATTATCATTTGCATTTTAGATATCATTAGATTATCATAGCATCTGCTCATGATGTCCTAATTTTGGCTAGTGAGAGCCTCTTCAGGTTGGTTCCTGTGTCCTTTGGATAAGACCTTAGAAGTTTTAAGTAGCTGTCTTGCTTTTTGGTTTGACGCGATGTTAATAGATTTGTGTGGTTTTCTAAGGTAACTCAAGGACTTTTAAGTTCTTGTAGTAAGTTCAAGATTCATAAGTTTCTGTAGGACCAAAATATCGTTTCCACTAACTCGTTCATTAATAAACACGGTCCATCATTAATTTTGCTTTTTGTAAAAGTAGGAGAAAACAAGATCTTTCATCTTAAACAAAATTAGTGTGCTTCTCTTGTATTTTAAAATCTCGTTTCATATTACTGAAATAACCATGTGTCAGCCTTTAGAATTTTGGGTAAACGAAAGCACTAATGCTCAGCTATGAATGTTGGATAAATTTGGATTGGACACTTTACATCACTTACATATGTATAATATGTATATATCATTGGAACATATACATATATGTTACTAGAACATACACACACACACACATTGTTACTAGAATTCTTTGCTTATTTAACTGTTTCTCAGCAATCTTAAAGGGCCCCTGTCCAGTTAACTAACTGTGTTTCAGGAGAACTAAGTCAGAGGTCCAGAAATGCTATGTGACAGTAGTTTTCCTGAAAAGATTATATCTGTGGGGAGGATTGTGGATGTTTTATTTTGACAAGGGCGTAGTACATAAATTGCACTTTGATTATGTTTCTTATGCATGAGGGCTGGCTTTTATGACTTCTGGAGTGTGTGTGTGTATTGTTGTTGTTCAGTTGCTCAGTCTTAACCCAACTCTTTGTGACCCTGTGGACTGCAGCACACCAGGTTCCTCTTGTCTTCCACTATCTGCTGGAATTTGCTCAAATTCTTGTCCATTGAGTCAGTAATGCTAATCTAACTATTTTATCCTCTGCTGCCCCCTCTCCTTTTGCCTTCAATCTTTCTAAGCATCAGGATCTTTTCCAGTGAGTCAGTTGGTCAGAGTACTGGAGCTTCATTTTCAATGCTTCCAGTGAATATTCAGAGTTGGTTTTCTTTAGGATTGACTGGTTTGGTCTTCTTGTTTATAGCTATTATGTGCTAGAATGTAAACTACAGACTGCCTTTTAAATGCCTGTAATTTGATAGTGACTGAAAAATATGCACAATATAAAATGATAGAATAACAATGTTAACAGGTAAATTATAAATTGGTTTTCATGCACTTCTACCGCCTGTGAGATTTTTAGAGTAGGTTTTATTTCTGTTTTACAGAATAGGAAACTGGGGCTTAGGGTAGTTAAATGACTTGATTTAATGCTTTACTGTCAATAACATTTGAAAGAAAATACAAATACTCTAATTTCTAACCTAAAAAAATTTTTTTTTTTTTACTACTGCCCAACTTTGAAAAGAGTTTTTCTAAAACTATGCTTCCAGGGGTACAGGAGGAAAGGAGGAAACACCTTTAATGTTGACATTTGAATAGTCTTCATAAGGAGATGACATTTGAAGAATAGAAAAAATTTTAACACTTGTAGTTGGAACAAAGAGCTTAAAATGCATAAATGTGGGAATTAGGGGTTTGTTAGAATATTTTTTACTCACTTGAATGTAGAGTACATTCAAAGAAGATGCTGTACAGTCAGATAGATACTTCAAGACCATACATTGGAGAAGGAGAACTTAAATGCTTCTGTAAACAATTTAGAGTGAATGTGGAAGCTAATAGGTAGTCATGAATACATATGGCATAATCAGCATTATATTTTATGTGTAGATGTCAGAAGATAGTATGAAGAGACCTAGAAGTCGTTAAGGGTATTGCAGTAGTAGAGGTGATAGGTACTGCAAAAAAGAAGGCATGACTGAAAGGGGTGTTTTAAAGGTAAGCAGTAGCAGGTAGAAGCCGGGATAGAAAATTGAATGCAAAAAAAAAAAAAAAACCCTAAAATTTAAATTGTAGTGAATTACAGAATTAGTAATAGTTATGGGCAAGAGGAGAAACATTTTGGGAAGTATAGGGCATAAGCTGTCTCCAGTAATGCTGAGTGATGATAACTAAAAGGACATAGATATCTGTGCTTTAGTCAGCTGGAATTGGGATTCCTAGGTGGCTCAAGGTAAAGATCTGCCTGCCAATGTAGGAGATGTGGGTTTGATCCCTGGTCGGAAAGATCCCCTGGAGGAGGAAATGGCAACCCACTCCAGGTATTCTTGCTGGGAAAATCCCAGAGTCCCATGGACTATGGAGGAGTATAGTCCATTGGGTCCCGAAGAGTCAGCTGGACACGACTGAGTGACTGAGCAGGCTCATATGCCCCTAGAATTGGAATGTTTGGAATGGGAAAGATGGGTGTGTGTGTTTGGCATGTAGCGGGACAGATGGTGGTTTTATAATTCTTCAGAGTGGATGAGATCCTTAGTTGGAGGAGTGGAGTGAAGATCAAAGGGATAAAAAGAAGTCTGCTATATACTGTAGAGCAGGAAGAAAAATCAGTGAAGTGGCCAGAATCAGAAAGTCACATGTTGGAAGTTTAAAGTTTTGTTGTTTTTTTTTAATCTTAAGTTCTGGAAATGGCAAGTAGTAATGAAATAATGAAGGCATATGATGACCTGTTGAATTTGGGATGGATTAGTAACAAAGTTCTTTAGAGTCCATAAAATTTTAACAATAACAAAAACATTTTCTTCTTTATATGCTTAAACATATTCTTTTACTTAAATGCATTAGATAAACATTCTGTCACGTACTCTTTCTTTTACTTCCTCCCCCATCAGTTCAGTTCAGTTGCTCAGTTGTGTCCAGCTCTTTGCGACCCCATGGACTGCAGCATGCCAGGTTTCCCTGTCTATCACCAACTCCCAGAACCTGCTCAGACGCATGTCCATCCAGTTGGTGATGCCATCCAGCCATCTCATCCTTTCTCATCACCTTCTCTTCCTGCCTCAGTCTTTCCCAGCATCAGAGTCTTTTCTAACAAGTCAGCGCTTCATATCAAGTGGCCTAAGTATTGGAGCTTCAGCTCCATGAGTTTATTGTCTTTAATGACTTTACAATCCATGAATATCATGAATATACCACAATCTTGTTTTGATTCTTCCCCTTAATGGGCATTTACTATACTAACCTTTTTGCCATTAAAACCCAGTCTTCTTATATAAACATCCTTAGGAATTTGTGTTTTTATCTCTGTATTGCAGAGTATACATCTTAGTTGAACTCTGTGACATTACAACTGTGTGACCACATTTTAACAAAAAACAAAAAAGGCAAATTCTTATTTTTCCAGTCTAATATTTTTACTTTTAATAAGAATTGCCAGATTGTTTTCCAAGGATTTTTTTCTTTTTTACATTTCCATTTGCACTATGTGGGGATAACGTTGTATTTTTCAGTTGAATATAATGTTTGGTCATTTGATTCTGTGCCTCTTTTGTTCATTTCTTTTGTAAATATTTATCAACTTTTGGTCTTTTAAGTACAGTGTTTTTTCATCTCTATTTATAGGTGCGTATTACTGGAGCAGAGAAAAGCTGTTTTTTTTTTATTGGCCACTACTATATTAAATTCCTTTATGAAGGATATTTGCTAATAATATATCTAGAAGACCCAACAGCTTCTGTGATGGAGACTACTTTTTCTCTTTTGTATCTTTTTCTACTACTTCTTCAGTCAGCACAGAACAATAGGGTGAATAAAAATAAAGGTTTTTGAAGTGAGCAAAAAATCAGAAAGTCCTAATAACTTTTACCAAAGAAGTAAAGCCACCTGAAATTCAGGGGCTTTGAGTGAGATAGAATCTTTATAAAGCTTTTGAAAATCCGTAACGGCAAATTTGAGAAGGAAGTTAAAAATGTAGTAAACCGATTGCCAGATAACTCAGAGGAGCAAAGTTGTTTTAGACACCAAAATAGTTCAATGTCATGATGATAGCATTTGTGTTGAAATGTCTGATCTGCATGAAAATGGAGGGAATGGAGATACAGTTCAGGTGAATGATGCGAGATTGGAGGATACTGAGAAACTGGAGTAATGTGAGATGATCTTGAAAACCTGTTCAGTTATAGAAACGGAGTAGATCAAAGATATAAGGAGTTTACAGTGAAAAACTGCCACCACTGGTGGCTTAGTGTTAGAGAACCCACCTGCCAGTGCAGGTAGATGAAAGAAACACAGGTTCAATTCCTGGGTCGGGAACATCTGGAGAAGGAAATGGCAACCCACTCCAGTATTCTCACCTGGAGAATCCCATGGACAGAGGAGCCTGGCGGCTACAGTCCATGGGGTTGCATAGAGTTGGACACACTGAAGTGACTTAGTACGTACACACAGTGAAAAAGAGGGTGTGTGTATTTTGTTTTGTTTACAGTTACAGGATTTAAAGATAGAGACATTTTTGAAGTATGTAGTGTGATGCAAGCATGGTTTGTATGCTGTGGGGAGCTTGTTAAGATAGACATGCCTGGGCTGTACGTCTGACTTGCTCAAACTTAATTAAGACTTTTCCTGGTTGGCACAAAATTTATAACATTACTTTGAAGAAGCTGCACAGGTGATTTTGATACATCACACTAAGTAAGACTATTAGGCTAGAAATTGGAACGTGGCCTTTTTCCCCTTCATACATAGCGTCATGGTCCCCCTCCACCTCACCCCACCCCAAAGAAATGGAGATACAAGTTACTGAAATTAAGAGAGTAGTAGAGATCAACATTGGAGTGGATGAGAGGGAACACTGAATTTTAATCATCATTGGAGATTATTTTTTGGTCATTTTAAAACATCACTGACATAGTGGGAAACATTTATTCATTTGGTCAACAATCATTGAGTGCCTTTTATGAATCGACCTGTTATTTCAAGCACAATAGTAGTGAATGATAAGGATTAAGTGTCTGCTCTCACATAGCTTGCATTTTTTTAATGAACACAAATAAACTGTCATTCCTAGAGTACAGTATTTGTTAACTGAATCCTCATAGTGTTTGAAAAATCCAACGTACCCTATGGATCATCCTATTATATGATCCAGTATTGTTTCTGTAGAGTAGTGGTCTATGTAAATAAAAAATTAATTTTGAAATGAACGTTTTCATTTGCTGCTGTTACCTCTTGCTGCTTTTTTTTTTTTTTTTTTTTTTTTTTACTATTCTTTTAAGTATCATTCTGAAAGCTTCCTTTTCCACTAATGTAAGGGAAGACAAAAAGAGGTAAACCCATTTCCATCACATAATGGAAATGAGGAACATTCTTTCAGTTCTGGCAGTCTTGAGTTTCAACACAATATGCTTCTTCAATATAGAACAGTCCAAAGGGAAATAATTCCAGACTCCTACCTACTGGATGTGAATAGATTGAAAACCTTTCCAAAGTTAGATAACCCTGTGATAACTGATTGAGTACCCAGAAACTCAGAAAGGGGATGAAATTCTTCTTTGTTTGATCTTCTTGTTCTTCCTCTCCCATGTGACGTGTGCTCATATCTCTGTATACGTTTTGGAAATAGCAGATGCTTTGTTTTCATCTCCATTTTGCAGTCACTGTTTTCATGGGTTCAGTTTTGCATACTACTCACACCTATTACTAGACCCATCCCTCTTAGTTTTTTTTTTTCTTAACCAGTTTTTTAAAGAGAAAATGATTGTATATTTACACGTAAATAAGTTTTGAGGTTTTAATTAATATTCAGTTTAGTTCAGTTGCTCAGTTGTGTCCGACTCTTTGCGACCCCATGAATCGCAGCATGCCAGGCCTCCCTGTCCATCACCAACCCCCGGGTTCACTGAGACTCGCATCCATCGGGTCAGTGATACCATCCAGCCATCTCATCCTCAGTCGTCCCCTTCTCCTCCTGCCCCCAATCCCTCCCAGCATCAGAGTCTTTTCCAATGAGTCAACTCTTCGCATGAGGTGGCCAAAGTACTAGAGTTTCAGCTTTAGTATCATTCCTTCCAAAGAAATCCCAGGGCTGATCTCCTTCAGAATGGACTGGTTGGATCTCCTTGCAGTCCAAGGGTCTCTCAAGAGTCTTCTCCAACACCACAGTTCAAAAGCATCAATTCTTCGCCACTCAGCCTTCTTCACAGTCCAACTCTCACATCCATACATGACCACTGGAAAAACCATAGCCTTGACTAGATGGACCTTAGTCGGCAGGGTAATGTCTCTGCTTTTGAATATGCTGTCTAGGTTGGTCATAACTTTTCTTCCAAGGAGTAAGAGTCTTTTAATTTCATGACTGCAGTCACCATCTGCAGTGATTTTGGAGCCCAAAAAAATAGTCTGACACTGTTTCCACTGTTTCTCCATCTATTTCCCATGGAGTGATAGGATCGGATGCCATGATCTTCGTTTTCTGATGTTGAGCTTTAAGCCACTGTTTTCACTCTCTTTTACTTTCATCAAGAGGCTTTTTAGTTCCCCTTCACTTTCTGCCAGAAGGGTGGTGTCATCTGCATATCTGAGGTTATTGATATTTCTCCTGGCAATCTTGATTCCAGCTTGTGCTTCTTCCAGTCCAGCGTTTCTCATGATGTACTCTGCATATAAGTTAAATAAGCAGGGTGACAATATACAGCCTTGACATACTCCTTTTCCTATTTGGAACCAGTCTGTTGTTCCATGTCCAGTTCTAACTATTGCTTCCTGACCTGCATACAGGTTTCTCAAGAGGCAGGTTAGGTGGTCTGATATTCCCATCTCTCTCAGAATTTTCCACAGTTTATTGTGATCCACACAGTCAAAGGCTTTGGCATAGTCAAAAAAGCAGAAATAGATGTTTTTCTGGAACTCTCTTGCTTTTTCCATGATCCAGCGGATGTTGGCAATTTGATCTCTGGTTCCTCTGCCTCTTCTAAAACCAGCTTGAACATCTGGAAGTTCACGGTTCACGTATTGCTGAAGCCTGGCTTGGAGAATTTTGAGCATTACTTTACTAACCAGGAGGGGAAAACTCTCCTGTTCCCTTCAGCTCTAAAGCCTATGATTCGTAATATTTTATATATTATAGATTGTATCAATTAACAGTTATTTTGTATCAGCAGGCCCAAAGAAAATTCTGCTCTAAAAAGTAAGTTTAGTTATATATTTGAGGTTAAAAACAAAGATTTTTTTTCCCTGATTTGTGTTTTATTTATTATAATTTATATTTTGAGCTTCTAGGTCATTTGTTGTGTAGCCACTAAGTTTTGTTTGACTCTCTTGTGACCCCATAGACTGTAGCTTGACAGGCTCCTCTGCCCATGGAATTTGCCAGGCAAGCATACTGGAGTGCGTTGCTGTTTCTTTCTCCAGGGGATCTTCCCAACCCAGGGATCAGACTCATGTCTCTTGCATTGTCTGGTGGATTCTTTACCACTGAGTCACCAGGGAATCCCTTTAGGTCAGTAGGGTACCTATAAAATCCTAAAACCCTTGTAGTAGAATGAAGATAGGTATGATTTGTGGGAACAGTTTTAGTCTTAAAAACTTACATGACTTGGTTCAAATGCTCATTGTTTCTAACATATGTATTCATTTTCATATAACTTTTATTTGTAACATTTTTTTCATAATGATTATTCTTATAACTTATAGGTATTTTAATTGAAGTTGAGTGGTTTTGACGTGTGCCCTGAAAAACTTTTTTTTTTCAAGAATGTTTCTTTTTCCTTTAGTTCAGAGAATTGTATAAGAAAATTCTGCTCTGAAGAGTATTAATTGTATAATTGTAGTTAAAAACAAAGATTAAATATCTGTTTACCGTATGGTAATCAAGGTGTTTTTGTTTTTTTTTTTTAACTATACTAATAATTGGGGATTCCCTGTGGCTCAGAGGTTGAAGTGTCTGCCTGCAATGTGGGAGACCTGAGTTCGATCCCTGGGTCAGGAAGATCCCCTGGAGAAGGAAATGGTAACCCACTCCAGTATTCTTGCCTGGAGAATCCCATGGACGGAGAAGCCTGGTAGGCTACAGTCCACGGGGTCGCAGAGTTGGACACGACTGAGCGACTTCACTTTCACTTTCAATAAAGCTTACTGCCAACTCCTTAATATTTTCAGAGGAGATCAAAGTGATTCTGAAGTTGATGTCTCTGGGTAAAGACAGTATTTTATTTTCCCTAAATGTAATTCCTTCTTCTCCAAGAAAGAGATGAAGTTGGGAGCAATGAGAAGAAAAGCACTCTTCCCCTCTAATTTGTGCCTTAGGGGCGGGTGTGTGTGTGTGTGAGCTATTTATTGTGAGGGTGGGGGGTGTTAGCTCTTTATTGAGGCTTTGTGTGTGTGTGTGTGTTAGCTATTTATTGAGTAGCTAGCGTGCCTTTGCACCATATTGAGGGAAGCAGGCTGTTCTAATACCTGTACTTGAGAAGCAGGAAATTGATCAGCAATTTGATAGTCGGTCTGCTGAAATGGAGTGTGTCTAGATAAATTTATACCAACTTATCTTCTCTGTAGTTGTTTACTTTTTCAGAGAAAGGAGAGTCAGGCCCAGGACTTCATATTCAAATCAGGGTCAGGAAACTAGGATGCATGTTGAGTGTGGAATAGTCATTGTTTTGTCTCTGCACTCACTGCCCTCGTTCTTATAGATTTCCCTGTCCTTCACATTCATTAATATGGAGAAAACACTAGGCTTTAACTGTTACAGTGGTCTGGAAAAGATGAAAGCCTGATGAGAAACTGGAAGAGCTAAAGAGAGTTAAAACTGCTATTTTTTTCTCCCCAGTGACATTTTCAGATGGTTACTTTTAAACAGAATCCAAACAAGATCTGCACACTGCTTTTGGTTGCTAAATTCCAATCTCTTCCACCTGTTGGTAGAAATAAATTTGTCTTGTCAAATTCCCCACATTCTCGATTTGGCTAGTCGTATGGCTTTGCTGGTGGCTCAGATGGTAAAGAATCTGCCTGCCTTGCAGGAGACCTGGGTTTGATCCCTGGGTTGGGAAGATCTCCTGGAGGAGGGCATGGCAACCCACTCCAGTACTCTTGCCCAGAGAATCCCCGTGGACAGAGGAGCCTGGAGGGCTATGGTCCATGGGGTCACAAAGAGTTGGACACGACTGAACAGCTAAGCCCAGCACATCCTTGTGGAATTACTGATAAATTCTGCTGTCCCCCTGTAACTTCTGTAAAGTGATGGTTAAGAGGTGTGATTAAATTCACTTGTCTTTGATCATGAAGTCTCTTTTTTTCTTCCTTCTGCCTCACCTTGAGGCATAGACCATCTGGTTGTGTCACTTTTTGTGGCGTTGATGTTGATAAGTGAATTTAGTTGTTGTTAGTCTAATATATCCGTTATAAAATTCCGCATTGGCGTTCCCTGGTGGTCATAGTGCCCATTACTGATTGTTGCCTAGATTTTAATTTTCTTAGGGATAGAAAATTGTTGTTTTTAAAATCCTATCATTGTTTTTGCATTGATTAGATGGAATTCTGTAAAGAAGGGCTCTTCCTAGTCAAGTACTAGGATATTCTGAAATAGAACTTACACAACAAAAGCAGGGTATGTGCTTGAGTTGTGTTTTAGTTGCCAGTTTTTAGACTGATGAGTTAGTTGGTGATGCCCTCTCAAGGTGACCAGTGATGTGAAATTTATTTTTAATTTTTATACTCTCATGGATTAAGAACTATTTTTGAGGTATTTTAATTCATTGTGGTTCCTGTCTCCTTTTGACATGACGCACGTGGCCTTTGGTCGTGTCCTTGCTTTCTTGCATGGCAAGATGTTCCAGGTTTTCTGCTTCAGTGCTGGAATTGGTCATTCCTCCGAAGCGGTTTTATTTCTATTTAGAGCCTGCAATCAAAGCATGGAGTGCTATTTACTACTAGGTTATCATTAGTTGCTGTAGGCCTTTTTAGAATAAGGAAATAAATGTGTTTGTTTGGTAGGAGAAATAAATCACAAATTCTTGCTTATATTCCAGTTCAAATTTAAGGTTAGTCTAAGGTTTTAAAGCTTGATTTGTATTGTATGATTTTATTTAAAATATATCTGTATTATAAACATTAAAATAATTTTTTTTACTAAATTCCATCAGATAAGAGATTTTTTAATAAAACTAAAATGACCACACTTATTTATTATTTAAAAAAAAGTGTTCCCTGGGATAATGTGACGTTTATCCTCTGTCTTCTCATACTCCGTAGCATACTGCAGTGTATCCTTCAGGGGTAGCCAGCTTGAGGTACAGAGAGTAGTATAGCATGAAGAGAAGATAAGAAGTTTTTACTGCTGTCCTACTTGTGTATAGTTTTTCTTTTGGAAAATTTTGGTTTGTAATGAGTTTAACATAATGTCTTATTTGTTATATATTTATAAAAATATTCAAATTAATAATACTAATAGAATGACTATAATAAGACTACAGAAAGCAATTTAAACTTTTTTTTGTGATTTTTTTTTTTTTTTTGGTCTCTAGGTTACATCCCTTAGGGATATGTGCAATCAAAATACTACTTCAAAGTATATTAGTTTTCTTTTAAGATTATAAATAATTTCACCAGTTTACAAAAATAAAGATTTATTTCCCAATCTCTTGCATGTAGATAATATGGGTTGACTGTGGCTCTGTTTTGTGTCTTCTTATTTGGGGATCCAAGCTTTTGGAACAGACCCCATGTAGGACATGTTCATTCTTGCGCCAGAAGAAAAGAGTAAGAGCACTGGCAGATACTTCTAATACCGCTTAAAGCTGTGATTGATCAGCTCATCCACTCCATTTATGTCATACAACCAAGGTCCAAGTTGTTGGAGTGGGGATGAATTAGCTATTGCAGGAAAGGAGAAGAGTGATTAATTTTTTTAAATTTATTTTTTATTTATTTTCGGCTGTGCTGGGTCTTCTTCTGACTTCTTCAGCTAGGTCTCTTCTCTAGTTGGGATGAGCAGGGCCTCCTGTTTGCTGCAGTATGCAGGCTTCTCATTGTGGTGGCTTCTCTTGTTGCGGAGCATAGACTCTAGGGCGCGTGGGCTTCACTAGTTGCAGCTCCTGGGCTTGGGAGCCCAGGCTCGATAGTTGTGGCATATGGGCTTAGCTGCTCCTGGCATGTGGGACCTTCCTAGACCAGGGATCGAACCTGTGTCTCCTGCATTGGCAGGCAGATTTTTTTTTTTTACCACCACACCACCTGGGAATGTCCTTATGAAAATAGGAAGTTTGGACACAGACATAGAGGAGGAACAGTGTGAAGAGCCACATGGAGCTATGGCAAGGTGGCTTGAGTAATGCCTCCAGGAGCCCAGGAAGCTAGGAGAGAGGCTTCCTTAGCACCTTTAGAAGGAGCATTGCCCTGCCAACACCTTGATGCTTGGACTTCTGACTTCCAAAACTGTAAGGCAGTCAGTTTCTGCTGTAATCCACCTTGCGTGTGGCACCTGTTATGGCAGGCCCAGGAAACTAGTCCACTGCCATGGACTGACAGTGCTGTCCAGTTCCTCTTCATTGTAAGGGCATAGGAAGGAATATAAGCTCTGCCTTTAGGTTGGCATATCAGAAGGGACTTGATTGTTGGGGTAGAGAATTTTGGACTTTGCTAAAGGTGTGTCTTAAAATAGAAGTTCCACAGTCAGGGCTAGAAGAAACTAGCTTGAGGGCACTTTATTCTTTTAACCTTTATTGTTTAATAATAGAGTAGTCTTATTGCTGAGGAGATGGAGATGGATGGATGCTCTGTTTAAAGTACCTTCAGATTTGTTGTTCTTTCAAGCTCTGAGAAGCTGCCACATAGTTGAGTTCTGTCTAAGCTGGAGTTCTGCATTAAACCACTCACCGCTAAATTTTATGGTTGATTTGTTAGGGGAGTTTTGAAAGTTAGGTGTTGTGGGTTGAATTATGTTCCTTCAAAGATGTGTGGAAGTTGTAACACCTGATACTGGTGGATGTGATCTTACTTGGAAATAAAGTCCTTGCAGATGTAATTAAGATGAGGTCTTTAGGGCGAGTCATTTTCCCACTGTGACAGATGTCCTTGAAAAAGTGGGGAATTTAAACGCAGATTCATGGACATAGGAGAACGGCATGTGGTCTGTGAAGACATGGACCCAGTGGGAAGATGGCCATGTGAATGAAGATGGAGACACAAGTCAAGAAATGCCTGGGGCCACTACCCAAAACTGGAAGAGGCAAGGGAACATCTTCCTGGAGAACCAAGGAGAGTACGTGACCCTGCCAAAAATGTGATTTCAGACTTTCAGCCTCCATAACTGAGACAATACATTTGTGTTGTTTTCAGCTACTCAGTTTGTGGCACCTTGTTATAGCCACCCTAGGAAACTGATACGGAAGGACACATGGATTTTGCAAGTGTTGTCTCTGTGATCTGAAGAGCTGCTTTTCAGTCATCACATTTTGCACAGACTGTCAGATTGCTTTCAGTAGGGTGAACAAGGGCTTCCCAAACTTCGCTGTGTATTGTATTCACCTGGAAATCTTTCATAAATACTGCTGTCTGGCTCCCACCTCCAGAGATTCTGGTTTAATTAGTATAGGAAGCTACATAGTCAGCAGGCTTTTTCAGGGTTCCCCAGATGACATAATGTACAGCAGATTTTGAAAAACCGTGGGGCTAAACCTTCTACCTTAGTCAGACATTCTCCCAGCTCACCCTGAACATATAGTTTTGTGTTCATTTAATTTTTATTAGCCTCTAAGTAATTCCAATCCCAAAGAAAGGCAATGCCAAAGAATGCTCAAACTACCGCACAATTGCACTCATCTCACGCTAGTAAAGTAATTCTCCAAGCCAGGCTTTAGCAATATGTGAACTGTGAACTTCCAGATGTTCAAGCTGGTTTTAGAAGAGGCAGAGGAACCAGAGATCAAATTGCCAACATCCGCTGGATCATGGAAAAAGCAAGAGAGTTCCAGAAAAACATCTATTTCTGCTTTATTGACTATGCCAAAGCCTTTGACTGTGTGGATCACAATAAACTGTGGAAAATTCTGAAGGAGATGAGAATACCAGACCACCTGACCTGCCTCTTGAGAAACCTATATGCAGGTCAGGAAGCAACAGTTAGAACTGGACATGGAACAACAGACTGGTTCCAAATAGGAAAAGGAGTATGTCAAGGCTGTATATTGTCACCCTGCTTATTTAACTTATATGCAGAGTACATCATGAGAAACGCTGGACTGGAAGAAGCACAAGCTGGAATCAAGATTGCCAGGAGAAATATCAATAACCTCAGATATGCAGATGACACCACCCTTCTGGCAGAAAGTGAAGAGGAGCTAAAAAGCCTCTTGATGAAAGTGAAAGAGGAGAGTGAAAAAGTTGGCCTAAAGTTCAACATTGAGAAAACATTCAGAAAAGATCATGGCATCAGGTCCCATCACGTCATGGGAAATAGAAGGGGAAAAAGTGGAAACACTGTCAGACTTTATATTTTTGGGCTCCAAAATCACTGCAGATGGTGATTGCAGCCGTGAAATTAAAAGATGCTTACTCCTTGGAAGGAAAGTTATGACCAACCTAGATAGCATATTGAAAAGCAGAGACATTACTTTGCCAACAAAGGTCCGTCTAGTCAAGGCTATGGTTTTTCCAGTGGTCATGTATGGATGTGAGAAAGCTGAGTGGCGAAGAATTGATGATTTTGAACTGTGGTGTTGGAGAAGACTCTTGAGAGTCCCTTGGACTGCAAGGAGATCCAACCAGTCCATTCTAAAGGAAATCAGCCCTGGGTATTCTTTGGAAGGAATGATGCTAAAGCTGAAACTCCAATACTTTGGCCACCTCATGTGAAGAGTTGACTCATTGAAAAAGACTCTGATGCTGGGGGGGATTGGGGGCTGGAGGAGAAGGGGATGACAGAGGATGAGATGGCTGGATGGCATCACGGACTTGATGGACGTGAGTCTGAGTGAACTCCGGGAGTTGGTGATGGACAGGAAGGCCTGGCGTGCTGCGATTCATGGGGTTGCAAAGAGTCACACGACTGAGCCACCTAAGTGAACTTAATACTGAGCCACCTAAGTGAACTGAATACACTACTCCTTTATTAACCTCTAGTTGACACACTACACCTCCCCCAAGTTCCTTTGTGTCTTGGCCTGTGTTTTAGTTTTTTAATGTAGTGTTCCCTTCTGTTCTTGCCAGCTCATTCAGCATGTGATTATATTTATCTTTATATATGAATTATTTATAAAGTCTAAGGTCTATATTCTTTGTAGTTATTTACAAAGTCCATTATTTATAAAGTGTAAGATGTCTATTTTTATTAAAACACCAATTAGATTTTAAAAGTTTCTGAGACATATGTGCATATATGTTTTTGAAGGTTGAATTATATTTTACATAAGTTGCCAGTAAATGAAAAACAAATTTACATTTGTGTTGAAATAGACTTGCATTTTATTAATCATACAAGTAGTATAATTACTCATATCATTATTGACCATTTCTTAAAAGATTATATTAGGAATGATAAATTGAAGGCCTGAGAGCAGCCACCTTCTCAAACATTTCTTCTGGTCTTCAGGTCTCCCACTTTATATCACTTTTTCACGTTGTTAGATGACAAAGTGTGTAAGGTCCACCATCTGTAAATATATTCTGGGTTAGTAATTTCTCCATAAGAAATTTGAAGAATTTTTTTCCATGTGATAGTCTTCAGATTATCTGGGTGGCCACTTTTAAGACTTGACTTTAATCCTGCCATAGACATTGTACATGTAGTACCTTGGTATTGATAGGTAATTTTTTTTTTCAAGTTTTAGTTGGAAGTTCTATCAGTTAAGGACTATGAATAGTGTTTTAATCTTTATTTTGGCAATACAATAGAAGCCAACTCTTGGGACTAGTGTGTTACTTTGTTTTCTTGTAGAAGGTACTGGATAACTACTCAGATTTGAGAAATTCTGAGTTAGGCAGTGTATTTATGCATTTGTTATAAGTTCTTGGAAAGCAGGACATCAAGCCATTGTTATTTATTAGCATTTTGTTATATACACACTGAAAGACAGAGGCTAGCTTCATGTTTCAGTTGGTGGGGAAGAGATTCCTCTTAACATAAATGATGAGGTTGGGCAGACGTGGAGGATGGTGGGAGTCCACACCATTAGAGGAGGAAGCGTGTCATGGTGGCATTGCTCCCTTACCACAGCCTCCACACCTTTTGAACAGCTTTTCATGAAAGAATTTGGTAAAAAATGGGACGCGACCTAGAGTTTGTCTGTGAAGACTGTTCTGTCCAATATAATTCTTCGTATTAATAGATTTCTGTACTGTTACTGCATTCAATACCTAGAACAGTGCCAGACTTATATTAGCACTCAGTAAATGTTGAATGAGGGACAAACTGAATTTCAGTAAAATTATTGAATCAAGTGTCTCTGTTTGGAAAGAAATTCATTTAGAGGTACAGTCTCAGGAAATGTGTAATTTTCACCCCCTCATACTTTTGCTCGTAGATTTCATGTGTTATCAAAACTAGAACTTTTGCATGAAGGGTACTACTGTTGAGTACCCTTTTTTGTTGATTAGATATAAATTTACTGGCTACCTAATGTAATTGTAATATAAACATAACAGATCAAACTGATCATGATTTATGTCATGTTTCAATATGAACAATATTGTGGCTTAAGAGGTCTATATCCCCAGGGAAACTCTTGAATTTTTCCAGAGAAGGTTAGCACCAATATTGCCATGAGGGGATAAATTTTTATGCCAGGAGGTCTCAAGCATTTTAGACATAGTATCTCATTACATTCTTAATTTATTAATGACTCCAGAAAATTTTTCTTTAATTGGGCTATAGCTATCAATATATGCTGCATCAGAAATGAAAACTGTGAAGTTTTATAGTACTAATGCACCTAAATGTAACAATAACAAACCCATCTATAACATGTTAACACACATAGTATGCCTTATAAAAATAATTTTCCAAGACAAACATTTTCCATGCATTGTTTTAAATGTTTGAAAATCTTTCTGTTAATCTCTGGCTTAGTAGAAGACAGCTGGATTCTCACATCTGCTTCTGCATTCACAAGTTGAGATACATTGTTACAGTTGGAATTTAGGAAAAAATGGTTTTTTAAAGATAGAGTTGTAAATTTTTAAAATCAAAATAAGACTCATTTTTCAAATAAATTTGGATATTCTTCTGTGATACTATTCCACATCTCAGCAACTGGGTAGTTTAAGGGTTAGTTGCACTGCAAGATCTGAAGTTGTGTCAATGAGCTTTTTGTATTCTCTCATATTAAAATCCATTAGTTTCTCTTGAACTTTGGATTGTTTTCTCATGCATAATTTTATGCTAGTCATTGGGAAAATATTTGTTCACTGAATTATACAGATCTTCCAAATGTTCATTATACAATATAAAAAACTAGTCATTAACACCTCCACTGATCTCATCACAGAAGTTCTGGAGTAGTATTGGGAAGCTCATGGTGGCTGATAGATTTTCCAAATCCTAATTATCTCTTAAAAGCTTAAGTTTTATTCTTGCCAACAAATATTGTTAGTTGTTTTCTTAGAAGTGACAGTTTCACTTTGTTTGTTTGCAAGAAAATGTCTGCCAGATTCTCAGTCTGAAAAACCATACTTTGTCAGTTGTTTTAAGTAAAAATGGTATTCCGTGAAAAAAGTAACTAGTTCAGTTTGTAATTCAGACATTTTCATAGTGCTTTTTGAAACAACCATCGTTTTAGTATGCAGCAGAAGTACTATGTGTGTATTTTTTTGTTACAGAGGATATTGCAAAGATGTATTTTGAGGTTAAAATTTTAATATAATTGTTTTTCTTGCTTCATCAAGGAGCCTCTTCAGTGAAGAATTTTTTTTTTGTGTGTGTGTGTGTTTTTAAGTATAGAGTAGTGAATAGTATCGGAGAAGGCAGTGGCACCCCACTCCAGTACTCTTGCCTGGAGAATCCCATGGACAGAGGAGCCTGGTAGGCTGCAGTCCATGGGGTCGCAAACAGTGGGACAGGACAGAGCGACTTCACTTTCAGTTTTCACTTTCACCCATTGGAGAAGGAAATGGCAACCCACTCCAGTGTTCTTCCCTGGAGAATCCCAGGGATGGGGGAGCCCGGTGGGCTGCCGTCTATGGGGTCGCACAGAGTCGGACACGACTGAAGCGACTTAGCAGCAGCAGTGAGTAGTATGGGGGCTTCCCAGGTGGCTCAGTGGTAAAGAATCTGCCTGCCAGTGCAGGAAATGCAAGAGATGCAAGAAATGCATGTTCAATCCAGGAGCTTGGCAGGCTGCAGTTCATGGGTTGCAGAGAGTCAGACACGACTGAGCTGCTGAGCACGCCTCCTTAGAAGCAGGAGATGTGGTTTTGATCCCTTGGTTGGGAAGGTCCCCTGGAAAAGGAAATGGCAACCCACTTCAGTATTCTTGCTTGGGAAATCCCATGAACAGAGGATCCTGGCGAGCTATAGTCCATGGGGTTGCAAAAGAGTCAGACAGGACTTAGCACCTAAACTGGAGAAGTCAGTGGCACCCCACTCCAGTATTCTTAACCTGGAAGATCCCATGGGCGGAGGAGCCTGGTAGGCTGCAGCCCACGGGGTCGCACAGAGTCGGACAGAACTGAGGCGACTTAGCAGCAGCAGCAGCAGCATCACCTAAACAACAATAGTGAATAGTATGATAACTACTAACGCAATGAAGTATTAGTACCTTGATTTTCACTAAGATGTGAGCCATTTTACCAACTATTGGTTTGTAATAGCAGTATAAATATCAATTCAGTGGAAAAGACATATTATTTTATAGCAGTATCTTATAATACTAAAAGGAATACTTTTGATCTCTAGGATCCCTTAAAGATCAACCTAGGGGTCTGTACACCTCACTTTGACATGTAATTTTAAATTAAATAAAATAATTGAGCTTTGTCATGGATATGACAAATATAACAAATCTTGTTTTTGGTTTTGAACACTTCGAATGGTGTTAGCAAGGAAGTACATGTACTGTAAAACAGAAGTTTCTTCTAATAAGAGACTATTAAAAGTCCATGTTTGCCATTAGAGAGTCTATACAGCCTGACCAGCTAAGAGTACTTCTAAAGGATGGACAAAGTTTGGTTATGGAGTGATGTTCTTATTTGTTTCTACATGGTGTTTCTGTCTGTTTTTTTAAACAGAAACTCTTACAGGCTTGTACTACTGTCCATTTTCTCTTAACCTGTGAAATTGACCTATGAGATTTTCATGATGAAATCTGTTCTTACTCCTTTTTCAATAAAACTGGAACGCCTGCCTCAATTCATACATATCAGCAATATCTACTCCATTTTCTTTTGACTTTTGTCTTCAAGATTTACGAACACCTGTGTTGTATTTGTGTGTGTTGAGGGTGTATGTGTGTTATCAGTTTGCTGAGTTTTAAACCTGGTTTTAAAGCCGTCTTCACTCCAGTTGAACAAGCACATATTGCCCACTGGGATTAATGTTAACCTGTTTACAATTTTTCCCTCTACTTGGGCTCTTGATCTGTATCAGTCGTACATCTCTGCTACCAGAACAGTCTTCCTCACATTTTTACTACTGTTCTTCCAAAGAATTTACTGAGTATAACCAATCTGTGGACACTTGTTTTGATTCACTTAGCTGTCTTGGTTTTACCGACTTAGTTTTTTTTTCCAGAAACTAAAGGATATTTCTTATCCAATAAATTGTTTCATAAATAATGTTATATGTAGTATTTGTTTAAATAACTCAATGAGTTTGTTACACCTGGTGCCTTATTCTCTTTATTTTGCCTGTGATATCTCAGGTTTAAGCCAAGTTTTCATTCATTTAGGTAACTGTAGTTTTAGTTTTAGTTGTGTTCCAGTCTTATGGGTCCTTATACCATTTCTGTTCCAAGATCAGAATAGTAAGGTTTTGAAGAAACTGCTTTTATCTTTCTAATGTTGGTTCCCGTTCTAATAAACTCAGAGCTTTTCTTGCTAGTGCGAGGGAACTAGGTTCTTAATTTTTATTTTCTTCAGTTCAGTTTAGTTCAGTTGCTCAATCGTGTCTGACTCTTCGCGACCCCATGAATCGTAGCATGCCAGACCTCCCTGTCCATCACCATCTCCCAGAGTTCACTCAGACTCACGTGCATTGAGTCCGTGATGCCATCCAGCCATCTCATCCTCTGTTGTCCCCTTCTCCTCCTTCCCCCAATCCCTCCCAGCATCAGAGTCTTTTCCAATGAGTCAACTCTTCGCATGAGGGGCCAAAGTACTGGAGTTTCAGCTTTAGCATCATTCCTTCCAAAGAAATCCCAGGGCTGATCTCCTTCAGAATGGACTGGTTGGATCTCCTTGCAGTGCAAGGGACTCTCAAGAGTCTTCTCCAACACCACAGTTTAAAAGCATCAATTCTTCATTGCTCAGCCTTCTTCACAGTCCAACTCTCACATCCATACATGACCACAGGAAAAACCATAGCCTTGACTAGACGGACCTTAGTCAGCAAAGTAATGTCTCTGTTTTTGAATATGCCATCTGGGTTACCTTACTTTAATTTCCAGACTTCCTTCACAGACTGACTGGAATGACCAGTTATTGCTCAGTAGGTGAAAAAGACAAAACACAACTATGGTCTGTCTTCTGTTAACTGTGTGCTTCCCTGGTGGCTCAGACGGTAAAGCATCTGTCTACAATGCGGGAGACCTGGGTTTGATTCCTGGGTTGGGAAGATCTCCTGGAGAAGGCAGTGGCACCCCACTCCAGTACTCTTGCCTGAAAAGTCCCATGGACAGAGGAGCCTGGTAGGCTACAGTCCATGGGGTTGCAAAGAGTCAGACACGACTGAGTGATTTCACTTTCACTTTCTGTTAACTTAGTGTTTTAATTTCTTATCTTTCCTCACCCGCCTGTCAGTGTACCTTGACTATGTTTAGTCAGTCATTTAACACATATTTATTGAGCCCATCCTTGATTCATATTGAACAGCCACTTTTTTATGTTTGGAAAGTTGAAGTCCACAAGTAAATGAAAGTTGACTCATCACATGATACATGCTAGTTGCTAGTTTACTCAGCCTGGAGAGCTGTGCTGAGATTCTTAAAATTGCTTAATTGGGATTCAAAGTTAGTGTTCCCTATCATCAAGTCAACTACAAATATTCTGTACAAACAGTTCCTTGTTTTGTGAAAACCACAAGGTATTGTGAGCTGAAAAAAATGGGTAATGGGTTGGGATTTACATACAGGCCAGAGTTTGTAAACACTCCTGGTATAGATCAAGTTGAAACAATTGACAGACATTAGAAGGCTCAGTTTCTGATGAAAAGATGGTTACCATTTGCCTAATAAGCACTATGTGTAGTTAAGTACTCAAACATTCGTAATGAGGTGGACTCATTACTTCCCCTTTTCCTGATTCCTGGAGATGTCCACCTGAGGTCTAACAGTTTTTAAAACCTCATAATGCACTCATAAGCCTGTTATAAAATGATTTATTAAAAACCACTATGTCTTCGGGTCCTGTGAGCCTGCAGGATTTTTATGTGATATTCTGTACTGTAATACTCAAATCATTGAGGGTTAGCAGGAAGAGACTATGCACTTCACTTCCCTCATTTTCTCTATGAAGGAACAGAGGCCCAGAAGAGTCACATTGTCTAAAATCACACAGGATACCTGCGATTTGACTTCTCTTTCATGTTATTTTTAATTTTCATGAGAGCTCTGGATTCCAGTGGAAAAGGCAAGGACAAGAAAAGTAGTTTACAAGTTTATCCCTTCTAAGTTATACTTTAAATTCTTAAGATTCACTACTTTGTTGACCATAAATATAACAAAACAAAGTAAGAACAGCCGAAAGGAAAAAAAACATAAAAATTGCCTATAGTTACACACATTCTTCAGAGATATTGCAGTTTTGGTTCCAGACCATCACAATAAAAGGAGTCATACAAATTTTTTTGGTTTCCTAGTGCATGTAAAAGTTATGTTTACACAGTAGTATAAAAATAGTGTCTGTAATAAGAGCATTATGTCTTAAAAATAACATAACCTTAATTTAAAAAATACTTTCAATATAAATATTAACCATCATTTGACAGTGCAGGGTTGCCACAAACCTTTGATTTGTTTAGGGAAAAAAAAGTTAGCGTTTCTGTAAAACATACATATTGCTAGGCACATCCTTAGGAAAATTATCTGAAAGATGCTCATGTGCTGTAATTGGAAGGTAAAAGTCAATGCCAGTACCTGCTAATTTCCCTTCAAAAACTATCTTGTCTGCCTATTTTTTAAAAATTGTATTTGTTTCTCTTGGGGAGGGGGCTGGGAGTAGATACTATAAACTTTTCACTAGAACATTATATTCAAATTATTAAAGACACCCTTAAGATGCTTACATGAAAATGAGATACAGAACTAATTAGCTTAAAAGGATATTTTCTCTTTTTTAATAGTGTGAATAAAAATTATCTCATGAGATTGTATCTTTAAAAATATAGTTTAAATTTAGCATTTATCTTACTGTCAAGAGTGGTAGAATGTTTGTTTTAAGAAAATTCTTTGCTTCTCTTTGGACTTAGTATTATAGGCATACATGAAAAGACGTCTTGAAAATGTTGGGCAAATAAACCATGGTTGTAGTCCAGGGCTAAGGCTCTATAAAAAGAACATGTGCTGCCGTTTGTCATTAATATTTAGAAAATCAGCCAAATAATTTGGTTTTATTGTGTAGGGTTTTATATTTTAAGTTTGGTTAGTGCTGAAGTAAGCTTAGATACACATTGCAATTAGAGCTTAATGTTTTTTCTTGAGATTATCTCTCTCTGAATCCTGATTTGTTGCATTTTACAGTTTTTCAAGAGTAAGTTTTGTAAATATGATTTCATTTAGTCTAATAAAATTTTGTGAAATCTTTTAAGCTTTAGCATCGTAAACGTTTATACACATTTTAAGCTGTTGGTCAAAGACTTCAGAGCTAAGTCTTAAAGTACACCTCTTCATTGTACCATATTTTATGTACACAAATGTGTTATTACCTTAGTAGGATTTTAATTATTTTTAAAGAAGTGGGAAATGAAGAGTAATGCATTTTGTGTGTGTGTATGTGTGTGTGCTGTTTGTGAGAGTGTTTCTTAGGGAGTAGGGAGAACAAAGGGGTATTGCGGGGCAGAAGATTATGAAGTGCTAATGTATCCTGTTAATGTCATCAACTTTGACAAATTACAGGACGTGTAACTGTTTTTGGCAATTACAGGACAGGATAGATTCCTAAAAATAGAGGCAAATTTTTGAAAGGATAGACCCTGGCAGTCGTGAACATCAGTAATTTAAAAGTCTCCAGTGAATGATCTGGAGAAGGAAATGGCAATCCACTCCAGGACTCTTGCCTGGAAAATCCCATGGATGGAGGAGCCTGATAGGCTACAGTCCATGGGGTTGCAAAGAGTTGAGCATGACTGAGCGACTTCACTTCACTAGTGAATGATCAGAGTTTTACAGAATTTGTGATGTTGGGTGTGTATCAGTGTGCCAGGGCCGCCATAACAAAATGCTGCAGACTGAGTGGCTTATAAAAACAACAGAAGTTTATTTCCTCACAGTTCTGGAATGAAAGTCCAGGATGAAAGTGCTGGCAGGTTTGGTTTCTCCCGAGGCCTCTCCTTGACTTGCAGGTGGTTGCCTTCTTGCCTCTTCACATGGTCTTTCCTCTGTGCACATGCATTCCTGGTGTCTCTTCCTCCTCGTAAAAGGACCCTCGTCGTGTTGGGTTATATTCATATTATGAAAGATTCACTCTAATGACTTCACTTTAATGTAATCACCTCTTTAAAGACCCCCTCTTCAAATAAAGTCACTTTCTAAAATCCTGCAAGCTGGGCCTCAGCATAAATTCTAGAGGCACCAATGACTTCACTAATCGGTAAACTAATTTAATTTCTCTCCTCACTCTATTTCATTTCCCCTCCACACACTTTGTGTTGTTAGTTGTCATAGTTTGGTATTTTTTGCAGCTTGTCATGGTTTTAACAAGACAGTTTGACAGTTTCCTATGGGCTTCCCAGGTGGTGCTAGTGGTAAAGAACCACCTGTGAAAGCGGGAGACCAAAGAGATGCAGGTTGGATCCCTGGGTTGGGAAGATCCCCTGGAAGAGGCCATGGCAACCCACTCCAGTATTCTTGCCTGGAGAATCCCCGTGGACAGAGGAGCCTGGTGGGCTGCAGTCCATAGGGTTGCAGAGTTAGACACGACTACAGCGACCTTGCATGCATGCATGCACGTGGTTTTAATAAGACAGTTTGCCAGTTTCCTGTGATAACCCATTGAGGCAGCGTGGCAGTGGATGAACTGTTACTTTACTCCACAGACAGATTGAGAACTTATACCCAACAAGTTTTGATGCATGATTCTTTATGAGTTTAGAAGCTGTTATTTATATAGCAAAATATTACAATTCGTTTCCTTGTGACTGCAGTTGCTGACTATTTAGGACTGCCACTGATATCAAGGTCTGTGTAAGCTGTGTAGTGATACCCTGTGGTGTCCATGGGTCCTTGGCAACATATGTCATGCCTTGGAGTTAGCAATTTCGTAGAACCTCCTGGTGCTAAGAATTTGGTTTCTTTTTATAGTTATTACATTCTTTTACATTATTGATTCTATACTTTTTTTTCCTTCTCTGAAGAAGGTGTAGTATTTGAATGGCATTTCTAAATACATAGATCTGTATATTAAAATTTATAGTTGGAATTGTTCTTTTTCTTCCCAGCAACTTGTAAAGTCGCACGATCTGGCCATGGTTTACATTGTTTAGCCATGTCTCCAGCATCTGTCATAGTGCCTTACACATTGAAAGTGCTCATTTTCCTTTAACTGAGTGAATAAAATAAATGTCAGAAAAATAGTGCTTTACTGCGTTTTACCCCTACAGGCTTTAGCATGGCCATTGTTGCGTTTACTTTTCACTTGTCATTACCTCACCTCCACAAATGCATGTAGTCAGCATTTGTTTGGATTGGTTTATCACCCCAAAGTAATATAAGTAGCTGAGAATGTGACCTTCCTGTATGAAGAGAGCAGAACCAGAGGTACCACTTTCCATGAACAGCGAATTGTAATACTATATTCTGGAGCATTTCTGCTGGGATGTCTTCTGTTTTACCTCTAGTTTAACACATACGAAGTGGGACTCCCCAGAGGGCTGTGCTCTCTAGGCAGCCCATTTCTGTAAGGTAAGTCTGTCCTCTTTCCAATGTGGAAACAATAGGGATTTCAAACACCCACCTTCCCTCCACTCTCAACTCCTCTACCCTCCGCTTATTTCTCTAAATATAATCCATCACTAACTTCAGGCACTTTCTTGTTGTAAAACATTTCTTGGTTGTCTGCCCTCTTTTGGTTGCAACTGACAAATCTTCTAGATTAGACAATAAAATACATTTTTTACTTCTTTAACCAAAATACAGTGGTAAATTGACTTAGATAGTACTTGATCTAATTGAAAGATAGACATTTAATGTCATCAAGGACACAGTTTCTCTTGTTTCTGCGTTGCCCCCCTTCTCCGCCTCTGATATCTCTATTCTGACCTCAGTGATACACATTCATCCCAAGCTTCACATTGTGCCCTTGTTGCCTGCACACTCCTCTCTGAAAGGAGGTTGACTTTATAGAAATCAACACATCTTCTACTAGTGTTTCACTTACTGGGAGTGATTGAGTTGAGACACATGGGATATGGCGTGTGTCTGTGGAGGAGAGGTGTCAACCCTAAACCAAAGATACGATTTGCTGGTTGGCTTAAGCAAATTAAGTACCTTCCTTTGGATCAGGATGTCTGTCCATTTAAACCACAGGGCTGAGAATGGAATAATTCTCCAAATGGAAAGCAGTTGCTGAGTTGTCTTTTCTTAGACAGTGGCTGTGGATTCTACAGGAGGCAAGCTACAGTTTTCATCTTGCTAATTACAGTCGCACCATGTCTCAGCTGCTGAGTTCCAGAGAATCCTGAATCTTACTTTCTGCTAGATGGACTCCCAGCATATCAGTCACTTGGGCCTCTCTGTGTTACTAACATTTATTTGGAAGGGTATCTTGAAGGTGTCCAAGGTCACACTGTGTGACAGTTATTTGTTATTTTAACATCAGAGTCCTTGCAGCAGCTTTTAATATTGTTGCTCTTTTTTCTCCTGTTACACAGCTCTGAGCAGTAGTTGTAGATATTGTGTGTAGTTTCTGTTTTGTCACAGTCTCCATAATGTTGAGGATTATTTTAAAGTGTTTCTAACGGTATGGCTGGCCGGCATGTTTTTGTTGCTGTTGTTTATAATTGGTTACCTTGAATATTTTACTAATGTTTCAGCTGGAGGTATCTTGAATTGGTTCAGTCTTCTGAGTGGATCTAATTTGTTGGTATTCATTAAGAATCAAAATAGCTATTTATCTTTTCCCTTTGGTCCAGTAATTTACTTTTAGGGACTTTTCCTAATCTTGAGGACTATTCTTAAGTGCACAGCTACCAAAAGAAATGGACGAAGAAACAACTTGAAGCATAAATACTGTTATAGGAGTCTTAGAATAATTTAAAATCATCTAAATGTTGAGCAAAGCAAAAATGAAACTAATGTGTCTGCCATGGGATAATATGCCACCACTGTACGTTTTGGTTTTTTATTTTTTTCTCCTAATATCTATTCTTATTTGTTTGTTTGGCTGTGGCACTCAATCTTTGTTGCAGGATCTTTAGTTGTGGCATATGTGATCTAGTTCCCCAACCAGGAATTAAACTGATCCCCTGCATCAGGAATGCAGAGTCTTAGCCACTGGACCTCCAAGAAAGTTCTACCACTACATTTTGAACTAAATTATTTTTCTAAGATTAGGACATTTTGATTGTGCATTTGAATTTAGAGCCTGCAAGAAGTTTTCAGACCTCTAAATAATGTGCTGTAAGTATGACATTCCAGAAAAGCTTTTAATTTTTTTTTCTTTGTCCATATCTTTCATTATTTTTTCAGTCTTGTAGATTTAAAATAGTGTGATTTAGGATCATAGTTGGACTCTAATATGCTCTAGATATGGTATCAGAAAAGAGTATCATGTCTGTTCTGTTTGAGGCCAAAGGCAGAAATGTGGTACCAGATAGGTGGAAGAACAAATGAGACAGTTAAATATTTGGAGCAGTTGCTATCCAGTGTGTGAATGCTGAACTCAGTTTTGTGATGCTGAAAATACCATGTATATTCGGTTGAAGCAATTATACCTGACTTAGATCAACAGTCCTGTTTCTGTAATACTTGCTAGATTTTTGTCTGTGAAGCCTTAAAGTAAAATAGTTCATACTAAACATTAGAGTATTTAGTGTAGTTTTACATATAGATACTCAGCTAAATGTTGGTTAAGATTGTAGTTTTTGTTTTACTCTTGCTGCCTTAATATAGCTGTGGGTTTGAATTAAGTAATTTCATTGCCCATAACTGATGGGGGTTTGAATAAAAGCTTTTATGATCTTACAGGCTGTTTCTGAGAGTTAAAAAGTACAGAGATATTTAATATATATGTTTTTAGAACTAGGTCATTTACTTTTGAGGGCTGAATAAGTATGATCAGGCAGAATATACAAATAGGTGTTTTGTGATTTTAGCAAGTGCTTATTTTGGATGTCTCGTTTAATAGTCTCTCAGCTCCTTGAGGCAGAACTTCTTTTATACGTGGTAACCTCTGCCAGACGTGATATCAAGGCCCATGCCTGTTTGGTACAGGGTAGATTGGATGAGCGTCTTACTGTTATCTTGTGACCTTGCTTAAAGATAGATGTTCTGAAAGATACCACAGTGGAAGAGGTATGGCAGGAAGGTTTTTTGTGTGCCTTCTGAAGATCGGTTGTGGCTAGTCTCTGTGTATCTGGTCTTCACTTGGGGCAGGTGAAGACTACATCATAGAAGTGTAAACAAACAAATCAAAACGGACCCGTTCTGTAAACTGCAGTGAGTCCACTGCTGAAGTAGTGGCATTTTCTCCAGGCTTTGTTCTCTGGCATCCAGGTTTTTTAGGTATTTTGAAAGTGAAAACTGAAGCTTTCAATCAGGAAACGTCTTAACGTTGTCTTGTTTGTTTTTAACGTCTAATATTTCCTGTTCTTTTCAGGTGTCCTTTTGATATTAGAATTTAAACAGACTAATTTCATACTGAACCTTATTCTAGAATTGAGTGTCTTTATAAGAGGATAAACTCAGGTCTTTAAATAAAGAACCTATGTAGTTTTATTGCCACTATGACTGAAACTTAATACAGAGTTTTATTAACCTCACTATTTTTTTTTAAGGCCACATTTGTTTGTATGTTTCTCTTAACTGAAAAACTGTCAATTCTGCATGGCTTGGGACAGCTTCATTTCATGTGTCAGTTCCTAGCTCTTTGTTGTTCAGTCGCTCAGCCATGTCTGACTCTGCGACCCCATGGACTGCGGCACTCCAGGCTTCCCCACCCTTCACCAACTCCCGGAGCTTGCTCAAACCTGTCCATTGAGTCACTGATGCCATCCAGCCATCTCATCCTCTGTCGTCCCCTTCTGCTGTACTCTTGCCCAGAAAATCCCATGGACGGAGTAGCCTAGTATAGGGTACTCTGTCCACGGGGTTGCAGAGTCGGACATGACTGAGCGACTTCACTTCACTTCACTTGTCTGCGCTAGGGGTATGTTTGGTATAAGTGAAAACAGTGATCTTTCTCTCTGAAAGTATGAGCTAGCTGAAGTAGAACTAAAGCTAGAGGAACCCTTTTAAAATTTGAAAAGTTTACCCCTTTCTCTTAAAAAATTTACTTTTGGTTACAGAAACTAGTATAGTACTATGATCAGTATAATAAACCTATTCACAGCAATTTGAACAGACAAGAGCTCTCTTGCTCTTCATGTTTGGTATTTCTTGTTGACTTTACAAAAAGTATGCCACTAACATGTATTATGAGAGTTTTTACAGACAATAATTTATATCATTTTGACTTGTGTTTTTCTTTGCCCCAAGATACATTAAATGATACAGAAGCACTACTGGTAATTGCTTCAATTTGAGACATTTTGGTGACCTTTTATCAGAGTCAGGCATTTTAAGAAATGTGTACATCTTAGGTACTTCAGTTCCATTATTCATTGTTTGAATATTAGACTGAATGATATTTTAGAGGAAAAGAATACTCTTATTTTCTTCATTAGTTGTTTCACTAGGATTCCACCTGACTGAACTCATTTTGGGAGATCCTCTTCATCAATAGTGACTCAGTGTTTCCCTGACAGATATCCATGGTTGGCCAAGTTGTGACTTAATGCCTGCCATATAATGGGTGTTATATGTAATCATATAATGGGTGTGGTGGTTTTATTTTTTAAATCATTCAATCACCAGGCTTTCAGAATTGACTCTTGCGTTATACCTACTGTGTGTGCCAAGCCCATTGTTAGCACTCCTGTGGGTCAGGGTAGAGTTGAGCAGGGTCTCCTCCAGAGCTCAGATCCTCCTGTGTGCCACAGGGGCCTCTGGATGAGGTGTCCTGAGCCAGTCATCAGAGGAGTTCACCTGTATCATTCTGTTCAGTGTGGTGTGTATAGATTATCACATTCAACTGCACTATTTGAAATTAAATGGGAAGAGGTGCCTTCTTCTTCACACGAGGATGGTATTTACTTTTCTCCCATGGCTTCTCCTTTCAGTAAATGTCCTAAAAGACACCTTTGATTCTTCTCCTTTCCTGAGCTCTGTGTCAAGTCACCCACCCTGAGTCTGCTACTTCCTGAGTGTCTCTGGAATCCTGGTGTCCTAGGGACGCTTCTCAGCTCCAGGGCCTCAGTCCAGTTTCAGGCTTCTTCTCTTAGGTGACTGCAGCACCTTCCTAACTTGGCCCCTTTTCTCAGCCCAGTTTCCTTCTAGTTTTCATATTAGAATTCAGGATGGTCTTTTAAAATGTAAATCATACCACTTCCCTGCGTTTCCTGCATTTTCTTCCCTGTTTTCTTGTGACTCCTTCAAGGCTCCTCTCAAGCCTCACATCATTCTGTTTCTTTTTCTTCACGCAGACCTTCCAGTGACTGTTAACTGCTCACTGAATTGCTTCAGTTCTTTTCCTTCCTCCCCAGATATTCGTGTTCTCACTCTCCTGTCTGTCCTTGAGGTCTCAACACTGAAGACACTTCCTCTGAGATGTATTCCCAGACCACTGAATTTGGTTAGGGCTTCCTGTGTGTGTGTTCACTGGGGGAATTGTTACCACCCCCTTGTTTGTCTTCCTTTGTTTCTGAGATAAGCTTGGTGAGTGTTCAGTCACCAGGCTTTCCAGATCTACAGCAGTAGCAGTTCCTATTGTATAGAAGCCTGCTCAGTCCTTGTTAATCTTGAGAGGTTTAAATATATTGTTGCCCTGCATTATAAGAGATCCATGATGTGGCAGGACACTCAGCACAGGCCCGGGGATAGATACCCCTTTATACAGAATGGGCTTCCCTGGTGGCTCAGACAAAGCGTCTGCCTGCAATGCCAGAGACCCGGGTCCAATCCCTGGGTTGGGAAGATCCCCTGGAGAAGGAAATGGCACCCCACTCCAGTATTCTTGCCTGGAAAATTCCATGGACTGAGGGAGGAGCCTGGTAGGCTACAGTCCATGGGGTCCCAAGGAGTCGGACACAACTGAGTGACTTCACTTTCTTTCTTTTTTATACTGAATAGATGTCAGCGTATCCTTTTTTAAACAAGGAATGGAGAAGCTGGTCTGTGGGCCATGTCCAGCCCATTGACTTTTTATAAGGACCACAAACTAAGACAAGGTTTTAATTTTTTGAGTGCTGAAGAAGAAATCAAAAGAAAAATATTTTATGGCACAAGAGTATCATATGCAGTTCAAATGTCAGTGTTGATAAGTTGTCTTATTGGAACCTGGCCACCATCAGTCATTTGTGCGCCGTCGCCGCTCTTGCACTGCAACTGTGGATGAGTAGTTGTGACTATATGACTGGCAAAGCCTAACGCCTTGACTGTTGGGCACCGAGCAGGAGAGTTTTCTTTAAATCCTTTCTGTGACATGAGAACAGCTGTGTATAATCAGGATATATTTAAGCTATATGTCAGTTTCCTTCTTTCCCTCCTTCTGAGAATATCATTTGAGTTTTCAGAACTGTACTCCAACCTCTCTGCCTTATGCATACCTAGAGCTTTTTGAAACTTGAACATTGCAGATTAGATGTTGAGAAAATAGAGACTTCAAATCCTAGTAAATTTTGTAAACAAAACCAGCATGGATGGCTGGTCCCTGTTCCTGTAGTCTGAAGTCAGTCTTTTCCTATATAAATAATTTTCTGATCCTTAAACTCTTTTTTACATTTAAGGAGAAAAGAGGAACAACTTTTTATGCTATTTAATATAATTATTAAAATATGATACTGGAGGCCCTTTTGTAAAATTTTAATCCTTTTTACCAATATGTTGCAGAAAAAGAGACTCAGCTGTGTTTTGGTTGTATAATCTACTACTAACTATTGGAAGTATCTTTATTTGTTAGGATTTATTATTAGGCAATATCAAATCTTCATTTTACATTATTTAATAAAATCAAATGGTTTTTACAACATTGTTTACATTTTGTTTAAAAATATTTTATTGAGAAAATACTTAATTAACTTTGTTTTATTTTTAGGGTTATATCCTGTGTTGTGACCTCATGGTTTAAGTGGGAATAAAGATGAGTATAAGCAGTGATGAGGTCAACTTCTTGGTATATAGATACTTGCAAGAGTCAGGTGAGTACATTCATAAAGTAAATAGGCCTCAAATTATTTTAATATCTTCAAAATAACCTTTTATGCATTTGAAATTTGTACCAGTCCAAACTGTTGAACTTTGTATGTTTCCTTAATGTCTGGACTGCCATTTTAAAGCTATGTGTTACTGCATGGTTTAACTCTCTGACTCTTTCAAATATGTTAGAATCATCTCAGGCAAATATTTGTAACAAGTGGTTTGGCTTTCACTGTTCAAAGATCATTTTTATAGTTCATAATGAAGTGAGATTACTGCAAATGGTTGGTAGGAACATATGAATTCTCAGATATCATCAGTTTGATAATGTATATTCATAGTTCTCAGCTTAATGTTACTGGTCCTAGTTGCAATAAGCATTTCAAAAGCTAAATTTGCTTTTTCATAATGCTTTTGTCTCATCCCAGTTGATTAAGTGTATCTTTGACCTGAATCTTAATGTAATTCATCGGGAGCTGATTAGTAAATATAAATCATTGAAAGATATTTGTTATAAATATTAAGTTATTCAGTGATCTCCCAAGTTTTCTAGACAGATTGAGGTGTTATCCTAAAAAAGAAGGAATATTACAAGGGAAAATGTAGGCTGGATTAAGGGGAAAAAGTAAAAACTAGAAGAGGGGAAAACAGGTTGGATGGAACATAAGATGGTGGAAATGATTGACTGCAATGGAAAGTTAGATTGTCAACATGAGATTGAATTATTTGGTGATTGAAAATGTCTGCGTGTGAATTTTAGGAATTATAACTTAGTTATTGGGATGTTAGTTAAGATAAAGTTTGGTATAAAAAAATAATTTTGGTAGCCACTTTTCGGGGAGGGGTGAAAGGAATAGATAGGATATTGAGCCTTCAATTTTGATTTGAAACTCCAGTTATTCTTTCCAGGGCTTTGTTAGTTGTCCTTTCTTAGGCAGATAATTTAGACAAGGCCTTAGATTTTAGATCATCTTCTTATTGAGATACTCCCAGCTGCACTCCAGTTCTGAGCTTTTCTCTTGGGTGGGAATATTCTATTCCCAGGCAACATCACTATTCCTCTCTGGCTTGGAACAGCTGAGAAAATTATATCCAACAAGGGCCGGGAGGGAAAAAGAAGAAAATAAAGTAACCAAGAATGCAGGATAACTTGTTATGAAGCTTTGAAACTGATAGATCTTGTTTTGTTTTGTTTTCAGTTAATAAACTGGCAGATCCAAAGAGAAAATCTGTAGAATATTTTGCATAAGATATAATGATTATTAATAAAGCGGAAAAGGTAGTGACCCATGGACTGTAGCACATTCACTCACATTTGGATATTGTTATATAGTACTTTAGACAATAGCAGAAAGAAGTTATTGGGGCAGAACAAACTCTGGTTTTTCTGCCTTTGAATTCAACCACCAGTTAAGTCAGAGCTTTGAGGCATTAGACACTAAAGTGAAAAATAGTGTGAAGGATCGGTGGATGAGAAATACAGATGATGTTTTATATCACTGCAGGAAAATATAGCAAGTAAAAGGGCTGGTAAAATAATAATCTGGGTTAATTTATGAAAGTGTCCAGTGATTTTATCAAAAGTCTTCAAATTGCTTATGTTCTCAGAAAAAAATGCTTCTAAATTTTATGTTTTAAGGTATTTTATGTTGCAGTAAACATAAAGCAAGAATGATATTTTTTTAAATACCTTGTATGGTAGACTAATATTTATCGTATTAAATCCTGTGTAATTGTTAACTGTGTTCTTAGTTGTGCTTTGTGTATTCTTTACAAAACTATATACGGTGTACTGGTGATGAAGTGTGGTGTTAAGCCACATGTCTAAAATGTGAACACCGGTCCCTTTATAAAATTGGCAACTTCCTATTTACATTATGAATTTATAGGGGAAAATCAGACTACACTGATGACATTTTGACTTAACAGCAGTTTTTCTAGGAAGACAGCTTGCAATAAATTTAAGAACCACCTATAACCAGCATTCTGAAGTTTGATCCTTTGACCACCTGCATCACAGTCACTTAGAGAGCTAGGCGTGGGCCCCAGAATTTGCATTTTACAGATGTTCCAAGTGGTTCTTAGGCGCAATTAATGATGGATCTGTACTAGTTGTGGGATAATTAGAACTTGACAAGAAGGTGTTGTATATTCACAGTATCTTGGGATCCATCTCCTGAGGGAATAAAATCACTTAACTTGTTTTAATCTTAAATACTCCATATACTATGTGGTAAATTTATTACGACTATTATGAATACTAGAAAATGTTACCTGTATAAGTCCCCCCCTACCCCCAGTTGCATAACTTCTCAGAGCTCCCATTTTCTCATTTATAAAATTTGTTAGTAATACTTGCTGAAAAGGAACTACTGCATGGTGTTCAGCCTCGAATGTTTTATAAACTTCTGTCTGAAATAAGCCATCCTTCCCTATTTGTTAAAACTAATTAAGAGAAAAATTTATTGTAGTATGGTTTTATTGTGCTGGAACCTTTTATCTTTCTCATTTATATCTCTGGAAAATTCACTGTGAGCATATTACTTTGATCATTATCATTTTGCACTGTTATGAACTAGACTGTTCATATTTAACAAATATTTCCTAGGGAATAAAATTTGTTTTGTTTTTTTTCTTTTGGGATTTGACATGTAGTGCTACAATTAATGGATTTGATTCATTGTGTTCCCTTTAATTAGCATTTACCCAAGGGCATTAATAACTTGATCACCCTAATAACTTATATTTAGCAATGATAGGTAGAATAAATACTAATATTATAGTTGGTTGTATACAAGAGAAACTGATGCAGGGTTAATTTTAGAGGAGCTAAACTGGTTTGGATCTTTTAAATTTTCTCCCCCTCCCCTCACTCCTTCCCCCTTTGTGTCACGTGGCTCTCCTGTAGTTGTTTATTTTTTCCTAAGGAAATTGTTCCAGGCAATTATTTGTGAACTTCGTGGCACCCATTTTTCTTGTTGCTTCGTGTAAGATGAAATTTTGCTTAAATTGTGAATTTGGTTTAGGGGAGAATTCTTGGTTCTAGATTTTTTGTCATCTATTACATGTGTAGGAGCTCATGGATGAACCTGTGTTGAACACTGGGAAACAGTTGCATTTGATGATTGAAAACTAACTGGAAAATGCAGAAACAACATGTCCTTGTTACTGAATAATTTTCTAGATCATGATTCTGAATACTGTTATTTTTAAAAATCCTCATGTTTTTAGAACTGAGATTCATCTTGCCACGTAGTCTCCATTTATGAGGTGATGATATATGTAGGCTTAAAGCATTCACTTCATGAAAGATCTTCTTGTCTCTCCTGCACCTCACTTCACTTTCCTACTCTTTTCAAAAGGATGTTGCTTCTCCCAGGAAAGAGGCCTTGCACCACACCACTTCTTACATGATGCTTACTTAAAATGTTATATTTGTTTATAAGGTCACACATCAAACATACACTTAATTTGGAAATCTAAACATGATCATAATGATCATAGTGGGCACAAAGTAGCCAGAATGTTTGTGTATAACTTTATGGTTCTGACCTGTAATACCCAACAGCCCATTCGTTTGTCTTTTTCATTTATTGGTTTTTGTATTAACCTCTCCAATGGCCAGTAGAGTATCAACAGTTAAATGATAGTGTAGTTTCTCTTGACTCAGATAAAGGTACCTGGGCTAGATAAACATTGCTTCTTACATATCCTCCGCTGGTATCGTTTATAAACAGATTTTAACAGCAGGCTGGAAGGAGTTTAGATTAAATGGCTATCAGTAATGTGCCTTTCACCATGAAGAAATGGAGAGGAGAGGTCAGCATCTGATATTTCCACCATGAGTCTTTTCTTTCAGTTTTTGTGAGTACATGGTCAGCTCAAAACTGCAAACAGGTACATAGTTTTGTTTTATAATAAAATATGCAGTGGCATTAATTTGATACATACAGTTGTTGTACACATGACTAATGAACAATAAATAGCAAGCAGTTGTCATAAATTCTGATAATTATACTTTTATCCAAATCACTTTTTCTCCTCTTTTTGTAAACTGAATGACTATTTTTTTTTTTGCTGATAGAGGAAATTCCTGTTACACATTCTGACTGACATACTTGTTAAAAAACAAAGGTCCTTTAATGGTTGCCAAACAGAGAACTTGTTCAATCTTAATAGTAATCTTTTTGTTTTTTTAGGAATAACCAGCATTGTAAGCATATAAGGAAATGTATAAATTGCTGATGGCTTCATAAACTTGTACAGTTCTTTTGAAAGGCAGTTTGGCAGTCATGAACTTCCTTTGAAGTGCTGATGTCCCCTTCAACTTTTGAGGGACTCCATCCTAAAGAAAAAAACATATATATACATGGCAAAAGCCTATACACATAGATATTTGAAGTAAGAGTCTTTTTAAATAGTGAACATTGGAAAATCCAAATGTCCAGCCATGGGGTGAATAATTTACTAGCTGGTACATTTATTGGATGAATATTATAATAAAATTATTTCAGAAAATACAACTCATATAAAATATTCAGATACATATATATATATATATATATATATATATATATATATATATAGGACAAGATTAGGGCACAAAACTGCATAGCCAGTGTATTGTGCTGGACAAAAGGAAATAAAATATGTTAACAGTTGTATTCGGGTTTTGGTGGTGTAATTTTTTTCCTTCACTCCTTCCTTTCCTTTTTAAATTTTTTTAAATAAGTGTTAGGTCTATCTAACTTTTCAACATGCAAGGTCCCATGTAGCATTTTTTTCTCTACTTCTTTTTACCTTTTCTAAAACCTTCACACATTTAAGTATGGAACTTTTTGTACTAAACAAAATTCTGGGTCTATAGGATAGAATTGGAAACAGATTTGGGGTCAGGAGAGTATGTGGTGATGGAAGCAGGGGTATGATTTTCTGGGCTTTTCTGACCTGAGGCTAAGAAAAGGACCTTGTGTAAATCAGATTTTACTTCCATATAGGGCACTGTGTTGTGTTAGTAGTTAAGCTTTGCCTCCCCCCTTCCCACTGCCCCCCCCAGCCCTGTTCAGATACCCTACACCATAACCATGTTCAGAGCCCCTTTTCATGTTCGTATACCCTCCATTTGCAAAGTAGAGTTGACAGGATTTGAAAGACTTGACTTCCCTTTGAGGAAACCATCCCTGTCATCCCAAGAGAGGTCACTCCTGAAACAAGCTGTATGTAGAAAATTGTTGTCTTGTGACCTCATTTCTTACATGGGAACAGTGCATGGCCTCAAAAGTAACTGCACATAGACCCCCCGACCCCCCCCCACCCCCCCCCGCCCCATACCCCTGCCGGTCCTGATCACTGAATATACTTGAATTACTGTATACTGAACTTTGTGGTTTTCAGCCTTAACTCCTCTCTGGATTTCCTTTTCTATCTCCCAGATTTTAATCACTCTAGTGAATGTGTAGAATACTTGATTGTAGAGTATTTATACAAAGTATTATTTATATCAGCTTTGCTTTTACTCCTGGAAAGAAGGGATGCTATATTAGGCAAGCAGGCTAGACTTAAGCATTTCACAGACTATAAGTTGATGCCTTTTGCCTTTTACTATGTAGATCAAAAGCTGTCCCTGAAAAAGTATTGCCTGCATATATATTTACAGATAAATGCAAATATATTTTGGCATAACCCTGGTTCAAGTTTTAGTTTTTCAAGGGAGATTTAAGCCATATGTTTTCTCTGGATTTATAGATTTCCTGATGTGCCAGGATAAATTATAGTAGAATTGCATTCTGATTTAACAAATGGTTATTGAACACTAGTAAAATTAGGTGACATCTAGTTTCCTAAAATGGAAAGATGACTAGACATTAACTCCATCTTCAGACATCCCAGTTGTATTAATCATACACATAAACACAACTGTAGAATGCTACACACCCACAAATTAGAGGATTATTATAGAAGAGAAGTGTCAACCCTGGAGCAGCAGAAGGAAGAACTTCACCTCCATTCACACAGGTGAAAAGTGCGTGGGAACACGTGAAGCCCAAAGGCATGAGATAGCACCATATGTTCTAGGTCTTGGTTGTATTTAACGTGCATTGAGAAGAAATGGGGAGATAAGCCTGGAGAGATGAGTAGGGTGAAGATTGCAAAAGTACCTAGGTGTCACACTTAGAGAGTTTGGCCTTGGTTATGAAGGCCAGAAGGATTGTTGAAGGTACTCAAGTAAGGAGTGGCATGATCAGTTTTTGTTTTACGAGTAGTCTTCTAGCTATAGTGTTGCAAGTGTACTTGACTGGGGAAGAGAGGAAAGATGACAGCAGTGGTCCAGGTAAAGGACGCTGGGGGACTACAGTCCAGGTTTGGGCACAAAAGGAAAGCTGATGACAGAGACCGGAACGGGAGAATTGATAGGGTCTGGCGAATGGTGGAATGCCAGGAGCTGAGGGAAGTTAGGAGGACCTTCCGCTGTAGCATGGCAAGGTGAAAAATTTCTAAGGAAGAAGTTGTTTTAGGGACGGGAAGAAGAGTAGTTTCAAACGTAATTTTAAGCTGCTTTGTAATGCTGTAACTAGAAGTTTTTAAAAAGTTATTGTTCAATTCAGCATGTGTTTAAGAAGAGCATTTTAAGTGTGGACCTCCTTTAGGGCAAATATATATTAACGATAAATGCCGAAACACTATTAAAGATGACTTTAGGGTTGTTTTCTTGCTGTTTGAGAAGATTGTAAGTGCATATGTAATACCTTAGGATGGCACAGAGCACCTGGTCTCACAAAAAAAATTCAGAACATAGGCAACATTCCAGTTAAAAATTGACATTGTTCTATGTGCAGCTCAGGATATTCTTGGACATAATCTTGAACTTTGTCATCTAATTAAAGAGTCTAAATGTAATTAATAATTATTTAAATTGTACTCAGAAATTGGAGTACAGAAGTCATAGACTTTGCTACAGTTTAGAAGGCTTTGAAAAATCAAAGTATCTTGCTTATTAATAAAATGTCTTAATGTCTCATGTGGTACTGATGACACTTTCTAATACCTTGGAATGAAATAAGAATAATGATGCAGTCTTTTATTTTTTGTTGATATGCAGGAGCTCACTCTGCCTTAGCTTTATCCTCGACCCTATTCTAACTGCTCAGTAGGATGGGGGGAATGCAGTGGTTATGGCCATGGTCCCTGAATAAATCTTTATTTTCTTTGTGTTTTCTCATCTGCTGAGAAAGATGAGAAGTTAATAAGATTATATATGTGTGCATGATACAGGCCCTCTGTAAGTGATATCGTCTATCTTGAAGTCTTCTACTCCAAGCCACTTGGTTATTTAGCTTTTTTTCCCCCTTTCTGTTTATGACTTACTGCAGAATTTATTTCGGGAGGGATATGAAATTGAGAACAGAAGTCTCCAGCGTCAGTGCTTCTGGATTTCACTGCCATGATCTCATAACCTTTCTCCCCAATCCTTCCTAGTCTTTTTTCTCAGTTTCCTATCCTGGTGATCTGGGATCTGCTCATACTCAAGTAGTTCTGGGTTTCCTGATAAGGACGGAGCAAAACAGTGCTTTTTTCATTTGTGTTTTTTGTGCCTTCTTGTGAGCTCAGATTAAGTTGCAGATTATAAATATGTTTTTAATAATGATCTTGTTTGTCTATGGGTGAAATCAAGAAGTCAAAATTCAAGCATCTTCTTACTTCTCACTATGGGTAGTTACAGAAATGGTTAGGTATTCCAAAGAGGTAAGGAAGGGACAGCCCTAAGGGAAATCAGCTTAGGTGTACTGTGACTCTCTGTTAACCATTTAAAATAGGTTCTAGCCACATGCTCTTTGAGAGCACACAGTATTTTATGATAGACGGTTCATAAGTGCCACAAGGAGTCTGAGAGTGCAAGCACAAAACAAGAAAGCATGGGCTAAGCACGAAACATGTAAGGATAGACGGGCTCGACAGCACGTTGCATGGGTTAGATCAGTTTAACCAAGACCCAGATCGTGTTCATTTACCTTATTTAACATTCTGTACAGATGTATAATTTAATTGAATTATTTAACATTAATGATAGTTAACACTAGTTAAGCTCTGACGGATATGTTGGTAAAGAGAATAACCACCCTCGGTCTGTCAGTTTACTAGAATTTTACTTTTGGATTTGGACTTGACTTTCATAAAAAGTAAGAGTGACTTAAATTGATTTAAAATTAGACTTTTGTAATGTGAATATTTTGGTTTGAGTATTTCAAATTAAAATCAAAGAGTTGTTGATGGACATTCAAATTGGATTTTCGCTTGTCAGCTGTTCTTTTTCTAAAGCTTCCATTTAGATGGATTATTACTAAGTAGCAAAAAATTAGTAACTTTTTCTTAGTACTTAATCATATATACAATCAAAGTTAAGCATGAAAATTATTTTTCATTATTAAATTACAGTTTTCATTCCTTACGTTTTAGTTTGCTTTTTATTTCCTAAGTAGATTTTTAAAATAGCCTACAAAATATAGAATTTCAAGATGTATGATGATTTATATATAGAAATTTTAATATATTACAGAAATATTAAATGTCATTTAATTTATCTTGAGTGAAGCAGTTGAGTCACATGACTTAAAAAGGCTTTTCCCCTACTCTAAAGTTTAATACTATTTGTTGCGGAAAATTATGTGCTACGGTTATATAATTAAAGTGAAGAGGAAAATACATGAAGGTTAATGTGTTTGGATTTTGATACTTCTTTTGTTTAAAAACATATTTGACCTTAGCTAACAGTCTGGGATTTCAGATGGGTGTAATGTGGATTTGAAAGATTACAGAAGTCTTTCCTTTGGGTTACATTGCATATTGCCATTTGGAGAATAAATTGTTGTACCTTTTCTTTTGCTTTCAGGATTTTCTCATTCAGCGTTCACCTTCGGTATAGAAAGCCATATTAGTCAGTCTAACATAAATGGTGCCCTCGTCCCGCCTGCTGCATTGATTTCTATCATCCAGAAAGGTCTACAGTATGTAGAGGCAGAAGTTAGTATTAATGAGGTAAGGAAGATTTAGTTCAAGTACTAAGTCTAACTCTTAAATGCTTCCTTAAATATCTGGTATCTTGCTTGCTCATTCATTATCTGACTTCAGCTTCACCAGGTAAACAAAACTGAAGGACATTATTCCTAATGTGGTGTCAGGGCGCACAGGCAAGGCTGATGGCTCTCAACTATAAGGACTACTATCTTATTGCTTTTTACATGGTTTAATAAGTAAACAGTAAGAACTGTGGGAGATGGTGATGGTGATGGACAGGGAGGCCTGGCGTGCTGCGATTCATGGGGTTGCAAAGAGTTGGACATGACTGAGTGACTGAACTGAACTGAACTGAAGAAATAATTCTCTTTAAAATAAGAAAATTGTGCTGTGGAATACTGAGACCATAATTGATTGTGAAATTAGAAGATCTTAGGTTATTTGGTTGTAAGTGATTTTGGAAGGCACCTGTCTACAGTCTGTATGATATAGGTAGTTTAACTCGTGTCAATCAATTATGGCCTGTGAGCCAGAGTCTGCCTATTGCTTGTTTCTGTAAAGTTTGCTTGGGGCATAGTCACACTCCTTAATTTACGTATTATCTAGCTTTTGTGCTACAGTGGCAGCATTGAGTGGTTGTGACAGAGACCTTAGGTCTGCAAAGCCCAAAATATACAGAAAGACTCTGCACACCCTGGCATAGCTGAAAATTGTTATACATGGTCAGGATTTGTGATATATGGAGCTTTTCACCTTATTTTCATTTCAGAGATTAACATATTCCCCTTTCCTTTTGCAGGTATTTAAAAACTAAAGCTCCATGGTTTCTATACCAGTATTTATTACTATAATTATAATGTACTAAAGTGATTATTTTTTAAATTTCCTCATGTCTATACTGAAAAATCTACTGATTCTAAATTAAATGTGTCCTTATTGTCTTTTAGCACTTTGCCTCCCAAAGTATACTTATTGGAGAGAATGATAAAACAATTTCTCCCAGTGGCCAGAGTTGAAGTCTCATTTTTTCTGAAAAAAATTTTTCTAGGTTTAATATAGTACTCCACAATATATCTATATTGCTTTTAATCTTTTTTTAAGTTTAAATACTTGCTCCAGCTCCTCAAATACTCTATTATAATCGACAGTTCAGAGAGATGTTCAGTGTTTTGTAACTGGGAGCATCCCATCATAACACTTCGTGCGTGTTCACTAGCTTAAGTGAGCCAGGCTTCATTTATGCATGTTCCTAGCTAATATGCACTGTTTCTATTTCTGACTTGCTCTGTGCCTGTGTCTCTTCTCCTGCTTGCTTTAGAACTTATTTATTGTGAACTTCCTAATACCAGTGAGAGGAGCTTTGGAAAATATAGCAACTTGATAAAATTAAAGAACACTAGCCTGTGAGTTGTAGCTGTACTTCTCAAATGTTGCTGTGCATATAAGACTTTCCCGAAAAGCTTGTTAAAATAGAGATTCCTGAGCCCTTTAGAGATTTTGATTCTATAGCTTTGAGTCTTCATTTCTAACAAGTTTCCAGGTGTTGAGGGGACTGTTGGTCTTTGGATTGCACTTTGAATAGCACCAGTTAACAGATTCCAGCTGCCATAGACTACCTGTGGAAGTCTTTAAATCTTATTGTGCTCATATTTCAACAGTAGTAAAATGAGGGACTTCCCTGGCATTCCAGTGAGTAAGACTGCCTTCCAGTGGAGCAGCATGGGTTCAATCCCTGGTCAGGGAGCTAAGACCTACCTGCTTTCGGGCCAAAAAAACAACACATAAAACAGAAGCAGTATCGTAACAAATGCAACAAGGGCTTAAAAAAACAATAACAGTAGTGAAATGAGGTGATTGTATGTATTAATGTCTGTTGATGTTGATGTCTATTTCTGCCTTAATGTTTTAATTAAATCACAAGAAACTTTTGCATTCAGCAAAACTATTTAAAAAGTTTTTAGTTTTAAAGAAGTATTTACCAAAATGTGCCACCAAATCTCATCATTTTATTAACTATCCCACATTACTTTTGACTAACAGAACTTGGGAATATAATTGAAAGCCTTTTTACCCTCCAGGCCTACTTTTTTTTTTTTTTAATTCCTTCCAGTATTTCAGCTTTGATCTGTGCAACACTTACCAGAAAGAATTGGGTGAGGAAGACGATTGGAACAGCTGTTTACAGTGCTTCCTTTAGTTTCCTTCTTCCCTCCGATTCCTTCCTTCCTTTCTTACATGCACTCAGGGAATTACCGAAAAGTGTTTTTTTCTTGGAATGATTATTTTCTGCTGTTAACTTGTCTGAATACAAATTACTCCAAATGTGTTACCTTTGATTTTTCTTCTCACAATTTTTCAAATCCAGGATGGTACCTTGTTTGATGGTCGACCAATAGAGTCTCTGTCACTGATAGATGCCGTAATGCCTGATGTAGTACAAACAAGACAACAAGCTTATAGAGATAAACTTGCACAGCAACAAGCAGCAGCTGCTGCAGCTGCTGCAGCTGCGACAAACCAACAAGGATCTGCAAAAAATGGAGAAAACACAGCAAATGGGGAGGAGAATGGAGCACATACTATAGCAAGTGAGCTGAAAGAAGAATTTTTTTAAGTTCCATTAAAAAAGAAACTTGCTTTATGGGGATGCCTCATTTTAGCTGAACTAACACTGTCTATTTAATTTTTGCCAACTTGTTCCCCTAACTTGTATCACACAATTCAGATTTTTATGCCTAAAGCTCCATAAAGCTAGATTTACTTTCATGGACCTTATTTTCATTCTTTTTAAAAGAATATTTAGAAACCTTTTTTTTTTTTTACTGTTAGGTGAACTTTGTATCTGCATTTGATTTCTAAATATAATTTATAACAGTAGTCATTAACAGATACAATAAAGCTTTGGCATGGAGATATAAAGGCAACTCGATGTTATATGAATGATATCAGCAACCCCTACTGGCAGAAATTCAGAATAGTGTTGGCATGGATTATATTTAATTCAAACTATTTTATCATTTTCAACTGTGTTTGGGCCTAACCTTTCACAGTTTTCCTCTAGCCCTGCTCCCCCATCTCTGAACACACACTTAGGTGCACATCTCTTTTTTAAAAATTATATTCATGTTTAACTAAAGGTTGGAATTTATTTTTTACGTGATAAATTCTGTATAGTCATTTTCAACATTACCTGACATAGTGGGATAAGAAAGTTACACTCTGTCTGCTGGTTAAGAATTCCTTTTTTCCTCCAATATGCTGTGATATTATTACCTAACTGGAATTTTCCATCTATTTCTCATGATGCAGATAATCATACTGATATGATGGAAGTGGATGGGGATGTTGAAATCCCTCCTAATAAAGCAGTTGTGTTACGGGGCCACGAATCTGAAGTTTTCATCTGTGCCTGGAACCCCGTTAGTGATCTCTTGGCATCAGGGTATGTTTTTCAAAGTAAAATTAAAATGGATTTCTAAAAGTATCTTACTGAAATATTGTGTGTTCTACAAATATATTGCTTACACTTTCCGGTTTTTGTTGTTGCTTGTTTGTGGTCATTTTGCCCTGTAAATCTTTATTTCTTCGTGAAGTAATGTTAGAGTTTTTAAATTACTCCCTCAGGAGTGATTTCGGCATCCCCAAAATGGAGACTGAGAAAAATACTGGAAATGGAAATGCCTGATAGTCTGATTTGTGTTTGCCTCATTAATAATAGGATGTAAATCTGTTGCCTTGATTTCTGTAATGCTTGAGAATATCATGAAAATTTAAAATATGTTGTATACCTTATAGGTCTGGAGACTCAACAGCAAGAATATGGAACCTTAGTGAAAACAGCACGAGTGGCTCCACACAGTTAGTTCTTAGACATTGTATACGAGAAGGAGGGCAAGATGTCCCAAGCAACAAGGATGTGACATCACTAGATTGGAATGTGAGTATCGCTGTGCTGTCCATGGTGGATGTAGTTAGTAACATGCTTAACTTCCCTGAGCCTCAAACTAGTGGCAGGGCATGTCTGTTTGTTAAGGTATTTTTGAATTTCACTAGTAAGAACAGTAGACTAGGAGTCCCTAACCCAAAATGTGTTAAAAGCAAAGACAGGGCAAGGTTCATCTTCCAGCCTCTCAGTTTATCTAGATATAGAATCCTTGCATAACTGGTGGTCCATCACTCTGTACTTCATTCTCATCACATATAAAGTAGGAGTGTATTAATGGTCTTACAAAAATCAAATAGTAAATGAAAACCAATAATAGACACGTACTAGGTTCTCAGTGGGCTTCCCTGATAGCTCAGTTGGTAAAGCCTGAAATGCAGGAGACCCCAGTTCGATTCCTGCGTCAGGAAGATGCCCTGGAGAAGGGAAAGGCTACCTAATTCCAGTATTAATTAAGTTCTTAACTACTAAGTCCTTTGTTAGGGGTACAAGAGAAATCTATGTAATAGAAACATAGTCTTGTTTCTCTCATTTTGCTGTTAATTGATGAAAACTTCATTGCCAGCTCTTTTTAGGAACCGTTAGTCTAAATTACAAGCTTTACTCTAGCTGTAGGACTCTTAAGAATTCTCTTATTCTATATATGATTCAATATCTTTGATTACTTTTACTTACTAGAAAATTTGATTTCACTATTGATAAAGCTTCATCCTTTCAGTTTCAAATATATAATTAACAGCTTTCTTTGCTACCATTCCCACAAGTAATTTGCGGAAAATTAGCATTTTAAAAGTTTCTGTATCTTTTCCTTTATTCCATGTTGTCTTTTTTCTTCCTTGTAACTTTATGTTCATTTTTTTAATACCCTCCCACTCCCCCAACTCTGGTTCTAGTAACTTCTTAGACTGTGTCAGTGTTATAAAGAATTTTAGAGGTCAGCTGTCCTTTCCTTAGCAAGTGGACATCCTTTCCTTCTCTGGTCTCTGTTTTAACAACATTTTGTGGGGCTTTTCAAAGTATCTTCTAAATCTCTTTCCAAGAAATAAGATCTGTCTTTCAAAGTGATTACACTATCTGAAGTTCTTAGTTTCTATGAAATTCTTCCAGAACTCATAGTAAGGCTTATTAGTGTTCTTTTCTGAATTTCCAACAATGTATTTACCCTTTCCCACGTATAAAGTTGAGAATTCTCAACAGTGTCATTTGATTGTAGGGTCAGAACTAAGAATTCCGTTCTTAAAATGGGACCTTACTATATCATAGGCCAAAGGCCTTATACCCTTCTTAGGCTGTTTGGCTCAGAGACCATGTTAATTAAAGTTTACACTGAAAAGGATGGTTAACAAATGATTTGTTGAGTTCGGTGTTTCTGAACTGCAAGTTAAAGCTTTTAAAAGTATAGACTTTTGGAAGATTTATTATTTGCTATGAACTTAAGTCTTCCCCTAGAAAGAGAAAATGTTATTGTTGTTTAATGGCTCATTTCCATGGCTAAAGCAGAAGCCTGTGAGATAGCTGCTCCTGATTATTCTCCTACTTTACTAGTGGTCCATGGTCTAAAACCATTAGTTTAAAGGAGACTTTGCATTGTGCAGTTTGGAAATGAACTTGCGCTATTAGCTTCAACATCGCTCCTTGTTCCTTAGAACTATAGGGGATTTCCAAATCCTAGCAGAACTGAATCTGCATCGCCTACAACCAGCATTTGTTTGTCACTTAACTGTACAGCTAGATGACTGGAGAGGTCTGAAAAGGTGATCTTCCTTTCACATCTCTTGCCAAAAAAAGCATCAGCAAGGCAGGATTTCATTCTGTCTTTCCTGTAATGTTTACTCATCTCAGCAATAGTCTGTGTAATGTACTCTGAAACTTGGATTTCCACAGAATAAGTTGGATCTTAGCAAGTCCTGCCATTGGACCATTATTCAAGGCAAGGCACCATAGGAAATTTTAAGGTTAGAGAAAACGTTAAGGATTCCTCCTCAGAGTAGAGTAGTTCTGGACAGCTATACTCACTTCGTTAGCTATAAAGTCAGCCTACACTCTCTTCTAACTCTTGTTTTTGTGTGTGCATTGCTATTTTTATTGGTACAGGAAAAAATTAACAAAAGAAAGATGTTTAATGTAGTGATATTTAAGAATCTGATCATCTGAAACTATTATTTGGAACACACACAGTTTAGACAGTAAAAGATTTAGAGGGAGGACAATATGAGAACTTCTAACCTTAATGAAACATTTTGGAAGATTTTGATTTTTATTGAATACCTTTATTAAATCATAAGATTAAGATTTTGATGTCCTTTCTAATCCCCCACCTGACCCCCACCTTTAGTCCTAGGCCTTTGTGAGAGTACAGTAAGTAGACCTCAGCCCCTGTAAGAGCGGTGATAATCTTGCTCCCAAGCAGTTACTGCCCTTCCAGGACTGGGGTGTGAGGCCTGCGCCCTGACTGAATGCTGCCAAAATACTAGCTTCACAGCATGAAGGGTGTTCTGGAGGCCTTTTCTCGCACTTTCAAATAGGCAAAGCTGAAGGTCTTGAAGCAGAGAATGTCACAGACCTGCTGTACTTGGGATTAAACATAATATATTCTAATAAAATTTAAATACCCTTTTTGGGTTATATAATTGAAAGAAATGTGTTTCTCCAACAGAGTGAAGGTACACTTCTAGCAACTGGTTCTTATGATGGGTTTGCCAGAATATGGACTAAAGATGGTAAATAAAGCATTTTTTTCCCCACTTGTTTTTACTGTTGATCCAAATTATAAAGCTTAAAGTAATTTTAATGTTTTTCCTTTTGAATTTTAGGTAACCTTGCTAGCACTTTGGGGCAGCATAAAGGCCCCATATTTGCATTAAAATGGAATAAGAAAGGAAATTTCATCCTAAGTGCTGGAGTAGACAAGGTAATTAGCTTCTGTAAAAGTTAATTTGTTAAAGAGTATACTTGAGAGTAATATTCTCTGCTAATCACATAAATAATAAAACATTCATATTTGGGAAATTCACATGTGAATTTATGTTAAGAATAGAAATGCTTTCTTAGATTTTCTGTCAGCTCATTCTTAAATCTGTGCAGATGCCCTTTATTCTTATCTGTGTGACTGCTCTTCATTGTTTTGGAATTTGAGCCATAGTGAAGTCATATATCCAATACTCTTCATCTCTTTTCTGTAGCTTTTAGTTAATCGCATCAGTGAGTATGGCTCTGGAGTGATTTCATGGGAAATCTTAGAGTCAGTCTGTTAGCTGAACTCCTAATGTTTAATTGAAAATGCAGGAAATGCAGGGTCTTTCCAGCTTTCACCTAACATGGCTGGTAAACTTGGGTAGGTTGAAATCATTTGTTATTTCTCCTTCATTTTCTTAAAGTTAATTCCTTTACCACACATCACAGAAAAGATTATTTTATAATATAGGAAAGTACATGCCCATAGTTACCAGTATATTGTCAAAAAGGGAAGTAGGCAAAAAGGAAGAATGTGAAGGTGGCCAGGAATGGGAGGGGAAAGCCTTCTTAGTAGTTACTGCCAATCTACAATACTTAAAGACTCCAAAGTTATAAAATTAGTGATGGGAGGGTATTAGTGAAATTGTGAATATATCCATTCAGATGTGTATGTTATACTTTGATGTAATATAAAAAACATTGTTTTAATTATTGTCAGAATTAAAGCTGCCTTTATTTATAAATGTGAGCTTTAAAAATCTTAATATTGAGAATTAGCTGATTATGATATTAACCAAAAATTTGCCTCCTCAAGCTACTACATAGCAATAAAAATCTGACATTAAATATACTACTACAATGGAGTTTCTTAATCTAATATAATGTTTGGTACTTTGTAGACAACCAGTAATTGTTATTTGAAGTAAGTTGACTGATGAAAAGTCACCAGGGTAGAATTAAACTGCTTAACAGTTTAATTTAAACATCCTTTCCCTGCTCCCAGTGGAATATAGCCTCATTGTACTAAAATGTTAAATGCACTCTGACATTTCATATTGCTTTAATATGATGAGGCATTTAATTTATGTATATATGATAAACTTTTCTTAGCAATATATTTTTCTTTTCTATCTTAGACTACAATTATTTGGGATGCACATACTGGTGAAGCCAAGCAACAATTTCCTTTTCATTCAGGTAAATCTTCACAGTTTACATGAGAACTGTTAGAACTTTTGTCTGTTTTCCTAACTAAACTTCTAATAGCATATAATTCATCTAAAATCTTGAACTATCAAATGTAAGCTTTGTTCCTAATCCTTTGAGGAGTTGATGTTTAGTGGCTTTCAGATAATTAATCATCAGAGGACCATCAAATGTTTTCTGTGAAATGTACCATAAAAAAGCGTTTTCAACCTGGTGCCATTAGAGTTGGTAATATTTAATGGTAAGAACATAGATTTTTGATCCAGGATGTCTAGGTGTGCTTGTGAATCCCACTCCACTTAACAAGCTTCAAGACTGAGAGAGTCATTGAACCTTTCTGAGCCGTATTTTCTCTATCTGTAAATGAGGGATAAAAAATACCGTTTGAGTAAGTGTGTAAGACTAATACATATATATTAAAATAATGCATAAACTCCTACAGATTTAGGTATTGTCATGTTTTATTTTAATTTATGTATCTAAAACAGTCCTCTTGCTTACCTAAAATAAAAATTATAAGGCTTTCCCGATACTGCTGCTGTGGCGCTTCATATATTTTCTTTTAGGAAATAATTTGATACTTAAATCAGATAAATCTGATCTCCAAAATAGTGTGCTGCTTTCTCCATGATATATAGCTGTGCACCAGGGCTTATATCCTGATGTGTAGAGACACCTTGATTTTAGTACCAACACTCTTGTGCATCCTAGAACTTTGTTTCTGCTTTCAGGGGGGATTCTGAGAACAGAAACTGATGTTAAACTGGAACAAGATCCCTAATAATGTTTAGAACAGTAGTTTTAGTACTGCCTGATTTAATTGCATCATGCAAGATTGTGTTGTGGTTGGAAAGAGTTTTAAATTGGAAGCTGAGTTAAGTAATTCTGGTTGTTTTCAAGGCTTTGGTAGTATCCTTTTTATAGTCAGTGGCACAGTGTTACCTTTAAAATTGAAATGCAAAGCTTTTGGCATTTTGCTTTTTTGTATTTCTTTATTTAGTGTGATTCAATAAGTCAAATAAGGCACAAAATGATTTTTCAGTAGTATCTGAGTGGCATAATTTTGCAAGTTTGTGTTAAACAATTCAACCTGATTAAAGCCTACCACATTAATAAGTATTTATTTACACATCAGTATCTGTTTACCTGTTTTAATCCCTTTCCGCCTTTGCTTCGAGTCCTCAACAGATAGAATTCTCTTAGTCCTCTGACCATTCTGCCTAAAGATTTTTCCTACATCCTAGGAGTGATGGAAAATTGAAATAAGTGGGTGTGGCGTTGTTATGAGTTGCTTTATAATGTGTGCCACCTTTGTGTTGGAGGTAATGCTCTTTATACACAATCCCATTTAGTCTTGGCTGCAACCCAGGGGTAGATGATGTAGAAGTCATTTTACAGATAAAAAGCCATTTTACCTGTGATATTCTTTCCTGCCATGTTTTTTTTATTTTTTAAATGGCTTTATTGAGGGGTGTGTGTGTGTGTGTGTGTGTGTCCAGGCCCTCCATATCCTTGCCAGCACTTGGTATATGATCAGTCTTTTTAATTGTATCCCCTGTAATGAGTGTGTAGTGGTGTCTCACTGTGGTTTTATTTGTAGTTCCTAATGATTAATGATGCTAAGCATCTTGTCACGTGTTAATTTATCATCTGTATGTCTTCTTTGGTGACGTATCTTTTTCTTTTGCTTGATATAGAAGTTGAGGTCACTGATTTGAAACCTTTCTACTTTTCTAATGGGGATCTGACATTCAGTGCTATAAATTTACCTCTAACTACTACTTAGTGACATCTCAGAATTTTTCAGATATTGTGATTTCATTCAGTTCAGAATACTTTCTGAAGTAATTTTGATTCGGCATATTAATGAATAATTGGAAAGTTTTTCGAGGTCTTTGTAGCATTGCTTTCTAATTTTTAATAAAAATATTCATTTTATTTTTGACTGCACTAGGTCTTCGTTGCTGTGTGCAGGCTTTTTCTAGTTGTGGAGATTGGGGGTACTCTAGTTACGGGGCCTGGGCTTCTTGTCGCAGAATGCGAGCTCTGTGGTGCACAGGCTTCAGTATTTGAGGCTTGCAGGCTCCAGAGCACAGGCTTTTACTAGTTGTGGCACATGAGCTTTTTACCCTGCAGTATGTGGGATCTTCATGGGCCAGGAATCAAACAAACCCAGTGACCCCTACATTGTAAGGTGGATTCTTAACCACTGGGCTGCCAGCGAAGCCCGCTTTCTAATATAATTCCATTGTTCCTACAAATGTCATGAGGGTCAAGTTGTTTCATAAGGCTGTTCAAATCTTTTATAGCCCTAACTGGTTGTTCTGTCTACTTACACCACCTGTTACTGAGAGAAGGGTATTGAAATCATCAATAATAATTGGAAAACACAGTTTCTAATTTCTTCCCTCAGTTTTTGCTTTATGTATTTTGAAACAGTGCTAATAAGGACATTAACATTTAGGAATGTTGCATCCTCATGTTGAATTGATCCATTTATCATTTTGTTAATGATCCTCTTTTTCTTTTTTTTTTTCATGTTCTGCAATCTACATAATCTGATGTTAATGTAGCCCTTCAAGTTTCTTTTGGTTAGTGTTGGCATGGTATATATACCTCCATACTTTTACATTTGAAGTGTAATTTATATAGGCATTGTTTATTGCTTGTTTACTGAATATCAACCGCTGCCTTTTAATGGTAATTTTTAGGCTCTTTACATTTAATGTGATTATTGATATGATTGCATTTAAATTAATCAAATGTCTATATTTATCTCTTCTTTTCCTGTTTTTCCACTTTCATTTGGATTATATGAATATTTTTATGATTACAGTTTTCTTCCTTTGGTGGGTTATTAACTATAAATCTTTTATTATAGTGGTTGCATCAGGATTTATAGTACACATCTTTAACTTAGCACTATATACTTTCAAGTGATATTTTAAAGAGATTAAATAATAATAATTTTTACTCATAGTTACCATTTCCAGCTGTTCGTTTCTTTGTGTAGGTGCATACACATCTAGTTCATCTAGTTTCATTTATTTTCTGCCCAGACGGCTTTAACATTCCTTATAGTGCAAATCTAATGCTGATGAATTCTTTCTATATATATGAACAAGTCTGTATTTCACTTTCATTATTGAAAGATTTTGTTGTTGTTGAGTATAGAGTTCTGGGGTTGACAGGATATTTTTCTTGCAGTACTTTAAAAAAATATTGCTGTGTTCTCTTATTTACACTTGAACTTATTCCAGTTTTCATCCTTATTGCTCTGTAGTAATTTGTCTTGTTTTATCTGGCTGCTTTTAAGATTTTTCTGCTTATAAGTGATTTTGTACAATTTGAATATGTTGTGCCTTAGTTCAGTTTTCTTTGTTTCTTGACTTTGAAGCTTCTTGGATGTCTTCATACATAGTTTCCTTCAAGTGAAAAAAATTTTTGACCATTATTTTTAAAGAATATTCTACTTCCTCCCCACATTTTTTTTAACTTGAAGTTTTGAGTGTGTTTATTAGTCTGCTTGATTTCCCTTAATACTCTTCATTTTTTATCCAGTACTTTTTTCGGGTGTGCTCAGTCATGTCCAACTCTCTGACACCATGGACTGGATAGCCCACCAGGCTTCGAAAGGGCAAGGGTACTGGAACGGGTTGCCGTTTTGAACCCACATCTCTTTTACGTCTCCTGCAGTAGCAGGTGGATTCTTTACCACTAGCGCCACCTGAGAAGTGGGATAATTTCTATGCTGTTTTTCAGGTTTACACTCCTTTTCTTCTAGTTATTTGTGAACTTTGTTCTGGCACATTGTTAAATTACCTGGAAATGGTCTGATCCTTTGGGTCACGCTTATGAAACTTGTTAAATGTCAGGGAAACAGTGCTCAGTGTAGAGCTAATTATTTCCTGGTACTGAGGCAAGAACCTAGATGTACTCAAACCAGTGTTCCCTGAATCAAAAGGTTTTCTAGCCTGCTGCACGTTTCCAGTCTTCTTTCTTCTAATCCTTTTCAGTTCTTCTTTCCCAAGGCTCAGCTAGTACTTATGCTGATTAGTATAGCTAACTGTGTGAGTTGGGCCCGCTGCAGGTCTTCAGAATTCTGTCTGCCTAGCTCTCTCCTTTCTTGTGCTATGAATTCTAGCTGCCTGTGGCTCTCTAGATTCTGAGCTTTATCTCTTCCCCTCAGGAATTTCATTAATCTCTTCCTTAGGGAAATTCCTCTTCCATGGGCCAAGATCTGGACATTTTTCCAAATCATATATGAGCAGTTAAAGGCACATTGTTGGTTGATTTCCTTCTCTGAAGAACCACTGTCCTTTGTTGTCTCGTACCCAGAGTCTTCCCTGGTGGCTCAGATGGTAAAAAAAATCCTTTTGCAATGCAGGAGACCCAGGTTTGATCCCTGGGTCAGGAAGATGCTCTGGAAAAGGCAGTGGTCACCCACTCTAGTCTTCTTGTCTGGAGAATTCCATGGATAGAGGAGCCTGGCAGGCTGTGGTCTGTGGAATCTCAAATAGTCGGACACAACTGAGCACCTAACGCGAGCACTAACCCAGAGTCTTGTACTGTTATTTCGTACATTTTGTAAGTGTTTGGCTATTTTGGGCAGGAGGTAAATTTCTTTCCTGTTACCCCATCTTGACCAGAAATAGAAGTCTACCATGCTTTTAAAATTACCATATTCTAATTCCTATACTGTATTTTCATCCATATACTCTTAAATAAAGCATAAATCATGGTTATAGATGAATTAACCATTTCATGTTCATTAGGATAGCTATAAAAAATAAGTGTTCATAATGATGTGGAGAAATTAGAATCCTTATACTTTGTTAGTAGGTATGTAAAATGGTACATTTGTGGAAAAGAATATGACAGTTCCTCAAAAAGCTAAACATAGAATTACCATATGACCCAGCAGTTCTCCTCCTAGGTAATTGAATTGAAGGCAGGAACTTGAATGAATTCATAGCAGTATTTATAGCATTGTTCACAGTAGCCAAAGGGTGAGAACAGCACACTGTCCATGAGCAGATGAGTGGATGAACAGAATGAGGTCTCTATATACATGGATTATTATTCAGCCATTAAAAAAAATGGATTTCTGATACATGCTGCAACACCGGAGAACTTGTATACCTTATGCTAAGTGAAGTAAATCAGACATAACTGTAAAAGTAACGATTACAGAGGCTGGGAGGAGGGCGAAATGGAGAGTTGTTGCTTAATGGTTACAGAATTTCTGTTTGGGGTGATGCAGAACTTTGAAAATAGTGGTGATGATTGTACAGTATTGTGAATGTAATTGATACAGCTGAATTGTACACTTAATTAAATGACAAATTTCATGTTATGTATGACCACAATATTTTAAAACTAATGTAATATGCTAAAAGCCATTGAATTGCACACTTTAAATGGATGAAATGTATGATACATGAATTATATCTCAGTGAAGCTGTTTTTTTGAAAAAGGCAAATGAATATTAAATGCCTTTTCCCCTTCCCTCATAGGTTTATTTATTACCTTTCTGGATTATGAAAGATACATGGGTTAACAAAAAATAAATCAGAATTGGAGGACACAGAGATTAAATCTTAGTTCCAGGGCTTTTTTCTTTTTTTGCTGCACCTTGCAACTTGCAGGATCCTTGTTCCTCAACCAAGGATCAGACTCATGCCCCCTGCAGTGAAAGAGCAGAGTGCTAACCACTGGACCATCAGGGAATTCCAGCTCCAGGAATTTAGAAGATTGTGTACCCTCGGCCAATAACTTTTCTTAGCCTTTTTCATCATATGAAAAATGAAACCAATAATAGTAAATATACCTCTCATGTATTACCTACATAAAAATATATTTTATGTTAAAGATGTGTCTCTATCCTGAAGGACTTATATTACCTAGAGTTATTTTTAAATTTTAGGAATAAAATATAAAGTAAGGCAGTATGGGTTCTTAGATCACACCAATCTATAATCATTGTATCTTATGAGCCAAGCATATCACAGAACATTAATCATACAACTCATGTCTTAGCATTCTCCAGCTTCCTTCAGTTATCTTTACCTGGTTATACACTTAGTTTTTGTTTTGGTTTGGACCTAATAGTGTATTTGTTTAAATACTGTTTCTGATTTTCTCAGCCACCTATCTAACATTTTCAGATGATGCACTATCAGATTGATACCCTGGTGGAGCACAACAGATACTTGGCCTTCTTCACAGCGTTTTATTATATAACTTTTAATTGTTCTTTAAATTATTTACATTTTTGGCACACACACACCCCCATACACACAATTATTTTTGGGGGGTGTTTGCACTGGGTCTTTGTTGCTACACGCAGGCATTCTCTGGTCGCAGCGAATAGGAGCCACTCCTCGTTGTGGTGTGTGAGCTTCTCATTGCAGTGGCTTCTCTTCTTTGCAGAGCACAGGCTCAGTAGTTGTGGTACAAGGGCCTGGTTGCACCGCAACCTGTGAAATTTGCCCAAACCAGGGATCGAACTCGTGTCCCCTGCATTGGCAGGCAAACCCTTATCTACTGTGCCACCAGGGAAGTCCTTTCCCCCACTTCTTAACACTATAATAAATTATCATATAAGCATTTTGTTAAAATTATTTTTCAAAATTGTATCGTAATAATATTTAATGTCAAAATGAAGGTGTAGTTACTGACTCCAATTCCAAATCACAAAGACAAAATCTAAACCAGGTAATTCAAGAAAGGGAACATAATATAAGGAAACTCTAGCAGAAGTCTTACAAGAGTGAAGAATAGAGAAGTAGGAGGTAACTCAGAGTTTAACAACTGCAGTAAACCTAAGACTGTAGAGAAAATGATAGGATCCAACTACCCAGTGGAAATGGTGTCTTTAGAGAATAGGCTCCCTGGCGAGAGCAGGCACCATGGAGCAATCAGAGTCACTGCCAAAGACCCAGTCTTAAAGAGAGAGGACCACAGAGTTGCCTGTCTGCCCTCTTTCTCCTGACCTTAGACTTCTGACAGTTTCTTCCACTTAATGAGCCCATCTAGGGTACTGCAGGCATGGAGACCTGCAATATGTCATGTCCTGGTGGCAAAGAAGGGCAGGGCAGAGCGAGGTGAGGAGTGGGCTGAAGATAAGCTCACAGAGGAACGGTTGTCTACATTGCTCTAAGAGGTTGTGGTGCACATGAACAACAGCATACCAGACATCGTGCTGATCAAAGTGGGCCAGTGTTTTTATTCACTGACTTAGTTGGATTCTCCCAGAAGCAGGCTGGGAAAGAGGAAAGGAGCCAAGGAAGGGAACAGTTCTGGTGACAAAGGTCTAGGGTCAACCTAATTCATGCAGGGCTCTGAAGTGTTTGTTATATATCGGGATTTTCCTTGTCTTGCCAAGCAAGCTTCATTTTTGATTCTCACCTTTTCCCCCAACCACCTACTGCCTGCTCTAAATGCAGTGTTTGGTATGCTTCTATTGCTTAACCCAGTTACTTGCTATCATTACCTTAATCTGCATTGCTAATTATAGAGAAGCTTTGCACTTTGCAACAGGGGAAAATGAGAAAGGAAAGAATCTTTAATCATATCTGAGCTAAAGTATTAAATGCCAGCCAGCTTTTGAACTTCTGAGGTTTTAAATTCAGTGATGTAGAATTTAAGATATATTTGACAAGAATCAGTTAGAAGCAAAATGTATTTGCCAATCATGTAATACTCCCATTTATCGGTTAAGTAGATAGTGGAAATGGTACTTACTTAGTGTAACATTTGTCTCACTTGTAATTTACAAAGTACTTTCATACACGTTATCTAACTTGATGTTCACAATATCCTTGAGTACTAAGTGTAAAGGTTTTTATCCCCATTTTTTAGCAGAGAGAAATAGCGTGAGAGCTGACTTGCTTATAAGGGCCCATTAGTTAGGGAATAGCAAAACAAGGCTTCTTATCCATTGAACACTCACAGAATTTTAGAAACAAAAGGAAATGTAGCATCACATTTAATTTTATTCTTTTAGAAATGAGGTACCAAGAGTCTAGTGCTAGTAATTTACAGAGCAAACTCTCAGGAACCCTCATCTCCTGGTTACCAGGCCAGTATACTTTCTATTAGGCTGTGTCTCACAGAGACAACCAAACTGAAATGTATTAATATTTGCGATATTTAAGTACCATAATCTTAAAAATTCTATTAATATAAAAAGAATAAAGCAAATCATTTAAGTTCTTAATGTCCAGCAATGTTTTAAAACTAAAGCACCCAGATTTCAGTACGTGTGGAATGAATACAAACCTGGCCTTTTTTCCTTTGCAGCACCAGCATTGGATGTTGACTGGCAGAGCAACAACACTTTCGCTTCTTGTAGTACAGATATGTGCATTCATGTCTGTAAATTAGGACAAGACAGACCTATTAAAACATTCCAGGGACACACGGTGAGAAACTTTTTTCTCCCTCCTTTAAAGCAATTATGATGAATAAGTAATGTTTCAGTGGTTTTGAAGTATGTGTTTAATACCCAAAGAACAACCAAGTCTATGAAATGAAAATGTGAATGTTTACTGTTATTTTTAGAATGAAGTAAATGCTATCAAATGGGACCCAACTGGCAATCTCCTGGCATCCTGTTCTGATGACATGACCTTGAAGGTAATTCAGATAGGAGGGAGGAAGGGGGCTGAGGAGTTATACAGTGTGGCTGCGCTGGCCATTCTCAGAATGTGCCTCTTGTAGTTGGGAATTATGATACTAAGATTTGTGTTATTATAAATTGCCTTTGCTAGTAATGAGTCATATTTTGGTACAATGAAAGGTTATTTGCTCATGTAAAGATCTGACTCACAGGTAATTAATGAAGATCTTTGTAGGATTCATGGATTTGACTGATATTCTGAGCAGTGTATTAATTGGGTTTTTGCTGTGGTGTGGATATATATCACCTTTGCTCGGAAACTGATGTGTAGTGGATATATAGCTTAATCGGTGAATGAGCATAGTTGACATGTCAGAATTCACATCTCAATATGAGTTTACATTTTTCTTGTTTTATAACTAAAAGCAAAAACTAACACCTAGCCCCTGTGTATATCACATACCAGAATTAAGGGGTGAGAAAAGCTTTTTGAGATAAAGAAAAATATAATAATCTTCAAAATTAATGAAGCTTGAGCTGTATGCTTCATCAAATTAGCTCTACTAAAAATAATTTACCTTTGACTTTACAATGCCACTGCCTACAAACGTGATAACCTTCATAGGATAATCATGAAGGAAAACTGCTTTTCCTCTTCCCATGAACAGATTAAATGTAACCTTGGTAACCTGGTGGGGGTTTTTTCCTTAAATACCAGCTATGCTTTTAGTTAGGTTTTCTCAAGTCTGGACTCCTCTGTAAGCATTGCTGATAAAAATGCTTTTCTTCACACTTGCATTTGCGAGATTACTTTGCAAGTGTGTGCGTGCGTGCATGTGCACACACCTGCTCACTCAGTCATGTGTGAGGACCACAGCCCACCAGCCTCCTCTGTGGAATTTTCCAGGCAAGAATACTGGGGTGAGTTACCATTGCCTACTCCAGGGATCAAACCCACATCTCTGCATCTCCTGCATGGGCAGGCAGATTATTTACCACTGTGCCACCTGGCACCCTTGCATGCACATACGTTATGCTTATAAAATGAATAAAGGGCAAAAAACTTCTTTGGGAGCAGAGTGTGGTACATACAAGGAAATGAAAGAAGGCCAGTGGCTACTCTCAGCTACTGATTTGCAGTTCAAGAGATATGTTTGAATTAGAAAGTGTTAGAGAGTTTTGTTGTTGTTGTTCCAAGAATAATAAAAGGTCATAGAATTTTAAAGCAGAAGCTATAAGGATGGATAATGTCTAGTGAAGCCATACTTTGAGAAGAAGGAACAGCAGATAAATGAGAAGATTATGCTTCGCTTGGATAGTGCCTTTGAGTCATGCAAGTGGAAGTGCCAGGTTGGTCTGAGGCTCAGAGAAGAACTCAAAGTTTGATGTAACTATTCGGGAATCCTCAATAGATGGATGGTCATTCAAAGCCATGGGCGTGGACAAAATTGTGTAGGTAAAAAGTATCAAGTAAAAGAAGAAGAAAGCTTTAAAAGTCTTAAACTCTGTAATATTTACCTGCTTTAAGAAGAATCAGGTTCCAAGAGAAAACCTAGCAGGAATGACTTCAGTGGAAATAGTATGTATGTGTAGAGAAGAATATTTCAAGGAGGTGTTGAAGAGAATGGTCAGTAATATCAGTGCTATTGAAAGCTGGCATGAAATACGTTTTGGAAACTTATCTTTTGCACATATTTACATGGAGTTATGTATACCTAGGATACAAAACCGGAGAAGGCAATGGCACCCCACTCCAGTACTCTTGCCTGGAAAATCCCATGGGCAGAGGAGCCTGGTAGGCTTCAGTCCATGGGGTCGCTAAGAGTCGGACACGACTGAGCAACTTCACTTTCATCTTTCACTTCCATGCATTGGAGAAGGAAATGGCAACCCACTCCATTGTTCTTGCCTGGAGAATCCCTGGGACGGGGGAACCTGGTGGGCTGCCGTCTGTGGGGTTGCACAGAGTCAGACACAACTGAAGCGACTTAGCAGAATACAGAACATTATGATACTGTTTCGTTATCTCAGTTTCATTGCAGAAGTGTGAAATCCCAGCTGATTTTTGTTTCTTTGTTGGCACTTGTGTTTGGTGTATGTTTGTTTTGGGCAAGATTTTCCATCTTGTCTTTATTGAGTGATTTTGTCAGAAATACTGTTGATACAGGTTTCTCTTAACTTTTGCTCAAAAACAGTACGAGTTTTTAATCTGTATTGCATAATAAACATGTTTTCAACTTGAGAAAAGTGTTTTCTGCTTACCATTTTAACTTTAATTATTGCTTTTTTAATGGTTTTTTTCTATATGGACCATTTAAAATTTCTAAATCTTATTATGGTGAGAACAGATGAGATCTACCTTTTAACAGATTTTAAAATGTACTATACAGTATTGTTATCTAAACACAGTGTTGTATGGCAGATCTCCTCTAGGGTTGAAATTTTATACTTTTTGAGTAGCAGCCCACCTCCACCACAACTCCTTACAACCACCATTCTTTTTTTCTTTTCCATTATTGTTTATTATAGGATATTGAGTATGATTTCTGTGCTATATACTATATAGGACCTTACTGTTTATCCCCGCCATTCTTTTTTCTTGCTTTTATGAGTTTGATTCTTAGATACCTCATGTAAATGGAATCATGCAATGTTTGTTTTTAAAATGTATCCATGTTGTCCTGTTGAATACTGCAGGATTTCGTTATACGTTCAGTCTGAATGTGCTCCACTGTGTGCACGCCCATCTTCTTCTTTTCCCACTCACCCATTGTTGGACTCTTAGGCTGTTTCTATATTTTGGCTTTTCTGAAGAATGCTGCAGTGAACATGGGAGTACAGATACCACCTCAAGAGCCTGGTTTCATTTTATATGTTTTATATATATGTAGCCAGATGTGGAATTGCTGGTTCATATGGGGATAGTTGCTAAAATTTGAGGGAGAACCTCCATACTGGTTTTCATCATGGCTGCACCATTTTGTATTCATTTATCAGCAGTTTATAAGGGTTCCAAGTTCTCTATATTCTTGACAAAATTTTTAAAATTTATGGTAGCCATCTAACAGTTGTGAAGTGATATCTCATTGTAGTTTTGATTTGCTTTTCCCTGATTATCCGTGCCATTGAGCATCTCATCATATAACCTGTTGGCCATTTGTATGTCGATTTGGAAGGAATGTCAAGTCCTTTGTCCATTTTAAAATTAGTATTTTGCTTTTGAGTTGTAGGATTTCCTTACATATTTTGAAAGTTATTGGATATATGGGTTGCAGTATTTTCTCTCATTCCATAGGTTGTTGCCTTTTTACTTTATTGATTGTTTTCTTTGCTGTGCAGAAACGTTGTAATTGTATGTAGTCCCTCTTGCCTTTTTTTGTGTGTGCTTTTATTGCCTATCCTTTGGTGTCAACATGAATCATACTGTATTATCTGTATATTCCTTATCAACTTTCCCTTCCCCATTGCCATATAGTTCCTAATTCTGAATTCTAAGAGGAACTTATAATGTATATCTTTATTTTTAAAGGATAGCATAAAAACGAATGCCTTAAATATTGTAGCATCATTACCAAGGAAATTACTGAATGTTTATATTTGTACCATCTGAAGCTTTCAAAAATAATCTTAGAACTACAATTTATTGAATCCTGAAGCCTCACAATACTGATTATTAGAATGAACTTGAAGCTATTTTGTCATTTTTAAAAAACAAATATTAAATAAATTCTACTACATTTTAATTTCTTTGCATATATTCTCTTGATCTCTATAATTATTGTTATGGTTATGCCACATATTTTGGACTGGCTAGATCATATTATAAATGTATCCTTTGTATGGAAAGCTAATTTACACACACTTTTTGTTTAGATATGGAGTATGAAACAAGACAACTGTGTCCATGATTTGCAAGCACATAATAAAGAAATTTATACTATCAAATGGAGTCCAACAGGGCCAGGGACAAGCAATCCAAATGCCAACCTTATGTTAGCAAGGTAACATTTCTGTTTTGCTTTTCCTTTATGAGTCTTTTACAAAAAGAAAATTCTTACATTATGGCAGAAAATTAGGAAAATTCAGTAAATTGGGAATGTGTCCTGCAAGGAGTATTTTTTAAATGGGAACACTTAGACATTTTATTATTTCAGCTCATAATGGATTTTGTTTATGGAGATGTCAAATATTTACTGATAATATCAAATATTGATTAAAACCTATGTAACTGAGGCATGACGCAATAAAGTTTTTTCAGCATCAAAATAAATAATAAGTGTATATTCAAAGTAGTGTTTCGTGAATCAATATAAAGGAGTTAAAGAATAAAGAAATATAGTAAATTAGCTTATTTATGTTTTCCAATTTACAGATGTGGAGATGCCCTTAATGGAAGCTGCCTCTTCTCCTTTTAGCTTTGTTTCCAGAGCACTTTCTTCCTAACAGCACAGTCTACTTCTCATAAGGAATTTGTGGCTAGCTATAAGGAAAGACGGTCATTGTAGTTTGGGGGTGGGGCTGGGAATTTCATTACTTATAAAATCTTTTTTTTTTTTTCCTTCTTTGTCAGTGCATCCTTTGATTCTACTGTTAGATTATGGGATGTAGACCGAGGAATTTGCATCCATACTTTGACAAAACACCAAGAGCCTGTGTACAGTGTAGCTTTCAGTCCTGATGGCAGGTATCTGGCGAGTGGTTCTTTTGACAAGTGTGTGCACATCTGGAACACACAGGTATGTCTGGGTTATTTGAAGAGTCACATATCTTTATATGAGTAAGAAGTGCTTGTCTAAACAAATTTTTTTTCCCCAGTTTTGATTGTCATTCCTTTTGTGTTATTCATTCAGTTCTTAGCTTTTAAGTGAGTATTTTTTGGTGGCATTTTTTATAGCTTAGTAAAGATCAAAACCATCTGAAGTGAGATTTTCATAATATTGACCAAAATTTAGAAATAAATTTAAATTCTTTATTTTTTAAACAGTTTTTCAGACATAAAGTATGAGAATTTAAGATGCATTTATTTAGATAAATGATGTAATTTCTTTATTTTCTAAAAGAATTATCTTTGAAGAGGGTATATATGAGCAGTTAAAAAAATGTACTAAAGGACAGGATTTTATGATTCAATACAAAATTTATCAGAGAGAAACTTAAAACTATATACTACATTTCTAGGGACAATGCTACAGAGATCTTTTCTTAAAAATGGAGAAAACAGTTCTGTTGCTTTCATTCTTTTTCGTCTTTTCAGTGTTTTAGTTTTTACGTGCCATATACTGTTCTCTTCAGTAACAGTTACGTGACTCTACCTGTCCCTGCAGTATTGGTTTAATTTTAATGAGTGTTACTTTGGAAGTCTCCCTATTAAGGCTCTCTTTCTCCCTTTAGTAGAGCTTTGTAATTTCTTCATAAAGATCTTTTATTAAAAATCTATTCTGAGGTGCCTTACATATTTTATTGTTACTATGTATAGCATCTTTTTGGAGAAGGCAATGGCACCCCACTCTGGTACTCTTGCCTGGAAAATCCCAGGACGGAGGAGCCTGGTAGGCTGCAGTCCATGGGGTCACTGAGAGTCGGACATGACTGAGCGACTTCACTTTTACTTTTCACCTTCATGCATTGGAGAAGGAAATGGCAACCCACTCCAGTGTTCTTGCCTGGAGAATCCCAGGGACGGGGGAGTCTAGTGGGCTGCCGTGTATGGGGTCGCACAGAGTTGGACGCGACTAAAGCGACTTAGCAGCAGCATAGTATCTTTTAAAACATGTGTTCATTTTACTTACTGATGGTTACTCATGTTTGGAACATTACAGATTTTGGCATGTTGATGTTGACTTTGTTGACTTCATCAACCCTGCTGAGCTCTCTAATCTTAATTATTTCCCGGCTTGGCGGGATCTTAGTTCCCGAAAGTACTGAGTCCTAACCATTGAACTACCAGAAAAGTCCCAGTCTTTCTGTTTTGACTGAATAGCAGAGACTTCATAGATAATCTGCCTTTTGTATTATTTTCTGTCACTCATTTTCTCCATTTTGAGTAAATTAATTTAAAATAAAATTTGGGTAGAGAACAGTAGAATTCTAAGGGAAGGTGCTGTTAGACTTTTAAAGACATTTGAACAGCTATCCATACTGTTTTGTTGTTTCACTATTGTGTATCAAAATGTCATTTTTTTTTCAAGTTTGAAAATAATAAAATGCATCTTGTGAGATTTCAGTGCAGGAAAAAGTCTTTTTTTTTTTTTTGTCATATACATATGTGATATATATGTGTGTGTGTAGTTTGTTTTTTTTCCTTCCCATTACTTGGTTGATATGTTACCTAATCATTTGACAGATAAATTCTTAATAGTCTGGTCTGATCATAGATTTGAGTAAATGCTAAGAATTCTTTGGCAGTTTTATTGTAGATAGCTCTTGCTTATTGACCATGCTGTTTGGGTTCAATTATAGCCTAAGTGAAGCTTAGAAATTGGTAAGTACTATTGAAGGAAAGTGTTGGTTCTTTTTTAAAGCCCACAGTTGACTCTCTATAGATTTACTCTGTACGTGAGCTTATTTTAGATTTTGTTGATGCCACTCCTTTGCCTCCTAATTAATTGTAGATATATTTAAGGCCTGCTATACTCATACTTTTTCATTAATCTCTTAAATTGTGAGAAATTTTAGATAAGAGGGAAAAAACAGTAGAGCTCTCCCAATGTGATCAACTGTATCCATGCATCTGTGGTTTCTGCAGTGTTTCCAGACTGACTTTGGATAGGAAAACAAGGAAAAATGGTCTCCCAGCTTAGTGATTAACTTAGGGCTGGCTCTGTCAGACAGTGTTTACAAGATATGTGTCTTGCTGCCATGTCGTTTTTAGGTAGTTCTGATACCTGTAGTTTGAATTTTGTAGGTCACCATGAAGCTGAGACATACTTTCCTTATTTGTCAGGACAGAACACCAAAAGCATGTTTTCCAGTTTCTCATACAGAACCTCTTACCTTTGACCTGTTTAATGACTTGTTTCCTAAGAGAATCTATTTTTGTACTGAGTTTTAATTATTGAATGGCAGCTGAATGATTTTGATTACCATTACCAAAGGAATAAAGTAATTGAGCCGTAAACTGTATGTGTGTGAATGATCTGTTAACAGAGAGCAGGCATGTGTGTGTGTGTGTGTGTGTGTGTGTGTGTGAATGATCTGTTGAGAGCAGGCGTGTGTGTATGTGTGAATGATCTGTTGAGAGCAGGCTAGTGCTACCATTTTGTGAAAGGATTATCATATTACATTTCTGGTATTTCAGAACTTGTGTTTGAAGTTGAAGCTAAATCTTGCATTGGATTGCTGGAAATAAAGCTGTATGATATTTTGACCTCAGCATTTGAACATACATAATACTTTATCATTTTTAAGATTCTGCTTCTCATTATTTTAGACAGGTGCTCTAGTTCACAGCTATAGGGGAACAGGTGGGATTTTTGAAGTTTGTTGGAATGCGGCAGGAGACAAGGTTGGAGCCAGTGCATCAGATGGTTCAGTAAGTACAATGAAGCCTTCCAGAGGGGCAGATGCGTGTGTGTGAGAGGGCGCAGTGGAGTACAATGAAGCCTTCCAGAGGGGTAGATGTGTGTGTGTGAGAGAAGGCACAGTGGATAAACGCGGCTTGTGCTGGTGGTGACTGCCAAAGTGTTCTTTATAAAATAAATTTTATGATATGGGTATTGATCTTTTTTACTGAAGACTCTGTGCTTTTCATACTCGTTTCATTCAAATAGTGTAAATATAATTTAGGGTATCTTGGCCAGAGTGCCTTCAAGATCAAGAAATGGACTGTAGAACTTCATCAGTGAAATTAAGTATAGCACGATATCTCTGTGAGAGAGATTTGAATTTTTAATGCCTATTTTTAAGCTTCTTTTCTTGTAGAAGGTTGCTGGTAGCCCAGGGAAGGGGGGAATAGAGGCACTGAGGGGTCTACATTGAGGAATGCATGATACCAAGAGGCTTTCAGGGCGAGGCTGGCAATGCCTTTACAGAAATACTCATTGTGGCTTCCAAAGTTCTGAAAGCAAAGGGAAGATGGAAAGAGTATAGCCATTAGCTGTTTACTGAAGCGATACCTTAATATAATCTGTAGTATCTTTCATTAAAATTGAAGGCATATCATAAAAAACAGTCTATTTTGAATGTATTTATTTCTACTTTTTAATTAACAGAAAGCAGATCTTAAAAATTTTAGCCATGGTTCTTCTGTAGTGCGAGCCCATGATTATTTCCTCCATCTTCTTTCACATAGTTTATCTGGTTGTTTATATCCATTGCTGTGATTACTTTTGTTTTATCAGTTTCATGAACTTGGAACTAAGAAATAGATTCCAAACTGTACTATAAAAAAGTTAAAAATGTACAATGAAATTCTTTACACACTGGTTGATTATTTTAATTTCTTACAGGTTTGTGTATTAGACCTTCGGAAATAGCGCTACTAGTTGGAAGCCATGGACCGACTATGAATGTGTATATAGCCAAAATGACTGTCCCCGACCCAAGTACTGCTATAGTCCCACTTGAACCATGGCCAGTCCACTACAGCCAAATCTAAGAGAAATATATACAAACAGTGTATATAAACAAAATTGCACCCTGAAGATGACAGAATTTTGTCACAGCTTGTGAATTCTGTTCACCAAGTGCTGGAATCAAATCTGCTGTGCCCCTAAAATAGCATTTAGAAGTTTTGGATATGAAAAACAGAAGAGAGAAAAAATATGCGTTATAAAAGCAGCCCATACATGTACCAGTTTTTGGATACTAATGACAGCCTTGTTTATCCCCTTTGAATCAGCAGACACCATGGATTATATTCTTTTTTCCCTTCAGTAGTTTAGCAGTTTGTATGTACAGAGAAAACGGACTTACAAAAACTTGCAGCAGTAGTTTGTTCTTGCTTTTAAACTTTTTTTGGTTTAGTTTATGGATGCATGAAGTAAGGGAGTGAATCAGTTTCTTGTTTATATTTTTTTTCACCTTTTAAACAAAAAAATTCTTAAAAATATTTTAATGCATTCTTTTGAAGAGATAGATGTTTGGTACATTTATGGCTCCCAGAGCATATATTCAATTGGTGCATGTTGTAGACGGGGAAATTGGAAATTAAATGGAACTATATGACTTTGGTCATGTCAATCTGTAAGACACATCAGTAAAAGGGTATTATGCTCTGTTTTTTGTTTTTGCTTTTGCTTTGTTTTTCTGTTGTGGGGTTTTTCTGTTTTGTTTGTTTTTTTGGTGATGTGGCTTAAATGCAATAGTTTCTTTTTTTGGGACATATTTCTGCCAATTAAAGACTAGAAGGGCACAAAAATTTTTTTAATACCAGAGAGAAGATGCATAAAAATATCTTCTGATGTTTTGTAGCCATAACTAAATTATGGTTAAAAATGTGCACTATTGTGAAAAGGAGCAAAGTAGGTTTGGGTTTTTTTGTTGTTTGTTTGTTTCTTTTACTTTGTTTTTTTAAGAGATTAAAATGTTTCTGGATAAGGAGTAGCTTCTCCAAAGTGTCCATCATTCTGTTGTAGAAGCTTAAATATGTAATGTAACCAAACTCCAGTATTAAAAATCTCTCATGTTATTTTTCTTTATACAAAGCAAGATAACGGCATATAACACTGCCATTACATGGCAAAATGTTTGCTACCTTAGTTTAAAAACAATCTTTAAAACAAAAGACTTGCTTCAAGGTGTTCTTAAATAGCAGTGATTCAAAAATTTTAAAAAAAGGTATAATTGCACTAACCTCCCGGCTGCTCTAATTCTGCGTTTGTGGTACTTGTGACTACATTTTCTCAAATATAGATAGATTTAAGCTGCTATGTTTTGTTTTTTTAGTAATCACTACTATATCATGTCTTTTACTCTGTTTATAATATCATGTATTTTCTTAAAGGTATAGGTATCAGATCAAACCTCCTCTTGTGCTCATGCAACTAAAAGCTAAAATATACAGAATTTACAAATGATAGCATGGGGCTATGTTTATATGTGTGATTAACAGGGTTTGTCATGATTAATGTAATAATTCAGAAGTGTCAGTTTTGAAGAGAATAGTTGTCAAATTTAATATCGCAAAAATTTTAATTAAGGAATATCATTTATTATCAAGCTTAGCAAATTTATAACACTATTTCTGTCACTAATTATTTGAAGCTTTTACTGCTAAAATTTTAACCTATGTTTTAAGTAGAAACTGATTTAACCCTAGTAATGCAGCTTTGATTTTCAGCATTTGTTGTTTTGCTATTTTTACAAAACAGCATTGATTGAAGCAAGTCTTGGTTTTACTAAGGTAGGATAGCATTTGCTATTGGTAAAGAGAATAAATACACTTAATTTCACAATACATTGTTACATGTACCCCAGTTGTTGCTAGTGGGGTCTAAGATACTGTAATAATATTTTTTAAAATTTACATCCAGAGAGGCAGTCATTCATGATGGTTTTGTGCCAGCTGTTTTTAGGGTTTTGGATCACATTATAGTTATTTAGAACTATTACCCTGTGACTTACGTAGGAAACCTAATATGCTGAGTATCTGGCACTTGAAATCCTGCTTTTATCGCTGGAGGTCCACATCTGTGGTTGACCTCTGTTGTTGTTTTAAAAAAAATAAATAAAAATTTAAAAATCTGTGCAATAATTTTTAAATGTGCTCCCAGGAATAGACACAAATGTTTTGAGTATGTTTAAGCTGCATTTTCCTTTAGTGATGCATTTGTCAATTGCACTGAATTTAAATCTGAAAGTCAGAGGTGGTTATTGATAGTACTTTTTGTATTTTGATATGGACAATTTATTCATTTGCATACAGTTATTGACCTTTTTTCCCCAGCTGATTAAAGATAGTCACGAAGTTCTGCAGTATAGCTGCCAAAATCGACAGCTACATGTTTATGGTGTTGTCATCGTCTCTGTGTTTTTTGTTTGTTTGTTTGTTTGATCTTTAGGTATTTTACTTAAGCATAATAGCCACAGTAGGGCATATAAAAGATTATAAATACAGAGCTTTATTATCCTGAAGTCTTGGGTCTTTTAAGTATAAACTGTCAGAAAGGTATCCATTTTGTAGGCTTGGGTTCTTTGTGAGCATACAGTTATTTCTTTTTTGCTGCTGTTCTCAACATCATCATTGCCTGCTGATGTGCCACGATGCTGCTCCAGTAGACAAAAGTAAGATTGCCTCTAATTTGAGCAGTAACATGATTATAAGAGACCAAGTTTCACAGCCTGTAAAGTTCTATATTTGAGGTTCTTGCTTATTTTTTCCTTCCTTTTTTTTTTTTTTCTTTTTGCCCCCTCTAAGAACTTATCTGAAGATCTATTGATTCCAGTAGATTTTCTGTGGTGTTCATTATATGTCATTGTTGTATAGGCTACTGTAAGACACTTACAAGGAAAAATAGAAAGGAAAACTTAAATGAATAGAATACTTACTGATTAAAATAGAGTAAAGAAAGAGCAGCTGTCATTCTTGAACATCATAAAGGAATATCTTTTTTCTTCTTCATGTAGGATATCCCGTAAATTCTTATCTTTGTTCCATTCCCGGTTTACTGTCATTGATCGGGTACCATCATTAACTTTGACGTGACTTTTAGAAGTGATAACTTTTAATTTCCTGATAGGTCTTAGGGTGTACTGAATTCTGTTTTAATTAATTATTCTCTAGGTAAGTATGTTTTAGGATTAAACACCTTTTACAGATACTGAAAGTGCCTCCTTTTGTGGTGTAAAAAACAAATTATGGTGCAAAAAGTAATCATTAGATTGAATTACATGAAGGTTTTTTGCTTTTTGACATATAGAAATGTCAAGAGAAAGGCCAAAGATTTGTACTTTTTCACTTAACTTATAAAGCACTCCTTTTTTCCTTAAACTTACTTCTGTCAAATTAGATTTAATGAGAGAGTACTATTTTTAAGGAGCTATCTGTTTATGTAGAATGATTTTGTTAAGAGTTATGTAAACTATTACTGAATAGAGGCCTGAAGAGGAGTATGCATTTTTGCTGTTTAAAGGAATCAGAAATGACTATTCTTATGTCAGCAAAGATGTTAAGTTTTACTAGATAAGCAGAAAAAATAAATCTCAAATGCAGTGCTATTTACTCTTTTCAAAACAGTTTTCATTTTCTTAAGCACATTGTACATTTCTGTAGAACCTGCATTTTTTTCTCGCATGCTAAAAACGGTACTTGCATTTGGTGAATTACTGTTGACAGTTTCCACAGAAATCCTGTTTCAGTGGACCAACATTGTGGCATGGCAGCAAATGCCAGCATTTTGGGGAATAGCAGCAAATCTACAAGAGACCCTGGTTGGTTTTTTTTGTTTTGTTTTGTTTTCTTCTGAATCAGCAGGGATGGAAGGGGAGTAGGGAAGTTATGAGTTACTCCTTCCGGTAATAGCTCTGACGTGTCACATTCAATATCAATTAAAAAAAAAAAAACACATGAATCTAGTTAAGTGTAGAAGAGAGCGAAAAAAGAGGAAGTGTTCACTTTTTTAATACACTGATTTAGAAATTTGATGTCTTATATCAGTAGTTCTGAAGTATTAATAGCATTCTTTATTTCTGCCTTTATGTTGACAGTGTTGAAGCAGGGTGAATAACTCGGGCATATGGTTTTTTTTTTTTTTTTAATTTTCTCGTAATCTGTTTCATGATGTTTTCTTTGGAGTTTATGGATAAGTTCAAGAAAACATTCTGCATGTTGTATCTAGTCTAATGTACTTATCCATCTCATCAAAAACAAAAACACGCAGACTGCATTTCGTAGCTCTGTAATCCCTAAATACAGAAGTAATTTTCTTCTTTCCTGACTTCGACATTGTAGCTATAATGTTCTAATTTTTGATTTCTACAAATCCTTTGGGTCTAATTCTGTGAGCCTACTTATAGCACTGGATTAAAATGTCTGCATCATTTCTTTAGTTATCCAGTTAACTTTAAAACTGTTGTAAAAGTGTAAACCAGCCCATGACAGTCTTTTGTACATGTTGAAGAACTTTGTTGTTCAGTTTTCATGACTGTTGTGTAAGGAAGACTGATACAGATACTCTATGCTGTCCTGGACCATGTTAATTACACTTGCGATGTATTTTGGTTCCACATCACAATGATTTGTCCCCAATGACCCTTTTATCCTTTCTAGGCACATTTTTTGTTGTTGTTGTTGCAGTTTCCCTTTGCATTGTATTGCTTTGACAACTGTAATTTGAATCAGATCTGAAAGAGGTCCAGAATAAAATATATTTTGATATTATGTTGGCTGTGTACATATATAAAACCTTTGATACCTATGTAGTTTGTATGGACTATTTCCTAGTCAAGTAAAGGGAAAGGGATGCTCTTGTTTACAATTTCTTGTTTACATTTTATTGCAATTACTCCTCTGATGTTCTTTTGTAGAATAAAGTTTTTTGCTCTGAGTTAGCCTTCATAACATAGAACATCATGTTGCTTCTCCCATGCTGGTGTTACCAATCATAACAACTGCCATCAGAACCCAAACCACTGTATTTCATAAATTTACTGTTTTACAAGATACACATAAAGTAAGCCCATAGATAAAAGTGCAAATTTTACTATTTTATTACTTCTCGTAGGAGATAAGATTTTTTAAATGAAGGGTAATTTACTATTTTTATTAAAGAATAATAGAGCATTTAATCAGCTAAGGAATAGCAATTTTGAATTATTTTAAAAAATAGATATTGTACTTTAAAAGACATTGTTTCACATAATCAAACAGATTCATTTGATTAGTGTGCATTTATTTGAGCACAAAACAATGTGTATAAGTTATTGAAGATTTTTAGGACAGGGTGCTCAACTTCCTTAATGCTCTTTTTTTCTTCATAGATACCTACTATAATTTAATAATTTTCTTCCTTAGCTAGTGGTATATGTTGCTAACAAATCTTATAATCTGTGAGGAAAGATACTAGGCATCTTCCAATTTTAATTAATCCCAACTCCTTTAGAATTACTGAGAGGTAATGATTTTTAAAGAATCATTGAGCATATTTTTTGTCTTTTTTGTTTTTTTAAACCTTGTATCCTCCATGTATTCTACCTTTCCCTTCGATTTCCTGAAGCATACACTTAACAGGCATATAAAGCGTGCCTGAAGCATACTTACAGGCATAGCCTTGTCATGTTTTATTAAACGATAACCTACTACAGTTACTAGAACTTTCTGACAGCCTTTCATTTTCAAAGGGTTAACTTTTATTGCATGGCATAGATTGTTAATGTTCTGCATTTTACACTTTTTTCAAAAGTGTTGGACAACTAAGGATTATAATCTGTATCAGCTTGTGGTAAAACAAATCAATCTGAATAGTTACAAAAGGGGTTATTTGAAACTTCCTAGTTCTTACACTTTACTATAGATCAGATTTCTTACCTATTATAATACATAGCAGATTAAAAAAGTTGACTGTTTCCCTAGCATATTCATTTGAAAATGCAGTGGAGGAAAAGACACTATGGACAGTAGTTTTATGGTGCTTTTCTCTGCTGTACCAGAGCTCTCTGTCAACAATGAAATGTTAACCCTCTGCTACTTTTTCTGCATGTTTCTTCTCTTCAAATGTCATATCTCAATGCTTACTTGTCCTAACTTGTAATATTTTTGTATTAAATTTTTTTAGGAGTTCCTTGTAATTTCTTTATAATTTAAAATATATTAAACACAAAGTGTTTAGTAAAGTACAGAAAGACAATTATCACTGTTTCTTGGTTGTTGGGTTTGTATGATCGATTGTGCAAATGACTCACACTTAAAGAACGATAACCAGTGGAGTGTAATCTACACAGAAAAATACACCATGATTCTATTAAGAAAGCAAGCCATCTTAGAAAGTGATACAATCCAATGTCAGAACAGGCTGCCTTAAGAGATATTGCACCACCAGAAATATCAAAATCATTGGTTGCAGGGCTCCCTGGTAGGACTGCTGAGCAGGAATTTAAGTAGTGAATGGATACCTCAAGCAGTCAACTCTTAGGAAAATCCAGTCACACTGAACTCGGTCTGAGATCATTTATCTGAAAACATCGGCTCCCAGAATCTCACACATTTCTTATTACGGGATTTTGAGAAGTCTTCATGTTGTCGGGTCCTCCTCCTCCACATAAGCTTTTACTGACTTAATTTACATATACTACTTGACCAAGGTAATTATCTGGTTTTCCTACTCTGGCACTTGAGCAGAATACCTCAGGGCAAGGAATAGTGAAATTCCTAAGAGGAATGGCAAGCTGCATGTCTGGTGTGGGTGGTATCTTAATGAAGGCCCACAGTCGTCAGATAACTCAGGTTCTTTTTAATATGACATAAATCTGTAGCTATGCAGTATGTTTTTAAATATACCCTGTGAAGTGGTTGAGATAAACTTCAGTTTGAAGTTGGACCAGTGTGTTGAAATCAAGGAAGACTAGAGTGACTTGACTTTACCATAATCAAGACTAGAGGTAAGTACATTTCACTTCTTAAACAATGTTGATTGACTTAATTCCATTGAAACTCTTTTTAAGGTAAAATGCCTGGCCCTACCATAACCTTTCACTAATATGATATCACTAGATATGTGTGCTTTTTTTAAAGTTTGTGTGCTATAGATGATATTAGTAAGTACATGCTTATAAAGATATTAAAAGATTCCCATTTCTAAATTCCCAACCAGTTCCTCTGTGGTTACACAGTTCAGTTCAGTCACTCAGTTGTGTCCGACTGTGCAACATCATGGACTGCAGCACGCCAGGCTTCCCTGTCCATCACGAATTCCTGAAGCTTGCTCAAACTCATGTCCATTGAGTCGATGATGCCATCCAACCATCTCATTCTCTGTCGTCTGCTTCTCCCACCTTCAATCTTTCCCAGCATCAGGGTCTTTTCAAATAAATCAGTCCTTCACATTAGGTGACCTAAATATTGGAGTTTCAGCTTCAGCATCAGTCCTTCCAGTGAATATTCAGGACTGATTTCCTTAGGATGGACTGGTTGGATCTCCTTGCAGCTCAAGAGTCTCTCAAGGGACTCTTGAGTCTTTTCCAGCACCACAGTTTAAAAGCATCAATTCTTTGTCACTTAGCTTTCTTTATAGTCCAACTCTCACATCCTTACATGACTACTGGAAAAGCCACAGCTTTGACTAGACGGATCTTTGTTGGCAAAGTAAATGTCTCTGCTTTTTAACATGCTGTCTAGATTGGTCATAACTTTTCTTCCAAGGAGCAAGTGTCTTTTAATTTCAAGGCTGCAGTCACCATCTGCAGTGATTTTGGAGCCCAAGAAAATAAATTCTGTCACTGTTTCCGTTGTTTCCCCATCTATTTGCCATAAAGTGATGGGGTCAGATGCCATGATCTTAGTTTTCTGAATGTTGAGTTTTAAGCCAACTTTTTCACTCTCCACTTTAACTTTCATCAAGAGGCTCTTTAGTTCTTCTTTGCTTTCTGCCATAAGGGTGGTGTCATCTGTATATCTGAGGTTATTGATATTTCTCCCATCAATCTTAATTCCAGCTTGTGCTTCATCCAGCCCAGCATTTTTCTTGATGTACTCTGCATGTATGTTAACTAAGCGCGGTGACGATACACAGCCTTGACGTACTCCTTTCCCGATTTGGAACCAGTCTCTTGTTCCATGTCTAGTTCTAACTGTTGCTTCCTGACCTGCCTACAGGTTTCTCAGGAGACAGGTCAGGTGATCTGGTATTCCCATCTCTTTCAGAATTTTCCACAGTTTGTGGTGATCACACAGTCAAAGGCTTTGGCATAGTAAATTAGGCAGAAGTAGATGTTTTTCTGGAACTCTCTTGCTTTTTCGATGATCCAATGGATGTTGGCAATTTGATCTCTGGTTCCTCTGCCTTTTCTAAATCCATCTTGATCATCTGGAAGTTCACGGTTCACGTATTGCTGAAGCCTGGCTTGGAGAATTTTGAGCATTATTTTGCTAGCGTGTGAGATGAGTGCAATTGTGCGGTAGTTTGAGCATTCTTTGGCATTGCCTTTCTTTGGGATCGGAATGAAAACTGACCTTTTCCAGTCCTGTGGTTACTGCTGAGTTTTCCAAATTTGCTGGCATATTGACTGCAGCACTTTCACAGCATCATCTTTTAGGATTTGAAATAGTTCAACTGGAATTCCATCACCTCCGCTAGCTTGCATAGTGATGCTTCCTAAGGCCCTCTTGACTTCACATTCCAGGATGTCTGGTTCTAGGTGAGTTACACAGTTAACGCTTTGGTATGTGTCCTTCCAAACATTTTGAATACTTGTTTTAAAGGAAAAAGGGATTGTAATATTCACTGATTTGAGAGACTAGCTTTTTCACTAATATTGTCAGGACCTTCTGTGCCATCACTGTAGGTACTTTATACTGTAGATGTGGAGTCTACCATAGAGATTAGAGCATGGATTCTGCCTGACTGGATTAAATCCCAGTTCCACTCCTGTTTGACCTAAGGAGTTACTGTCCTGGCTTTCCCATGTGTAAAATGAAGCTAGCAATAGTACCTGCTTCATACATTAGTTATGTAAACATATAAACATATAAAATTGTTAACATATATGAAGCCCTTGGAAAATCATGCCTGCTTGTATAGAGCATACTATAAATTATTATTATTTTGACTTTTAATGGTTGCATTATATACTATAATTAGGCCCCTATAATGTATATTTACTCTTTCACTGTTTCCTATTATAAACAGTCGTGCTGGAACAAGGAAATAAATATTTGTATATCAGTAGGACAGACTCAACAGTCCATTCTGATGTGCACCTCTGGTTAATAGGCATTTTTAGAGAATCTATAAAACTTGCCACCCACCCATTTTCTGACACTAACGGTTATTTCAAAAGGAGTCACTTAGTAATTTATGGAAGGGAGATTTCTTGGGGAAAAAAATGCCTTGAATATTTTTTTAATGTACATAGAGGAGCAAGAGAGAAAATAGACCAATAAATGACCCTAATGTGGCAGGAGTCGGCAGAAAACCCCAAATACGTCGAGCTTATGTTATTAGTGATTAAATGTTAAAGATATGAGGAAGATTTTTTTAAACGTGGAAGAATATTTCTGCCACAGAGCATGATATTTAGGTTAAATGCAGTTATAAACGTATGGAACTACCAGAATATTTACACTAATGATGGGAGCCAAATTCCTGGTCCATGTGCTAGAATGGTATCCTGTGGTTCTTTTTTTCCAGGACTTCAAAATTTTTTCCAGTTTTGGACATTTTACTGTCTTGATCCCTGGGGTCGTCTTTTGTTACTTTTTCAGCACATACTTTTAAAAAATCTAGAATGTCCCGGGAAGTGCCTTTTGCACTACAATGGTAGTGGAATAGAGCAACATGGGAACAGGTGGTATTCCACCCAGGACCTGCTAAATCATGTTGTATGTATGTGGAGCAAGGATCTTCAACCCATATTTTATGCCAGGCTTCCAGAGTTTCTAAGGCACAGGAAACCTAGAGAACTACTCCATTGTATTCTGGCCATCACTGCTGCTGTGCTCAGGTTTTTTTACTCCTGGACTTCTAAGGATTCCTTGTCCCTGAAATTCTGATTTCTCAGGATATGGCTAGGTGTTATGCCCTTCTGAATCAGTCTTTGAACACTGCACATCATACAGTAAGCACACAGTTGCCTTCTTTCAAAAAAACCTTATTAAAACTTTGAGTATGTTTTCCCTTTCCGTGATAGCTTGAGCTTGGCTCATGCCCAGCGGTAGTGCTCCCAAGTGCTCAACAGGCCTGGGGTGGAGAGGGCAGTGTCTTAGGTGGTGATGGAGATTGGCAAGGTCCAGGAGCACTGAACCATCCACACTGCCAGAGGATTGGCACTCCCAAGTACTTGCAGGACACGGGCCCCTCTAGTCAGGATATACCTGGGATCGTGTGGGTAACCTCTGTGGGAAAGTTCAGGTCTCTCGAGTCTGGAAAGGTTTCCATGCATCTAGAAGAAACCATCATGACCCAGGTTAAAGACACAGCAGTAACTGACTTAAGTATACCTGGTCTTCAAATTTCCCAGGAAGATGGTGGAAGCTCTGCCACAGTGAGAGGACCTGTCAAATGGCTGGAGGTTATGGTTGCTCAACAACTGGGAAGGGGCCCCTGGAATAGAGGCTAAGAGTGGGAGCAGGCAGGGGAGCAGGGTCAGGTTAGCCATGTGAATGTACGTGGCTGAGGAATCTTTCTTATATTCAGTCACATTCTTAACTAGCCACACTGAAAGAGATGCACCTCCTGTAAGCTTTCTTCCCCATATTCATGTAATTGCACCCAGAATGCCTTCTCCCTTCCTTTGTTTGCCTAATTCTTAAATTGTCAGGTTCAGCCAAGCAAAGTGCTTCTCAGAAAACTGGCCACTCCCTACTCACTGCCCACTGCCTGCCTCCAGCCTCTGCCTCTCTGGAGGGGGTGCCTCGGCCGCTCTCAGCACCCTGTCAATAGCTCTGGTGATAACTTGGCTTCTTGGGCTGCTACTGCTCAAGTTCCTGAGTTCCTGCAGCGCAAAGTCTATCATATACTATTCTCTCTAGATTCTAGGAACGTAAGACAGTGCCTGGAGGAAATAACTGATTAATAAGGGATGGAAGGCATGCAGAGGGAGTAAATAGTGAAGATAAGAAGGTCACATAATGTTGTGAAAAAAAGCACCATGTTATTCTTCTGGATGTGAGCTGGAACAAATTGCTTTATATATGAGCATCAATTTCTTGCATTTAAGAAATATCTATATAAGATATCTTGATTTCAAGGTAGTTTAAAGGATTAGTGTTCAAATAACTTGTTTAGTACACTGGCTGGCGTAAATTAGGCTTTCATTTGTGGCATGATTATTACTGTTAATATTTTTCCTGTTATGAACATGCCAGAGAAAACATTTCATTTGACAGAATAATTTGTTGAAAATAATCGGTTGTAATTAGTTTACAAAGCACTGCTATTATAAGTGTGAATGTGGCAGGACTTATTGAACAAGCTGTTATTTATAGTTGCATTTTGCTATGGTGGAGCATCTTAAAATATGATTTTGTGTGTGTGTGTGTGGTATGGAACTTATTTGGATGGTGGTGATGGGTGTATCTCTGGGTGATCACTTCCTTTGTGTTTCTTTATTTGTAATTTTTTCTGTCTTATTCTTAGTCCCCACTAATTTGTTTTGGCATTGTCAAGAATCGGAGAATGAACTTTTAAAAGCAACTCTGTGCCAGACATCCATTTTGTAATCTATTATTTATAGGAGAACATCAGAAACTGCATCAATATTAAGAACCAAGTTTCTAAAGGAGTAGCATTTCACATTTCACTTTCTTTTGTCTTGATTTCATTTATCTCACTTAGACTTCAATTTTGAAACATTAATCGATGTCAAAATCGCACTCTGCTTTTGTGTGTTGGGTCACCTTTGTTTTTTAGGCTTAGACCTTTTGTTCTATATAATTTTTTTTTCCTTATGGTAGTAATACATGCTCATTTTAGAAAAATTTTAAGAAAAAATGTTGAGGTGTATGTGTTAATAAAAAAGTCACAGGAATAAGTTTTATCTAGCTTTGAGCAGGATGCTTTGGTACTGCTAAATATAGGCCTTTCAGCCATTTCTCTGAAAACAGCATCCTGGTGACCACCTTGGGATGTGTAACATGAGTAAAAAAAAATGGTTATTTCAGGTCACTGAGATCTTGTTATGATAGTATACTCACTCTTTACCCCTACCTCTGACTCACTTGGGCATTCTCTCCTATAATAGTCTCTGTTAGCTACCTAATATTCTAGACACTTTTATGTGTTTGTAAACATAAATCAATGTTTTGCTTTAACATAAAGGGGATTATGGTATACTTGTTTTTGTCTGGCTTGATTTTGCTTCATTTAGTATATTAAGACATCTTTCCATGTCACTCTTTCAAAACAGCTTTATTGAGCTCTGATTGACATAAAGTACATATGTAAATTGTACAAGTTTATGTGTTTTTACCTGTGTAAATAACCTGTGAAATAATCACACTTAACCAAATGAACTTATCTATCCCCTTCAAAGTTTGCTCTGGCCCCTTGAAAATCCTTCTCTTTTAGCCATCCTTGTTCCGCCCCTACCATTCTCAGCAAAGATGTGTGGCAACAAGCATGGAGTATTGCCAACCAAGAAGGCTTGTCCAAGCCTTGATGTTGATGCTGTAAACTCAGCCTCTGTGAACCAGTGCTGAATTGAATCTCAGAGACAGAATTTGGGGTGAAGGAGAAAAGAATTGCTTTAATGCTTTGCCAGGGAAAGGGGGACACAGGGGACTCATGCCCTCAACTGTGTGTTCCCAACCCAGGAGAATTTGGTGGGGAGTTTTATACAAGTGGTTCAAGGCCAGAGGTGCTGGTATGTGTCAGGGTGTGTGTGCAGGGCAGGCAGTCTCCTAATGAGCTTCTCTAGAATGAAGAATGCTAGCATTTCTATTTTGGGACATTTTATTTCTACAGAAGAGCTCAAAGATAATAGGTTGGTACAAAAGTAATTGCAGTTTCAGACTGAATTTTAAATCATTATATCTAGGCTCAAACACATCTTTATTCGTCAAAATAGGAACCATTAGAAGCAACACATTTTTGCCAATGAAAAATAAGCTTGTTTATTCCCATTATGCTCCTTTTTAGTGTAAAAATCTGTGCTTTGGATATGATGAACTCCTGGAAAGCATTTTCTATCTCCTGCTGGCTGTGGAAGCATTTTCCCTGCAAAGAGTTGTTGACATGCTTGAAGAAGTGTTAGTCTGTTGGCAAGAATTCAGGTGAATATGGTGAATGAGGTAAAACCTGATAGCCCAATTCGTTCAGCTTTTGCGGTGTTGGTTGTGGACACGCGGTGTGCTGGGCATTGTTGTGTGACACGTGGTGTGCTGGGCGTTGTTGTGTGACACGTGGTGTGCTGGGCGTTGTGGACACACGGTGTGCTGGGCGTTGTTGTGTGACACATGGTGTGCTGGGCATTGTGGACACGCGGTGTGCGGGGCATTGTTGTGTGACACGTGGTGTGCTGGGCGTTGTGGACATGCGGTGTGCTGGGTGGCGGCGTGTGACACACGGTGTGCTGGGCGTTGTGGACACGCAGTGTGCTGGGCGTTGTGGACACTCAGTGTGCTGGGCATTGTGTGACACGCAGTGTGCTGGGCGTTGTGGACACGCAGTGTGCTGGGCATTGTTGTGGACACACGGTGTGCTGGGCGTTGTGTGACACATGGTGTGCTGGGCGTTGTGGACACGCAGTGTGCTGGGCATTGTGTGACACGCAGTGTGCTGGGCATTGTGGACATGCAGTGTGCTGGGCATTGTGGACATGCAGTGTGCTGGGCGTTGTTGTGGACACATGGTGTGCTGGGCGTTGTTGTGTGACACATGGTGTGCTGGGCGTTGTGGACACGCGGTGTGCGGGGCATTGTTGTGTGACACGTGGTGTGCTGGGCGTTGTTGTGGACATGCGGTGTGCTGGGCGGCGTCGTGTGACACGCGGTGTGCTGGGCGTTGTGGACACGCAGTGTGCTGGGCATTGTGTGACACACAGTGTGCTGGGTGTTGTGGACATGCAGTGTGCTGGGCGTTGTTGTGGACACGTGGTGTACTTAGCGTTGTGGACATGCGGTGTGCTGGGTGGTGTCGTGGACACGTGGTGTACTGGGCATTGTCGTGGACATGCGGTGTGCTGGGTGGTGTCGTGGACACGTGGTGTACTGGGCGTTGTGTGACATGCGGTGTGCTGGGCGTTGTGGACATGCGGTGTGCTGAGCGTTGTTGTGTGACACACGATGTGCTGGGCATTGCTGTGGACACGCGGTGTGCTGGGCGTTGCTGTGGACACGCGGTGTGCTGGGCATTGTGGACACATGGTGTGCTGGGCGTTGTGGAAACACGGTGTGCTGGGCGTTTGTGACACGTGGTGTGCTGGGCATTGTTGTGTGACACGCGGTGTGCTGGGCATTGTTGTGGACACGGTGTGCTGGGTGGTGGTGTGCTGGGCGTTGTGTGACACACGGTGTGCTGGGCGTTGTGTGACACACGGTGTGCTGGGCGTTGTGGACATGCGGTGTGCTGGGCGTTGTTGTGGACACACGGTGTGCTGGGCGTTGTTGTGGACACGCGGTGTGCTGGGTGTTGTGGACATGCGGTGTGCTGGGCGTTGTCGTAGACACGTGGTGTGCTGGGCGTTGTTGTGGACACGCGGTGTACTGGGCGTTGTGTGACATGCGGTGTGCTGGGTGTTGTCATGGACATGCGGTGTGCTGGGCGTTGTTGTGGACACGTGGTGTACTGGGCGTTGTGTGACATGCGGTTTGCTGGGCGTTGTCGTGGACATGCGGTGTGCTGGGCGTTGTTGTAGAGAGGAATTGGGCCCACCCTCTGGACCGGTGCTGGTTACACATGCTGTAGTTTTCGGTGCATCTCGGATTTGCTAAGCACGCTTCTCAGAGGTAACAGTTTCGCCAGGATTCAGAAAGCCGTAGTGGTTCAGACGGACAGCAGACCACCAAACAGTGACCATGACCATTTTTTTGGTTTGTTTTTTTTTTTGGTGAAAGTTTGGTTTTGGGAAGTGCTCTGGAGTTGCTTCTTGGTCCAGCCACTGAGCTGGTTGTTGCTCGTGGTTGTATAAAATCCACTTTTTGTCACACGTCACAATCTGATTGAGAAATGGTTTCTTGTTGTATAGAATAAGAGAAGAAACTTCAAAATGATGATTTTTTTGATTTGCAGTCAGCTCATGTGGCACCATAGCTCAGTTGGTGAAGAATTCACCTGCAATGCAGGAGACGATCCAATTCCTGGGTTCGATTTCCCCAATTCCTGGGTTCAATTTCCCGTTTTGATTGCTGGGTTGGGAAGATCCCCTGGAGAAGGGAAAGGGTACCCACTCCAGTATTTTGGCCTGGAGAATTCCATGGACTGTACAGTCCGTGGGGTCGTAAAGAGTCAGACACAACTGAGTGACTTTCACTTTCATGAGGCACCCACTTATCAAGCTTTTTCACCTTTCCCATTTGTTTCTGAATAATCGTAGAATGGTCAGCGTTGAGTTCTTTGGCAACGTCTAGTGTAGTTGGAAGAGGATCAGCTTCAATGCTGGCTCTCGGTTGTTGTCAACTTCCGATGGCCTGCCACTACACTTCTCATTCTCAAGGCTCTCACCTCCTTCGCAAAATTTCTTGAACCACCCCGGCACTGTATCCTGTTAGCGGATCCTGGGCCAAATGCGTTGCTGATGTTTCAAGTTGTCTCTGCTGCTTTTGGGCCCATTTTGAACTCAAATTTAAAAATCGCTCAAATTTGCTTTTAACATCATTTCTATAATCTAAATATAAAATACACAGCAAGCAATGTCATTAGCATAAAAACACAAAGTGAGAAATGGGCATTAAAGTGATATGTAACATAACCACATTTGTTTAGGAATCTATTCCAGTGCCAAATGGCAAAGTTCAACAGTGCAAAACCGCAATTACTTTTGCACCAGCCTAGTACGTGTTTACCTTGAGACAGAAACTGGATCCTGTCCCAAGGATCCTGTGCCTGTTATTCCTTGATTGCTCTTCGCTAGTCGCTGAGTACCCTTCCTTCCCTGATAAGCAACTGCTTGAACCTGCATTTGGAACTCATGGATTCTGAAGCCTTTTCCCTATAAACAAGAAAACAGGACGGAAATGTGTTCATGCCCAGGAAACCCACAGGGCCCAACTCAGTTTCAGTGTCCAGATTTTACTGGGGCTGGGTCATGTCTTTGAAGGTTGAGCTGATAACTGTCTGGCCCATGCACACCCCACCTCTATGGTATATTTTTCTCAATCCGTTTACTTTTAATCTATATGTCTTCATCATTAAAATGGATTTCTTGTAGAATACGTAGAGTTGGGTCTTGTTTCTTTGTCTATTCTGACAATATCTTTTCTCCTCCAGTTTTATGGAGGTGTTACTGACAAAAATTATGTATATTTAAGGTATTCAAGATGTTTTGATACGTGTATACCTTGTGAAATGTTTACCATAATCAAGCTAAATTAATATATCCATTACCTGACAGTGACCTTTTTTTAATGTGTAATGAAAATACTTTAAAATTGACTCTCTTAACAAATTTCAAATATAATACATTATTATTAACTATAATCCTCATACTTCACATTAAATCTCCAGAATGTATTCATTTTATAACTGGAGTTTTGTACCCTTTGACCGTTTCCTCTTTTCCCCATCCCCCAGTCCCTGGTAAATATCATTCTACTCTCTCTTACTATGAGTTTAGCTTTATTATTTTGTAAATTCCATGTATAAATGAGATCACATAAATATATGTCACATATTTTTTGTTCATCCATTAACACACTTTTTTCTGTATCTTAGCTACTTTGAATAATGCAGCCATGAATATGGGAGTGCAAATATCTCTTTGAGTAGTGATTTTGTTTCCTTTGGATATATATCTAGAAGTGGAATTGCTGGATCATATGGTAGCCCAATTTTTAATTTTTTGGCTTTGTGATAATAGCCATCCTAACGGGTGTAAAATGTTACTTCATTATGATTTTGATATGCAATTCCTTGATAGTTTTTGATGTTGAATATTTTTTCATACACCATTGGCCATTGGTACATCATCTTTGGTGAAACGTCTATTCAACTCCTTTGCCCATTTTAAAATTATTTGCCTTTTTACTAGTGATCTCTGAATTCCTTATATATTTGGGATTTAATCCCTTATTGAATATATGGTTTGCAAATATGTTCTTCCATTCCAAAACTGCCTTTTCATTTTGTGATTGTTTCATTTACTGTGCAAAAATTTTTAGTTTGATGTAGCACCACTTGTTTATTTTTACTTTTGTTGCTTGTGTAAAATCTTTTCATTGATACATTTAGACAGTTAGCATTCAAAGCGATTACTAATATGCTGCTAATCAGGGCATCCCTGGTGGTTCAGTCAGTGAAGAATCTGCCTGCAATGCAGGAGACCTGGGTTCAATCTCTGGGTCAGGAAGATCCCCTGGAGTAGGGAATGGCAACCCACTCCAGTATTCTTGCCTGGAGAGTTCCAGGGACAGAGGAAGGAGCCTGGCGGACTACAGTCCATGGGGTCACAAAGAGTTGGACACGACTGAGCGACTTAGCACATAGCACAGTACAATATGCTGCATTTACTAAGTTGCACCTGACTCTGAGACCCCATGGACAGTATCCAGGCTCCTCTGTCCATGGGATTTCCCAGGTAAGAAACCTGAAGTAGGTTGCCATTTCCATCTACAGGGGGTCTTCCCCTCACAGGGAATCGAACCAGTGTCTCCTGCTTGACAGGTGGTTTCTTTACCACTGAGCCACTTGGGAAACCTGATTACTGAGATAGTTGGACTGCTATCTACCATATTCATTATCACTTTCTATTGTTTGTCCCTGTTCTATGTTCCTACTTTCGTCTTCCGCTCCTATTTTGCCTTTTGTGGTTTTAATTAGCATATCAGTTATACAGTCAATTTTCCTTATCCAAGGTTTGCACATTCAAGGATTCAACCAACTGCAGGCAAAAATTATTCAAAGATAGAAGGCATATAGCAGGATAGAAAACAGAAATATTCTCCAAGTCTTTCTGAGTTATTTTACTCAGAAGCTCAAGTTCTTAAGAGAACTGATTGGATTTGGGCCATAGTAAGAATATTACAGGGCTTCCCAGATGGTACTAGTGGTAAAGAATCCGCCTGCTAATACAGGATATGCAAGAGGCACAGGTTCCATCCTTGGGTCAGGAAGATTCCCCTGGAGGAGGAAATGGCAATCGACTCCAATATTCTTGCCTGGAGAATTCCATGGACAGGGGAGCCTGTCGGGCTGCAGTCTATGGGGTCGCAAGACTGAGCGACTAAGCACAGAAAGTATGATGAGGAAACATGAAGAAAAATTTTCTTCAGACTTCATGGCTAATGGCTGGGCCTTGGGGAGGATGTGGAGAGAGGAAGAATGAAAGGTCCGTGGGCAGAGAAGACCATTCCCTGCTCCTAGACAAGACTACTTTGTGGTCCACATTATGCTCAGAGGAATGACGCTAAGCTGTGTCCAGGCAGATGGGACCTATGTGGCCAAGCAGACTTCCATCTTCTGCCCAAGGAGAACTTTAGGAGGAGCAGAGAATCTCCAGTTCTAGAGAGACTGTAACCTTAGGGAAGAGTGCTCATCTTTTGCCCTAATAAGGGATAATTGAAAAAACGCCTCTCTCCCCATGCTTTGTCATGTCCTAGGGGGTCTAGAACTATCTTACCACCCAAGGGAGGAGGGTGGTGAAACTTCATAAAATATTAGTTGTTGTTCAGTCGCTCAGTTGTGTCCTATTCTTTGTGACCATGTGGACTGCAGCATGCTGGGCTCTTCTGTCCTTCACTATCTAGCTGAGTCTGCTCAAATTTATGTGCATTGAGTCAGTGATGCTATGTAACCATCTTATCCTCTGTCACCCACTTCTCCTTTTGCCTTCAATCTTTCCCAGCGTCAGGGTCCTTTCCAATGAATTGGCTCTTCGCATCAGGTGGCCAAAGTATTGGAGCTTCAGCTTCAGCATCAATCCTTCCAGTGAATATTCAGGGTTGATTTCCTTTAGGATTGACTGGTTTGATCTCCTTGCTGTCCAAGAGACTGTCAAGAGGAGCCTTCTCCAGCACCACAGTTCAAAGCCTCCTCAGATAACCAGTTTGCCACCTTGTGTTTCTTTTTCTCTGGGACAGCTTGGATCACTGTGTCGTGTACAGTGTTACGAATCTATGTCCATCGTTCTTCAGGCACCCTGTCTATCAGAAATAGTCCCTTGAATCTATTTGTCACCTCCACTATATAATCATAAGGGATTTGATTTAAGTCATACCTGAATGGCCACGCTTCTGCACAGTCCGTAGCAGCTGGCGTGCTTCTGCGCGGTCCGGTAGTTGTTGCGAGAGGGCATCAGAGGACAGACACACTCAAACCATAATCACAGAAAACTAGCCAATCTGATCACATGGACCACAGCCTTGTCTAACTCAGCGAAACTAAGCCATGCCGTGTGGGGCCACCCAAGAGAGACAGGTCCTGGTGGAGAGGTCTGACAGTATTTGGTCCACTGAAGGGAATGGCAAACCACTTCAGTATTGCCTTGAAAACCCCATGAACAGTATGAAAAGGCAAAATGATAGGATACAGAAAAAGCAACTCCCCAGGTCTGTAAGTGCCCAATATGCTACTAGAGATCACTGGAGAAATAACTCCAGAAAGAATGAAGGGATGGAATGAAAACAAAAACAATACCCAGTTGTGGATGGGACTGGTGATACAAGCAAGGTCTGATGCTGTAAAGAGCAATATAGTATAGGAACCTGGAATGTTAGGTCCATGAATCAAGGCAAATTGGAAGTGGTCAAAAGAACATGGCAAGAGTGAACGTTGACATTCTAGGAATCGGCGAACTGAAATGGACTGGAATGGGTGAATTTAACTCAGATGACCATTATATCCACTACTGCAGGCAGGAATCCCTTAGAAGAAATGGAGTAGCCATCATGGTCAACAAAAGAGTCCAAAATGCACTACTTGGATGCAATCTCAAAAATGACAGAATGATCTCTATTCATTTCCAAGGCAAACCATTCAATATCACAGTAATCAAGTCTATACCCCACCCAGTAACGCTTAAGAAGCTGAAGTTGAACGGTTCTATGAAGACCTACAAGACCTTTTAGAACTAACACCCAAAAAAGATGTCCTTTTCATTATAGGGGACTGGAATGCAAAAGTAGGAAGTCAAGAAACACCTGGAGTAACAGGCGAATTTGCCCTTGGAGCACAGAATGAAGCAGGGCAAAGGCTAATAGAGTTTTGCCAAGAAAATGCACTGGTCATAGCAACACCCTCTTCCAACAACACAAGAGAAGACTCTACACATGGACATCACCAGATGGTCAACACCAAAATCAGATTGATTATATTCTTTGCAGCCAAAGATAGAGAAGCTCTATACAGTCATCAAAATCAAGACTGGGAGGTGACTGTGGCTCAGATCATAAGCTCCTTATTGCCAAATTCAGACTTAAATTGAAGAAAGTAGGGAAAACCACTAGACCATTCGGGTATGACCTAAATCAAATCCCTTATGATTATACAGTGGAAGTGAGAAATAGGTTTAAGGGGTTATATCTGATAGACAGCATGCCTGATGAACTATGGACATTGTTCATGACATTGTACAGGAGACAGGTATCAAGACCATCCCCAAGAAAAAGAAATGCAAAAAAGTGAAATGGCTGTCTGAAGAGGTCTTACAAATAGCTGTGAAAAGAAGACAAGTGAAAAGCAAAGGAGAAAAGGAAAGATATACCCATTTGAATGCAGAGTTCCAAAGAATAGCAAGGAGAGATAAGAAAGCCTTCTTCAGCTATCAATGCAAAGAAATAGAGGAAAACAATAGAATGGGGAAGACTAGAGATCTCTTCAAGAAAATTAGAGATAGCAAGGGAACATTTCATGCAAACATGGGCTCAATAAAGGACAGAAATGGTATGAACCTAACTGAAGCAAAGATATTAAGAAGAGGTAGCAAGAATACATGGAAGAAGTATACAAAAAAGCACTTCACTACCCAGATAATCACGATGGTCTGATCACTCATATCAAGCCAGACATGCTGGAATGTGATATCAAGTGGGCCTTAGGAAGCATCACTACAAACAAAGCTAGTGCAGGTGATGAAATTCCACTTGAGCTATTTCAAATCCTGAAAGATGATGCTGTGAAAGTGCTGCACTCAATATGCCAGCAAATTTGGAAAACTCAGCAGTGGCCACAGGACTGGAAAAGGTCAGTTTTCATCCCAATCCCAAAGAAAGGCAATGCCAAAGAATGCTCAAACTACCTCACAATTGCACTCATACACTAGTAAAGTAATGCTCAAAATTCTCCAAGGCAGGCTTCAGCAACACGTGAACCACGAACTTCCAGATGTTCAAGATGGGTTTAGAAAAGACAGAGGAACTAGAGATCAAATCACCAAAATTCGCTGGATCATGGAAAACGCAAGAGAGTTCCAGAAAAACATCTCTTTCTGCTTTATTGACTATGCCAAAGCCTTTGACTGTGGATCACAATAAACTGTGGAAAATTCTGAAAGAGATGGGAATACCAGACCACCTGACCTGCCTCTTGAGAAACCTGTATGCAGATCAGGAAGCAGCTGTTAGAACTGGACATGGAACAGCAGACTGGTTCCAAATAGGAAAAGGAGTCCATCAAGGCTGTATATTGTCACCCTGCTTATTTAACTTATACACAGAGTACATCATGAGAAACGCTGGACTGGAAGAAACACAAGCTGGAATCAAGATTGCCGGGAGAAATATCAGTAACCTCAGATATGCAGATGACACCACCCTTATGGCAGAAAGTGAAGAGGAACTAAAGAGCCTCTTGATGAAAGTGAGAGTGATAAAGTTGGCCTAAAGTTCAACATTCAGAAAACGAAGATCATGGCATCAGGTCCCATCACTTCATGGGAAATAGATGGGGAAAAACAGTGTCAGACTTTATTTTTTGGGGCTCCAAAATCACTGCAGATGGTGATTGCGGCCATGAAATTAAAAGGCACTTACTCCTTGGAAGGAAAGTTATGACCGACCTAGATAGCACATTCAAAAGCAGAGATGTTACTTTGCCAACAAAGGTCCATCTAGTCAAGGCTATGGTTTTTCCTGTGGTCATGTATGGATGTGAGAGTTGGATTGTGAAGAAGGCTGAGCGCCAAAGAATTGATGCTTTTGAACTGTGGTGTTGGAGAAGACTCTTGAGAGTCCCTGGGGCTGCAAGGAGATCCAACCAGTCCTTCTAGGAGATCAGTCCTGGGTGTTCGTTGGAAGGACTGATGTTGATGCTGAAACTCCAATACTTTGGCCACCTCATGTGAAGTGTTGACTCATTGGAAAAGACCCTAATGTTGGGAGGGATTGGGAGCAAGAGGAAAAGGGGATGAGAGAAGATGAGATGCTGGATGGCATCACCGACTCGATGGACATGAGTCTGAGTGAACTCTGGGAGTTAGTGATGGACAGGGAGGCCTGGCATGCTGCGATTCATGGGGTCGCAAAGAGTCAGACACGACTGAGCGACTGAACTGAACTAATGGTTTTCCCTACTTTCTTCAATTTAAGCCTGAATTTTGCAATAAGGAGCTGATGACCTGGGCTACAGTCAGCTGTAGGTCATGTGTTTCCTGATTGTGTAGAGCATCTCCATCTTTGACTTCATAGAATATAACCAATCTGACTTTGGTATTTCCACTTAGTGATATCCAAGTGTAGAACCTCCTTTTGTGTTGTTGGAAAAGAGTGTTTGGTATGACCAATGTGTTCTCTTGACAAACTGTTAGCCTTTGCCCTGCTTTATTTTGTACTCCAAGGCTAAACTCACCTGTTATTCCAGGTAACTCCTGACTTCCTACTTTTCATTCCAGTCCCCTATGATGAAAAGGATGTCTTTTTTTGGTGATAGTTCTAGAAACTCCTGTAGGTCTTCATAGAACCCGTCAACTGCAGCCTCTTCGGCATTAGTGGTTGGGACATAGACTTGGATTACTGTGATTTTGAATGATTTGCCTTGGAAATGAACTGAGATCATTCTGTCATTTCTGAGATTGCACCCAAGTACAGCATTTCAGACTCTTGTTGACTGTGAGGGCTACTCTATTTCTTCTAAGGGATTGTTGCCCCCAGTAGTAGATATAATGTTCATCTGAGTTAAATTCCCCCATTACCTTCCATTTTAGTTCATTGATTCCTAAGATTTTGATGTTCACTCTTGCTATTGCTTGTTTGACCACATCCAACTTAGGTTGATTCATGGACCTAACATGCTGGGATGCTATGCAATACTGTTCACAACTGAGCATCATTTCCACTGTGGCCCAGCCTCTTCATTCTTTCAAGAGTAATTGTGCTCCAGTCTTCCCCAGTAGCATATTGGAGACCTTCTGACCTGGGGGGCTCATCTTCCAGTGTCATATCTTTTTGCCTTTTCATACTGTTCTTGGGGTTCTCATGACAAGAATACTGGAATAGTTTGCCATTCCCTCCTCCAGTGGACCACGTTTTGTCAGAACTCTCCACTATGACCTGTCCATCTTGAGTGGCCTTGCACAGCAGGGCTCATAGCTGCATTGAGTTATGCAGGCCCCTTCTCCACAACAAGGCTATGATCCATGAAGGGGAAAGTATTAATACCAGGGTACCTTTTTCTTTGATTCTGTGAAATGGGGTAGACTGGAGGGTGGCTCAGAGTCAGAAATTAAGTTTTATTTTTAAAAAGTCTACTTTTTTTTTTTTATTGCTTTGTCAAATGGCATTCCTGCCCGTGGTTAATTTACCTGAAAGTCATTTTTTGTGCCTGAATTTACAAAGTAAACTGTCTCTGTGTTCAGCTGTGTTGAGAAAGGGTAAAAATTTTTTTATGTGTATCTCACTTAGCAGTTCTATGACAAATGAAACTTACTTTAAAATCTTCAACTTCAGAATATAATAAAAGTCCAAATGTAAATTATACTGTGGCAATCAGTCAGTTTTGACACATTTTAGGTAAATAGTTGTAGTCAGAAAGATCCAGCGAGGTTTTAATCTCAACCAGCTTAAAAATTTCTGCTCTAAAGTCTATTGAAACTTGGTAACATTTTTACAGATTCCTTTCTTTCCCTTTAGAAAAGTTCTTTAAAATTGCTTCTTGACAGTTAATGACAGCACTTTAGACAAGTAGCCTGAAATGATGTTGCTTCACTTTCAACACTGTGTTCCCAAATGAAATTAGAGTTCTTTAGTGTGAAGATTGCTTCTTGAATGCTCAGATTTAACCGAGGGAAAATAGAAAACATCTCAGTAAGTCTGAACAGAATGATCTGAGCATCCTTGCATCATCATGACTCCTTAGGAAGTAAGTTCGTGAAGGAGGTGCTCCCTGGAGCCACGTACTTCTCAATAAAACATTTGAATGCCAACTCATTACACACAGTAAACTGATGACTGTGGAAGCAGCTGTTACAAAAACTGCAAACTCCTACCAAAGACAATTTTTGTTTTTTTCATTTTATATTTCCAGAGCCTACCACTTGTTTTAAATGAGTGAATGACTGAATGAATAAATCAGTTGAACTAACTTGTATCACTTCCATATAGGAAGGAACCTGGCACATGGCTGATATGCTAAACTTTTTCTAGTTGAATGCAGGAAAGAACAAATGAAGTAAACATGGCAACTCATGATTAGTCACTGGTAAGATCTAATGTTTGCTGTTCTCACATGGGTCAAGACTTAATGTCTGGTCAATCAGTTGTTCATACCTGCACTAATGGGGGGCCTAGGCTGGACCAGTTACAGGGCCGTGGTCTTTGAATGGAACAGAAAGAAAGAAGAGTCTGGATTTGAGTGAGTGGAGCATTCTACATTTCACCTCTCAGAAACTGCTCATTCATTTGCAACTTGAAAGCCGCAGTGCAGATTTAACAGGGTTGCTCTGAGGATTAATCAAATAGTTACACAAAGTTGTGACACACTCTCCAGATGTTAAATAGTTGTCAGTGGAAGACCAAGGTCCTGGGGTTATGGCAGTGCTTTACCTTTTAGGAAAAAAAATGTGGAAGGACTAATGTTGAAGCTGAAACTCCAGTACTTTGGCCACCTGATGCAAAGAACTGACTCACTGGACAAGACCCTGATGCTGGGAAAGATTGAAGGCAGGAGGAGAAGGGGATGACAGAGGATGAGATGGTTGGATGGCATCACCGACTCAATGGACATGAGTTTGAGAAAACTCCGGGAGTTCGTGATGGACAGGGAGGCCTGGCGTGCTGCAGTCCATGGGGGTCACAAAGAGTTGGACACAACTGAGTGACTGAACTGAACTGAGGCAGGTACCTAATGGTTTTGTCTGTGAAACATGGTTAATTAATGTAGATCAGTTGACTTCATATACTAGGTTTTATTTTCTAGGGGTTGAAAAGTGAAAGTGGCAATTGCTCATTCGTGTGTGACTCTTTTGTGGCCTCATGGACTGTAGCCCACCAGTCTGCTCTGACCATGGAATTCTCTGGGCAAGAATACTGGAGTGGGTAGCCATTTCCTTCTCCAAGGGATCTTCCTGATCTAGGGATCAAACCTAGGTCTCCTTCATTGCAGTCAGATTCTTTACTCTCTGCCAATTCAGTAGAATTTTGTGATTCTATCAAACTTTCCTATTGTCAGTCTTCCTTTATTACCCTTAACTATCACTTATTCAAACTCATTTAGCCAACTTCTTAAAAACTCTGATAATGGGAAAAAATGAATCATGATTATCATCAAGATAGGTTAACCTAATTACTTCTGGGACTTCAAACCAGTTTCCGTGAGGAGATTCTCTGTGCATTTACTAAGACAATGAGAACAGTAAATTACAAAATAATGACAATACGTTAAGGATGAAATTAACATTACATTTTGCATAAATATTTGAACCTACATGGAATGTCAAGATTGTTTAAAGACCTAGAAAGAGTTAATGTTAAAAAATGATAAGTGTTTTGTTGAGAACATTAAGATGACAGGTTATATTTGATCTTGAGACAGGAATTTTAGAATTCAGAATATAATCTTTTTTTTTTGTCTGTGCCTCTGTGTCCTGTGGGATCTTAGTTCCTCAGCTGGGAATTGAATCCGTGTCCCCTGCTGTCTTAACCACTGGACCACCAGAGGAGTCTCAGAGATAAACTTTGAACTTGGCTGCTATGGTGTGTGTGTGTGTGCATGTTTTAGCAGATGGGGAGATGAGGCCAGGAGAGCGTAAGTGACCTATCCAAAGTTGAATAGGGGAAAGTATTAAATTAGTAAACATCAAGGCAATGATACAAGACAGGAAATGAGTTCTAGAAAGCAGAGGTTAGACCTGTAGTATATATACAAATGTTTTGTTGTTTCATAAGTTGAGTCAGTGAAAAAAAGCCACAAGGTAATATTTGGTCCTAGTTAATATTTTCTCCAATTGATTATTCTCTGAGACTGGTGGTGGTATATAAATTTGGTTCTGAAAGTAATGATTTGAATAACCTCAGGAAACTTTTATGGTCTTTAAAAATTTTTTTTCTTTTAATCTATGTGGTGGAAGTAATCTGCATCACCTAACTAGTTATCACAAGGTATGTTCAGAATCACTTGGAAAAGAATTGACTTAGGTCCAAATGTAATTCTTCCACTGACAACACCCTGCTTATAAGGGTACTCAGGTGTTGGGCCTGGGGACCATGACCTTAATGAACTGACACATGTTTGGAGGCATCTTGCATTTGGGGCTTTTGTTAAGTTAATGTGATGTGGTTGTGGCAGTGACAGGGGACAGCTGTCTGGGGTCCTTCCCCTCATACCCTATAGCTCCCATTGTTGGAGCTCCCACTATTAGCATTTTCCCTCAGTGGACTCACCCCCAAAAGCCTGCATAATGATGGGACAGTGTCCACGGAGATGGAGGTCGTCAGTGTCAGTCGAATGATTGTAAGGAAGATCTCCTTAAAAACACAGATTTGGATACCTGAGCAGCAATCAACTCAGAATCCCTTTCTCTGTGTCCTTTTCATTTTTCCTGGAGTGGTTTTCAAGAGGAGGAGCTCTTGTACTGTCCTCTGGAGCATTGGGGAAAGGTAGGGTGTTGTCACAGAGGCGGAGTGACACTGTTTGTGTGGTACTTGGTACTGACATCCTGTAACGTGCTGGACAGTCTTACAGAGGGGGGAACGGCCCCTCCCACAGTGACGGGACAGCTGCACCTTTCCTGAAGAAGAGCCGTCATCACGGTCCTGAACCGAAAGCCCAGGGCCCTTCTCAGTTCTGCTCTCTGGCGACAATACACTTCTCTTTAAGAGGATGTCTGCATTTTGCTTTCACGTTAGATCTGCTGGCCGACTTCAGCAAGCCACTTCATTCATCCAGTGCTCCCTTTGGTCCCATTTATAGTGTGAGGGTAGTAATAATTGACCTTTCAGGGCTGTGGTGAGGATTCAGCGGCATAGCATATATATGAAGTGCCTAATGCTCATAGGTGGGGAAGGAAATGGCAACCCACTCCAGTATTCTTGCCTGGAGAATCCTGTGGACAGAGGAGCCTGGGGGGCTGTCCTCTATGGGGTCACACAGAGTCGGACACGACTGAAGTGACTTAGCAGCAGCAATGCCCATAGGAGCAGCTCAATAAATGGTTTTCTCCTTCTTTCCATGAATGGGATGCCCACTTTAGAAAAAGATGGAGAAGTGAATCAAGTGTTTCTTCAAGACTGCAGAGACACTATTACAGTTCCTGCCTGCCCCTTCCACAGCAGACTGGCTGAAATCCCACTGGCTCTTTTTAGGAAAGAAGGGCAGGATGGAGCCTTCCTAAAGTGAGGTGGTTCCCCTTGGTGTGTACAACACGTGGGCCACAAGTGTTGTATGTGCAGTTCCTGGGCTTTCCTCTTTTGGGGTGCCAGTGTCTACCCAAGGGTAGAGAGGTTAGAGAGCAGAGCAAGTAGAAGGTGCCCTCAGCTGGTATGGGGTTGGGAGAGAGGGGCAGGGGTGGGCAGTGGGAGGGGAGAGAGTGCCAGGGCTGTGATCTCAGGCTAAGCTGGGAGCCGTGAGGTCAGAGTCAAGCTATAGGTTACCCCTCGTCCCAGCCCAGGTGAGGATGGGGCCCATGTTCTGAAAGGCCCCTGAAACCTGGGTTAACAGAGGTTTAGCACAGGAGCAGAGCTCACTGCTGGTCTCAGAATAATATCTATATTCTTTCAAGTGGCTTTTAATTGCCTTATGGGGATCTGGCCAGAGTTCACCTCTTGTATCACCCCCTTATAGATTATGCTTCAGGCACAGTGAAAGAATTTCTGTCCTTTTATCTCAAGGCTTGTTCTTCAGTCCTTCGTTTTTTCTCCTTTGGATGCTATCTTCACCCTGCCCTTCTGCCTTCAACAGCCTTTCAGAACACCCCTTGACACTGATTTCTAGGGAAGCCACACTCCTCTCTGGATGTCTCTCCTATGTGTTTTCACTGTCCTAATTAAATTGTTGTTATTCGGTCACTCAGTCACATTCAACTCTTTGTGACCCCATGGACTGCAGTGCACCAGGCTTCCTTATGTTTCACTGTCTTTTGGAGCTTGCTCAAACTCATGTACATTGAGTCAGTGATGCTATCCAACCATCTTTTCCTCTATCATCCCCTTCTCTGACTGCCCTCAATCTTTCTCAGCATCAGGGTCTTCTCCAACGAGTTGACTCTTCACATCAGGTGGTCAAAGTATTGGAGCTTTAGCATCAGTCCTTCCAATAAATATTCAGGGTTGATTTCCTTTAGGATTGACTGGTTTGATCTTGTAATTATATAATTAATCAAATAACTGTTTAGGTCACATTATGAAGTGTGAGTGAAGAGTATGAATATTGTACCCCAACTAAGATACACAAAGACTTTATTTTCCAATACTCAACTTCATTTCTGGCTTCAAGCTCCATATCCACCAAGCTAGAGAAAACATTTAACCTCAGAACTTGCCTCCAGACTTTGTCCTCTCCCCTACCCATGGTTGAGCTATGGTTCCAGGATCCCAAGCAAGAGGAGGACCCTGCAGTCCTTGATTCTTGGTGCTTACAGGTTGTCTGTGAGGAGCTCACTGCACCTGCCTCTCTGGTCTCTCCCAGTCCAGCTTCTCCTTGCTCCTCACGTGCTCCCCAGGAACATAGGAACCTTGCCAGGCTGATGGGGTCTTCCTGGCCTTGAAATTCCATACCATCGAGTCTGCTTACATCACTGAGGAACAGGGCAAGGATTTCTGCTCCCACCACCAAGGAACTTCCTTCCTGGAGGCTTCACCTCCAGCACAAGGTGCTCTCCAGCCGATCTGGAGGGAGCTGTCCTGACCCTCCCTCCTCTCTTTCTTCCAACACAAACTGCTTAAGCTTGGACTTTCTGTTCTGCTTTTTACTCCCTAGCAAACTCTGGGAATTCTCCAACAGGTTTAAGTCTTTTGGAAAACAAAGGATCCTCCTCTGAGGCCATGAGTACATACCTGACTTTCTATTTGAAGGTTGAATGCAGAGGAGAGAAGCAGAGGGGAGAAAAAGCCCTTTAATATCCCAAAACATTACCCAGCCACAGGTGTCTGCCATTCACTGCTGAGCATAGAGACATAGGCTAAGTCGGTATACAATGAAAACATAACCTGTTCTCACCCAAATTCTAGAGTTTATCACACACTCTCAGAATTCTTTCACTACATTTACTCCAGCATTTATTTTGGGGCTGCTCATGTCCCTTGTTACCTCCACTAATATCCTTTAAATGTCTCCACACCAGCCTAATCTGTTTCAACAAAACATTATGTCCAATTTAGAGTATTAAAAATAATGGAGGGACTTCCTTTGTGGGCCAGTGATTAATAGTTCACCTTCCAATGGAGAGCTAAGATCCCACCTGCCTCATGTCCAAAAATCCAGAACATAAACAACAGAAGGAATATGGTAACAAATTAACACAAATAATGCAAAGAAGGAAACCAAATCAAAACTCTGTTGCTAAAGACTGTGCATATATTGACTTATCTTTTCTGTAAAATAAAAAAAAAAGTCCCCATTGCAGATCAAGATATGGAAAATTTCAATTTGTATTAAGGGAAAAGGAAATTTTTTCCACACATTCTTTTTTTTTTTTTTTGGTATCATTATTTTACTATCTTCCAGAAAGGAGAAAATAAACAGCAATAAATACATGAATTTAAGTTTTTATTTCTTCTTAAATTATGGGTTTTGTTGTTTTTAAAAATCAAATTCAATATTACAGCACACAAAGTTCTTTTTTTTTAGAGCGTGTAATGATCACTTAATGTCACTCATTTGTCTGTTCACACATGCAGTCTCTGGCAGCTGTCGGTGGCCCCGCGCTTCCTGGGAGGTGCTTGCAGTGTGTCTATGTGCATATTAATGGAACTCTACAGCTCTCCTCTTTTAACTTAAACGCTTTGCTGCCACTTCAGCTGATTATGGCTTTGGATAATTGCCACAGTGAATCTTGTATTTAGTAGAAACAAAATATATTGATGACAAACATGTTTCCTATCCAAAGCCAGAAAGATGGATCTGAATTCAGATTGTGCGGTAAAAACAAATATGTAAACTTATTAGAGAGGCAAGATGCAAATTTACAAAGCCTGAGGAAAATAATGAGGACAGCTTCAAATCTGAGGGAAGAGGCAGCATCAGGCCTTGTTATTGTGAAACCTGGCTTGAGCGTAGAATGAAATTTCAGGGCCTGCTTGTGTGAAGGTGAATATTAAATTGTTGAGTCCCCTGGGAGGTGTCAGTGTAGGTGCCCAGTGACTGCAGTGGAGCAGCTAATGGGCTGGAATCACTGTGATCATGATTGTCATTCCTTGCTCTGTTTGCTTTGCACTCCTGCCTAAGCAGAGAACCAATACTTTAAGGCCATGGGTTTCCTTTTATACTGGCGAGGCGACTGTCTTAGTCTGCTCCAGCCGCTGTGACAAAGCTACAACTCTCCCTAGACAGGGTGACTTAAACAGTAAACATTTCGTTTTCACAGTTTTGGAGGCTGAGATATCCAAGGTCACGATATAGGCAGACCCAGTGTCTTGTGAGGGCCTGCTTCCTGATTCATAGATGGCCATCTTCTTGCTGTGTCCACCTGTGGTGGAAGCTGCAAGGGAGCTCTCTGGGGTTTCTTTTGTAAGGGCACTAATCCCATTCATGAGGATTCTATTTTCATGATCTAATCAATTCCCAAAGTTCTCATATACCATCACTTTGGGGATTAAGTTTCAACATATTCATTTTTACGGAGACACATTCAGTTTAAAGCAGTGGATTTACAGTTTTTTAAAAAATAGTTCATTTTTCACATACTATGAATCCTAAAGGAAATCCGTTTTGAATATTCATTGGAAGGACTGATGCTGAAACTGAAACTCCAGTACTTTGGCCACCTCATGCAAAGAACTGACTCATTGGAAAAGACCCTGATGCTGGGAAGGATTGAAGGTGGGAGGAGAAGGGGATGACAGAGGATGAGATGGTTGGATGGCATCACTGGGGTAATGGACATGAATTTGAGTAGGCTCTGGGAGTTGGACAGGGATGCCTGGCATGCTGCAATCCATGGGGTTGCAAAGAGTTAGACATGACTGAGCGACTGAACTGAACTGATGCACCTGCTGCTGCTGCTAAGTCGCTTCAGTCGTGTCTGACTCTGTGCGACCCCATAGACAGCAGCCCACCAGGCTCCCTCGTCCCTGAGATTCTCCAGGCAAGAACACTGGAGTGGGTTGCCATTTCCTTCTCCAATGCATGAAAGTGAAAAGTGAAAGCAAAGTCGCTCAATTGTGTCTGACTCCTAGCGACCCCATGGACTGCAGCCTACCAGTCTCCTCCGCCCATGGGATTTTCCAGGCAAGTGTACTGGAGTGGGTTGCCATTGCCTTCTCTGAACTGATGTACCTAAGCTCAGTTAAATGTTCTGCAAATGCAGGTGTCTCAAACCAAGCTTCGAGGACTACAATGAGAGAGGGAAAGAGACAGGGAGAGAGCGAGAGAGGCTAACTTCTAATTATAGGCCAGCTTCTAATTATCTTTATCATAGGCTAACTTCTAATTATCTCTGAAGCCCTACCGGAAAAGTGACTTCTGTGGTAGGCCAAATAATGACTTCCCAAAAGACTTCCATGTCCTAACCCTTGGTACCTGTGAGTATTACCTTATATGACAAGAACCTAGAACTTTGAAGATATAACCAAGGATACGGAGGTGGGAAGATGATCCTGGATCATCCAAGTGGGTGCAAAATGCCATCATATGTACCTTTAAAAGAGGGAGGCAGATGACACGGAAGAGGCGAGAGCCGTGTGACTATGGAACGGGAAGTGGAGGGGTCTCTGTCTCATGCTGCCTGTCCTGTCCTGTCTCTACAGGGGTAGAGTTCAGACTTGACAGAGCTGTGATCATTCCAGAGCCTGGCCGGGCCTGCTTTCCCAGCCTCATCTCCTCCTGCTCACTGACACGTAACTTCACTGTGAACCAAAATCGTGCCTGTCCCAGGGGCATGGCACGGTGTCTTGTTTTGTTTTGTTCCGCTGCTCCTGATCCTCTTTACAAGTTACTTTCTCTGCATTTGAAGCTGTTTTCTCTCATCTCCGCTTCCCCAAACCCCTTATCCTTCTAGAATCTGATCAAATGTCACTTCTCTCAAGCATCCCACCACTGTGTTGAATAACTTATCAGAAATCTGATTGTGTTTAGCTTTCCCTTGTATTTTTATTTCAGTAAATGGCATGACTCTTTTCCTGTGTGGATTCTGTGTCTTTTCATCTGGCCTTGAAATGGAAGCAGAAAGTGTTCTGTTAAGAAAGGCATTCAACAAATACGATGCAATAAGCAAATAACACCCAGCGATGACTGAATAAACTCAAATTATTTACTGAGAGCTCAATAGCCAAACAAGCATGTTGTGCAGTAGTATCGTTTTGTGGGTGGGAACATGCCACAGGGCTTGTGGCATCTTTGTTCTCTGACCAGGGATTGAATCTGTGCCCGCGGAAGAAAAGACATGAGTCCTAACCACTGGAGCTCCAGGGAATATCCCAGCATGAGTGAAACATCGAGCAGTTGATCTCATAAGATGCAGCATTCACATCCTAGTCAATGAAACCTCTTAACGATTTCCCCCTCTCCTTGCTTGAGTCTGGCATTGGGCTGACTTAACAAGATGGTCAAATACACAATAAAATAGCTCAGAGTTTGGAAATGTACCAAGGGTCAGGCTGTGGTTTCACCTTTATCGTGTCATGGCTCTGGGGTCGAGACTGTACCCATTGGTGACAACTGGCTGGATGTTGTCACTCTTGGTCATTGTGGGAAGAGGTAAATCCTGAGACAGTGAGACATTGGCACAAGTGAGGGGAGGACTTCTTACCTACCAGGACTGGCAGTAAACTGGATCCACCCTGCCAGGCCGGAAGAAGCCTAGATGGTTTAGGAGGGGGACCGAGCTGCTGCTGGCCATCTGGAGGTGAGCCGAGGAATATAGGCAGAGCCAGTCTCTGCTTTCTGGCGACACTGACATTATGGACCTGACACATGCCTGTAGCTTCTGAGAGCAAGGTTAGTCATCAGTCAGATCCACTTATACCTGAACCCTACCTGCCCCGCATTGATGAAGCGCCCTTTCACTGCCTTTATAAAAATGTGCGTTTTCTACAAGCCTCAAGTAGCCTAGTTAATAAGATATTTGCCCTAGCTGTGTTGTCGGAGCTTGGCGTCAGCTGTGTCCAGTTGGATCTCCAGCCGATTAAGACTGATTAAGACCACTGACCCTCTGAATAGGCATGGGCAATGACTGCTGGGTGATCTTTTGACGTTAGAGGCTGAAGCTCCACCTTCTGCTCAAGTTAACTGCTATTTTTTTAGAGCTTATGTCTCATGGAGGAGCTAGGAGCTTGGTTGCATCTGCGCAAGATGGGATGACCATCTTTCCCTCTCTCCAGTTACCTCTCCCGGTGCTTGCGGCACCTGGGCTTTCTTCCACGAGCCCTGTGTATGCGGCAGGCAGAGCTCCACGCTAGGCTGCGAACTTTGGCATCTCAGGGTTTGGATTGCTGCGCATTGGCCACCAAAACTGGTTTGTTATCTCTTCGAACATAGCCAGGGCCTGGGCAGATGCTGGTGAAGTCTTCCAGTCGCCTGAAGATGTGCTGTTTTTGGCTTCATCGGTGACGGTAAGAGTAACTTGGGATGTAAATGAACAGCCCTGGGGATATTTGAACATGGGAGCAGGGAGTTTGGGAATGATGAAACATTCTGCTAATCTGGGTGTATGAGGTCTTCTATTTGGCACACTTTGTGAACAGATTTGTTAATCCTAAGCTAGCAAAGGTGGATCTTTGGACAAATAAAATTGGTCGGGTTGTTCAGCTTTCCAAGGGGGTTTCATCAGATTTGCAAATTTCTTCCCATGGTACCAGAAACTGCCAGATGATACTCCCTGGTATTTTCTCCTCCTCTCCCAACATTTATTTCCTGGTCACATGGTGAAATTTGAGCCAGTGGACCCCTAAGTAGGACTAATATGTGTATCTTCCAAGTACTATTTGTAAAAAAGAAGCAGCTAAGCTTGGACTTTGGTGTTTTTTTTTCCTCTCCATAAGCTGTTTCATTGATGTAATGTTGACCCAGCTTCAACAGGAAGGGTAATGCCCTCCAATGATGCTGAACAACACAGTAGAAAGAACCTGAGCTCCTGGAGAAGTCTCGCTTAGATCTCCCCAGCTGTTTCATGAGAGAGAAATAGAAGTCAGTCATGGTGGTTACTTATTTTTGGCATCTTGTTTTTGCAGTGTCATTCTAGTTAATACAGATATCAGTACTTACCATTATAAAACATTAAATATGTGGCATGGCCCTAGATACTAGAGAGTCAGTTCAGTTTAGTCACTCAGTCGTGTCCGACTCTTTGCGACTCCATGAATTGCAGCACGCCAGGCCTCCCTGTCCATCACCAACTCCCAGAGTTCACCCAAACTCATGTCCATCGAGTCGGTGATGCCATCCAGCCATCTCATCCTCTGTCGTCCCCTTCTCCTCCTGCCCCCAATCCGTCCCAGCATCACAGTATTTTCCAATGAGTCAAGTCTTGGCATGAGGTGGCCAAAGTATTGGATGTTAGAGAGTAGGCAGTGGGAAAAACAGAAATTTCAGATATTGGGAAGCTGATGAACCTTGTACTGTCAAGGTAACATTTGGTAAGATTGTCTTCAATATTTAGAAGACAGACCCCATGTCTGTATAATCATTAGCTCTACAGAAAGCAGTTGGAAGGAGCCAGGTTATTTACATGTTGGCTGTTCTTTGCTGCTTGCCACAGGTGATTATTAGAAATTAACCCAGGCAAGAATTGGCTAATTAAAAGCAGAAGGATAATGGAAACCATGTGTTGGAAAAGTCAACTGTTATTGATCCCACAAAGGCAGAAAATGGTTACCGGGCGTGCTCTTCAAAGTCCACCTGTTAAAAGATTCTCAACCAAACAAGGGAAATTAGTCCTAGCAATAAAGATCAGATTAAGTCTATTGTGTCAGATGGCCACAAGGGAGTGGCCTTTTTTTTTTCTTTGATTTTTACTTTATTTGGTTGTGCCAGGTCTTATTTGTGGAATGTTGGATCTGTGATTTTTGTTGCAACAGGCAGACTCTTAGTTGCAGCAGATGGGAGCTAGTTCCCTGAACAGGAATCCAACCTGGGCCCCCTGCATTGAAAGCATGGAATCCCAGCCCCTGGACCACCGGGGAAGTCCCAGGAGTTGCCTTTCAAGTGAGGAAGAGTGATGGCTAAGCTCAGAAGCCAGGAAATACGGTGGGCTTAAGAAATCATGGCCAGTACAGAACTCTGGGTGTTATGGATACATTAATCAAACCAGAATAAAAAGATCAGAACTCTGTCTTTTATTCAAGCAAACTTTATTGCCAAACAAACCATGGACTTGTGATTGTTCAATCCTAATGTAATCCTCAGGCACCTAAAACTGCAATAGGAAGCAGTCTAAAAGAAAGTGAGCATTCCTGAGGAGGGCTCACAAAAGAAATGCCTCCAATCCCCACTGTGGCTGTGAGGGGCAAGAGACAAGGAAGAAACACCGAGGCAAAGACACCAGTTCAGGGCAGAGTGGGCAAGGGGATGCCTCCCAGAAAACAAAACCAAGGTCTAACCATGAAAATACTCCACTGTGTTTGGTACATCCAAAGCACTTCCCTTTGGTACAGGCCTCCCTTTTAAACAGGCCTTTTACTATTTTCTTTTAGGCAGTTAAGGGTAACAAGGAAAGCTGAGTACTCAGTTTGTTAAAAATTATGAGCCTATTCTTTTCTATTGTGGCTTATCACAGCATATTGAATATACTTCCCTGTGCTTACAGTAAAATATAAAATATATATGTGTAATTGAATCACTTTGCTGTACGGGAGAAATTAATACAACATTGAAAGTCAACTATATTTCAATAAAAAAGAATAATTTTTAAAAATTAGCCTAAATTAATCCCCATGCCAAAGAGATATTTTGGGGTGGCAAATTTTGCTCCTCTGAGTTTCATCAGTAAATGTCTATTGAATGAACACATGAAAACTATTCTGGATTATGCGTGACTGGTTTCTTTCCCTTAAATTTAGTTTATTTATTATTATTACTTTTCACCTGCACCGGGTCTTCATTGCTGTGACCGCTTCCTCTAGCTGCGGTGAGTGGGGACCTCTAACACGGCTCTCATCATGGCGTACAGGCTTCTCGCTGCGGTGGCGTCGCTAGTGGTGGAGCGCAGGCTCTAGGTGTCGGCTTCCGTAGTTGCAGCCGCAGGATCAGTAGTTGTGGAGCGCAGGCTTAGTTGCTCTATGGCATGTGGTATCTTCCTAGACCAGGGGTTGAACCTGTGTCCCATACATTGGAAACATCGAGTCTTATCCACTGGGGAAGTCCACGTGGCTGGTTTCTAAAGTGAGATGTGTACGTTGCTTAAGACCTGGAACTCTCCTCATAGTGTTACCTGAGTGACCGTTGCCCCAGATGAGAGAAATTAGGTGTCAGTCTGTTCAGGCTGCTGGAACCGAAAAACCACAGAATAAGTAGCTCCCTGGAGAAGGGACTGCCAAACCATTTCGGTATTCCTGCCTCAAGAACCCCATGAACAGTGTGAAAAGGCAAAAAGATAGGACACTGAAAGATGAACTCCCGAGGTCAGTAGGTGCCCAATATTCTATAGGAGATCAGTGGAGAAATAACTCCAGAAAGAATGAAGGGATGGAGCCAAAGCAAAAACAACACCCAGCTGTGGATGTGACTGGTGGTAGAAGCAAGGTTCGATGCTGTAAAGAGCAATATTGCATAGGAACCTGGAATGTTAGGTCCATGAATCAAGGCAAATTGGAAGTGGTCAAACAGGGGATGGCAAAAGTGAACATCGACACTCTAAGAATCAGCGAACTAAGATGGACTGGAATGGGTGAATTTAACTCAGATGACCATTATATCTACTACTGTGGGCAGGAATTCCTTAGAAGAAAGGGAGTAGCCATCATGGTCAACAAAAGAGTCCAAAATGCAGTACTTGGATGCAGTCTCAAAAATGACAGAATGATCTCTGTTCATCACCAAGGCAAACCATTCAATATCATGGTAATGCAAGTCTATGCCCCAACTGAATGCTGAAGAAGCTGAAGTTGAACGGTTCTATGAAGACCTACAAGACTTTCTAGAATTAACACCCCAAAAAAGATGTCCTTTTCATTATAGGGGACTGGAATGCAAAAGTAGGAACTTAAGAAACACCTGGGATAACAGGCAAATTTGGCCTTGGAGTACAAAATGAAGCAGGGCAAAGGCTAATAGAGTTTTGCCAAGAGAATGCACTGGTCATAGCAAATACCCTCTTCCAACAACACAAGAGAAGACTCTACACATGGACATCATCAGATGGTTGATATCGAAATCAGATTAATTATATTATTTGTAGCCAAAGATGGAGAAGCTCTATACAGTCAGCAAAAACAAGACCGGGAGCTGACTGTGGCTCAGATCATGAACTGCTTATTGCAAAATTCAGACTTAAATTGAAGAAAGTAGGGAAAACCACTAAACTATTCAGATATGACCTAAATCGAATCTCTAAAGATTATACAGTGGAAGTGAGAAATAGATTTAAGGGGCTAGATCTGACAGACAGAGTGCCTGATGAACTATGGATGGAGGTTTGTGACAGTGTACAGGAGACAGAGATCAAGACCATCTCCAAGAAAAAGAAATGCAAAAAGGCAAAATGGTTGTCTGAGGAGGCCTTACAAATAGCTGTGAAAAGAAGAGAAGCAAAAAGCAAAGGAGAAAAGGAAAGATATACTCATTTGAATGCAGAGTTCCAAAGAATAGCAAGGAGAGATATGAAAGCCTTCCTCAGAGATCAATGCAAAGAAATAGAGGAAAACAATAGAATGGGAAAGACTAGAGATCTCGTCAAGAAAATTAGAGATACCAAGAGAACATTTCATGCAAAGATGGGCTCAATAAAGGACAGAAATAGTATGGACCTAACAGAGGCAGAAGATATTAAAAAGAGGTGGCAAGAATATACAGAAGAGCTATACAAAAAGATCTTCATGACCCAGATAGTCATGATGATGTGATCACTCACATCAAGCCAGACATGCTGGAATGCGAAGTCAAGTGGGCCTTAGGAAGCATCTCTACGAACAAAGCTAGTGGAGGTGATGAAATTCCAGTTGAGCTATTTCAAATCCTAAAAGATGATGTTGTGAAAATGCTGCACTCAATATGCCAGCAAATTTGGAAAACTCAGCAGTGGCCATAGGACTGGAAAAGGTCAGTTTTCATTCCAATCCCTAAGAAGGCAATGCCAAAGAATGTTAAAACTACCACACAATTGTACTCATTTCACACTCTAGCAAAGTAATGCTCAAAATTCTCCAAGCCAGGCTTCAGCAATATGTGAACCGTGAACTTCCAGATGTTCAAGATGGATTTAGAAAAGGCAGAGGAACCAGAGGTTAAATTGCCAACATCTGCTGGATTGTAGAAAAAGCAAGATAGTTCCAGAAAAACATCAATTTCTACTTTATTGACTATGCCAAAGCCTTTGACTGTGGGGATCACAATAAACTGTGGAAAATTCTGAAAGAAATGGGAATACCAGACTACCTGACCTGCCTCTTGAGAAACCTGTATGCAGGTCAGGAAGCTACAGTTAGAACTGGACATGAAACAACAGACTGGTTCCAAATAGGAAAAGGAGTATGTCAAGGCTGTATATTGTCACCCTGCTTATTTAACTTCTATGCAGAGTACATCATGAGAAATGCTGGGCTGGAGGAAGCACAAGCTGGAATCAAGATTGCTGAGAGAAATATCAATAACCTCAGATATGCAGATGACACCACCCTTATGGCAGAAAGTGAAGAGGAACTAAAGAGCCTATTGATGAAGGTGAAAGAGGAGAGTGAAAAAGTTGGCCTAAAGCTCAACATTCAGAAAACTAAGATCATGGCATCTGGTCCCATCACTTCATGGGAAACAGATGGAGAAACAGTGGAAACAGTGGCACACTATTTTTTTGGGCTCCAAAATCACTGCAGATGGTGATTACAGCCATGAAATGAAAAGACACTTGCTCCTTGGAAGAAAAACTATGACCAACCTAGACAGCATATTAAAAAGCAGAGACATTACTTTGACAACAAAAGTCTGTCTAGTCAAGGCTATGGTTTTTCCAGTAGTCATGTATGGATGTGAGAGGTGGACTACAAAGAGAGCTGAGCACTGAATTAATGCTTTTGAACTTTGGTGTTGGAGAAGACTCTTGAGAGTCCCTTGGACTGCAAGGAGATCCAACCTGTCCATCCTAAAGGAAATCAATCCTGAATGTTCATTGGAAGGACTATTGTTGAAGCTGAAACTCCAATACTCTGGCCACCTGATGCAAAGAGCTGACTCATTTGAAAAGACCTTGATGCTGGGAAAGATTGAGGGCAGGAGGAGAAGGAGACAACAGAGGATGAGATGGTTGGATGGCATCACTGACTCAATGGACATGAGTTTGAGTAAACTCCGGGAGTTGGTGATGGACAGGGAGGCCTGACGTTGCAGTCCACAGGGTGGCAAAGAGTCAGACACAACTGAGCGACTGAACTGAACTGAATGAATAGATATTTATTCCTCATAGTTCTGGAAGCTGAAAGTCCAAGATGAAGGCTGCCAGCCAGCAAGTGGAGGTGAGAGCCCTCTGCCAGCTTGCAGATGACATGGTGTCCTCACATGGCAGAACGGCCCAGGGGGCTGTGTGCTCCTTTTTTATAATTGCCTGAGTCCCATTCATGAGGGCAGAGGCATCACCTCCTATTGCCGTCACCTTGAAAGATGGGTTTTTGACATGAATTTAGGGGGACACAAGTATTAAGCCCACAGCAATAGGTCTTAGATATGATTCTGAAAGGCCATGTACAAGCTAAGTCACTTAAGTTATGTCTGACTCTGTGCAACCCCATGGACTGTAGCCCACAAGACTCCTCTGTCCATGGGATTCTCCAGGCAAGAATACTGGAGTGGGTTGCCTTTTCCTTCTCCAGGGGATCTTCCCAACCCAGGGATTGAATCTGAGTTTCTTATGTCTCCTGCATTGGCAGACAAGTTCTTTACCACTAGTGCCACTTGGGAAGCCCTGAAAGCTCATCTTTGGGGGGAATGTTAAGCTAAAATAGAATGCTGAGTAGGTAAAACCGTCTGTAGTTCTTCTGGTCACTGTTCTCATGCACTGCCACGCCTGCAGCATTCACAGTCTTGACTGTTTCCTTTCAGAGATCTTAATTTAGTCTGCAGGACTTCTTCCAGCGCATCTCAGTAATTTCTAAGCATAATGGAACAAATCAATGTGAGAGCCCCTGTAGGTCCCAAACCCTCCAAAACGTACCAGACGTTAGTAAGAAGACATCTCTTAAAGTCATGCTTAGACTGGCTCCCTCTGGTTGAAATCTCACACCAATGTCTTCCCACAGGAGCTGCACACGTTGCAGTATGGTGATATCCATAAACCCAATTACTGACAGAGACAGAGGTAGATTACAGTCTGCTGCTAAGTTGCTTCAGTCGTGTCCGACCCTGTGTGACCCCACAGAAGGCAGCCCACTAGGCTTCTCTGACCCTGGGAGTCTCCAGGGAAGAACACTGGAGTGGGTTGCTATTTCCTCCAATGCAAGAAAGTGAAAAGTGAAAGTGAAGTCGCTCAGTCCGTGTCCGGCTCTTAGCGACCCATGGACTGTGGCCTACCAGGCTCCTCCATCCATGGGATTTTCTAGGCAACAATACTGGAGTGGGGTGCCATTGCCTTCACTGAGATTACAGTCTACAAATATTTATTTAGGGACTCCTATGTGACCCAGCGGCTAATACAGATAACTAGATCCCACATGCCATAAACAAGAGTCCACCTGCCACAGCTAACGATGACACATGGTGCAACTAACACCCAGTGCAGCCAAAGAGATAAAAATAAATATTTTAAAAATACTTATAATTCTGTCCTCACTGTATTACCCTTATTTTACAAGGAGGTTTCCTGACGATTGAAGTCTTGGGGAATAGGTGGGCTTCCTGTGTGGGATCTATCAGAACCCCTCCAAGTTCACTTCTTCCCCCCAACAGTGCCTCTAACACTTTCTTGCCTTTACTCCTAAGTGTGGGATGGTGACCTTAGTTAGTCTCCATCGACTGTCCTCAGATGTGTGGTGATGGTGACACAGAATGAACACTAGACCCAGTTGCCCTTCTGTTGGCAACTAGCACTGAATCTTGCCCTGAGTGTGAAAGGAAATCGCTCAGTACCTGAAAGTGTCTCATTGTGCTTCAGGTGTTCTAGTTTGTAACAGCCTCTTGTGATCTTAAAGCCTTCTCAAGTAGACTCCAGTGATCAGATTCTGAAAGAATTGACATTTAGAATGTTCCTATCACCTTGGATTCCACCCCCTACCCCCTGCCCACAGTACGCTGTTAGGATGAGGCTGTCTAGTTTCAAATTAGCCCAGACTCCCTTTCTTTTCCATGTGTTGGGTTTACTCGTGTTCTTGCAACATTTGACAGCTTGTCCACCCCTGCTTTTTTTTCATCACTCCTGTTCTGGAGGCAAGAATTTGTAGAGGTCTCAACTCATGTGTTCAAGTGAACATCCCCCTTTGACTTCGCTTTTTTTCCTTTGCGAATAAATGCATGGCCTGTATGATTTGGTATTGTGTTCCATGGCTTTGGGTGACATAATTTAATTTTTTATGCTCACATGCAAATAAGCATTATCCAATAATAAAAAGTGGTAGACATACTTGAATGGAAAGCTTTGATAATTATACAATCTTTAAATTAATTAATGAGCCAAAGGCAGCTAAACATTAGCATTTAGAAAGATCTCTACAGCATTAGCTACTAATGAGTTCATTTAGATCCATCATGCAACTCGTTTTGGAAAGCACAGACTGTATTTAATCATATTCAATCATATCTAATATTGAAATTATGAACACAAGGCATTGCTGAGTGTGAAATTACCATCGAATTTTTATTGTTAAATATATTTCTTGTTGGTACTCCTAGATGAATGATAATTTGACAAAGTAGGTAATCTGCATACAGTGGGCCATTTATGGAATAATAAGGAATTCTAGGCTCTCTTGATTTGTGTTGATCATTCACATACAGATTCTAAATTCATTTCCCCCAGCTGCTTCAGAGGTTCTCCTGACTTCAGGCAAGAAGGATGCCCTTTTGGACTTCTTTTTCCTCTGAGTCTACAGTTTCTTTTTCTTTTTTTGAGAGGACAGAAAATTTTAGAAATGTATTTCAGCAATCGGCTAATATCATTAAAAATTAAAAAATTAAAATGTAATAATAATACAAAACCAGCCTTCCTGCACCACTTGATGAAATTATACGTAGCTGTGGTCACAGGATATTCAAAGATTCAGCTTTAGTAGATTTCGCCGAACAGTTTTTCACAGTAGTTGTACTAATTTGCATTCTCACCAGACATATGTGAGCTAGGTACCTCTTAATACAATTAAATTGTTTCTTCTAGCTATGTACACTACAACAGTGGCCAGCTGCCAGATATAGGATTGTACTGTTTATCTTCCCTTTTAAAACTCATGCTATTAGTTATGCAAACACCGGCTACTGCAGTAGCTTCAGTTTATTTCTCACTCACTAAGCAGTTCAGTGTGGGAGAATACCCGGCAAGGCAATCTCCTCTCCTCTGAGCAGTGATTCAGGGATTCAGAATTATTGCATTTAGTGGCTCCACCATATTTGACATGTGTCTTCCAATGTAAGCCTGAGTTTAGACATCCAGAGGAGTATGGAGAAGGCACACTGTCTTTTAACTATCTCAGCCACAAAGTGACACATTTTTTTCTGTTCACATACCCTTAGTAGGAAAAAGTAGGAAAAAGATGCTACATCTTTGCATCTCCTCCCTCCTGGGGAGGGGGCAAGCAGGAGAGGAAAATTTCTGGGCTAGGCAGCTGATTCTATTAATAATTTTACACTTAGACAAAGGGGCACAAATACCTGCTGTGCAGCTGTGTTTGCCATGTGTGGCTTGGTGTTCTTGTATTTCCCTCTCTCAGAAACTGTCCTCAGGAGCCCTGGCTGAAAGCAGTGATGACAGATCAATTGAAGAATCTTAGAAAACGTGATGGAAGGATTTGTCATGGAAAAACATAACCCACTGAGACCCAGATCATAGAAGAAATACTTTATAAATGCTTGCAGGCTGTGAGCCTCTGTCTGCATGGTAACATCTTAAATACTCCTCTCACTGTTTGACAGCTTTCTCATAACTCTGAACCAGAACTCAGTAAGGAGGAGGCGGAGAATGATTTGCAGGGAAATCACTGCAAATTGATTTGAAATCACCACCAAGTGAGGCTGCAGAATGGCACATTCGTTTTCTGTGATCTCATCCAGTGTGCTGATAGATCCTCAGTAAGCAACAGGCATTCAATATTTGAGAGTCCTGATCAAAGGAAGGTCTTGGATTTGGACCTGGAGAAAGCTTCAGGTCAGGCTGGACTTGGTCATATCCAACATCTATGTCTTAAGCATAAGACAAAAGTACAGATCACATGCATCTGAGGTAGCAAATGGGAGAAAGGTGGAGGGCCCAGCATCCATCATCTATTCTGAGGTCATGATGATTTTGTTCTATAAGATAAAAGGGTATGAGGTTTATGACTGAAAGTATTAGCATAGGAAGGGAAAGTAGCAGTTTCTGTCCCAGGTAACAGACAGAGCTATCTGGCTAAGACCTACTTATCTCCCATTTCTCTGAATCATAACCGGAGCCACCTGTGTACGTTAATAGGCTCGCTTCCTTTTCATCTGCTTCCTGAAATGTCTGTTATGTTATGAGGATGTTTTTGGTTGAATGAATTTTGAGGTTTTAAAAATGAGTAAGTTGCCATGTGGTGCTGAAATCTGTATGCATAAGAGGCGGTTTGGGGGGAATGGTGGGGGAGGGTGGAGAAGTTTCCAGAAACAACAGCTACATATATGGAATACTATGCAGTGTGCAGTTACTATGCGCTACACACTTTATCTGCAGTATTCCCTTTAATCCTCATGTGAAGAAGGAAAATGAGATTCAGGGAGGTGACTGCTTGTGACCACTCAACTAATAGGAGGAGTCACAATATGAGTTGATTCTGCCTCCCAGTCACAGGAGCTTCCCAGGTGGCACTAGCGGTCAAGAGTCTGCCTGCCAGTGTAGGAGATGCAAGAAATGAGGGTTCGCTCCCCGGGTCAGGAAGATCCCCCGGAGAAGGGATAGGCTATGCACTCCAGTAGTCTTGGGCTTCCCTGGTTGCTCAGCTGGTAAAGAATCCGCCTGCAACACAGGGGACCTGGGTTCGATCCCTGGGTTGGGAAGACCCCCCCCTGGAGAAGGGAAAGGCTACCCACTCCAGTATTCTGGCCTGGAGAATTCCATGGACTGTATAGTTCATGGGGTCACAAAGAGCTGGACACGACTGAGCGACTTTCACTTTCTACACGCACTAGTAAGAAAGTAAGCAGTGGATCAAAATCCTCTCCAGCTTTCACAATTAAAAGGTTAGCCAGCTGAGGGCGTCTGTTCCAAGTTTTTCTGCCACACCACTGGAAAGATAAAAGCTTGTTTTCTAGAACCGTAGCATGCAGCCATCCATAAAGCGGGGCGCCGGTCACAGAAACTGTCTTTCAAGTGATGGATGGTAGTGGTGTTTGGGAGCTACTCTGGCGTTGTTTGTTTTGAAAGTGCACGGACCAGCTGAGTTTCACAACCATTAGGAGTATTGGGTTGTTACAATAAATATCAATAAAAAATACAACGGCTTCAAGGAACCAGTGGATTTTAGAAAAGGTGGCTTTAATGCCTGCACACTGTATGTCAGGTTGCCTCAAAATGATAAATTATTTACCAGTGAGAGAGGCAAATTAATTCTGTAGTAAAAGAGACTTTAATTTGTTACCCAGGCTGAAGGAAACTGGAAATATCAAACTGTAACTCTATCAGGAGTTTGTTTCTTTTAGATACCTTATTTTGCTCACCAAAATATTGGCCAGTATTTGACCTCTGCCAAACAGTTGTACCAATTTAGGGAACATTTATGTTTTTCAGTTCCTTTCCATCTGTTTTCAATCTCAGTGTGCTGAATTCCACAACAAACTTAATTAGAATTGCTTTATTAGAGGCATTAGACCCTGTTAAAAATTTAAACCTGCAGTTGTACTAAACATATATTGCATATTTATTTAGGGCTAGTGGATACCCTATGAAACAATGCAGATGTGGGATACATCCATTATTTCAGAAAGTTCATTGGACAGCCTTGTCTTCATCCTGTCCAAAGGCAAAAGCAAATGTGCAGGAGGAAGGCTTTCTTTTAAAAAGCCTTGGCCTGGGAGACTCCCCTGGTGATCCAGGTTAAGACTCCATGTTTCCAATACAGGAGGCCCTGGTCAGGGAACTACGATCCCACAAGCTACAGCCAGAAAAAGACAAAAAGAAAACTGTCTTGGCCTAGACATGGCGCACATCACTTCTGCTCACTTTTGTTGGTAGAAATATGTCTTTTGAGCTTCCATGTGATGGGGCCTGGTGTCCTAGTCCATTTGGGCTGCTGTAACAAAAATATCAGGGACTGGGTGGTTTATATGACAGATGTTCATTTTGCGCGGTTCTGGGGTCTGAGAACTTCAAGATGAAGGGGCCAACAGGCTGCATGTCTGGTGAGGACGTGCTTCTGGATTCAGAGGTGCTATCTTCTCACTGCGTCATGTGGTGGAGGGAGTGAGAGAGCTCTCTGGGGTCGCTTTTATAAGGACATTAATGCAGCTCATGAGACTTCCCCATGACCTAATCACCTCCCAAAGGCCCCATCTCCAGATACCATCACATTAGGGTGTAGGTTTCAACATCTGAATTCTGGGGGAGGGGACACCAGCCTGATTTTGGGGCTGCAGCACCTGAGTAGCTACAGTCCTATACCATGGACTGAATTTTATGGGGCCATAACCATTACCACTAAGCAAGTTTAATAATGCAGACATGGTCAGAGGAAAAGCCTCTGGAGTCAGGCTTGGATTCAAGTCCTTCTTCTGCCACTTCCAAACTGACATTGAGCAGGTAGGATGTACTGACTCAGCTTTGTCATTCTTAAAAGGCAACAGTGATGATACCTAATTCCTAGGACATTTGCCACGATTAAGTATTAAAATGTATATCCTATAGAAGTGCAAACGTGCTTTGAAGTTCAAATGTGTGCACACATGTGACATTGTCTCACGGATCACAGCTCTTCATCGGTCCCTGCAGCCTGGCTTTTTGCTGTGTGACTTTGCAGTCTCATTTCCTGCCCCTTGACTCTGGAGTGACCCTGTGACTTGTTCTGGCCAGTGGGATGAGGTGAGGATGTCACTGTGCCAGTCCTGAGCCTAGGTTATAAGAAACCTTGTGGGTTTCTGCCATCATGAGAAATCTGCTTAGGGTAGCTTGTTGATCCCAGGAAGAGGTTGGTGGCTACATGGAAAAATGGTACTAGTTGGACTGGCAGCTTAGACCACCTCAACCTTGAGCAGAGGCATGATCTAAGTAAATGTCTCTTATTGTATAGTAGAGAGGTATTGTTGCTTGCTGACTGTTGTTCTAGTGAAAGTAAACAGCTACAACTAGTTTGTTCATCTATGTCTATTCACTTGAACAACTTTTGACAATTAATAGAATCTAAAATACTAAACAGCAGTAAAGGAAAAGTTTGGCTTGAGTTTTAAAAATATTTTTAAAATATTTCTTCTTACATTGTCTGGTACTTTTCATATGGTGACTCAAAGAAATAGTAAATAGTGATAACAAATGAGACAAGATAACACAAGAGAGGAATAATTAAGTGATCATTGCTTTTTTCCCCCTTAATTTTTTAAAATTGAACTCTGGTTGAATTAGAATATTGTGTTTCAGGTATACAGCACTTGGAGAATTTTTTCCTAGATAACTTTCCCTCATGGGTTGTTAAAAGGTAGTGGTTATAATTCCATGTGCTACACAGTGAAACCTTGTTGCCTGTCTGTTAGATATGTGGTAGTTTGTATCTGTTGATCCCATACTCCTAATTTGCCCCTCCCCAGCTCCTTCCCTCTCTGGGACCCTAAGTTTGTTTTCTATGTCTGTGAGTCCGTTCCTGTTTTGGATGTAGACGCACTGGTATCATTTTTTAGATTCCACATATAAGTGCTGTCATAAAATAGTCTTCTCTCTCTTAGTGACATGTTTCACTAAGCCTAATATTCTTTAGGTCCATCCGTGTTGCTGTAAATGGCATTATTGCATTCTCTTTTGTGACTGAGTGATACTCCATTGTATATATATACCATATCTTAAGTCAGTCATCTGTGGATGGGCAGTTGGATTGTTTCCTTGTTTTCACCATTATAAATAGTGCTATTATGAACATCGAGGGTGTGTCTTTTCAAGTTTGAGTTTTCCTTTCCTCCCAGATACATATTGAGGAGTGAAATTGCTGGATCATACGATAGTTCTGTTTTTAGTTTTTAAAGGAACTTCCATACTGTTTTACATAGGGGCTGCACCAGTTTATATTTTCAAAAGTGTAAGAGAGTTCCCTTTTCTCCATGCCCAGCATTTATTATTTGTAGACTTTTTGATAATAGCCATTCTCACTGCTGTAAGGCGATGCCTCATTGTGGCTTTGATTTACATTTCCCTAATAATTAGCGATGTTGAGCATTTTTTCACGTGCCTGTTGGCCTTCTGTATATCTTCTTTGGAGAAATGTCTTTTTAGGCCTTCTGCCCATTTTTTTGATAAGGTTGTTTGTTTATTTTTTTATATTGATTGTATGAGCTGTTTGTATATTTTGTTTTTTTTTTTTTTAATTTTTAGTTTTTTATTTTTTAAATTTTAAAATCTTTAATTCTTACATGCATTCCCAAACATGAACCCCCCTCAACCCTTTGTCAGTTACATCATTTGCAAATATTTTCTTCCAGTCTATAAGCTGTCTTTTTGTTAATAGTTTCTTTTCTGTTGTGCTTTTAAGTTTGATTAGGTCCCATTTATTTTCACTTTTATGTCATTTGGTTTGGGAGACTGTGTGACCAGGGTTTTTAGGTTAAGTGCTAGATTGTAAATATTTTCAAGTTTGCAACTTCTCAGCTCTGCCTTTGTGGTGTGAAAGTAGCCACAGACAATATGTAAGCAGATGAGTGTAACTCTGCTTTGTTGCTGATGTTTAGTCCCTAAATCATGTCCAACTCTTTGCAACTCCATGGACTGTAGTCCACCAAGCTTTTCTGTCCGTGGGATTTTCCCAGACAAGAGTACTGGAGTGAATTGCCATTTCCTCCTCCAGAGGATCTTCTCAAACCAGGGATCTCACCCGTGTCTCCTAGCAACTATTGCTCTTGCGTTGGCAGGTGGATTTCTTTACCACTGAGCCACCTGGAAAACCCAAATGAGCCCACAGAGGTAGGTGGTGGGACTTATGCATACTAACCATTGGTACTGAAAAAAATATGCTTAGATCCATGCCTCAGTACACATACTGTAAACAGAAAAGTGTGAACTTACAGAAAGAATACAAAATTATAAGACATGAGAAAGGATTATTATTCTGGCTGTAAAGGGCAACAAATTAAGAGCTATTGTTGAGTTGAATAAGATCATCTAATTTAAATCTTCAGCCTAATACTCAGCACACATACTCAGGGCATGTTCTAGGACTGGGAATTATATTAATATAAGAGCAATATAAAAATAGTATAAATAAGCTGATAAGTTTAATTATATAAATATAAAATCCTTTATATCTGCTCAGTAGAAATCAGTTAAGATAAAAGGGAAAATCATATAAAAACATATATAAGCTCTGTAAGTGTAGCATAGTACTGCTTCATCAGCCTGAGGTACTAATGAGGCCATATCTCACTATCAGGAAATTGTTTTTTCATCCCATGGAGTCCCTTCATCCATAGGTTTGCTCAGCCCGAGATATTAGGCTATGGTGTGTTGACTTCTTTGAAAGAGAACTGAAAAATCTAACTAGTCTCCAGTAAGCCTGATGCTCCTGTAGGGAGTCTTGTGAAGCTCTGGGAATCCTGCTGTTAGCTTTATAATACATGGTGTCTGATATGTTGAGCTATTCTAGGGTTGATGGCTCTAGGGCTTAGATGAGCTCCCTTTATACTGGCTAAGACCTATGCTGCCACAGAGCTGCTGCCAACACTGTTATGGGGAGGCGCACACAGGGTAGGGTAGTGTGGGATATCTGGGAGCCCTGCCCTCTTCCATCTTCCTCCTAAGGCCATATTGTTTCCATTGTCTTATCATTCCCAAAGTCTGTCTGAAGTACGCTCCACCTTCATTGCTTCTCTTGACATCTTTCTGGTGCTGTAGTTTGCTACTCAAGGCTCCTTACAAACATTTCTGAACAGTCTGGCATAGGTGGTTTCCCCAAGCTCTGGGCTGATCAGAGTTACCCCAGGTCACTGTGATGGTTAATTTTACATGTCACCTTGGCTAAAGGGTGCCCAGATGGCTGGAACCAACACTGTTTCTGGGTGTGTCTGGGAGGATGGTTCTGGAAGAGATGGGTTTGATTCTGTAGACTGAGTAAAGACAGCTGGTTGATGCCCAGCCACATGGGTGATGGGAACCTGTTGAGGGCCCAGTCAGAGCAAAAAGGGTGGAGGAGGGCGACGTCTCTTTCACTGTGAGCTGCGTCACCCATCTTCTGCCCTTGGACATTGGTGCTGCTGGCTCTTGGGCCTTCAGACTCTGGGGTTTACCCCCCACTCCTCCCCTAGACTGGGAGTTACACCATTGGCTCCCCTTGCTTCTCAGATCTATTGACTTGGACTGACTTCCCTGGCACCTCAGTTGGTAAAGAATCTGCCCACAATGTTAGGAACCAGATTCGATCTCGGGTTAGGAAGATCCTCTGGAGAAGGGAATGGCTACCCACTCCAGTATTCTGGCCTGGAGAATTCCATAGACAGAGGAACCCAGAGGGCTACAGTCCTTGAGGTCATGAGTCGGACATGACTGAACAATTAACACTTTCTTAGTTCTGCAGATTGTGCGGGTTGTGGGATTCTTGGCTTCTGTAACTGGATGAGCCAATTCTTATAAAGAATTTCCTCTTAACCATATCTCTCAAAACAAAACAAAACAAAACAAAAAACATATATCTCTCTATATATCCTACTGGTTCTATTTCTTTGGAGAACTCTAATAGAGGACTTTAATTACTACATAAATATTATGAATAAAGTATTAATAACATAAAGTGAATAGAAACCTATACAGACAATACTTAAAAACAAATATTAAATACAAATTCTGAATCTTTCCTGTCCCCTGTGGGATAGAATGCAGTTTCTTGCCTTTCCTTTTTAGCTCAATTTTTTTTTTTTGTGGCCCTCCAATGTTGAGGCACTTAGGGGAGAGAGGTGAGTTGGTATTTTTGTCAAAAAAGGAACTTTGAAAACAAATGCCACAGGCTTCTAGCCAGAGATTTGTTGTTATTCAATCGCTAAGTCGTGTCCGACTCTTTGTGACCCCATGAACTGCAGCACGCCAGGCTTCTCTGCCATCACTATCTCCCTGAGTTTGCTCAAGCTCATGTCCAATAATGCCATCCAACCATCTCCTTCCCTGTCGCTCCCTTCTCCTCTTGACTTCAATTTCCCCAGAATCAGAGATTGGCCAGTGGTTAAAAATCTTTGACCTAAATGTTCACTTTCTAAAAGAAATTTAAGTGTCAGTTCTAATAAAACCCCAGAGAAATAAGCTTTGATAGGTGATATTTATCAAATGGACCCTAAACTTATTGGGGAATATGACCTTGAAAAGCTGTACAAGCTGATAGTCATACTCACTGGTTTTTCAAAATAATCCTGTTTTCTCCTTTATATCACTAGTAATAAATTTTCTTTCTATGAAACGAAGCAAATACAAATAAATGCTAAGTTAAGAGCCTGGGCTCTGAAGACCGTCAGTCAAGTTAAATCCCAGCCCTGCCGCTTACCAGGGTGACCTTTGGTAAGCATTTTACCCTTTCTAAACCTCAGGTTCTTCTTTTGAAAAGAAGCAAGTAATAGTCTCTCTCTCGGGGTTTCTGTGAATACTCGATGAGGTTGTGCCTGCAGAGTGCTTTGCAAGCACTGTGAGTGCTGTCAGTTATCATTTTTATTACTCATAATCACACCACTTAGGGATTGCTGCTGCAAACATTTTGATGTTTAGGGGATCCTGATTATCTGAATATTTATTTTCTGAGTTTCAGCAGTTACAAAATTTTTCAAACACAGTCGCATAAAAATATTCACTAATAAACTGACCAGTTAGAAAATGTCTGCTTTTAGACATTTCCTGCTTAATCCTTGTGTCCAGCTACCCAGACTACTCACGCCTGATGTTTCAGTGCAAAACCAAGGCAAATTGAAATTTCAAATTTTACAGGGGATAGGGGGTTTCAAGTAAGTGATATTGGGGGACTTAATATTGAGAAATGAGGGTCTGGCAGAGTTAGACCAGTTAACAATTGAAGAGTGGAAAATAAACCTTGATAGTGGCCTGAGAGGCCCTTTGAAAGGGAATGATTTGAATATCAAAGGACTCAGAGAAACCCTTAGGAGAATTGAAGCCCTGAAATATTTCTATAAAATAGACTCTTTAATCTTGCTTTTTAGACAGGAACTGATTTTGCTAGAGAGTTTTTCTAGATGGACTCCGTTTCTCCACTGCCTGGGGCCATCAAAGTGTGACTTGGAGCGGACTCTCCAACATAAGCTCTGTAAATACTGATTTTGAAGAAATTGAGGTCTACAGTGATACCTTTTTGTCCTCACCTTTTCCCAGACAGGGACCTTACATGACAAAAAGGATTGTGACTGTGTGGAAACATAACCTATTTTTTTAAAAAGATCAAATCTCTTTGCTTTTTGAGGGCAATCTGTAGAGTTTTTGGTAGCAGAGCTCTATGTTTTTAGTAGTAGAGCCCATTGAGAAACTGATGATAACTATGCTTAGCCCAAAAAAATGAGTATAATTGTCATCAGTATAATTGTCATTCCCTGGTGGCTAAGATGGCAAAGAATCCACCTGCAATTCAGGAGACCCGGTTCGATCCCTGGCTCGGTAAGATCCTTTGGAGAAGGCGATGACAACCCATTCTGGTATTCTTGCCTGGAGAATTCCATGGACAGAGGAGCCTGGGGGGGGAGGGGGGCTGCAGTCCATGGGGTCGCAGAGTCAGACACGACTGAGTGACATTCACTTTCTTCACTTTCAGAAAAATGAACATTTGTACCCACTGTGAAAATTTTCATACAGTTTGAAGGGAGGCCCAATGAAATCCATTTACAAATTACAGGTTAAGAAACCACATATTGTTATATTTCAATATCTGAAAGAATTTGCTTTCTTAAATTTTCAGACTTGTGTGAGCTTGTTTTTTAAATGAATTACTTTTGATTTGAGAATAATTACTTTACAATATTGTGAATGTTTTTGCCTTACATCGACATGAATCAGCCACAGGTGTATATGCGTCCAGTCCTAAACCCCTCTCGCACCTCCCTCCCCACCCCATCCCTCTGGTTTGCTCCAGAGCACCAGCTTCGAGTGTCCTACTTCATTGCATGGGCTTTAATTTGATATATATGTTAATAAACATTTGCTCTTTGCCTGTGTCTGTGGGAGATAAAGGAGAAGTATTGGACATAGCTCCTGAGTTTCCGCTAGACCAAGAGAACGCCCAGAAGGTACGGACAAGGTATTGTGAAGCAGGAAGACATTGTCAATCTATCTAGGCAAGGAGTTACCCCAAAGATGTCATCTACAGAAGGTATTAATATTAGGATCCAGCCTATAGTGAGGCAAGGCAGTGGTAGGGGCCCAGCTAAAGCCTCTATCCAGAACAGGATACAAAAAGTGAGCAGCCTGCTGCTCAATCGAGGCATCTGTATGGTGATGGCAACCATCATAGGCTTCTCTCTCAGTAAACATACCTGCGAAAGCTCTTGACTTTGTAGTGAAAGTCAAAACCCAAAGTGAATGAATATATATGATCAAAAAAGCCCAAGTTGTTCAGTTAAACATCACACCCATACCTGTATACACACATACAAGATTTAAAAATAATTTACGCGTATAGTTCTCCTGGCTGATGCTAGTGTTCCTCATGAATTCCTTCTCTTTAGGATATTGCCAAAGCCATCAGCCAGGCAGCATGACTTATTTCTGCACAAATTCTGGAAGGTGCAGCTCTCCTTACTATAAATTCACTGTGCAAAATGCAATAAAATGAATTCTCCCTCCTACTGTTGCTAATTTCACAAGCTTCTGGCTTCTAGCAGGAAAGGATTGACTTGACTTAGAAGAACCCTTTTCTGTGGCTTTGTGTCTCCTTCCTCTCTTTTGCTATCTACTTTTTCAACTGGTAGTAGCAAGTGTTAAATGGATTCGGCTTGTTGCCTTGCCAAAATGGTGCTGTTGAGCTGTTTAATCTTCAGTACAGCTGTAGTGCACCTGCAGATTAGCAGACACTTTTGGCTCTGTTGACGTGAGGAAGAGTGAAAGGAACTGAAGACAAGACCAACATACAAGAGAAGCCAGTATAAGACAGTGCATGGCCCAATGCTTGATTATGTGATAACAGAATGTGAGCAGAATCGTGAGAAGGCTTTGCAATGCAGGGAGACGTGAGTGTGGTGTTGAAGTCTAGGTGATGATCATGTAAATTTCGACAGGCTGGATGTGGAAGGAGGATGGAGGAGTCATATGTTTCCTAGGAAGGCAATGTGATGCAGAGCAAAGAGCAGGAAGCTACATCCTTTCTTCACGCGCGTATTTAGTGAGAGCCTGTTATGTGCAGGCACTGTGCTGGGTCTAGGCCCATGGGTAGTGAACTCAAGTCCCTACTCCGTAGAGGATTCATGAGCTAGGATAAGACTTATGTTTAAACCGGACTCTACAAATTATCTTGTTCACATGGAGGTAATTTCTCAACCTCTTTGAGCCTCAGTCTCCTTGTTTATAACCTGAATTATACTAATTCCTTGAGTTTGGTTTGGAGTAGAATAATGTAATGGAATCACTTAATGAGCTCTAAAATTCAATGCCAATTTTAGTTACTATTCCAAATAGCACGTGATAGGATGTATTGTTTTTTGAATCCTGGATTTTAAAATATGAATTCTTGGAAGAAGAGAAAGTTGTCCTCTGGCTGGAGAAGGATCCAGTAAGATGCGGCACCGAGCTTACCTGTCCTTCCTCTACCTGAGATCTAGGTCTGGGGCGACAGCCGTGGCTCCGGGCAGAATTAAAGGGGAGTGAGCAGAGTGAAAGGAGAAGACTAGCTCAACATAAAATGAATAGCCAGAGACGGTGAATGAAACACTATGGAAGAAATGGCAGTTCCTACCAGGTTATATGGTGGGGGGAAGGGACACAGATCTCAGGAAGGGTGTCACTCACCTTGTGTTCAAGAATCTGGTGTGCTGTGAGCTCTTGGATGAGGTTGAAACAGTCTATTTTTAGAAAGTTCGTCATTAGTAGTGCTGTTTCCCAAAGCCCACAGTGTTTAAGATCAGCTACAGATACTATATTTCTTTCTGAGAGCTTAGGTTTGAAAGCTATGGCTTTCTTTCCTTTATGTCTTTAGAATTTTCTATATGGTTTATTGGTTCTAGTGACCAAAGTACCTTCATCAAGCTGCAATTAAGTCCTTGGGACTGAGCCATGTGTCTCTGTGGGAGGTAATTATAAAAGCTGGATTAATTTGCCATTGAATTATTTACGTAAACATAAATTTTGCAGAGGCGATTAAACCTCAGGTATTTCTTAAGGCATAGATAAATCAATTTACATTGTGTTTGTGCAGTTCATTTCAGAGGAAATGTTTGACAGGAAATAGAAATCTTTGTCAAAAGGCAAAATACCCTAAGAATCCATCCCTCTATTAATTTTCTTTGCTTTCTAAACATACCCTGTAAAGTAATTTTGTATTTTATTGTAATTCCTTCCAACTGCCAGAGATAATAAGTCAAAAGACATTGAGAGTTTTCTCTTGTCAATACCAGGAAGTCAATCTTCTGTCTATTTTGGTATAATTTAGCGCAGTGAGAATCAACTGATTTCACAGATATTAACTTTATCGAATATACAAACGGAAGTGTTATAGGGAAAATAATTTCTCAGTGAACAACGGAGATCACTTAGCAATCAGAAAATGCAATCTCCTTTTGGTCTCAAGACTTACTCAAAGGCTGGAGCATGCCTGAAATCTAGCCCCCCCTTCTCCCCCACAAAGCAGTGATTTACAGAAATGAAACCTGCAGGATACATATTATGCAAACATTCTGGGGAAGTGAATCATAGCACAACCAAACTAAAATTGATGGAGCTGCAGTGGAAATAAAGTTATTAAATTTGTGGTAAAGGGGAAAATGCAAAAGGTACCACTCTAATGGTATCTCATGTATAAAACCCATCCGCTGCTTCTGAAGAAGCTGTTGCTTGCAGCCATCACGTCCTCTGCCCTTCTTTTCTCATCACATACTTCCAGCTCGGTCTTAATTTTTGGCCTTCCCTCATCAAGGCAGTCAAGATTTCAGATCTTTATTTTTACCCCAGCTCCAGTTTCAGCAGGGCATCATATGTATTTTTTCCTTATATACAGAGCCACCAAAGTCAGCTCACAGCCCTCATTCAAAGTCACTCTGACTCAACTCAGGTGATATTTTCCAGAGCAACTGAATTTTTCATAAATCTAAGTCATCTTTATCTAGATCTTTCCTGGGGTAGACGCATTGAAGTAGCCTAAGCAGAGAAGTCGAAGACTTCAAAGATGCTAATTGAAATGAACAGATTTACAGCATGTTAAAATAGAAGCTACAGGAAGGTAAGGACCTCTCATTATTGACTGAACAGTGAGAATCACTTTTGGTTCAAATTCGTGCTTTGCATATTATTGATAATAAATGACACATGACAGATTTCAAGAGACTGGGCTGCCTTATGTGGGGGCTACAAGAGGAGTTAGAAGTGGAAGAGACAAGCTCAAGAGTTTATCATACTTTCAGCTTCTATTGGAAGCTGGAACACAAGGTCTTAACCCCATTCTAGTCTATCCTCTCTCACATACAAGAGTGGCTTTGTTGGAATGCAAATCTCATCATAGCATTCCTTGACTTAAGACAAATCTTTGGCTTTCTGCTGCTCTTAAGGGACCAAATCTTTACTATGAACTGACAAGGCCCTGCGTGGCCGGGTCCTTGTCTGCCTGTCCAGATTTATCCTGCTCTGGGTGCTATAGCCATACAGCCACTTCCTTGCAAACCCTGTACTTTTTCTGGCTCTGGGCCCTGCGCATGCAACTTCATCCGCCTGGATACCCCTTCTCTCTCCCTGCCCTAATCCACTGCCTCTTACCCATTTTTCAGATCTCAACACAAACTTCTTATCTTTAGGAAGAACTCAGATCTTTGCAATGGGCGGAGACTGTTCTCCATAAATTTCTTTCCTTCCTCATTGATCCAAGTTTTCTGAGCAAAAGTCGTGCTGGAATAGCAAACAGCCTTGGAGGCTTCCCAGGTGGTTCAGCGGTAAAGAAACTGCCTGCCGTAGGGGAGACCTGGGTTCAATCTCTGGATCAGGATGATCCCCTGGAGAAAGGAATGGCAACCCACTCCAGCATTCTTGCCTGGAGAATTCCATGGACAGAGGAGCCTGGTGGGCTACAGTCCATGGGGTTGCAAAGAGTCAGACATGACTGAGCGATTGACACTAACAGTTTGGAAGCTAGAGCTAGTGTTTGCCTCGATGGAGTTTGGAAACATACCTGCCGGAGACGCCTGAGAGTAAATCTCTCCCCTTCCCTCTCCACTCCAGAGTAGTAATGACTTGTCCCCTTCTCCTGTGGAGGAGATAGATTTATATTAATTTCACTTTCTTTCCTGAGGCATGGATAGGTGGGCGACAGCCTTCTAAGAGCCAGTCTCCTAGAATCTGAGGCTTGCCTCCTATGGTCTACCTTACTGCAGAAGTCGGTAACATCCAGCAAATCCTGTTTCTCTGTGGCAGTTGGGGAATAGGGAAGCGAAACAAAATACTGCCCTGGATGCTGTTTTGTTATGAGTAACAAATGATCACTGTTTCTTATCCAGGAGTCTTATCTTGCATTTTCTGCCATTATACGTATGTAAACCTGGCAGACTATCTTGTTAGCTCACAAGCTGGATAAAATTTGCGACCCTTCATGGTTTCCGATTTAACACACCGCTGGTCAGACTCCGCCTGTCCCAGCATCGTGTGCCACTCATTCACGGTGTGTGTCGCAGCCAATTCATCCGCTGTCGATTTGAGAAATGTTTCTCTCTCCAAGTAGGAGGGCAGTATGTTGTATTTCCCCCCCTGTTGAATATCTTGCCCCTAAAACAGTGCCCAGTGCCAGCTTTATTTGTTAAATGTGGAAAGAGCTTAATTCTAACTTAGAAGAGGAGGACAGGCTTCATAGAGGAGACACGTGAAGGCGGCAGGAAATAGACAGTTGGGAACAGAGGAGTCAGTGTTGGATGGAGCATTGTGGGCTGTGGGACCAGTTCCTTGTGGCTTGGGTGTGGACCAGTGTGTTTAGGGGGTAATACTGACAAGGAAGTAGTTTTCTTGGCACATGTCACTCTGTTTCTGAATGTAATAAAGCATAGAAAATTCCAAAGGCTAGTGGAAATGAGAGATGGATGTGTTTATAGGGATTTCATTTCAGAAGGCTAAATGGAATCAGGAAGGAAGGATTTAAAGGTGCCTAAGGATTTGGGGTCTTTTTTGTGTGTTTTTCTTAACACTGCAAGTGAGGAAAATGATTTATATCTTACTTTTTTTTTTTTCTTTTTCTATGTGGTTGATGGGAGGAGGATGTTAGCTGAAGTATGCTTTATTCTTGAATTTAGTGATGGTTAATCCCAAGGCATTTTAGGACTAGGAGAAATAAGAAAAATATTGGGACAGAAAGCAAAATAACTAACTCTGGAAGACGACAGTAACTCTAGTTTGTAAATGAGAAGGTAGGGGCTGGGGTGATGCCATAGACTGTTGATATCTGTAGTCCCAGCCCCAGTTCCACGGCTTGAGAAGGGATGTCGGTGTGCTCCTTGAGAAGTGATGAGGCAGCTTTGAAGTAACTCCTCCAGGTACCAAATTAAAGTATAGATTGAGCTTAATTTGAACATTCCTGACAGTTAAAAATGCTTTTGTGTTTTCTTTATTTGTTACTTAACTTAATTCAAAAATAGAATTGGGAATTAAGTGAGCTCTCTGGCAGTCTCCTAAGGAAAAAGTGTAAGAATATAAAATCATTTCTCAAAAACCTACAAGAAAATCTTTTCTCAGAAATCATCTTCAGCAATTCTATGTACAAAAAAATTATCTTTAATGGGACTGTCATGAATAAGCCTCTATCCTTTTTAATATTTTAGGGCCCTCATTAATTCTTGTTCTTTTGAACTTGGTAAAAATCTCTAGGGTTTTTGATTCATATAAAGCTGCTTGTCTCTTTTAGTAAATGGCCACAGATAGCTATGCCTCTTGAAAGTAATAGGGTTGGCTTTTTATGGCTCTCCAGTTTCTTACCTGTTTCTGTTGCTGTGGGTATACCTAGTTTGATTCTAACAGCATTTCCCCCTTTCTATGCTGTGGTCACTAATCTTCTTTGAAAGGAGAGTCCAGATGAAGCAAGCTGGTTGGAGGTATGTATAAAGTTAATGTAGATCAGATAGGAGTGATGGCTTAGGGAGCCAGATCAGTTAGGATCAGGTTGGGCTGCACATAATAGAAAAATCCATAATAACATTATTAAACAAGATATATTTGTTTCTCACATAACATAAATCAGGAAGTAGGTAATTCAGGGCTAGTATGGTGCTATGGCAGATTTTATTTTCTGAAGATGGCCATAACGATACCTTCTGCTTTTCTTAAATTATGATCTTTCCATTCCCTGTCCTTTTCCTTCAGAGGTAAATCTGAGACCCCTCTCCTTGTGTCTGGGATTGCCTCAGCCAGTAGAGTGAGTGCAGCAGTGTGACACCATGTATCTCCTGAGGCTTGGGCACAAAAGGCTCTACAGTGACTGCTCGTTTCTGCTGCCATGCTGTGAGGATGCCCAGGCCACACTGGGAAGCCTTGAGTAGGACACTGGGCCAGGAGTAAACATGAACCTTCACATACGAGAGTGAGGAGGCCACCGGGATGACTCCCGCCCCACGTGAGCAGCCCTGAGCAAGAGCTGCCTTGCTGAGCCGAGTCAACCCCTGGAACTGTAAGACATAATGATAGTATATAACTGCTGTTTTATGTGACTAAATTTTGGCTGGTTTGTTACTCAGAAGTATAAGATTGGAAGAGGGAATCAAGACAGGCATTAATGGCATGGACTCCTTCCAGCTCTCTGCTCCATCATCTCTAGCACAGCACGATCATCCTCATACATCAAGATGCTGCTGGAATTCCAGTTATCACATCTGCATTCCCAGCAACAGGAAGGAGGCATAGAAGTTACCCTTTCAGGGTGACTGCTTGGAATTCCACACAGTCCCATTTGTGGCAGAAATTTAGTCACACGGTCACTCTGAGCAGCAGAAACAAAGTATGTCAGTGGCTCAGTCACGTCCTCCTCTTTGCCACCCCGTGGACTGTAGCCCGCCAGGCTCCTCTGTCCATGGGATTCTCCAGGCGAGAGTACTGGAGTGGGTTGCCATGCCCTCCTCCAGGGGATCTTCCCACCCCAGAGATTGAACCTTGGTGTCCTGCATTGCAGGTGGGTTCTTTACCATGTGAGCCACTAGGGAAGCCCTTTAGCAGCAGGGAAGGCTGAAAAAAGAATCCTTTGCTTTTGATTGCAATATACCCAGCTAAAATTTGGGCTTTTGGAGAATGAGCAGAATGGCTGTTGGATTAGACAGTTGGTAGATTTCAGATCTTTTCATGAGCCAAGTGTATGAGTTTTAATGTGTGGAAGCTGGCACTGTATTCACAGTATTTGCGGCTGATGGATAGACGACTTCTATCTACAACTTTCCATATAACTGGAATGTCAGGATGCTTATTCTGCTATTTCTGTGTTTCTGTGGTGGTTGATAAGCAATGCCTGATAAAACTCCTTCAGATCTCTTGAAACACCCACAGATAACCACCAAAAAATTGGTACCAAAGGCGTAAACTTAGGGAAAAACAAACGTAGTTGAGACCAAGAAGGTAGTACTTATACTACGACATGGTTGGGTTTTGGTTTTGAAAAACATTGCATGACTTCACATACTCCATCCTCGGAGCCAGAACAGTGGAGAAGAGGGGAAGACTTGGATGAAGACAAATGTTCTTCCTTAATTTTGGGACTCAAGTCCTCCACAATTGATGCATCAGGGAATTGGCTATCACTGGCCTAGGAATCATCTTCTGAACCATCCACATCTGTTCTGTGTTCCTTGAATCTTCTCCCTACCATGATTCTTCCCTTCTGACTTTCATTATGGGGTTGATTCAAGGAAGACAGCTTCCAGGATTCAATATAGCTGATAGGATATCTTGCAGGATGGATTATGAGGACCTGTGTCATTGAAGATTCCATCACTTGAGAAAGGCCCTTATAAAGGCAGAACCAGGAAAAAAGGGAGAGGCCAGAGCAGACCATGCTGGGGTGGGGTGGTCTGGCTCCTCATGGTGAGCTCTTCACTGAAAGACTCAGAAAACGTGTAGAAGAGTTCCCTTGATGAATGCTGGAGGGCAAGAGACTGGGTGTACTAATGTTCTCTCTGGGTTTAGATCAGAGAGAGGAAAAGTGTCTAGTTCCCAAGTGGCCCTGGAGGCGCTGAGTGCGCCTCTCACCCTCCTCCCCTCTGTGTAAAGAGAGAGAGAATACTCATCTCATTCAGAGGGCAGCAAACGAATTTCTCTTAGACTCAATCACATGGAGAAAATCCACAAACATAAACCTTACCAAACCAATATCACATAGTTTTTTATTTATTTTTAAAGGACATAGACAAAAAACCTTATGGGAGTTTCTCAGGGCCATTAAAGATTCTGTCTAATGTGTTTGCTGTCCCACAAGCATACCCACAGGCTTGTGTGATGAGAACTGATGTTCAGCATGAGAGCCCACAGACACTGCAAGATTTTCAGTCATCAAATATTCAATTATGTTCTCTATGTTCTATTTGCTAAAGCGGAGAAGCAGACATTAAAAAAAGGATTTCCGTAATAAGAATTGGTTTTGGTTTCACAGACAGTGTACTCTCCTGATAGCATTTGTTTGCTAGTGTAATTTAGAGTCCCACCAGAAAGCAACCCAGACGATGCCACGAACAAGTAGAAAATGTTGTACATTTGCTTTGGGATGACCTAGAAACAGAAAAACATAAAAAATTTAACCACTCCACAGTCTCCAGTCATAGCATTCCAATCCTCTATTCATCTATCCTTTTATCGTTGGGTGCACTTCCTTTTAATGTGGGTCAGTGGAGATGAATGGTTATAGAATTTACTTTGTTACTGCTCATTTTAGTTTGCCGTTCAAATGTTTTGTTATGAACTGAATGCTTGGGTCCTTTCAAAATTTGCGTATTGAGGTCCTAATCACCAAAGTAATAGTATTTGGAGGTGGGGAGCCTTTAGGAGGTAATTAGGGTTGGAATCATTCAAGCTAGTGGGGCCTCAGGATAGATCTGTGGCCTTGTAACAAAAGGAGAAATCTTTCTTTCCTTGCCGTGTGAACATACAGTGAGAAAGCAGCCATTGGCAAGAAAGGAAGACATTTCTCACCAGAAACTGAATTGGCTGGCATCTCAGTCTTGGATTTTCCAGCCTCTAGAACTGTGAGAGGGCTTCCCAGGCAGTTTCAGTGGTAAAGATTCCACCTGCCAATGCAGGAGACCCAGGTTTAATCCCTGAGTTGGGAAGATGCCCTGGAGAAGGAAATGGAAACCCATTCCAATATTTTTGCCTGGGGAGATCCCATGGACAGAAGAGCCTGGAGGGCTACAGTCCACGGGGTCGCAAAAGAGTCAGACAGGACTCAGCGACTAAACGATAACAGCACTGTGAGAATTTATATTTCTGTCATTAAGCTGCCCAATTTACAATCCTTAGTTATGGCAGCCCAAGTTAATACAGATTTCTATCTAATAAAGATGCTGATGCTGATGGTAGCTAACATGTGGATTCTAGCCATTTGCTGTGAAAGTGACTCAGTCATGTCCACCTCTGCCAGGCTCCTCTGTCCATGGGATTCTCCAGGTCAGATTACTGGAGTGGGTAGCCGTTCCCTCCTCCAGGGGGTCTAACTGACCCAGGGATTGAAGCCTGGTCTCCTACATTGGAGGCAGATTCTTTACCATCTGAGCCAGTAGGGAAGACCAGCCAATTGCTAGGCATGGTCTCTGATGGCTTACGTGCAGAAATGCTTTTAATTGCCACGTCAGCGCGATGGGTCAGGTATTAGTCATTGGTCCTATTTGATAGAGAAGCAGAGGTTAAGTTACTGAACCGAGTCCCTTTGGTCAGTAAGTGGTAGAGCTGGGACTCGAACCCAAGACTGTGATTGGAAGGACTCTGTACTTTTCCAGTACTAGGTCCAGTACTTCAGTTCTGAAAGCCAGCAGTTAATAACTGTAGTTGGCATGCATATTACGCTTTGTTCTGTAAAGCATGTATCTGTTTGCATTTGCCTCTCTCGGCCACCCCAGGAAAGGCTGTTAATTGAACTTGCCTCAAGCGTGGGCATCCCTGGGTCACATGGAGTACTTTTTCCTCACCCGCCCTTTCCCCACCTTCCAGACACTCCTGGAGCCCGCCGTCTCCTTTGAGGCCTCGCCGTGTCTTTGTAGGTTGGCTGTGTTCAACCAGGACACATCATGCTTGCTGTGGGCTTTCCTGGCTTCCGGAGCCCACATGCCCATCAGGCCCTGTTGATACCCTCCTGCTTCTCTCAACCAATGGTTGCTGGCAGTATAAATTCCTTGGCCCCCTCGCCCTGGTAGGCATACTTCTGAGGATGTTCCTCACAGGCTTGTAAGTTCTCCTTCTGGGTGGTGTGACACTCTGATTGCTTGTAGGGCTAATTTGCTCGAGTACACAAACTTTAGAGCCTGCCTTCTCTTCCCTTGTCCCCCACCCCCAAATAACGTACCTGCACTTGAATTCCTTGTCTCACATTCTGCTTGAAGTGAAGTGTTAGTGATTCAGGGCTGTCTGACTCTTTGCCACCCTATAGACTGTAGCCCACCAGGCTCCTCTGTTCATGAAAATTTCCAGGCAAGAATACTGAAGTGGGTAACCATTCCCTTCTCCAGGGGATCTTCCTGACCCAGGGATCGAACCTATGTCTCCCGCATTGCGGACAGACTCTTTACCATTTAGTTACCAGGGAAGCCTAGGGAAGAACAGATCAAGGTGGCCCTGTGTCCTTGGGTAACCATGATGATGTAGTTTATCTGGCACTTTGCTGCTACTGCTGCTAAGTCACTTCAGTTATGCCTGACTCTGTGTGATCCCAGAGATGGCAGCCCATCAGGCTCCCCCGTCCCTGGGATTCTCCAGGTGAGAACACTGGAGTGGGTTGCCATTTCCTTCTCCAATGCATGAAAGTGAAAAGTGAAAGTGAAGTTGCTCAGTCGTGTCTGACTCCTAGCGACCCCATGGACTGCAGCCAACCAGGCTCTTCCGTCGCATACTGCTATTCTAACTTCTCTCCCCAGTCATGTTGTGAGAGTATATCTTCCTCTTCCTGACACCTAGACTGTCGTGTGTGTGTGTTTCTATATATTCATTCACACCAAGTGGCTTGTGAGATCTTAGTTCCCCAACCAGGGATTGAACTTGTATCCCCTGCCTTGGAAGCACAGAGTCTTCATGGCTGGACCACCAGGGAAGTCCCTGAGTCTTGTGTGTTTTGAATTCAAGAGGGATGTTAAGGAGATGGGCCAGCCTATTCATTGGAGCCTCGGGGGACAGGGCTGGGTGCATGCCAACACACTGGGCTCTGACAGTGACTCACATAGCCCTTGCTGTGTATCGCTCATTCTCACTCTTAATCACATGCTCTCTTGAGATGCTTGATGAACTCTTGAGTGTAGGTTTGGTCACTCATTTGAAGCATCGGTTATCTTGATAGCAGCAGCTCTCTCACCCTGATTTTGAATTTCCCCTGGAACTGAGTGCTTCATAGATGCATCTCAGATGCTTGAGTTTGGAAGTGTGGATACTGTTTTTGATTTTGTAAGTTATTCCACATGTGCTGTGTGCTTTCCCTTGAATATCTATCATAACTTGGGTTATTATTCATTAAAAGTTATTATTAAAGTTATTTATCAAAAGTTCATTCAAAATTCTTTAATTCTAAGTTTGTGTTAGGGCTAAATGAAGGCTAGAGTTTATCTTTTGCAGAAGAAAAAGGAAAAGAGGGCCTGTTGAATCTGGCATAAACAGGTTTGTCTGGGAAATACTTGTGTAAGAGAAGATCTTCTTTCATTGTTTAAGCTGCTAGTTCATATACACTCATAAGGAAAGCAGAAGCAAATGGAAACTTGGCTTCATTACAGTTTTTACAAACTGTTCTTATTTACTAATGCAGAATGTTTACCAGGTGACACTGGCGTTTAAATGAATAAATACAGGAGGATCCATTCATGGCCAGGGTTCATGACACATGTCTGCACTCATGATGGTGTCATCCTGGGATCCCTGACTGGAATCTGGATTCTATGGTGCTGTGTTGTCTGTGTGTGTGCTTACTGAAGAAGGGAGAATTGGTTGAGCATGAACCTTACCTCAGGGGTTGCTGTAGTGTACACTTTTTGGGTGGCTGCCTGGCTCAGTGCTCCAGCCTGCTCTGATCCATAGTCAAGGACTCCCAGCTGCCATCTGCCGTTTTTGGTCCCATATGATCTTGCTTTCTTGACAATGGCTAATTTTTTTTTTCAGTGATATCCTGTGACTATAAACTGAACCATCTAAATTCTCTGTCCTAGGAATTTTATAATTTGACCTAAAAGCAGTGAACCCACGAGTTATTAATGGGATATTAATTCCAACACTCCAGACATTGTCCACTGTGGCTATACAGTAAGATCAACTGGGGAGCTTTGGAAACATACTTAGTTGTGGGCCCCACCCCCAGAGATTTTGATGTAATTTGTCATAGTAAAGCCAGTACATTGCTTGTGTTTTACATTTACCCATGTGATTCTATTACGTAGTTGAGGTTACATAATAAGAAATAAGAAGTTACCAATGAAGTCCCTGGAGCATCACAAAGTCCTACTAGTGTCCTTTTAATAAATTCTTTCTCCCTCTCCCTCAATGTCTCTGCATTTAGTCAGAGTCAGTGTTTATTTCTCACTACTCAAAGACTCTTAATGTAGGTAATATTAGTCTCAGAATTACCACCTTTGAAATATTTTTGCTTATGGAAATATATCAGTTAGCCACATGCCTTCCTATTTTGCTGTTATGCATCTGAGTTTTAAAAAATAGCTATTTAAAGATTTTCTAATATATTTTTTAAAGGGTCATGCATATTCCCTTACGATATCACTATTTTGTTTCCTTAAGGTTTTCAGGAACTAATTCTGTTTAATTATTTTAGCTTCCTTCCTGTTTTTATGTCTGCATAATTCTTATCACACTGGCCTCACTAGAACTTTTGGGACTGAACAGTGAATATGGACAGCTAGGATGTGAGAGTGTGTGTGTATTTTAGTAGAAATGCCGTGCCAGTCCTTACCTTAATATGTTGTCAAATGCCTCATTTACCTTCCTTTCCTGGCTTTTCTCCTTATTTGCTCTACATGATTTCAAAGGTAGAAACTCTGAGCATTTTCTTGCTTACTATCCGTCTGAAAAGCCACTGCCGATAGGCTATGCTGGTTCGTATCATCAGACATACATAGATTCACACATGCACGTGGTCGAGCTTTAGTGCAGCCAAGTGGCCCAGTGTCTTTGGCATGGCTGCCAGGGACCAGCTGAGACTTCTGATACCGGACTCAGTACGTGTGTGTCCCCAGCTGTACTGACCAGCTGGCATATGGCACCATGCTGGCACAGGGGTCCTATCCATCAGCCCCACAAACATCCAGTTCCACCCCGGATAGAACCAGAGGGCCAGCTTGTCCCTCTGCACTATCAGCAGAAATGTCCTTTCACAATGGCTTGCAATAATTTTGTCAGTGTGAAGGAGATCCATTTAATAGCATAACTTACTTCAGAGCCTTAAGGTTCAGAGGACCCAATGATTTTTTAAGGTGAAATATAGTTGAGGTACAATATTATATCAGTTTTGGTATATTATTGTTACATAGTGACTTGAAATTTGCGTACAATATAAAATGATCACCATGAGTCTAATACCATCTATCCCTATATAAAACTATTATATTACCGACCATATTCCTTATCCTGTGTATTACATCCCCATGGCTTACTTATTTTCTTCTGCACCTCTTAATTCCCTTCACCTATTTCACTCACCCTCCGCCCACCTCCCATCTAGCAAACCACCCGTTTGTCTTCTGTATCTGAGTCTGTTTTTGTTTATTAGGTTTCACATATAAGTGAGATCATATGGTATTTGTCTTTCTCTGACTTATTTCACTGAGCGTAATACTATTGATGTCCATTCATGTTGTCACAAAAGGCAAGATTTTTTTTTAGTGGCCAAGTAATACTCCCTTGTGTGTATAGAGACAAGGGCTTCTGTGTCCACTCATCTACTGATGGGCGCAGGCTGCTTCAATGTCTTAGCTATTATAAATAATGCTGCAATGAACACTGGGATGCATGTGCATCTTGTTGAATTAGTGTGTTTGTTTTATTCGGGTAAATACACAGAAGTAAAATTGCTGGATCCTATGGTGTTCTAGTTTTAGTTTTTTGAGGAACTGTCAACTGTTTCCACAGTGGCTGTACCAATTTACATTCCCACCAACCGTGTAGGAGGGTTGGGAGGAGTCAGTGATTTTTCACTGAAAATATTGGTCACAAATGAGGTTTAATAATGTTATTCCTATCTTGAAATTCCATTACCTAGGACTGCAGTGAAGAGCTTTGTGAGTCAGTTGGATTCACCGGCTACGCTTTTTGATTTTGAATTACTGTGCTGCCTTGGATCAGAGAAGATGCCCATTATTCTTCTCATCTTTAGTGGGTGACACCCTTTCTAGTTTGTTTTAAAGTGAAAGGTGGTAAACTGGGTTGGGAATCAAGAGGTAACCAAAAGATATATAATCAAGAGTCAAATATCTGCATTCATTTCTCTCACAAGGGTTGAGTGACCTTTGATTTAAGTAGGCTACAATCTGATGGTGACAGTGAAAGTCACTCGGTGGTGTCTGACTCTTTGAGACCCCATGGACTACGCAGTCTACGGAATTCTCCATGTCAGAATACTGGAGTAGTAGCCATTCCCTTCTCCAGGGGATCTTCCCAACCCAGGGATTGAACCTAGGTCTCCCACACTGTAGGCAGAATCTTTACCAACTGAGCCACCAGGGAAGCTAAGAATACTGGAGTGGGTAGCCTATCCCTTCTCCAGCGGATCTTCTTAACCTAGAAATCGATCTGGGGTCTCCTGTATTGTAGGCGGATTCTTTACCAGCTGAGCTACCAGGGAAGCCCTCAAATCTGATGGTAATTCACTAAAAAATTGCCATAGCATTCATTACTGTGCCACTGAAAGACATCCAGCCATCAGGAGTTATCATTCCTTTGATACTCATAAGCAAACAGAGCAAAATATACTCAAGGCCTATCTCATGTATAGTTGGGAATCACAGTATCTCTGGGAGGTGGGGGCTGGGGAACTAAACTGTTCCTAGCATGTCTGTCTGTGTTTTTTTCTTGCTTATGCTAAATTGCCTGCTGCCCTTCATCTGGCCTCCTGGTCTGCTTCTTCCCTTCTGTCCTTTCATCAGTTCCATATATGGAAGACAATTTTGCCTTTAGTTTTCTACCACATTTCTAAGACATCTAAGACATCTCAGACCGTGCCTTTACTGAAAATCCAGAGGTAAAGCATGTGGGTGGGGGTGCATGCGTGTTATGGGCTGAATTGTACTCCGCCAATTTCATATACTGAAGCTCTAACCTCCAGTACCTCAAGTTATTGTTGTTGTTCAGTGGCTAAGTCATGTCTGACTTTTTGTGACCCCATGGACTGCAGCATGCCACACTTCCTTGGCCTTTACCATCTCCCAGGTTTTTCTCAGATTTTTGTCCATTGAGTTGGTGATGGTATCTAACCATCTCATTCTCTGGCACCCTCTTCTCTTGCCTTCAGTCTTTCCCAGCATCAGGGTCTTTTCCAACTCTTCACATCAGGTGGCCAGAATATTGGAGCTTCGACTTTGGCATCAGTCCTTGCATTGAGTAATCAGGGTTGATTTCCTTTAGGATTGACTGGTTTAATCTCCTTGTAGTCCAAGGGGCTCTCAAGAGTCTTCACTAGTATCACAATTCAAAGGCATCAGTTCTTCAGTGGTCACCCTCCTTTACTGTCCAACTCTCACATGCATAAGTGATTCTGGAAAAACCATAGTTTTCAGTATTCAGATCTTTGTCAAAATAGGGTTTTAAAAGAGATGATTAAGTTTAAGTGAAGTCAAAGGAGTGGGTCCTAATTCAACATGACTGATGTCCTTATAAGAAGAGAAGATTAGACTCAGGTACAGACCGAGGAGAGGCTCACATGAAGACACAGGGAGAAGGCGGCCGTCTACCAGCCCCGGAGAGAGTCCTCAGAAGAAATCAACCCTGTCGACACTTTCATCTCAGACTTCTAGCTTCCAGCATTGTGAGAAAATTCTGTTGTTTAAGCCACCCAGTCTGGGATAACTTGTTCTGGCGGCCCTTGAAAAATGACTGCTGGGGGCTATTTCAGAGCAGAGACCTACGCAGGACGTGATTTACAGTTGAAGAGCAGCCATCTTTATTTCACAAGTCTTGGCTTCCTTCACACTGAAAATTTCTCCCAGCCGTCTTTTCTTCTTAAGATCTGGTCTTGTTTTCCCCGCATCTGTCAGTGCCTTTCTTTCTCCTTCGACCTCCTTATCTTTCCCCTATGCTGCCTCTAAAGAGGAGGAATGCTGACCTTTGTCAAGAAGAGATGGACTTCTTAGAAAGCACATGCCTAAGGGAGTTCTTGGTAGCAGACACAGAGGCCTGTCCGTTCCTATTAGATTCGACCGGTTCCAAGCCCTAGGTTTGGTGTCGGTTACTGAACCTCTTCATTCATCAGTGTCCTTACCTGTATGTTGGGGGTAGTGTTGGCACTTATTTTCTGAAGTTGTTTTGATGATCAAATAAAACAGCGTGTGTAAAGCACTTAGCAGAATGCTGAGCTCAACAAATACAAGCTGTTATGATGTCACCGTCCCACCAAAGTGGTGCATTAGTGGATGTAGCAAAAGGATGATAAATTGATGCAGGTGCCCAACCAGCCTGTGTGTAAAGACTAAATAAGGTCACATTTACTCTGATGTACAAATGGAGCTGGCAGACCCTTCTCTTTGCGTTAGTGCATCTCTTCTTTTATGAGCTCTGCTGTCTTTACTCCTCGGGGCTCTGGTTCAGGCTCTTTGAAGGCCAGACAGCAGCAGAGTGGGCCTGGATAAGGGAGCCACTGAGCAGGTGCTTGCCTGTGTATAGCTCAAGATTTTCTGGCTCTCAGAGGTCTAGCCCAGGTCACAGGATGGGAGGACAGAGTTTGGAGTGGAAGTCTTAGTTAATAATAATGTCTGTGTGTATGTGGGCATATGTCTTGGGGACCTGATGTTGCTATAAATTTGCAGGATAGGATTCAAGCATACAGAGAATTCACCTTGATCAGCATTACCACAACCAGTATGATTTTGTCATTGTTGAGGCATAAGTAGAAACAGCCTACATCAACCTGCTGGCATCAGCTCATTGTGAGATGGATCAGCCTAAGCCCTTGCATCTCCGTGGCTGCGGACGAGCTCCATTTATAACTCAGAAGTAAAGAGTGCAGCTATCTGTAAGGAGCCAGCAGTCAGGGCACCCCACAAAGTTGTGCAGTCCCAGGGAGATGGCACTTCAGGCTCCTGGGATGAGGACAGTCTCAAGCGACACTAGTCTTCGGCCATCAGGGCTATAAGTTGAGCAAAAGTGTCAGTGTATTCTGGCATTGAGTCTCGACTTATCTCCTTGGAATGCTTTCGCTTGTATGTGTAGTTAATAAAAGGCATTGAGGAGAAGGTACTGTTCAGGGCTTGACGTTTTATCTATTGTGAATCCTTACAATTTCTCATACAGAGCTTTTAGTGGGTAGTTATTAATTACACACGGTATGGATTATACAATCAATATGCCTGAATTCCTCTAAATTATCCCACAATTTGATCACAGAGTCATCCAGTTAACAAGACAGAAATATCTTTTAAATGATGTCTAATTACCACCCTAACAGCCAGATGTCAGTTTTTAAAAGCAGGTCACAGATCAAAAGGCATTTTTCACGACTGTCGAGGAGAGGACGGCAGCTGGTGAAGGAAGTTCAGCATCCACCATTTCCTGGGGACTAGAGCAGGGTGGGGGAACTTCGTTTCCACTTGAACAATGATGCCTAGCGATGGAGTTTGTCTGCGTCCTGCATGTCATCGTCAGACTATGGGGTGACCCTGCCCAGCATATGCCCAGGCTGCAGAAGCTATTGGAAGAGCTTCAGATATGCGCTGAGTTGGGTGTCTGGGGGCAGTGCTCTTTTGTAGGTGATGGAAGTGGGCACATGGTGACTGGGGGGTGGGAGGTCAGAGAGGCAGCCCCCCTGTTGTCTCTTGCCAAGTGAGACCCTCACACACAGAGCAGGAGGCAACGCAGGCACCGACTCACTTTTCAGTGTGTGTGCACACTCAGTCGTATCCCACTCTGCGACCCCATGGACTGTAGCCCACCAGGCTTCTCTGTCCATGGGATTCTCCAGGCAAGAATGCAGCAGTGGGTTGCCATGTCCTCCTCCAGGAGCTCTTCCTGACCCAGGGAACAAACTCGCATCTCTTGAATCTCCTGCGTTGGTGGGCAGGTTCTTTCCAGAGCACCAGGCAGCCTAGGCAATGCATCAATTTCCAATAGAGCCCCTCAGTCCAGTGTCAAGAGAAAAGCCTCGAAGCTGCCTTGGTTTTTTTTTTTTTCTCATCTGTGTCTGGACATGAACATGTCAGTGGCTGATGAGCAGTGCCATTTTGTTCATTGTCATAATTCTATTTAATAATTAGGTAACGTAAAATGTGAAGCTCTGCATCTTCTTGCAGAGGGATGGTCTCTCTATGGGATCAGAGAAGCTGTTTCATTTGTGTGAAAGATGTAGCCTTGTCATAGACACTCCTGTGTTTCTGAACTGGCTGTTGTGCATACGCAGGCATACAGCTGGACTGGCAGGCTCAAGGGGTGATGTGAGCTCCTGAGCTTCAAAGAGGCAGAGAAGAGCAGTAAAGGCGAAGGCAAGTGGCCTCTGAGGTTGCAGGGACGTGTGTTCTAACCACAGATTCACTACTTTTTTGTATACTTCGGGCAAGAAAAGTTGAGGATAAAATGAACTTTATCATGACACCTCTTTCCTAGTGTTCTTGTGAGCATTATACAAAACACTGTAACTGAAGTGTGGCACTTGCTAGGTCACAGAAGCCTGGGGCTGTCACCGCCATCAAGCGTCATCAGTGTTGTCCATCATCATAACCATCTTGTGCTCATAAACATAAATCAGTTCCTGCTTTCCCATTCTGGTCAATATTTTAAATCAGATCTGGCTTGACTCTAACCTCCTCGCGTCGCCTCACTCTTCCTGCCTCCGCTCTTCCACTCTGACCTAACTTTGCTACTGGTTGCTGCCCTGTCTTCTGTATCTGCCTTGTCTCCCCAGTGAGGGTTCTGGAAAGCTGGAACTTGCCCTACCCTTGTGTTTGTCTTAGCAGGTCCATACCAAGTAGAATTCATACAATAAGAGGTCAATACTTACTTAAAGGAGGAATAAAAATGTGTGCAAACTTATTAAATATATTCACTTGGTGAAGTGAGTGGATCAGGATTCAGCTGCACAGAATGAAGTTGGGAAAGACCTCTGAACTCATCTAGCCCATCTTTTATTTAATAGGTGGGGAAATGGAGACCCAGAGGAACAATAGACACTCGTATTCAGAGCTTTAAGTGTGTCTCTTTGCTTGAACTGTATCATGTTCAGTAAAAGTTCGCAGAACATTTATGTCCTAGTAGACCTAAAGATGAAACATTTGCCATGGAAGCATTTTGGGTTCTTGGTATGTGGACTGCCAGAAAACATCCCCTTAAAATTATCTCAAGGATTAAAAAAAAAAAAAAGAGCAATTCATCATATTGATCATTGTTTTCATAGCCCTAACCACTGTGTCTCTGTGTGTTCTCACAAGAGTGGGGACTTGAAGCTGCGTGCCCTGCCCCCACCCTTTCCCTTTCCCTTTTTAATGGGCCTGATGGCAGGTCTACTCCCCTCCTTTATGCAGCCCATGGAACTCAGCAGAAGCTGACCCCATTCTGCCCCACAGACAGATCATGACTGAGCTAAGACTTCAAGTCAACCAGATTAATCTTACAGGCAGCCAGTTCCAAGAATGGATACATTTTAGTATTTTGACCAATAAGCCAAGAGAAATGACTTGTCAGGGCTCTCTGGGAAAAATCCTTCACCCTCCCTAGGGTGCACCTGGGAACCATTCTTTTTCCCACTGAATGTGAATAGCATGCCATATGGCCCAGATTTCTACTGGAAACACTCTAAGGCCACAAGAGTAACCAGCTTCAGGATAAAGTAACATACTGGACAGCAGAATATAGCATGAAAAGGACACGGGTTCTTCGTAATGACTGTCCAGCTGCAAATCATCAACAATGCTGCGCCTGGACTTCCTGTTGCGAACAACAATAAAGTCCCTTGAGGTAAGTCCATTTCAGTGGGTGTTCTGTTCCATGCCTAGTGTTCTAACAGAAGCCTTCATGGGAAGGTGCGTGCCTGCAAGTACAGAATGGTTTCCTGGCAGGTAACAAAGTATTATACCAGCTGTAAGGCAAATTAAAACTTTGTAAAACTTGCAAAATTGAAAACTTGCAAAACCCTCCAGAGAGTTCTGAACTATTTAAGTGCTTCAGTACCGTCTAGAGATTTCCAGAACAGTGATTTCTTAAATATCACAGTGCAACTCCTCTAACAATTCTAAAGATCTACGACCATCTGAAAGCTTACTGGACACTGGTTTGGAACTAGTATTTGATGAAAGTGGAGAATTTTGTAGGCTGAATTTTAATAGCAAGGATTATGGTGAAGGAAGAACTCTTAATGCTTAAGGCCTTTATTAAATTGCTGCCACCCCTCATTTGAGCTACAGAACTTACTAATAATGGATCATAATATTAATTATTATGTACTTGCTCTGTGCCAAGTACTTTATAAACATTTATTTGCCCATTTAGTTGTTCTAACTACCTTGGTGTTATTATCTTTAATAGATCAGCAAATTGAGGCTCAGCAGAAGATATAGAGACAACCACAGTTTCAGCTTATGTTCATTTGTTTTTAGAACTTAGGCTGGTACATTGTATTGTCTTAAAACATTAGTATTTTGCTCATTTATTCATAGTAAACAATGAATATTCACTAAGTGCCAGACACTGTTCTAGGCCCAGTAGAATACATCAGTGAATAAAATATTGCTGCTGTTGTTGAGATTACATTCTTGTAAAGGGTGATAGACTGAAAAAACAAGTGCACAAGCACACACATGTATGTGTGGTGTATGCATTATGAAAAATGCTTACGCATGTAAAATGTAATGGCAGAAGTGGAACTTGTTGTGTGACTTCATTACAGAAATATTAACATCTAGTGAGGGAAACTATACACCTAACCAAACTGGTGCATTTTGGCTCTAGGGAAAAATCCTGTCTTGGTTAGATTGCAAAAATGAAGTCCCTGGCTCTTGGTCGGATGGTGCAATCTCTAATATCTGCCAGTAGGTGGCAGTCATGCCCTACAAACATTTCAGACAGGACCCTGATTGGCACGCACAGCTTACAATGAGACTTAAATTCTTTGATTTTATAATGCTAGAGCTTCCTATGCTATCTAATTATCTCTGTTGAATGGGTTGGGTATATGAAAGTCTTAATCAGTGCGATTTGAAATACAGGTAATGTGGTTGTGCAATTTTCAGTGACAATTTATACAACTTTTATTTTAAGGTCGTCCTAAAAATGTTGAACACATTTTGTTGAAGCCTATGGATTATATTTATGTTCATGATAAACAATCAGACTGCATGATGAAAATAGGATTATTGAAGTGCAGCATTTTGCTAAATTATATAGTCAGAACACACTTAGAGTTGAAAATCTAATAAAGGTTTTCACAGAGGAAAATGCAACTGAAAAATAAAAAACATTCCTGGAAATTGATATGCCTTTTAATCAAGCTTGCAAAGTTGCTCTGAGAATCTTTGCTGTTTTAAAGGAGGGAGAACTTTGCAATCTGCTGGATTTAGAAAGAAAAGGTATGTACATTTAGAGTTTTGATGCAAGACCTTTTGGTATTATCCTTACCATCATCCTCGTCATTTTTCTTTCGAAATTAGGTTGAGGGGTTAGAAGAGGTAAATTTGTAGCACAGGGGCATCATTTGGTCTTTTCAAACCACGCTGATTTTTTGCAGTAAGTGGTTGAGCCCCAGTGTTGGATGAAACCTGAGCTGGGGAAGTGAAGGGAAGTTTAAAGGAGGTGTCTGTCCTGCTGCTTTGCTAGTGTTGTTTGAAGGTGCAGCCGCTGCCCTGGAAAGCTTCCTTCTTAAAAGTGCTGTTATACTTGCGAGTTTGTAGCCTTCTGCATTTGCTGAGAGTGTTATTTGCTTTGTCAGATTTACTGTTTGAATGCAAGGCAACATCTTATTTTAAAAGCCTCAAATCCCTTTGGTTGCATTGTTAAGAAGCTATCCATCAATTAGTATTCACAAAAGACATCTTGCTGGTGTCTGCAGCAGCCAGTGAATGTGTGACTTGGTTCCTTTTGTGTTGAAGACCTGAGGATTCTAGTGCTTTCTCTTCTATATGTAATCTGAAAATAATTGTGTTTCAGGAAGTTACTGGATCTTTGTAAAGAAAATGACAAACTCACATGTGTTTCAGTCACTAGCCTAGCATTATGTTATTATATTACTCTGAAATAACTGTTGGATACATTTATTTTTGTTTATTTTCTTTCCCTCTTGGGGTATGTGTGCCTATTAATCTCAGTAATAACAAAATGCCATTTTCTTGAATTAAATTTCATTTAGGAAGTTGAAACCTGTCCTTCACCTTTTTTTTCTTGAAGGGTGGCAGAAGAGTGTAAGGAACTTTTCAATTCTCAGAAGAACTCTGAGTCTCTTTTCTCAGATCCTTCCTGGGAAGTTCAGCCACTTATCTGACTGTGGTCCCTGGCTTTTTCTAAAGTTGGATTTACTCCAGTTTCTAACTATGCCGAATTGATCTCAAAAAGTCGTGTCTTATGCCTTCCACTTATATCCTAACTAAACCTTAGAATTAAAAAATAAAGATTAATGAATAATAATAAAGATTAATAAATCCAAGATTGGTACCCAATAGACCTTTTAAAACCCCACAATTTGTTTCTCTTTTGCTGCAAGACCAAAGGAAAAAAACCCATAAACTAGTAATAACAACCAATCTTGAGCTGGGATAAGATGGAATATGAACTAAAATTGGTCAAAATGTCTATAGCGAGTAGTGAATAGTGAAGTCGCTCAGTCGTCTCCGACTCTTTGAGACCCCGTGGACTGTTGTCTACCAGGCTCCTCTGTCCATGGGATTTTCCAGGCAATAGTACTGGAGCGGGTTGCCATTTCCTTCTCCAGGGGATCTTCCCAACCCAGGGCTCGAATCCGTGTCTCCCACATTGTAGACAGACGCTTTACCATCTGAGCCACCAGGGAAGCCCAAAATGTCTATAGCAAAATAAAAGAATTTTTCTTTGATTTTGGTTTAGTGATTGTCCTGAAGATGTTAACCTGATGATACTTGGGTAAGAAATCACAGAGCATATGAGGACTGCCAATTTAGAAATCTTTGCAAAAGTCCATTCAGTGCTGATCCTGGGACTCTGTTTGCAAGTACCAGGGAGAGCTTTCTTCAAAATGTCTCAGTAAAAACTGAATCAGGGTGGGAGAGCCTTTAATAGAGCAAAGCCGCGAGATTAAAGGTAAGTCACTTGTGCAATGTGGCATTTCAACAGAGTGACAGCCAAAGAGCATGCTTTCTACTCCCTGCCTTGACTAAATGTATCTTTCTTGGAATGTTAAGGTGGAAGAAAAAAAACCACATTATTTATAGCTAGAAAGAAAATCTTTTGCGAAGCCATAGAAAAGTGGGGACCCAGTGCAGCTTTCTGAAGTGTCTGAAGAAAGACAGCATGGCTCACTGCTTCTAAATTAGATCACAAATTTTCTGGCTGATGGCAGCATCTTAGTGCTCACCCTAAAGGCAAAGATCTGAATAAATTACATTTTAATATCTTAGGTTCATTTATCCCTGCTGAGATCACACAGAAGCAAAGAAATACACACACATGGAAATCCAATAGGCCCAAGGGACGTGGCAGCAGTGCTGTACATGGAGAGGGTAACAGTGAGAGTGAAATGAAGCTCTCTGCTTCTGCAGCAGGTGAAACTCTCTGTTTTGCACATGTCATTGCTCTGATGGAGCACAACCTTCTGATGGACCACACCCATCTTTGATAAAAAGGGGCACAATGGATTTGAGAGCTAGACCTTGTTGAAATGTTCATGGAGTTACAGACTTAAACCCTCACTTGTTCCCTTCCCCCATCCCATACCAGGAAAGATGCTAATGTTGACCTAAAACTCAAATAACATGTTTTTGTGAGAGAGATATGCAGATGACACTACCCTTATGGCAGAAAGTGAAGAGGAACTAAAAAGCCTCTTGATGAAAGTGGAGAGTGAAAAAGTTGGCTTAAAGCTCAAGATTCAGAAAACTAACATCATGGCATCCGGTCTCATCACTTCATGGGAAATAGATGGGGAAACAGTGGAAACAGTGTCAGACTTTATTTTTTTGGGCTCCAAAATCAGTGCAGATGATGACTGCAGCCATGAAATTAAAAGATGCTTACTCCTTGGAAGGAAAGTTATGACCAACCTAGATAGCATATTCAAAAGCAGAGACATTACTTTGCCAACAAAGGTCTGTCTAGTCAAGGCTATGGTTTTTCCAGTGGTCATGTGTGGATGTGAGAGTTGGACTGTGAAGAAAGCTGAGTGCCAAAGAATTGATGCTTTTGAACTGTGGTGTTGGAGAAGACTCTTAAGAGTCACTTGGACTATAAGGAGATCCAACCAGTCCATCCTAAAGGAGATCAGTCCTGGGTGTTCATTGGAAGAACTGATGCTGAGGCTGAAGCTCCAGTACTTTGGCCACCTCATGCAAAGAGTTGACTCACTGGAAAAGACTCTGATGCTGGGAGGCATTGGGGCAGGAGGAGAAGGGGATGACAGAGGAGGAGATGGCTGGACGGCATCACTGACTCGATGGATATGAGTTTGGGTAAACTCCAGGAGTTGGTGATGGACAGGGTGGCTCACTGTGGTGTGATTCATGGGTTCGCAAAGAGTTGGACACGACTGAGCGACTGAACTAAACTGAATGACTTTGGAGGATAAAAGCAGGAAAAGGTAACAGAAGGTGTGACCAGAGAGGGGAGGATGCTTTGGGCTGGGCTAAGACAGTCCATCTTCATTAAACAGACGTGGCTCTTGGGAACAACAGGACATTCCTGAGAGTGGAAATGATTATTGTGGAAGAGGCATGTGGATGGTAAAGAGGAGACTGTTGCAATGCTTGCAGTAAAGAGAAGTAGGGGCTAAAAGAAGGAAAATGAAGGGAGGAACGGAGATAAGAAAACTGAAGAAAGGACAAGCATGAATTGGCAGGCCTAGGGAGGCTTAGCAGTGGCTTGGTCACAGCAACCAGAGAGAATGCGAGGGGAATTCCAGTCCTATGAGCTCTTGGGCCTGGGTCACTCTCCAACTGGTGCTGCTGCTTACAAAACAGGATGCCTGGGGATGGAATCAGGCTTGGGGTGAGACAACAATTCCATTTTCAGGGCAGAGTGTGATGGATTTCTGGGGGAACTATGTAGGATTGTCCATGAAAATAGTGAAAATGTGGAACTAGAGTGTGTGAAGTTCTGACCTGGAGGTGTTTGGGGAGGGAGGCATTAGGGTATAAGAAGCAAATTTCTTTGGAAAGTTTATGCTTCATCTAAAAATTTATTTTGCCTTTTATTCTTCAATATGTATGTTTTCTTCTTAACATTGTTTTACAGCTGAGCTTGACAAATAGTTAAATGAAAACAAATCAAGTGTATAAATTAATATTTATATTTGTTTTAACATGAGAATAGACTTTAATATTACTTACAGTCAAGAAGCAGCAATACTTCTGAGTACTATGGCCTATACTCTAGCATGGACCCCAAGGTGTCTGCAGTTGAGCATTTGACTTCAGTGGTTACTTTTAGTGCTGGAAGGGGTTGTCAAAGGAGAGAATACACAAAGGAGGCTAAAGGGCTCTATTGACACATTGGGGACAAGCCTATAATTAAGAGGAAAAGGAAGATAAATCCAAGATATGAGAAAATTCAGGGAATTTATGTTGCTGGTACCATGGGGAGGAGGAGATTAAAACATAGATGGTCAGCTCAGTCAAGTGTTCCCAAGAAAGCTTCAAGAATGAAGAAAGATTTTTAGATCAGAAATGAAGGTTGAGGGAAGAGATTCTTGCAGAGTAAAGACGGTGGAAATCAGATGCCAAAGTTAAGGAGTAAAGCTGATTAGTGAAGAAGTAGCAGAAGGTGAGTTTCTAATGAAAAGACTTGCGTGTTTAAAGGCTGATAGGAACAAAGTAGCGGGTTGGCCGAAAAGTTTGTTTGGGTTTTTCCATTACATATTATGGAAAACCTGAACAAACTTTTAGGTCAACCCCATACTTTCTAAGGCAGGATAGAAAATACAAGTAAGACAGAGGAGAACTTCATTTGGGGGAGGTAGGAAGGCTAGGTGGATAAATCCACAGATGCTAGATCCTGTTTCTCTCCTCTATGTCTGCATAACTACAAGGAATTTAGTGGTTTAAAAAAATTGTTCTGTAAAGTCATGGCAGATCTGAGCGATACTAAAGGCAGCATTTATTCTTGTTGGGAAATGAGTTGTGGGGAACCTGGTCTGCTTCGATGGGCTTGTTGCATGCTGATATGGTATAGAAGTGCCCTCCTTGCCAAGCTGGGGTTACAGGAATGTGTCTGCCGTAATACAGTGACCAGCTCTGCCTCCTTTCTCTCATCCAGTGGATTATTCCAGGCCATAGAAGCATGCTAATTTAATTACTGCCGCCCTTGCTGGGAGATAGTCTCTAACATTCTTGGGCTTGAGAACTATGGTGGAAAGCATGGCTTAGGTTGGCATTTGACTCTGCTGAGATGCCAGGATTGCAGGATTCACATCCCGTTCCTGGAGAAAACTAAAACCTATTTGCCAAGTGTGCTAACCGTGCACAGAACATCCTTGAATCCATTAAAGGTTGAGCATATACTTCTTTTGCCAATTTGGCCAACGTAGTATATATACTTCCTTTCCAAGGTGAGGAAAATGAGCTGACTTTCCCCAGTTCCCTAGAGGGATGTCAGCTTGCTACTCTTACTTGTACTTCTCATCAAACATCAGTGCTAATTATGACTGATTAGCATGAGCTGGATTTGTTGACAGAATATCTAATGTAGCTAATCAACTCCAATTTTTTTTCGTTAATTTTGTAAATGTATTCCAACTGAAGCACCATGGGGTAAGAACTTTTCTCGTTACAGCTCTTGATCTATCAAGAAATAGAAATATGAGATAAACTATTGTATTACATCTCCCTTAAGTTACTTAGGCTTGTGCCTGAGAAAAGCAAAGAAAGGAATTCCTAGGGGAATAGACCTATCTTCACAAGCTGTGTGTACTATCAATGAGCCCAGTGGTTCTCAGATGCCATCTATCTTGTGATTGATTACTCAAGAATTCCTCATTTGTAACAGTGGCTTTTATTGAAGGTTACTTAATGTCATGTCTGAAAATGTAAACTCAAATCCATTTCACTTGGGTGCATTAGCAACATTTCCTTGTGTTGAGTGGAGGTATGTCAAAACGCTGCAATACTGATGCTGAGACTTTTGAACTAACATTTCAGTATCCATGAAATCAGAGCTATACATGTCAGCACTAAGTAGCTTCTCTTAGCCAATGTAAATATTCTGGAAATATTCTGATCTGACAGAGTAATAGAAAATTAGTTTAAATCTAACCTCTAAAGCATTCTCCCCCAAATCACCTTAATACTTTCCTTAGAGATGGGTTTTTCATTTTCACAGTTCTGTCTCCCCACCCAAGGTGCTTTGAGTATGCTCTCCATTGGCCATTCTGGGATTTCGGTGTTAAGTTTTTGTGTGTGTTTAAGGTTTTATTCTTCTTTTGGTCAGCTTAAATGCCATACCTCAGTTTTCAATGGCAGGAGATTTGATTTATATTAAATGTATGGACTGTATAGTCCATGGGATCACAAAGAAATGGACAGGACTGAGTGACTTTCACTTTCAAGGAACACTCAAGGCATTGTTTACATGGTAGTTCATTTTTCCAAATTAAACTTCCAAATTTTAATCACTTAAAATTCCTGTTGATTCCTATTGTATGTATACATTTTTGGGTAAGTGGTCTCATGTACAGAAACCCAACCTCATGGTCTCAGAAGTTATTAAAATGCTTCTTTCGTATATGCCTATACACAGGGGATATAGAAAGACCAAGGATTTCCATAGTTAAACTTCCGAGGTTTGACTGAAGTTGGTAAGAAGGCTATGAAATATGTGATTTTAACCTTTGCCTATTACCGTATAAATCATTTAGTTTCAGAATGTTTGCCCTGGAATGAGTGAAGGTTTGTATTTTCTTCTTGTCAAAATGCCTGTGAACTGGGACTGAAACAATGATATTTGCAAATGTCAACTGTAATGCCTGTCTGCTGGATCCCAGGCAGCTGCTTTCATATATTTAAAAAATTTGAAACCTTGGATGTAGTTTAAGTGTGAGCACTATGTAAAGGTGGTTTTTCAAAAACGCTGAGTGTATAGTGACCAGAGAAAGAAAGTATGAAAATCCATGTCATTCCTGCTTCACTTACCACTAAAAAGCAGGTAAAATCAGAAAATTGTCCCTTTTATTTTGCCATAAAACCATTTCAAAATAGGCATTGTTGTTGAGGTATTTTTTTCCAGCACTGTCTTATGTCTTTTTTCCCATTCCTATGTTTACAGCAGGGCATTTGAGATGTAATTTCTTCCAGGAAACGTAGAAGCTTTGGGTTATGGTTGTGATCTCATTAGGAACACATTCTACCCAGTAATTGCTATTGGTTTCACATGGTAAAAGTAAGTTATTGCTCTCAAAACAGCAGATGACAGAGGAATGGTTACAGTTCTTGCCACAATACTGCCTGTTCTCCCAAGAAAGAATTCTAATATGCTTTGCATATAGTTGACTTCACTAAAACTGTCATTAGGGGGATGGATATATTTTATAAGTGTGGGAGAAATGCAATGATTAGATTCAATTTTCATATAGTAAAAATAAACTTTTGAGTGTTACTCTCTGCTAGAAACTGTTCTCGGTACTTTCTGAGTGGTATCTCATTTAGTCCTCAGAAAAGCTCAACACAGTAGCTGTCTTTGTTTTTTCCCCTTTTACAGATGACTCCACTGAGGTATTCCTTCTGAAAGTTTGAATTTATAGAGTGAAGACAAATGAATTGAAAGATATTCTGAAAGTTGGCTGAGTCAGAGATTATACTTAAGCTTAATCTTTCCTCATAGCTATGTAGCGATTCATTTTGCCTGGTTTCCAGCTTCCCTGAAGAAAATAGATAGCCTGTCCCATCACTAGCAGGGGGAGAAAAAGGACGATGTGGCTGATGGTTCTTGCCTTTCAAGAGGCCGGAGGCTGGTGTGTTCTCTGGTGGTGGGTTAATTTGCTGGCAGTCTCTTCAGGGAGGATTATAAGGTGTTATAACACCTTTCTGGGCTTCCCTGACGTCTCAGCAGGAAAAGAATCTGCCTGCAATGCAGGAGATGCAGGTTCAATTCCTGAGTCAGGAAGAACCCCCGAGGAGGAAATGGCAACCCAGTATTCTTGCCTGGAGAATTTCATGGACAGGGGAGCCTGTGGGTTACACTCCATGGATCGCAAAGAGTTGGACATGACTGAACACGCATGCATATTAGCTATTAGTTCTCATCCTTTGAGAGCTTCTACCTGGGGCAATTTCAGCTTCAAGTTCATAGTAGTTTAGCATATTTAAGCCCCTCTGTTATAAAATTTTGCATCCCCCTTCTGCCTGGGTGTCTTGAGAGAAGAGGCGTTCAGCCTTTGGGTGGATGTGGACAGCATGTGTAGTAAGTGTGAGCTGATGGGAACCGGTGGAGCGGAATGGTAGCCAGGGTCAAGGATGCTGCATGAGGGCTACAGCTGACAGGTGCAGGATGGAGAGGAGGAAGGATAAGAGACAGCAAGGATTTTCCACCAGGGTAACAAACAACAAAGCCCAGACGGAGTAAATTCAGGAAGTGGGAGACGCCAACTTTTCAGCAGTGTACAAAAAATAACTAAAAGCCAAATAGAAACACTGACTGACCTATCCCTGTTTATAAAGGGTTGATCTTTCTGTCCGAGAAGAGATCAGTGGTCAAAGCTAAAATCATACTTGTTTTATTTAACTGAAGTGCTCTGTTTTTTAGAATAGTTCAGTTAATAATTCAGCAACCACAGTACATTTTCTTAAATCTTTTTTTAGGTTGTGATTAAAAACCATAGCTATCATTTTTAATCACTTTAGATTTACCTGAATCTGACCGATGACTTCTTGGATCACTGAACAGGTGCCTGACCTGAGAAGAGCTTTTCCCCATGCCGTGTCCCTGATCTTTGACCTTTCTGGAAAAGAGGAAGGAAGGCCCTGAAAAGATAGTAAAACAAAGCCAGAGGCTTGGGTTATTCTCTAATATTGAATGTGGAGAGCTGCGAGTTACTGTTGAAACAAGATTATATTCCATTTGCCTGAGTCAGGGCAGAGGAATTTGCTGGAGGTATGTTTGTTAACGGACCTGTTGGAGTCTTAGCTTACAGTGCTTAATTTCAAGCTGTCACTTTGTCTCATGGGAATGTGGTATTTCTAGTCATTTGCAAGAATATGTGGGCTAAGTTTTGCCACATATTGTGGCCAGGATGAAATTAACGTATATGATCAGAGTCTTCCTCCTGAGGCCCTTAACTCATTAGGACCAGAATACCAAATAACCTGTTTAAATATGCTCTGTTGGCTCTCAGTTTATTTTTTAAAAATTTCGGCAGATATATATATATACCTATATATCTACAGATACACATATATACATGCACACACACATCTAAAATAATATACATCTAAAATATATATTTTAAAGATACAAGATGCCAAAGAATTAAAAGCAGAAAAACATAAATGCAAACTCTAAGTCTTCTGTTTAAAGCTAAGCTTTAGCAGAAGTATTTATTTTTCCCTTCTCCTTCTATTTACATTCTGTTTTCTACTTGATTACCCCAGATATTCATGAGTTTAAAGCACTAGGTGCCCCTTATACAGTTTCTTGTAAAGTGCATTTGATATGCAAATTGTTATAGTGAGCCATCATTCATAAGCTATTTATGTTCATTTTAATAGGGAAAGAAGTACTGCGTCTTATTCCATATAAATTTCTCTTTACAGCCTATCAAGTACAGAAAGATGCTTGAGATTAAATAAATGTGCTACTCATGTTAGTGAATGTCTGATACTTGATATATTTCAGAGTTTTTGGACATTTATAATTAAATTCCCCTAATTGCTCTGGGAACTGGCGACAAAAATGAGTGATGGGTAGAGCTTCAGAGAGGGGTCTCCATAGTCCCTCGTCCCACTCCTAGAGTTGACTTACTTCGTAAGGAGACCACAGATCAGTAAGTGGAAAAGAGAAGCATTAAAAAGGTGACTATCCCGGAAACAATGAAGCAAGCCTTCATCCCTTCATTCACTGAATGTCTGTTAATGGTCACCTCCTTTGCTGGTGTACACGAAGAAGGCATGACTCCGACCCTCAAGACTCTGAGAATCTGGTGGGGAGTCAGACAGGCAACTCAGTGAGTGCTTCTTGCTATCTCACCTTAACCTTAATTCTTGCCACAAAGAGCATGTTCCTTGCTTTCCTAATCTCTTTAAGGCTGCATCTTGGCATTGTTACCTAGTTTCTAGGATATACAGTTTCCCTGCATCCCTTCTTCTTAGGACTTGCTCCTCTCTGGAAGGACCATCTGGCCCAGAGCTTAGCATCTGTACATGCTGCTGGTTACACTCTCTCTCTGTCCATTTTGGGTCACTTAGAAGAGCGGCAGTGCTGCTTCCTAGGAGAAGGGAGGACACCTTTCCTGAATGCTGAAACCCTCCCCAACCCTGGTCCCATCAGTTGATGGTGGTGACAGCATTTTAAGTGTGACAAGTCTCCTGGGATTGTTACGGCAGCTCTCACTGGCCTTACAAATGGATTTTTACATCCTCTTGCGCTTACAAACAAGAAGCAATTTTTTTCGCTTTAATAAATCAGGCTGATGGTTGGTTGCTGTGAAGCTTATGGTTATAGCTTACACAAAACAAGACAAGTTTGTGCTGCACCCCCCAGGCGTAGGCATCGTGGCCCCAGGCAAAGAACTGGTTTCATCCTGTGTTTCCCATTTTATGTTTTATAATACTCCTTTTTTCATTATGAGAGATTTTTCTGGGGATATATTTAAGTGTTGGAGATTCAGTTGGATAACTAGTTAACTGTTAATAGTAACTTGTAATTAGTAACATGTCTTTTGAGATGAGGATTCTCACTTTTGGGGAGTTCATCAGGGTTGTTGTACAGGTTGTGACACAGCATGGGAGTTTGTGAAGCTGTTTGTAGAGAGAGTAATTCTGTTTTATAGGTGACTATCTGGCAACACATACCATATTTATGATAAAAATAAGTTACAACAATATGAACTCTAAACAGTTGGTGGGATACTTAATATTTCTAGGTCAAATTATGACGTTGGCTTTGTTTTAAAGACAACTACATTCCAAACTTATGAAGATATTAATTAGGAAATTGGTAATGATGGGAAAGCCATGCTCATAGATTTGTTTTAAAGTTTATTTTCCCTAATGATAACACATGTAGAAAGCTTATTCTTTGAGTAGCATTAAGATAAAAAAAAAAAACACCAAAAAAACCAAACAAACAGGTTTTCAAGTCAAACATACCTGGGATTAAATCTGAGCTTTGTCATTTACCGGCTGTGTGACCTAGGTTAGATAAAGTGGTCTGGAGTATCAGTTTATGTACCTGTAAAACTGGAGTGAACATACACTTCTTTAAGGTTGGCCGTGAGTTTGCATTAAACCATGTGTGTTGGGTATTCCTCCCAGGCATCGGTATTCTTTTCACAGGCAGGTCATCAGTCACTGTTGGTGGATGAAGGGGTACAATCTTAATTGAGCTAAGATGCTGCACTAGTGATGGGCAGCCTTTTGGACATTGCATTACTGTTGGCCAAGCACCTTTCAGATGTGTTGGGCTCTGGCCTAAGCACTGGGCTGTGGAAATGTTGAGCCCCAGGCCTTCCCCTCAGGGAGGTCTCGGTCTGCTGAGGAGGTCAAGCCTGCACACCTGCTTCGCAGTGTCGCGCAGCAGGAACCGGGCTGCAGACATCCTGGCGGGGTGAAGAGGGCCATCTCATTCAGCGGGAGAGGCCCCTCTGCGAGAACTTCCTGGAGGGAGTGACCCTTGAGCTGATTCTGGAAGGACAAGTATGAATCACTTTAATTTATTCAATAAGGGAGTAAGAAAGGAGGAAAGAACAGGGAAAAGTCCACGGGGGCCTGAGTCATATCCGACTTCTCATTTTGGGCTGGAAGTTTATGGATTAAAACATCACCTTCTTTTTTGTGGGGTTCATGTGTTTTCCCTTCTCTCCCTCCGTCAGCACAAGAAGGTCTGAGGAGCAGGGGAGACCGCAGGGCTCTCCTCTGTAGGCCTCTGACTCCAAGGTTTCCATTCCGAATGGTGCCACTGGGGAGGCTGTGGGGTACAGGGTGCTTCTCACACCTGGGGAAGCCTTGCTGTCTGTTTCCCAGGGGGTGATGAGTGAGAGGCAGGGCAGCCCGGCAGCGGTGACCCTGCTTCACGCGTGTGGTGGCCGCATCACTGAGTAATTACGGCACCGACACCATGCGCCTCGCTCCCTCAGGTCAGGGAGGGAGCATTTTAATGGGAGGATGGCAGCCACACTGGAGGATGAAGCCTCCTCTGGGCCATGTTCTGTTTCTGAGATTCCCACCTGTCTCCGGACCACCCTCACCCAGTATCCCATGGCACTTGCTCTTTCTTCTGGGAAACACACTTGCACCTAAACACACTTGCACACTGTTACTTTCGTCACCAGAATGTAAATCACTCCTTTGAGTTCCTGGGTAGGTGGAATCTCTGAGGCTTGCAATTACCCAGGTTATGCAAACAGCCTGTTTGTAAGACTTCCTTAGAGTGAGTGCTGCACAGGAAGAAGATGCTTTGTGGAAATTGGGCATTAAAATTGCCTAGAAAATACATTCATAATTGCATATAAAACAAAACGTGTATGTGAGCTGTGTGGTTTTATTTTTAATTATCTGTTTTTTAGTAAACATTACACTCAGATTTCAAGAAATAAAATCCCAAGGCCTCATAAATGAATAAATAAAATATGAGGCATAATAAAATCAGATGATATAATGCACATGAAAAATGGGACAAGAGGAATATAAATAGAAAATATATATAGTCTTGTAAGACTAACATTGTGCTCCTTTATGAGATATCTCTAGAACATTATAAGCAAACAAGTTTTAAAATTTAGAAATGCACTCTATTTTATCTTGAGTTTTATATCTAAACATTAATGTATTTATATTTCTTTTTGTTTTTATTAATCCACTGAAGCAGCCTTTAGCTAATTCCCACAACCCAAGTGTAGTTCACAGATGCTATCTTTTCATAAAGAAAAGAAATAAATTTGTATTTCGTGATGTGGCTTTATTATTTTCAATGAGAGGAGTTTTATTATATTAGATTTTTCCATTCCTCTGTAACATAACAGTCTCAAAATTGATAAAACAGCAGCACAAACAATAAATACTATGTAGAAAAGTAGGTCGCTCTGCATTAATTCATAGTGAAAACAGGTCTGCTTGATGGCTGGTTGGAGAGGCATAATTAGTATTAGTCTCTGCTTTAATGCTGGAAGTTGTTACCAATTCCTGGCTTCCTTCCCTCCCCCACTTCCCAGCGCCTTGTGTCAGCAGGCACTGAAAAGGCAAATAAAAGAGTTATTTCATCAGATCTGAGAGAGGCGGCGGAGTGAAGGTCTGGGGTTAATGTGACTGTGTTTGGAGTCACATCAGATGTTGACTGCCCAGCCGTGGAGGTTGTGAGGGAGCCACTTCCCTCACCTGGAGCTGCAAAGACATTGCTGCTCATTCGTCCCTTGAGGAAACTTAATTCCAAATACAGCAGTAGGAGGGTCATCTGACAATCACGTCTCTTGCTGATGCTTATGTTTCCTGGGGCTGGTATAACTGCTGCCTGTGGATGTCGTTAGAATACTTGTCCACTAAGCTGTCCTTTGGTCCTTAAAGAGTCACCCTGGCCATCTATGTGGGGAGTGGTGAAATATTTTTATTAATGGAAAATTCTCTTGTATAAATCAGCGTATCTAGGGCACAGGTGGAAAACTCCTTGTTCCAAGAGGTACTTTGTTTAGGAGGCACAGTATTCTGAATTATTTTTCAGCACTTAAAATTCAGGGTATTTGGTGTTAAAAATATCCAGACTTCTGTGTAGTCTTGCCAAATCAGAAAATCTGACAGCCACTGGCTCCTGTTTCTTCATGGTGACATCTGTCTGGGGCTAATCCCCTAGAGAAGGAAATGGCAACCACTCCAGTATTCCTGCCTGGAGAATCCCATGGACAGAGGAGCCTGGGGGGATACCGTCCATGGGGTTGCAAAGAGTCAGACACAACTGAGTGCCCACACTACTGCTAGGCGTCAACGGTACTTATTAAATACACATCCTCATGTGTGGTTTCTGGCTCCCCGGGGTGCCCATGACTGCTGAATTAACACACCCTGCTTATTTCCCTCATTGCTGCCTACCTTTTTGTTTTTAGACCAGTGAGTCACAAAACTAGCGGCATAAACTCACCCGGGGAACTCGGGCGTTGGCGGAACTCGGGCGTTGGCTTCGCCCCCAGAGATTTGACGGTGTTGGTCTAGGGTGGGGCAGCTTCAGCAGCACTTCAGGAGATGCTAATAGACACTCAAGGTTGAGGAAACGTGGACCCAGGGGACCAGAAGGTAGACACTGGCCACCTTCTCGTGAGGTCCCAGCGGAACCATTGCTTGACCTTGAGATGTCCCTTAAGGAAATCTCACATTTCTTTGTTCTTCCAAAGAGAATTGACCTAATTTTCTTTGCCTTTTAAATTTCCTGGTGTTGACGGGATTCCTTGAGGTTCATGAGATTCACAGTTCAGAGCCACTCACTGGGGATGGTTTAAGGATCTTATCTGTTAAGCAGTCACAGATACTGAGCCTCAGGCTCTGGGTTTTCCTGTCTTACTGAGCACCACGTGGGGAGCTGGAGCTTGCTCCCCATTATCTCTTCCTTCCTCCCTTTCCTGCCATTGCTCCAGTTCTGTTCAAGGTGGGGACTTTCTGGAGGAGTGAAGGGGGATGCGTCTGTGAAGCATGTCATGAGACCAACCTTTTCAATGCCCATAAAAAGACAGGATGTCAATTTAAAGCCTCATCTGTCACAAGTGTTTTCAATCTTGTGGTGATTTATAAAATACTGTAAATTGCAATCACATTGGCCCATAACAACCTGGCAGCTACTTCAATAGCAAAACTTTCATCCAAAAATATGATCTATAAGTGGAATAAAGGTGTCAGAAACGGAGTGTCATTTCATAGGCAGGCGCTATTATCATGAACTTACTGACAAGGGAAAGTTTTCTCAATAAGAAATGTTCTTTCCTACCCACACAACACCCTGCACAAAGCATGGTGAAGGGGAATTCTGCTTTGCAGTTTTGTGCATCTCACGAGCCAGGAAGAGTTCAAGGAGGATATGTCAGAAAAGGCAAGAGGAGAGTTGAAGCTTTCATTTGAAATCAACTATCCAAGGTTCTCTTCACTGTTCTCTGTATTTTCGCGTGCAGACAGATTTCCCCTGGAGTCTTGTGGGATAAGGTGGGAAGCTGTGCAGAAGAGTCAGGATGGGCCAGTTTGATGTGTAATGGATTGGCAGATTTAAGATAAAAAATGCATCTCTGTGTGTGTGGTGTGGGGGAAGGGAGATCAGCTGTGGCTGTGTTCCAACTGGTTCTTGTACAAAAAGTTTCATATTAAAGTAGAGTGACTTCTTCAGAGCTTGTTGACAGAGAACCATACTCTTGGCTTCTCAGAAGAAACATTGAGGATTCCTAAACTGCTCTTTGGCATGGATTTGCCATCAGTGAAGATTCAGATGTTACTGGGTTGTAGAGAATTTAAACTCATCAGGGATCTGGTGATGGTGGGGGAAAGCACAGACTTAGAATGTTAAAACCAGGTGTTGCTGCCTAGAGGACCTGCACTACAGACAGGAAAGGGGGGGCTTTACCAGTCAGGGGCTGGGAATGGCCTCATCCCAGTTTTTTTAAACACATCAAAGTGACAGGCTTTCTTTCATATTCAGTCTACCCTTCAAGCTTTGCCTGGTGGTCAGCTGGGGAGAAGAGGCTTCATAACACTCAGGTAAGAAAAAGGAGACAAAGGGACACTTAACAGGGAAGGGAAGATGAACGTATAAGTTGTCAGGCTTCCAAATCTCTATTTGAAAGGGGTATATTTTAAAGGAGTACTGATAATGTTCTTGAAAGGATGTCAAATATACATTTGAAAAGAGGTCAAATACACTTTTGAAAACAAAGGAAGGCATAATATTTGTTCTGGAGAACAAGGAAGATTATGATATGGAGATTCTACAGAGGGGTCATGTTTGTACAACGGAGTAAAATAAAAAGGATATTTTTGGATGGTGGACTTTTTGATGAGAAAAGAAATTCTCTAGATTGGGAAGGCTGATTTTCCCTCATATTCTATCTTTTTTATTTTTAGCTTTATACAAATTTATTGCTATTTATTTATACATCTTTATGTGATAGAATGGATTTGAAGCAGCTGTCAATTTCAAGATTTATTATTTCCTGACACCATACAAGCGTGGACAATAGAACTAAGTTAGGTCAAGATGATAATAAGTATTGCTTTTATTTATTTTATCTTAAAATATTTATACTGTGTGCTGTATCCCATATCCTATCATGATCATCTTGATATTCCTTTCAAGTAGTCTGACCCAGACTAGGTGCTCAAAAAATACATTTTGATAAATGATGTCCCCTATGGGCAGAAAGAAGCTAGACTTAATCAAAATTTTGAAAGCACTTAATTATTTGTTGTAAACCACTGTGCAAGATCAATTTTGTTATATCCTCTGACAGTGTTAAACTTTATAGTAGGTCTGTGCTTCCAGAAAGCAGGGACAGTTAAATCCCATCACAGGTTTGTGATTTAGAAATGGCTTGTCAAGAAAAAATTGCACTGGATGGAGTTAAACAGTCAAGGAAAACTTTATTGAAGACTATAGCAATCAGGGAGAGACTGAACTTGTCTCCAACATTGAAGGCAGTTGTGGATTTATAGACAGATGCAAAGTAAGAAAGTCAGTGGGTGAAAACTAAGAGGAACTCGGTTAGCTATCAAGGGTAGGGAGATTCTTGCTAAACTGGTGTGTCAGGGTTCTGGTTACACTGGGTCAGCAGCCATACACAGGCCTAGCTGAGAAGAGGGCTCAGAGAAGCCTGACTAAAGAGCAGCTGAGGTGACAAGGTCCTTTTTGTCACCAAAAAGGACCATCTCGCTTTTGTTTATTCTGAGGGAAAGCTTCCTTCCTCATGACTCCTCTAAGACTGGAAATGCCTCTGTGAAACCCCAGACTCTTTTTCTTCTTCTTTCTTGTTTTTTTTTTTTTTTTTTTTTGCATTCTCATTAATGAATCATCTCCTTCTGGCAATAGCCTAAATAAAATGACTGGTGCAGATTGTCCTTCCCAGTTTTGGTGCTGTGTCTTGGGGAGGAGCTGAACCCTTGCCCTGAGAAACTGATTCATTCCACCCAGGTAAAATGGCCTCTCAGAATGCGTTGGGCTCAGTTTCTGACTGACGATGAACAGGGTGGATTTAGTGTGTGTCAGACTGTTGTCTTTCCAGAACTGAATCCCAGAAGACATCTTTTGCATGTCAACTATCTTTGATATTTCCTTGGGGTGCTGGAAAATCACAAAGAATCTGTTTTAGCCCTTGTAAACAGAGATGCTAGAAAGAATTAGGCTTATTTGTTGTTACTGTTGATGAACTGCACAGAAAGAGATGTCAAATCAGAAGAGCTACTCTGCCTTCTCTAGGTTACATTTTTTTTCTGGGTAAAATGTTAATAATACAGATACTTCAGAAATTGTAAGCTATTGGAGAAGTTCTCAGGGAATCGTCAGTGTCCTTACTGTCCTTATCTATCCTTATGCTGTTGCTACTTACCAGAGACTTGGGATGATTTGCTTTATAATTGACAACAATGGGAGAGCGCAACCAGCCATAATTTCAGTTATTTTTTTCAGTGTTAACTGAAGAATGAAAGTTGGTTGCAACCTACATTGTGGGCAGTTAGGATATATATTCCTCTGATGAGATATAATATTCATCCCCAACCCCCCAAAACCACTAGATCACTTAAACTACAAGCATTCACACGTACATACAAACTCTCAATAAATGCCAAAAGACAACTACATATCAAGCACTGTGCTAGGCACTAGTGGCCAGTTAGATTTTTTTATATTATCAGGTTTATTGGTAAAGACAGAATAGATGAGTGATCAAAAAGTAAGAGTTACAGATGCTTTTTATAAAGGAAAAGGATGATGTGCTGAAGATGAGAGGAAAGGCAAGGGTGATCGTGGAAGGCTTCCTAGGGAGGTGGCACAGGCTGAAACTGGAAGGCCGTTGCAGAGCCAGCTAATGAAGACTGCTGGGAGAAGGGCCTTTCCACTGTTCTGTGATTTCTGCTTAGGCTACATGCTGGGCTAAACAATGTTTTCCATTTGCTCAGTAAAATTTTTTTTGCCTGGTGTGACTAGTAGGCTACTTTTAAGAATGCATTTACCTGCCCATCAATTTTATCTCCTGAACAAGAGTCAATTGTGCTTTTTTCCCCAAATTTGTTTACTCTGGCTATGTTGTTTCGATTATGTAAACTGATGAAATATGCTTTTGAAAAGAGTAATTTCTATGGAAATTAACTTCATTGATATGGAAAAAGTTTTCAAAAGGTGACTTTCAAAATTTTTGCTATCAGATTAGTTGTGTGGGCAAGACGACTGTCAGAATTGGAGAAAAATTACAAAAATATGGAAGCATTTTGGACTTTGCTTCACAAGAGTCTTTGTTTTCTCACCAATTAAAGAAATTGAAACTAGAAATAGTTGACAGTGTAGTACAGAAAGACAAATGATGCAGAACTATAAAAAGTGGACTCACAACCAAAAACCTTTAATCTTGGCCCTTTATGAAACAATTGCAGGGGTGTGCATTTATGTTTAGATTAAAACAAAATATTTAAGCTACGTACGTATATTTATAGATTTAACATTAAACATTTTAACATACAATGCCTATCTATCATCCTTCTTTCACTTTATTTCTTGTGTTTTACCAGTTTAATCTATTTTTTTTTCTTTTACCTGGCCAATCCCCTGACCTGACTAGGTAAGGAAAAAAAAAAAAAAACCACCACTCCCCACTAAAAAACCTACAGTATCTTTCTCACAAAAATGAGATCATCCTATTCATATTGTTTTGTAACATTTTTTCCTATTTACCATACTATGAGCATCTCTCAGTGTCAGTAAGTATATTTCTATAATATAATTTTGGATACTATCATATTCATTACATAAATGGATCATAGTTTTTTTTTCTTTTTAAGCTATTTATAATAGTTAGCTATTTAAGGGGCTCAAACTCATCACTACAGTGATCAGCCTTATATACACATATTTGCACATATCCTTAATAGTTTTCTAAAGATGAATTTCCAGGAGGTGCATTTCTGCCTCAAAGACAGTCACCTTTTAAGACCTTTGATATATACAATTAAATTTTCCTCCAGTAAAGTCAACACATGTCTGTTTGGAGTGAAATGTTTCTGAGATTCTCTGAATATTTCTGAGGCAATGAGGCAATCAGACAGTAGGGTCTGCTCTTAAAGGTTATGTGCACATATAGGAACACTGAATCCAGGCCACTCAAAGAACAGAATGAATAAAACATAGCACTAAAATAAAACACCATAGCACAGCACCAGTCCATGCCCAGCAAATTCATCATCATCTGGTCAGAAGCTGCCAGTTAAAACCTTTATTTCGAATGACGAATAACATGGAATAGACTGTGAACTATTTCTGCCCTAGTGGCCCTCCGACCCTTTTCTCTGTAAAGCCCTTGCTCGCTTACCTGCACCTTTCAATTGGAAGGTTGCCCAGCAGAGAATAGCTACAACCTTGCTTGAAGGAGCCATCTCCTTTGTCAGCACACCTGGCTTTCTTTTTGATGATGTCAGTATAAAATTTGCTACTTCCTTTTCTTTAATCTACCATGTGGTCACTTTAAATGTCATTCTTTAAAATGTCTCTTAGCGACAGCCCTAGAGGAAAAATAATTGCATTAGTTACAAACACCGAGATGCAGCACGGCCCCAGAGTGAAACACTAGTCAGATTTCACACCTTTTCCTGACATAGCTGTCCCCGGATATCTTTTGAGCTGATAATTAGGTTTCCAGGGTTTTCTTTCTCATTAATGGCCTGGTACTGTCAAAACCCCCACTGAGAGCGAGATTTATTTAAGGTAAAAATTAAATTCCAGTGCAGAGGGGAGAGCCAGGAATTCCCGCCACATCATGCAGTGATAACGCTGCCTCTTGGCACTTTGTGTTTTAAGACGATTTAATAAGGGCCTCTTTCTTGTTCCAGACGCAAATAATGACTTCCATATGTAAAATTCTGTCAGTTGTAATTAAATTTGTCTTTATTTACTCGGTAGCTTTGGATATAAATGCTGGCTCACCTTCTGGAGCAGAACCTCTTAAGGATCCTGGAGAAGGAAGACATTGACACTTGTGAAGAAGCGTTGTCCTCTCGGGTGTAGGGAAGCAGCCCCTTGGTGGCTTTGAGGGATGTGATAGAGGCCAGTGGAGAAGGTGGGTGTGAGCTTCTATAGAAACACAGAGAAAGCATGACCTGAGTCCTTCTCAAGGTGACATAGCGGACTCTACAGAGGATGAGGCCCTTGACTGGGACCTTGAAGGATAGGTAAAAGTTACGCAGAGAAGGGTTCTATTCCTGGGTGGGGAAGATTCCCTGGAGTAGGAAATGACAACCCACTCCGGTACTCTTGACTGGGAAATCCCATGGACAGAGGGCTAGCAGACTACAGTCTATGGGGCTGCAAAGAGTTGACATGACTGAGCACACGTACGTGCAGCAGAAAAGACAGGTAGAAACAGCTCTGCAGGTGGAGAAGACAGGGAATGTTTGAGGAAGCACCACAGGGGCAACCAGAGGGCAGGGCTGTTTGCGGAGACAGAGTAGGTGTTTGTGAGATGGCCCGAGTGACCAGGCAGAATGCTCTCTCCAAACTTTTGCCCTTTACAGCCTCTGTCACCTGAGTCACTGGCATTAAAGAGTTGTTTAAGAGATGGCCAAGTCTTTCTTGTTTTCAAGAATCTATGAAAAGGGGAGCAATACTGGGAGCTTTACGCGTGCTGTCCCACCTAGTCCTCCCAACAAGCCGTAGGCTTTTTGGTTAAGGAAAGAGAAGGCTTTTTTGGTAAGTGGTTGTCAAGGCCACATCCCCTGGCAACTCATGGAAGAATAGAACCTTGACACGTCGTGGTGGAGGCATCAGCAGGGAGCAGGACACCTTGCTGGCAGGGGCACAGTCAGACATGGGGACCTTGGGGTGCTTCTGATGGCAGTGCTGGTGAGGCAATTGGCAGAGTGGGACTGACTTATCTCCTACTCATTTAAAGAGAGTTTGTTGAACATCCAGGAGGTAGGCAGTGAGTAGGATTGGGGGTCAAGGATGTGCTGAGGAGGAGTGTTACTCCTGTGGTACACAGAGCCTTGTGAGAACGTGAGCACAGATGTATCACAGGCCACCATAGAACTGCTCATGTGGAGGGTGCACCCAGTGTGTCAAGGTGGGAGCTCTGCTTGAGGCAGGGGATAGCATTGAGATGGACCCTAAAGAATCCCCAGGAAGTTTTCTGAGGAAGGCAGGTAAAGAAAGACATTTGAGGCAGAAGCAATGAGGATAAAGGTGTCAACTTGTGAGGGGAAAATGTGTATGTGGTGTTTTCAGCAGAAAGAGGATGAGGAAGTGCAGTAGGGATGAAGACAGGGCTCTGGGCAGGTTAAAGGCTTTAGAAGTCATTCTGAGGAGGGAACTTAATCCTGTTCAGTTTGGGTTTTAAGGAGGGAGCAATAGGATAGTAACCCTGGAGGGGAGAGCCCAGGGAGGGAGAGACTGGAGGCAAAGAAATACAACAGGAGAATGGTGCAATGGCCAAGGGAGAAGTGATGAAGATCAATAGCAGCTGAAAAACAGAAAGGTATGGAATTCCTTGATATTTCTATATATTTTAGAAAATTATAAAAGTGATTCACGCTTACTGTAGAAAATGCAAATGAATGCACACATGTAAAATAAATGGAAGTCCACACTTTCTATAAACTTACCCCAGCAAACCTGTATGAATCCTTTCCAGACAGTGTTGTGTTTTTTTCTACGCACACACACATGCTCATTGACATATGCACGTTTATAACCTGCCTTCTTTGTGAGTCCAGCATTGATCCCGTCCTTCCAGAGCTCACAGGTGCTCACTAGACTCCCAGTCATATGAATTTGAAGCTCAAAGCAGGGATTTGAGATTATGGATGATAACTGAATTATATCCACTCACCCCCCCCGCACCCCCACCTCCACAGGAGACAGACGAATCTTTGAATTCTTGTCTGTTCACTGCTACTCACTGTGTGAAAAAAATAATTGTTCATACCTAAGCCTCCTCAGCTATCTACAAGGAGAATCAGAGATAATAGATTTAATGAGTTTCTCTTCCAAGTAAAATGTTTGGCTTTTTAAAAACTGGTGAATTAAAGACCCCTTCTGTTACCTACTTGGCAGTCTTTACCTATGAGGTGGTGCAGTAGGTAATCTAACACCGTCATTATTATATCTCTGTTCACAGGTTTTATAAGAACCTCTCAGTCTCACAGGAGGGGCACTTTAAAAAGCAACTCCGTGATGAAGAGGGATTAACTGTTCTTTTAATAGCACTAGGACATGGTTTAATAGCAATAAAGTATGGTTTCCTGAAAAGTGTGTGTGTGTATTCTCATTTGTTATTTTCACTTTTTAGTTTTGCACTTCACATTTTTAACAGCCCTAATGAGGTATAATTAACATACAGTATGTGTTAGTCTGTTCAGGCTGCTATAACAGATATACCCTAGTCTAGGTGGCTTATACACTTCAAAGGTTTATTTCTCCCATTTCTGGAGGCTGGAAGTCTAAGATCAGAATCCAGCAGATTTGATGTCTGGTGAGATGGCAATCTATTCACTAGGTCCTCACATGGCAGAAGGGGCTGGAAGCTCTCTGGGGTCTGCTTTATGAAGGCACTAATCTCATTCATGAGGAATCCACCTCATAAAGGCCCCACCTCCATAAACCATCACACTGGGGATTAGGTTTTTCAACATATGAATTTAAGGAGACACAAACATTTGGCATTGTGCATTTTCTATGCGTGTACTTGATGTATGTAGAACGGCGAAACATTGTCACGATCAAGATAGTGAACATGTCCATCATTCCTTCAAGAATGCCTCATGCCCCTCTGTAGTTCCCCTTCCCACACCTTGTTCCTGTCTCCAGGCAACCACCAATCTGTTTTCTCTTACTACACAGTCACATGTTAGGTTTTATAAACACGGGAGAAAAAATTGAACCAGTCAGGGAAAGGTAGTTACTTACTCAAACATCCATTCCCACTTTTAAATGAATTTTAAATGTTCCTTTTCAATGAATCCTGATTCAACGCATAGAGAGCAATGATCACTCTAGAAGAATTTGTTCCCAGCCTTCCTTGCCTCTAGGTATTGCCATACAACTGAGATCTCGCCAGTGAGATGCAAGTAGAAGTGTTCATGAGACTTCTGGAAAGAGAGCTCAAAGGGAGCTGACTTGGCTGGGGGCAAGAACTTTCCACCTTTTCTCTCATTTCTCGTCCTGTTGTGTGGAATGCGTCTGTAATGGCTGAAGCGCCACTGGCAATCTTGAACTATGAGATAACCTTGGAAATGAAAGCCATTTACTGAGTTGGTGGAGCAGGGAGATGAACTTGCCTTTCTTATGTCACCATGATGCTTTCATACCAAACTTACACTCTCTGTACTTGGATTTCTTCTACATGAAGGTATCATAAACTTGTAATTTTCTTGAGCAACTCTTATTTTGCTTTCATTTTCTTATGCAACTGGCTTTATCCTGACAGAAACTTCATACTTCTATGAATGTTTCTTGTTAGTTTTCTTAGAACAGTTCCAACAAGTCCATTTGATTTTATTTCCTTTCAAATTATATACCTGATTTAGATCCTCTTCTAAACTATTATATTTCATCTAACTTTGACAGGGAATGAGTCACTTCACTGGGGTCAACCTGATTGCCTCAAAAACCTTAGCAAGCAAGCTGTTCTAGCAACTTGATTCCCTAGGCTCTGACACACAAGCTCCTCAGTCAGAATAAACTGCTCTATAGTGAAATACCTTTTTGCCTTAAGGGAATTTCATAATGCATGGTGCCTTTCACAGGGGGCTGGGGAGAATCCTTCTGACATTCTTTGTGAATGTAAAGGGAAAGAAAGAACACAGAAGCTACAAACCTAGGTGGTGAAGAAGTGTCATTAGGGTTAAATAAGAATTTCCTAGAAACATTATTCCTTTCCTGACATGGACGTAGGATATGTTCATCACTTCCCTGGCTTAGTGCACAGTATCAGTTATCTTAACGTGTGTGAAAAATAGAGTCCTCCTTGTTGCATTAACCACCAGGGGGTTTCCCTGGTAGCTCAGTTAATAAGAAATCTGCCTACAGTGCAGGAGGCCTGGCTTTGATCCCCGGGTGGGCAAGGTCCCCTGGGGAAGGAAATGACAGCCCATTCCTATTCTTGCCTGGGAAATCCCATGGACAGAGGGCAGAGGAGCCTGGTGGGCCACAATCCACGGGGTTGTGAGAGTTGGACACAACTTAGTGACTAAACCACCAACACTACATGGCTCTGAGGAAGACTGTGGTGGGCTTCACATGCTTTTCTATGGGCTGGCTCCTAGGATACATCCTCTTCATTTTCCCCTAACAAGCTTTCCTTTGTAAGGCCATGTGACTTGTGCTGTAAAATATAAACTTAATTAAGCTCTGTTAGGTGCTGGCTTCCTTGTGAACAAGAGAAAATGGATGAACTATAATAAAGAAGATTTGGCCTAGGCAAATATTTGGGTTGTTTTTCACTGGCATTTCTGGAAATTAAGCTATTAAATCAGGAGAACGGGTCAGAGCAGTTTGATATTTATTTTTCATTCCTGACTGCAAAGTAAAAGGCTTAACTTATAATGACATAAAATCAACACCTACTGTGTTCCATTAATTAATTCTGGCATCCTATCAAAAACATCTCCCAAATTTGTCTCATCTGATTTTTTTCCCTTCATATAAGCCTAAAGCATATTAGTCATGATGCCATTATATTCTAGATGCTTTAAAAAGATTTCTGTAATTCCTGTCATCCCCTGCCTACTACTTTTTAGTGAGAAAACCAAGCTGGGTAAACGAGAAAGTTTGTGGCTTGTAGAGATGTCTTGGCATTTTCTCATAGCCGTTGGTGGACTCCTTCCAGTTTTTAGTATTTTAAGAATATTGTAAGCACTTTATTGAAAGCATGAACAATTTGAATACTCTGTGGCATACTTAACTCAGAGCTTCTTATTTATTCCAGCCCAAACTTTACAGAGGTTTATTTCAAAATAATATTTTTCCAAATCTTCATTATTTTCCAGCTGAACACATTTGGTTTTGCCATTAAAATTTTTTTATGTGTAATGGATTTGCCTTGTTCTCATAACATTTCTACCCTAGAAGATAGAGATATTTCAACTTGCTTTCCTTTCCTTAATTTTAATGCAAAAATTCCTCTCATTTCCTTTGCTCAGATCATCAGTTCAGTTCAGTTGCTCAGTCATGTCCAACTCTTTGCAACTCCATGAACCGCAGCGTGCCAGGCCTCCCTGTCCATCATCAACTCCCGGAGTCCACCCAAACCATGTCCACTGAGTCAGTGATGCCATCCAACCATCTCATCCTCTGTCGGCCCCTTCTCCTCCTGCCCTCAATCTTTCCCAGCATCAGGGTCTTTTCAAATGAGTCAGCTCTTCGCATCAGGTGGCCAAAGTATTGGAGTTTTAGCTACAACATCAGTCCTTCCAATGAACACCCAGGACTGATCTTTAGGATGGACTGGTTGGATCTCCTTGCAGTCCAAGGGACTCTCAAGAGTCTTCTCCAACACCACAGTTCAAAAGCATCAATTCTTCGGTGCTCAGCTTTCTTTTTAGTCCAACTCTCACATCCATACGTGACTACTGGAAAAATCATAGCCTTGACTAGATGGACCTTTGTTGGCAAAGTAATGTCTCTGCTTTTTAATATGCTGTTTAGTTAGGTCATAACTTTTCTTCCAAGGAGCAAGCATCTTTTAATTTCATGGCTGCAGTCACCATCTGCACTGATTTTAGAGCCCCCCAAAATAAAGTCAGCTACTCTTTCCACTGTTTTCATATCTATTTACCATGATTTTAGTTTCCTGAATGTTGAGCTTTAAGCCAACTTTTTCACTCTCCTCTTTCACTTTCAAGAGGCTCTTTAGTTCTTCTTCACTTTCTGCCATAAGGGTGGTGTCATCTGCATATCTGAGGTTATTGGTATTTCTCCCGGCAGTCTTGATTCCAGCTTGTACTTCCTCCAGCCCAGCATTTCTCATGATGTACTCTACATATAAGTTAAATAAGCAGGGTGACAATATACAGCCTTGACATACTCCTTTTCCTATTTGGAACCAGTCTATTGTTCCATGTCCAGTTCTAACTGTTGCTTCCTGACCTGCATACAGGTTTCTCAAGAGGCAGGTCAGGTGGTCTGGTATTCCCACCTCCTTCAGAATTTTCCACAGTTTAATGTGATCAGCACACTCAAAGACTTGGCATAGTCAACAAAGCAGAAATAGATGTTCTTTTGGAACTGTTTTGCTTTTTTGATGATCCAGCAGATGTTGGCAATTTGATCTCTGGGTCCTCTGCCTTTTCTAAATCCATCTTGAACATCTGGAAGTTCACAGTTCACGTATTGCTGAAGCCTGGCTTGGAGAATTTTGAGCATTACTTTACTAGCATGTGAGATGAGTGCAATTGTGCGGTAGTTTGAACATTCTTTGCCATTGCCTTTCTTAGGGATTGGAATGAAAACTGACCTTTTCCAGTCCTGTGGCCACTGCTGAGTTTTCCAAATTTGCTGGCATATTGAGTGCAGCACTTTCACAGCATCATCTTTCAGGATTTGAAATAGCTCAACTGAAATTCCATCACCTCCACTAGCTTTGTTCTTAGTAATGCTTCCTAAGGCCCACTTGACTTCACATTCCAGGATGTCTGGCTCTAGATGAGTGATCACACCATTGTGATTATCTGGGACATGAAGATCTTTTTTTGTACAGTTCTTCTGTGTATTCTTGCCGCCTCTTCTTAATATCTTCTGCTTCTGTTAGGTCCATACCATTTCTGTCCTTTATTGAGCCCATCTTTGTATGAAACATTCCCTTGGTGTCTCTAATTTTCTTGAAGAGATCTCTAGTCTTTCCCATTCTATTGTTTCCCTCTATTTCTTTGCATTGATCGCTGAGGAAGGCTTTCTTATCTCTCCTTGCTATTCTTTGGAACTCTGCCTTCAAATTAGTATATATTTCCTTTTCTCCTTTGCTTTTCACTTCTCTTCTTTTCCCATCTGTTTGTAAGGCCTCCTCAGACAGCCATTTTGCTTTTTTGCATTTCTTTTTCTTGGGGATGATCTTGATTCCCATCTCCTTTACAATGTCACGAACCTCCATCCATCAGGCACTCTGTCTATCAGATCTCATCCCTTAAATCTATTTCTCACTTCCACTGTATAGTCATAAGGGATTTCATAGGTCATACCTGAATGATCTAGTGGTTTTCCCCACTTTCTTCAATTTAAGTCTGAATTTGGCAGTGAGAAGCTCATGATCTGAGCCACAGTCAGCTCCTGGTCTTGTTTTTGCTGACAGTATAGAGCTTCTCCATCTTTGGCTACAAAGAATATAATCAGTTTGATTTCAGTGTTGACCATCTGGTGATGTCTATGTGTAGAGTCTTCTCTTGTGTTGTTGGAAGAGGGTGTTGGCTATGACCAGTGCATTCTCTTGTCAGAACCGTATTAAACTTTGCTCTGATTCATTCTGTACGCCAAGGCCAAATTTGCCTGTTACTCCAGGTGTTTCTTGACTTCTTACTTTTGCATTCCAGTCCCCTATAATGAAAAGGACACCTTTTGGGGGTGTTAGTTCTAGAAGGTCTTGTAGGTCTTCATAGTACTGTTCAACTTCAGCTTCTTCAGAGTTATTGGTTGGGGCATAGACTTGGATTACCATGATATTGAATGGTTTGCCTTGGAAATGAACAGAGATCATTCTGTCGTTTTTGAGATTGCATCCAAGTACTGCATTTCGGACTCTTGTTGACTATGATAGCTACTCCATTTATTCTAAGGGATTCCTGCCCACAGTGGTAGATATAATGGTCATCTGAGTTAAATTCACCCATTCCTGTCCGTCTTAGTTCGCTGATCTCTAGAATGTCAATGTTCACTCTTGCCACCTCCTGTTTGAGTACTTCCAATTTGCCTTGATTCATGGGCCTAACATTCCAGATTTCTATTCGATATTGCTCTTTTCAGCATTGGACCTTGCTTTATCACCAGTCACATCCACAACTGGTTGTTGTTTCTGCTTTGGCTCCATCCCTTCATTCTTTCTGGAGTTATTTCTCCACTGATCTCCAGCAGTACCTACTGACCTGGGGAGTTCCTCTTTCAGTATCCTATCTTTTTGCCTTTTCATACTGTTCATGGGGTTCTCAAAGCAAGAATACTGAAGTGGTTTGCCATTCCCTTCTCCAGTGGATCACATTCTGTCAGACCTCTCCACCATGACCTGTCATATACCCGTCTTAAAGAGAAGAGCACTGTAGTGAAATGTGGGCACAGTGGTGTAGCAGTCATCTCCCTGCTGGATTTAAAGCCTCTTAGGGTACAAGGTGTGTGTTTATCTTCTTTAGCCCATATCCTGCATTCAGAGAATTCTCCATATACATTTGTTGAATTGATTAGTAATGGTACAGAACAGAACTTCTTGACTTGTGCTCACCAAGGTTGTACTTACATACAACAACTGACCTAATAATTTTTAAGAAAATGACTTGACTAAATATCTATTTCCCTTTAAGCCACACATGTTATGGTTGCCCAGATACAAGTTTATGAGTTGATTTTACTATCTACTCTTGAATTTTTCATGTGAAAGTTTTAGAGCCAAGCATAAGAAGCCTTTTGTTGATTATTTGGTTATCTACTCATCACTCTATAAATGCCTCCACTTCTTAATTGTGAAGTCCCTGAGATAAGAGAAAGACATATTGATATTTTCCTTGTAGCCTGTGTCTCAAATAGGGTAAAACTGAGCAATTAACATTGAGAAATAAGTGATTGATACACAGGGATTAAACTAAACAAATGGAGAATATAATGTTGAACAAGTATGAAACTATAAATTTATTTTGACTTAAAAGCATTCTTTTTATTTATAATCTCTGAAGATCACACATCACCTTTCCCCAGGTCTTTGTGCCTTTTCTAATGTAAGGAAGAGTTGAATCCCGCAGACCAAAGGCTAGGGACGGAAGCAATGGGGAAGGAAGCAACCTTCTAATAACTGGTGATAGTCAGAAGTAGTCTACTCCATCGCTCATCTGTGATGAATGTTTCAAACAGACTCAGACCACTGACATCTCAGAAAAGACTTATTCCAAAATCTTTGGAAAGAGAGGTGGATAGGAGGGTAGCCATTTCCAGCTCCAAATACACTGAGTGAGTCACCCATCAACTAGGGAAAGATAATCCTTTTCCTTCAATCCTATCAGAATGACTAGTAATTATCTATATTGATTGGAAGATGCCTATCTTATATTTTGAGCTTCCTTGGTTGGCTCAGTGGTAAAGGACCTGCCTGTTAATGCAGGGGATTTAAGAGATGGGGAAGAGATGGGGGTTCGATCCCTGGGTCAGGAAGATCCCCTGGAGGAGGAAATGGCAACCCACTCCAGTATTCTTGCCTGGAAAATCCCATGGACAGTCCATGGGTTGCAAAGAGTCAGACATCACTTAGCTACTAAACAACAACCACATCTTATGAGAGAAATTTTTGAGGTAAATGTACTGCATAGATGAGTGAATTGAAGCTAATTTATAATAAATACTCAGTTATGAAATATAGAAAAAGCAACTTCACTGTTTATAATAGCCAGGACATGGAAACAACCTAGATGTCCATCAGCAGATGAATGGATAAGAAAGTTGTGGTACATATACACAATGGAGTATTACTCAGCCATTAAAAAGAATTCATTTGAATCAGTTCTGATGAGATGGATGAAACTGGAGCCGATTATACAGAGTGAAGTAAGCCAGAAAGAAAAACACCAATACAGTATACTAACACATATATATGGAATTTAGGAAGATGGCAATGACGACCCTGTATGCAAGACAGGGAAAGAGACACAGATGTGTATAATGGACTTTTGGACTCAGAGGGAGAGGGAGAGGGTGGGATGATTTGGGAGAATGACATTCTAACATGTATACTATCATGTGAATTGAATCGCCAGTCTATGTCTGATGCAGGATGCAGCATGCTTGGGGCTGGTGCATGGGGATGACCCAGAAAGATGTTATGGGGAGGGAGGTGGGAGGGGGGTTCATGTTTGGGAATGCATGTAAGAATTAAAGATTTTAAAATTTAAAAAATAAAAAACTAAAATTAAAAAAAAAATAAAAAAATAAAAAAAATAAAAAAAAGAAAAAGCAACTTCACTGACGATAATGCTGCTGCTGCTGCTAAGTCGCTTCAGTCATGTCCAGCTCTGTGCGACCCCATAGACGGCAGCCCACCAAGCTCCCCTGTCCCTGGGATTCTCCAGGCAAGAACACTGGAGTGGGTTGCCATTTCCTTCTCCAATGCATGAAAGTTAAAAGTGAAAGTGAAGTCGCTCAGTTGTGTCCAACTCTTCACGACCCCCTGGACTGCAGCCTACCAGGCTCCTCCATCCATGGGATTTTCAAGGCAAGAATACTGGAGTGGGTTGCCATTGTCTTCTCCAACTGACCGTAATAGTAACCACCCCCCTCCCACCCCCCGCCAAATTTCTTTATGATTCAAGTATCTTTTAAAAGCACCTGTAGATGAAATTAGTTTCCAAACAACTGATGGCACTCAGTAACACATGACACATGGTTTTAGACTGCTGTGACTCCTTCTGGAAAACAAAGGTGTCTATTGCTATTAAGCTTATTGAGAAATGAGCTGGTGCCATACTTGGCCATTTCAACTCCGTGGGCTCCCAGAGGCCTCTGGACTGGCCTGGTCGCCTACAGATGGGCACCTGGGATATGGTGTTTGCCAAGCTGACCGCAGCAGCTTCCCCACTCCCAGTGCTCACACTCCTTTCCAGTGTGATCTGGATGCACCTCCTGTCAAGAGGTGTCTCTACCCCCATAAGTTTCGGCTGGCCTCAGGATTCACTCTGACCAGGAGAAGGTGGTGAAAATAATGTGACAATTCCAAGCACGCCTGAAGCTTCATTTCTCACACTGTTGGAAGGTTGCCCTATAAGTGCCATATGGCAAAACCATGATCTTAACCATCATGAAGATGAGAGGTCATATAAAGCAGAGATAGACCAGCCCAGCTAAGTCTCCACAGACCAACTAGCCGTGGCCAGCCACAGCTACCAGGCATGTGAATGGGGCCGTCTTACACTACCCAGCCCCACTCAGCTGCTAGGTGACTCCAACTCTAGGAGCTCAGTTCAGTTCAGTCGCTCAGTCGTGTCCTACTCTTTGTGACCTCATGAATCACAGCATGCCAGGCCTCCCTGTCCATCACCAACTCCCGGAGTTCACTCAGACTCAGTGTCCATCGAGCCAGTGATGCCATCCAGCCATCTCGTCCTCTGTCATCCCCTTCTCCTCTTGCCCCCAAACCCTCCCAGCATCAGAGTCTTTTCCAATGAGTCAACTCTTCGCATAAGGTGGCCAAAGTATTGGAGTTTCAGCTTTAGCATCAGTTCTTCCAATGATCACCCAGGACTGATCTCCTTTAGAATGGACTGGTTGGATCTTCTTGCAGTCCAAGGGACTCTCAAGAGTCTTCTCCAATACCACAGTTCAAAAACATCAATTCTTCAGTGCTCAGCTTTCTTCACAGTTCAAATTTCACATCCATACATGACCACAGGAAAAACCATAGCCTTGACTAGACAGACCTTTGTTGGCAAAGTAATGTCTCTGCTTTTGAATATGCTATCTAGGTTGGTGATAACTTTTCTTCCAAGGAGTAAGCATCTTTTAATTTCATGGCTGCAATCATCATCTGTGGCCACAGACAAAATCCACAGAAGAGTTGCCCACTGAGCCTAGGTCAAGTTACTGTCCCCCAGAATCATGAGCAAATGTATTAATTGGGGTGATTTGTGACATGGCAATAGACAGCTACTATGGCACCCTGTGAGAAGGATCCTTTGCTTCGTTTTGGCAGTTCGTGGTGTCTCTTCAGACTGTTTCTTGTCAGTTCCAGGGCCCCTGCTGGCTGCACCCTTTGTCACGCCCTTTGACTCACACTTGGTGTGTATCACTCAGTCTCTGGCCTCTTTAGACTCTTGGTTTGCTTTGGAGTGTCTGTTTTGATTCCTGACTCCAGCCTCACCCGGGGAACACTGGACCTTTGGCTCCATGCCAGTTAGCCTGAAGGCCAGACCAGTTATGCTCGTGGTGACCAGCAGTCTGGCAGGATGTAGTGTCCAGAGTCCCAAGTTGGTCAGGAGGGAGCTCAGAAGCAAGAGTTGGTTGAGTAAAGGCTGTCTTACAGAGCTATGGGGCCTACAGGAGAACTCTACTTGGGTTTACTGCAGCCTATTTATACCCAGAGTGAAAAAGTTGGCTTAAAGCTCAACATTCAGAAAACGAAGATCATGGCATCCGGTCCCATCACTTCATGGGAAGTAGATGGGGAAATAGTGTCAGACTTTATTTTTTGGGTCTCCAAAATCACTGCAGATGGTGACTGCAGCCATGAAATTAAGAGATGCTTACTCCTTGGAAGAAAAGTTATGACCAACCTAGACAGCATATTCAAAAGCAAAGACATTACCTTGCTGACTATGGTCTGTCTAGTCAAGGCTATGGTTTTTCCAGTAGTCATGTATGGATGTGAGAGTTGGACTGTGAAGAAGGCTGAGTGCCAAAGAATTGATGCTTTTGAACTGTGGTGTTTGAGAAGACTCTTGAGAGTCCCTTGGACTGCAAGGAGATCCAACCAGTCCATTCTGAAGGAGATCAGCCCTGGGATTTCTTTGGAAAGAATGATGCTAAAGCTGAAACTCCAGTACTTTGGCCACCTCATGCAGAGTTGACTCATTGGAAAAGACTCTGATGCTGGGAGGGATTGGGGGCAGGAGGAGAAGGGGATGACAGAGGATGAGATGGCTGGATGGCATCACTGACTTGATGGACGTGAATCTGAGTGGACTCCGGGAGTTGGTGATGGACAGGAAGGCCTGGCGTGCTGCGATTCATGGGGTCGGAAAGAGTCAGACACGACTGAGCGACTGAACTGAACTGATTTATACCCAGAACATACACTCGCGCTTACAGATTTAGTGATTGTTGGGAGGCAAATCTGATTACTTTTTCAACCCCCTTTGAAAAGGTTTCTCTGAAGATAAATTCAAACTCTCTTTTTATGGCTCACAAAGCTCTGCATGTTTTATTTGCTGTCAAACTCCATCATCTCATCTCTTAGCATGAGTAGTCCCTGCACTTATTCCTTCTTCCTGTTGGCCTGAACTTTCTTCATATTCTTGAATGCACCTTGCTAACTAGCCCTGATGTTTAAGCCACCTACTTTGTGCTTTGTTATGATCTCCTGAGGAAACTAATACAGTCTACTATTTGCCACATAGTGTTCAGATGCTTGGAATATGTCAGTCAGCAAAACAAAGATCTCTGCCCATGAAGAACTTACATTCTAGTGGAGAGTGATGGACCATGAGCCACAGATATATGTTGGAATGCAGTATATGCTGTGAAAAATAGAGAAAGCATAGAGTAAGGGGGATTGGAAGTGTGGAGGAGTGGGTTAGTGGAGGTCTCAGTGAGAAAGTGACATTTGAGCAAAGACTTGGTGAAGAAGTTATCCAGGGGTTTTGTAGAGGAACAGTGTTCCAGGCGAGGGAAGAGCAAAGCCAGGTCCTGGAGGCAGCATGTGCCTGGCATGATGGAGGAGAGCTAAGGAAGTCAGCGAGAGGAGTCACAGGTAAGTCCTAGCAGTGTGGTGGGATGGGATGATGTGGACAGGTTCACATTATATGGGCTCCTTAAGCCCCCATTGAGATCAGCCCTGGGATTTCTTTGGAAGGAATGATGCTAAAGCTGAAACTCCAGTACTTTGACCACCTCATGCAAAGAGATGACTCATTGGAAAAGACTCTGATGCTGGGAGGGATTGGAGGCAGGAGGAGAAGGGGACGACAGAGGATGAGATGGCTGGATGGCATCACTGGCTCGATGGACGTGAGTCTGAGTGAACTCTGGGAGTTGGTGATGGACAGGGAAGCCTGGCGTGCTGTGATTCATGGGGTTGCAAAGAGTCGGACACGACTGAGTTGATTGAACTGAAGCTCCCATTGACTTTTTTTTTTTCTGACTTTTTATTTTTTTCCCCATTGACTTTTACTTTGAAAGCAGAAGCTGGTGTGGGTTTTGGATGAGAAGAAATATGATCTAATTTATGTTTAAAGAAGATGGCTCTGGCTGCTGCACATTAGGACAAGAGTAGAAGCAAGGGGAACCTATAGCAATAATCCAGGCGAGAAAGGAGCCTCACTTGCCAGTGGTAGCGAGCGAGAGAGAAGACTCGGGTCAAATTCTGTGTGGGTTTGGAAGGTAGAGAAAGACTGGATACAGGAGTGAGTGTGTGGGAAAGGGAGGAGTCAAGGGTGACTCCAAAGATTTTGGCTTGAGCAACCGATGAGATGGTGTTCTCTGTTATTTCTTCTCTTATTTTGCTGAGGATTTTAAAACCTTTTTAGCAAAGTTGATTCCTTCTCTCTTTGCAACCTCTGTTTTTTCTAGTTTGATTTGTTTGCTTTAGAATAGATATCTGCTTTCCATTTTAGGTGATCTCCTGCAGTGTCCAGTAACTCTTGGCTGTTCACATTTAAGAGTAGAGCACAGAAGATATTTTCAGAAGCTCTGTGTGTGTGGGTGTGATGAAGAATGCCTGTTGACTGTGGTCTTCACCATAGGGTGACTTCTCCTGCTGCTTGAATGGGGAACCCCTGTGATAGACATTGTCTTTCCTCCAGTTGTTGAGATTCTTTAGAAAAGAATCTCCCAGTTGTAGAGATTTACTTGTAAATATGTGCTTAGGATGCTAAATGGTTCAAGAAGGGTGGGTCTCCCAATAATGAGTAGGAGTCCTGTTTCCAGTAATATGTCTTTGCTGTGGGCTGTAACAAATGTTTTTAATCTAGAGATCTGTTTTACTCTTTCCAAAGGAAAAATCTTGGGTATCTTGTTAGGGCAAGTGATGGGCAGGTGCCAGGCTAGGCAGAAGAGGAGGAGGAGACCAAAGCCACTTGTAGCAGAGTTTGAATGAGTGCCCTTGTTGTAAGGCCATGTTCAGTCCTACTTTCCCCAGATGCCAAGCACCACAGATTTAGGAGCCTTTGAGAGGCTCAGCAGCATCTGTGATGTTGCTTTTTGGTTTTACCCTCTTGTGTTTGAGAATCAGTTTACCCCATTCAGCCAAGTCACTTTCCACTTGTCAATCTGCTTTCCAAATTCCAAAATTTCTTATGGGTGTTTTATTTCCATTATCTTTGCTCTCATAGGTTTATGTGTTTATATTTTTTATTTAAAAAGTTCTTTTACTTTCATAAAGGTGATTTCATCACCTTTAACCAGAAGTCCTTGTTGTCTTCTCTTGAGTAATCACTGCGCATCCTTCAGTCCTCAGCTGAGGCGTCACTTCTCTTGGGAGGTTTTCATCGCTCAGTTGTGTTTCCAGAGTTTCCTATATTCCCCCATTCAGTTCTTCCGGATCATGTTGGAATTGCCTGATCACCGTGTACCTTCCTCAACAGATGATAATCTCTATAGGGAAAGTAGAGAGGGTGTCTGTGTTGTTCGCCGTGGTAACCCTGGAACCTGACATAGTGCCTTGTATGTAATGGGGACTGAAAAATATCTGTTGACTCATTGGTTAAATAATCCTAAACAACATCTGCAGCGCTCTGAACTCTGCCCACACTTCTTGAGGAGAGAGCCTGGAGCTATTTGCTATTTTCTCTGACAGCGTACATCACACCCCCAGGAGTGTCTGCCTCACAGACCTGTCACGGGACACTTTGAACCTAGCTCAAGAAGCACATTTCTAACAGACCTGCTGGGAAGAGAAAAGCACTGTGGTGGAGAGCCTCCCGCAGCTGTGTGACAAACCTCCCATGTGCTCTTGGGCACCGTCCCTTCTCCCATAGGAATCTTCAGCTCAGATACTCTTTGAAGAGCCATCAAAACCCCTAAATCTCAGTGTGCTATATATAGCTTAATAAGTCAACTACCTACAGCACACCGGGTTTTCAAACCCTGGCATCTCAGTTTATTGATATGGATCTTCTAACAAAACGCGCAACCGTGGTTTCATCTCATGCCACAGAAAATGCCTTTGCTAGGAAAGCACTTTAGTTAAAACCAGCTTTGGGCATCTGGGAGCTCACAGCCTGGAGGCCTGTAGATCAGAGGGAAAATTATGTGCTTGAAAGACTCAGCTTTCTTAATTAATAATATATTCCTCAAATTAAGAGAAGATTTTGATGTGATGAAACAGTATTACTATTTCAAAAGACTTATTTCTCCTTTTTACCAAGGCTGTCCTAGGCTTTCTTTGAAAGGAATATTTTCTCTCAAGTTTTCTTCTGTTTTCAACTGTGTAGTCATACAGTCATTTGACCAGAGAGAAATAAATACTTGTGCAGTGAGGACATAGTAAAATGAGGCATTCGGAACCAGGTAGATTCAAGAAGTAAAGAGCTCTGATGTTTGTACAAAGGAAAGTCTTCTCTGACCTCCCCGTCTCTTACCCCAGTTCCATCTTGCTACCTCCCCCTTCAGGTTGGCTCAGCTTGTACTCTTCCCCCATTCAATTATTTTTTTTAAAAAATAATTTTATTTATTGGTTTATTTTTGGCTGTGCTAGGTCTTTGTTGCTGCCCAGGCTCTTCTCTAGTTGTGACCAGCAGGGCTATTCTTCCTTGTAGAACACGGGCTTCTCATTGTGGTGGCTTCTCTCATTCTGGAGCACGGGCTCTAGGGCACACAGGCTTCAGGAGTTGCCGCACGTGGGCTCAGCAGTTGTCGCTCCCAGGCTCTAGAGTCACAGGCTCAATAGTTGTGGCACATGGGCTTATTTGTTCCAGTCATGTGGGGTTTTCCCAGATCAGAGATCAAACCCCATGTCTCCTGCATTGGCAGGCGGATTCCTTCCCACTGAGCCACCAGGGAAGTCCGCAGCCAGTTACATTTTTCTAGCACTCATAGCACATCGTCATTGCCCAAGGCCTGCCTTCCCTTCTGGCTGTGACCCCTACAAGGGCAAGGATTATGTCTGTCTTGTCCATTGCTCTTCTTCTGTGGCTGGAACAGTATTTAGAACTTAGGAGGTATTCAAAACCTTTTCTTAACCTGAGGATGAATGACTATAGCATGGTAGGGAGACCTGGTAAACTGTTTGCAGAGATGGCTGCAGCAGTTCTTTGCTTTCCTGCGCAATGTGACTTTGCTGCTTTTTGCATCAAGAGGTGGAGTCTGTTCTTTTAAAACCTTGAACCTTGGCTGGCCTTGTGCAGCTTCTATTGTCCCTGCCTGGGTACTAGTCCTCCATTGAGGAGGCCCAGTTAGCTTGCTGGCTCAGTGGCAAGTGGGGGTGCCAAGCCAAAAGCCTCACCACCTGCACATAGAGGAATGAGGTCTTCCAGAAAGAGCTAGCCCCTGCCTACCCCTCCACCTGATTACAGACATATAAGCGAGCCCAGTTAACACCAGGTGGAGCAGAGTTGACCCCTCCTAACTGGGACTTGCCCAAGCTGTTGATCCAAAGAATGTGAGCAAATAAATGATTGATGTTTTAAGCCATTAACTGTTGGGGGTGACTGTGAAGCAGTGATTGATATGGGAGGATTTTTCAGATTTTCCTCAGCCCGAGAGATGTCCTCCTCATTCAAACTAGAGAGTCTGTGAAATCTGCCCTCCCTGCAACCTCTGTGGCTTCACTGCAACCTCAAAAGATGAAGGCCATTGCTGAGTGAGTAGATGCAGCTAGAGGTAACTTACAAAGAGCAAATCAGATTAAATCCCAGAATAACACAGGCCCTTACACAGACTGACAGAATGTAGTTGATGAAGAATCTACTTTTAAAGAAAATCATTATTTTTATGAATTCACCTTGATTATAGAAGTGGTTCATGATAATTATGAAAAATTTGGAAAAATGAGTTAATTATAGAGGAATAATAAAATTTATACTTATAAATTTCAAAATGTGAATACTGCTCTACTAATAATGCATTACTACTACTGCTGCTACTAACGTGTTTGTGATGAGTGTGCTCCAGATCTTCCAAACCTCTGTAGTGACCTTCCCTTTCAAGAACATGGGACTGTCTTTATTTATTCCAGTCTTCTCATGCACATTGCGATGGGATTTATAGGTGTCTGTTAGTTAGATTGGTGCTTATTGCTTTGGGCTTATGCTTAGTAGCTTTTGGTAAAGCGTCTGTCTACAATGTGGGAGACCCGGGTTCAATCCCTGGGTTGGGAAGATCCCCTGGAGAAGGAAATGGCAATCCACTCCAGTACTATTGCCTGGAAAATCCCATGGACAGAGGAGCCTGGAAGGCTACAGTCCATGGGGTCGCAAAGAGTCGGACATGACTGAGCGACTTCACTTTCACTTTCACTTTAGTAGCTTTTAAACAGATGTTTGTACTGACTTTGAATTTTTTTTCAAGTTCAACATTGTTCAGTTCAGTCCAGTTGCTCAGTCGTGTCTGACTCTGCAACCCCATGGACCACAGCATGCCAGGCTTCTCTGTCTGACACCAACTCCCTGAGTTTGCTCAAACTCATGTCCATTGAGTCGGTGATACCGTCCAACCATTTCATCCTCTGTCGTCCCCTTCTCCTCCTGCCTTCAGTCTTGCTTCCCAGCATCAGGGTCTTTTCCAACGAGTCAGTTCTTTATATCAGGTGGCCAAAGTATTGGAGCTTCAGCTCCAATTGTTTACTCATTATGATTACAATGCTGGCTAGCAGACAGCCACACAAAAAGGTGGCTTAAAATAACAAGCACTCATTTCGCTCAAGAGTTAGTATGCCAGCTGGGGTGCCTGTCTGGTCTTGGCTGAATTTACTCATGGGTCTGTGGTCAGCTGTGAATTGGTTAGGTGGGCAGGTTAAGTGACTGTCTTATGTGTAGGGGTCCAGGTGGTGACAGCTGATCAGGGAGGTCTCTGCTGGTAGGACGAGACTGACTCAAGTAAGCTCCATGAATTTCATCGTTCACCAGCTTAGTGGGGCAAGTACATGATGGCAAAGACAGAGACCTGCCAACTCACTGCAGAGCAGAAGAGGCACAAGAAGTAGTAGGAAAATGCAAGCACTTTTTCAAGGCTCTGAGTATGTAAAATTTGCTACTGACACACTGGCGAAAATAAGTAACAGCTAAAACCAGTCAATGTGGGCAGACACTACTGCCAAATGGCACAGAGACATGGAGTTTTACTGGTAAGCAAGTAACTTTGTACACTTGTCTTTTAAATACTATTTTGTAGTTATTCCAAGAGACATTTTAGTAAATGCTCATTATCCTCATTTTAATACTAGTAACTGTAATTTCTGTTTCATGTGTGAATGAATTGATCAGAACTTCCAGTTTAGCTAGTTGGATCCTTTGTGTTGCTCAGATTTTAATGGGAAAGTTTCTAGTGTTTAGTACTAATGTACATCGCTGCTGGTTTAAGTTAGGTATTTTTATCAAGTTAAAAAGGAATCTTTGTGTAACAGTTTACAAGGAATTTATGCCAGCATTGTATTTTGGATATTATTGAATGTCTTCTAATAGCACTTGCTTAGGGCACATTGGAGGTCACTGAGAGGATGTGGCCTCTGGCTGACCCACAGGCTGGATGGACATGGCCAATCAAAGACTGCTCCCTACTGCCTGTCCCTGGAAAGTGTGTTCCCATTGTCGCTGCTTCCAGGAGCTGCCTCAAGGACACTGTCTTGAGGTAATAAGGTGGTGTTGAGGCAATCTAGATGGGACACATGGCCTGGTTAAGACCTCTGTATAAAGGTTCTGGTGGGCTGGTTTAGAGATCTCCTTGTTCCGTGGTACCCAAGACAAGCATCCTAGGTGGGTTTCCTTGCTTATTAAACCTGCCACTTACCAGTCTGGAGTGGTCTGCCTCTTTGGTCTCTTCTTGCCTTATGTGTCTGGGGCCAGTTTGCAAACCAACGGGTCATTATTTGAAGTTTATTATTAGATCTATTAATATATTATGCTAATAAATTTCATAATATAAAGTCATCTTTGGTGTTATGAGAGAAAAATCTTTTATTATCAAGTGGTTATTTGTTGTTAGACAGTAAACCAGCATTTTACTTAGAAATTTTGCATCTACATTTACAAATGAAGCTGTTTTATGGAGTGGGTATACTTTTTCTTTGCCGGTTGATAAAATCTGGGTTATACTTGTTTTATAAAGGGCATAAATGTTGTCGTTGTTCAGTCTCTAAGTCATGTCCAACTCTTTTGAGATCCCATGGACTATAGCCCTCCAATCTCCTCTGTGCATGGGATTTCCCAGGCAAGAATACTGGAGTGGGTTGCCATGCCCTCCTCCAGGGGATCTTCCTACCCAGGGACTGAACTTGAGTCACTTGTGTCTCCTGCATTGGCACATGAATTCTTTACCACTGAGCCACCAGGGAAGCCTATAAAGGGCTGTAATAGATTAAAGACACTGGGAGTGTTTAATTATATAGAAAATACCATTTTCTTAAACATTTGAAAAACATTAATGGTAAAACTTTTAGACAATAGTTTTTTTTTTTTTTCAGATACTATGTTGATAAAAGCTTAAGTTTATTTCATGGTTATTTATGGAATCTTTTTGATTCAAAAAATTTCATTTAATTTGAGATTTCATTTCTTTCAGATCATAAAAATCAAATCTTAAAATTATTTTACATATAATTAATCTTTCACATTAATGTTTCATTTTAAATGAATATATTTTCCTATATTAATATTAGATTTTAATAGAAATGTTTATCCAAATTGTTTCCCAAAGACCTAATTTTTTGATTTATTCAATTGTGACTTTTTGAATTTTCTAATGTTGTCTGTCTTTACATTTACTAGCCTTTAGTTTGTTTTGTTGGTTTTATTAATTCTTAAATTTACCTAATAATGAAATTGGACTATTTTAAAGCATTTCAAATATACAAAAAATTATGGAGCTAATCTAGGGGACACACATGCAGCTTCTTGAAGGTTTAACAAAATTCAGCATTTTCCCCTGTTTGCTCTAGACACAGACACATACACACACATGCAATTTCAGACACAGGTGAAGCCCTCCTTTGCATCTAGTGGGTTATTCCATCCTACTTTCTTCTGAGATAATCACTGTACTGAAGCCAGTGTATATATCACTGACATAAGGTTTTTTACCAATATATTTTTAACTAGCAATTATGGTTGCATTAATAGCAACATACACTATCATTTCTTGGGTTTTATTTTCATTTATTTATTTGTGTTCTGGCTACACCACCCGTCATGCGGGATTTTAGTTCCCTGATCAGGGAACGAGCCCATGCCCTCTGGAGTGGAAGTGCAGATTCTGCTGGGAAGTTCTCATTTCTTGTGTTTTAAATCTTAAATGAAGGTTTTATACTGGAGTAGAGCTTCCCAGGTGGCTCAGTGGTAAAGAATCTGCTGGCCAATGCAGGAGACAAGGGTTCCATTCCTGGGTCGGGAAGATACCCAGGAGAAGTAAATGGCAACCCACTCCAGTATTCTTGCCCTGGAAATCCCATGGACAGGGGTACCTGGTGGGCTACAGTCCATGGGGTTGCAAAGAGTTGGATGTGTCTTAGCAACTAAACAACAAACAGCAACATTATCCTACAACTTGCCTTTTTATCCAACTTTATTTTTTATTATATTTTAAATTAATTCATTTTTAATTTTATATCTCAAATGAATTAACCTTCTGCTTTACAGCTACTGTTCCTACTGTACCTCTGTATTGAAACAGCTGATAATCTTCACTATTTTACTTTTGGTTTCCTCTAGTGTGTCATTTTCAGAGGTATGTATTTTTTTCTGATCATTCAGGACAATGTTCCATCGATTTCTAGTGCTTTTTCCCTCCCTGTGGTTTTTATGGATGTGGTTTTCTTATGTGTGAATCAAAAGAAACCATCCCAGGTCTACTATTTTACAGAGAAGCTATATCAGCCTTGGCCTAGCTGAGTCTTATTAAATATTGTTCTGGAATCATAGCTGAAAAGTAGATTACTGTGCTTATTCTTAGTCCCATGTAGATTGTTTAGTGGACATTTAACTTACCGTTTGTCTGGTTGAGGTAGGCTTTCCAGCTTCATACCTGACTTCTGACAATCGGAAGTAGAGCATGATATGAAAAGCTACAAAGCCACTGCTAACATTGCTCTGCTCTTCAAAGGGGCTTCTCTTTCTAGGACACAATAGAGCATCATCTGTCTATGGATAGCTCAGTTTAGTTCAGTCACTCAGTCGTGTCCGACTCTTTGTGACCCCATGAACCGCAGCACGCCAGGCCTCCCTGTCCATCACAAACTCCCGGAGTCAACCCAAACCCATGTCCGTTGAGTTGGTGATGCATTCCAACCATATCATCCTCTCTCGTCCCCTTCTCCTCCTGCCCTCAATCTTTCCCAGCATCAGGGTCTTTTCCAATGAGTCAACTCTTCGCATCAGGTGGCCAAAGTGTTGGAGTTTCAGCTTCAACATCAGTCCTTCCAATGAACACTCAACACTGATTTCCTTTAGGATGGACTGGTTGGATCTCTTTGCAGTCCAAGGGACTCTCAAGAGTCTTCTCCAACACCACAGTTCAAAAGCATCAATTCTTTGGTGCTCAACTTTCTTTATAGTCCAACTCTCACATCCATACACGACTACTGGAAAAATCATAGCCTTGACCACACGGACCTTTGTTGGCAAAGTAACATTTCTGTTTTCTAATATGCTATCTAGGTTGGTTATAACTTTCTTTCCAAGGAGTAAGTGTCTTTTAATTTCATGGCTGCAGTCACCATCTGCAGTGATTTTGGAGCCCCCCTGAAACATAAAGTCAGCCACTCTTTCCACTATTTCCCCATCTATTTGCCATAAGTGATGGGACTGGATGCCATGATCTTAGTTTTCTGAATGTTGAGCTTTAAGCCAACTTCTTCACTCTCCTCTTTCACTTTCATCAAGAGGCTCTTTAGTTCTTCTTCACTTTCTGCAACAAGGATGGTGTCATCTGCATATCTGAGGTTATTGATATTTCTTCCAGCAATCTTGATTCTAGCTTGTGCTTCCTCCAGCCCAGTGTTTCTCATGATGTACTCTGCATAGAAGTTAAATAAGCAGGGTGACAATATACAGCCTTGATGTACTCCTTTTCCTATTTGGAACCAGTCTGCTGTTCCATGTCCAGTTCTAACTGTTACTTCCTGACCTGCATACAGGTTTCTCAAGAGGCAGGTCAGGTGGTCTGGTATTCCCATCTCCTTCAGAATTTTCCACAGTTTATTGTGATCCACACAGTCAAAGGCTTGGCATAGTCAATAAAGCAGAAATAGATGTTTTTTTTGAACTCTCTTGCTTTTTTGATGATCCAGCGGATGTTGGATCTCTGGGCCATCTGCCTTTTCTAAAACCAGCTTGAACACCTGGAAGTTCACTGTTCACGTATTGCTGAAGCCTGGCTTGGAGAATTTTGAGCATTACATTACTAGCGTGTGAGATGAGTGCAATTGTGGGGTAGTCTGAGCATTCTTTGGCATTGCCTTTCTTTGGGATTGGAATGAAAACTGACCTTTTCCAATCCTGTGGCCACTGCTGAGTTTTCCAAATTTGCTGGCATATTGAGTGCAGCACTTTCACAGCATCATCTTTCAGGACTTGAAATAGCTCAAGTGGAATTCCATCACCTCCACTAGCTTTCGTAGTGATGCTTTCTAAGGCTCACTTGACTTCATATTCCATGATGTCTGGCTCTAGGTGAGTGTGAGTGATCACACTATCATGATTATCTGGGTCGTGAAGATCTTTTTTGGATAGTTCTTCTGTGTATTCTTGCCACCTCTTCTTAATATCTTGTGCTTCTGTTAGGTCCATACAATTTTTGTGCGTTATTGAGCCCATCTTTGCATGAAACGTTCCCTTGCTATCTCTAATTTTCTTGAAGAGATGTCTAGTCTTTCCCATTCTATTGTTTTCCTCTATTTCTTTGCATTGATTGCTGCGGAGGGCTTTCTTATCTCCTTGCTATTCTTTGGAACTCTGCATTCAAATGGGTATATATTTCCTTTTCTCCTTTGCTTTTTGCTTCTCTTCTTTTCACAGCTATTTGTAAGGCCTCCTCAGACAACCATTTTGCCTTTTTGCATTTCTTTTTCTTGGGAATGGTCTTGATTTCTGTCTCCTGTACAATGTCACGAACTTCCGTCCTTAGTTCATCAGGCACTCTGTCTATCAGATCTCGTCCCTTAAATCTATTTCTCACTTCCACTGTATAGTCATAAGGGATTTGATTTAGGTCATACCTGAATGGTCTATCATGAGAAATGCTGGGCTGGAAGAAGCACAAGCTGGGATCAAGATTGCTGGGAGAAATATCAATAACCTCAGATATGCAGATGATACCACCCTTATGGCAGAAAGTGAAGAGGAACTCAAAAGCCTCTTGATGAAAGTGAAAGAGGAGAGTGAAAAATTTGGCCTAAAGCTCAACATTCAGAAAACGAAGATCATGGCATCTGGTCCCTTCACTTCTTGGGAAATAGATGGGGAAACAGTGGAAACAGTGTCAGACTTTATTTTTTTGGGCTCCAAAATCACTGCAGATGGTGACTGCAGCCATAAAATTAAGACACTTACTCCTTAGAAGGATAGTTATCACCAACCTAAATAGCATAGTCAAAAGCAGAGACATTACTTTGCCAACAAAGGTCTATCTAGTCAAGGCTATGGTTTTTCCAGTAGTCATGTATGGATGTGAGAGTTGGACTATGAAGAAAGCTGAGTGCCAAAGAATTGATGTTTTTGAACTATGGTGTTGGAGAAGACTCTTGAGATTCCTTTGGACTGCAAGGAGATCCAACCAGTCCATTCTGAAGGAGATCAGTCCTGGTTTTTCTTTGGAAGGAATGATGCTAAAGCTGAAATTCCAATACTTTGGCCACCTCATGCGAAGAGTTGACTCATTGGAGAAGACTCTGATGCTGGGAGGGATTGGGGGCAGGAGGAGAAGGGGACGACAGAGGATGAGATGGCTGGATGATATCACTGACTCGATGGATGTGTTTAAGTGAATTCCAGGAGTTGGTGAGGGACAGGGAGACCTGGTGTGCTGTAATTCATGGGGTCACAAAGAGTCGGACATGACTGAGTAACTGAACTGAATTGAACTGAACTGAATGGTCTAATGGTTTTCCCCATTTTCTTCAATTTAAGTCTATGGATTATGCATGTAGATTTCTGAATTGAGCTCTTTGATGGATGTAGAAAGAGTATATTAGTTAAGATAATAACTAAGGGGTAGCTTGTATAGTGGCCACCTCAAAAGCAGTCCCCGTGGGATTGCCCCCAACTGGGTGCACCTCAGAACCTTAAGCCAAAGGTGGAGGAGGAGGATGTGGGAGGGAAAGAGTGCCTCTCTGCCTTTGCTGGGAGTGATATGCCCTGTGTTGGTATCAGATCGTGCATTTTCCCTTCAGTTTTGATTCTGAATTTTGTTTTGTAGGACTTATAGTTTATACAAGTTCTTTTCAGGTAGGCAATAAACTGATACTCTTAGACTTTCTGTGTTAGGTATTTTTTTTTCTGCAATGTCACATGTATTTTTAGTGGAATGTTGGAAGTTGCAATGGGGTCTCCAAGTCAGATGCCATATATAAGTTAAAGTCCACAAACTCTGTAAGATTTAATAATTGTACTGTACGGATTTTGAGCAGACTAGTTTGGGGTTTGTAACAGCCTGGGGCAAAGGAAGCATTTAGTGAACGACAGCCATTTAACAAGGAAAGCTGAAAAAGATCTGGAAAGAGCCAAGGCAGAGATGTTTTCCTAGTCATTCCTGTCCAAGTGTTTAATAAATTTCTGAGTGTGTAGAAATTAAAATTTAATGTGAGATTTACCCTGTAAATATACTGTCTCAGGTCACTTGATGGTTAATGTGAATTTTAAAGTGGAGGAAGGCATAGCAACCCACTCCAGTATTCTCGCCTGGAGAATCTCGGGGTAGCAAAGAGTTGGACACGACTAATGTTATGGAGCATGCACTCATGCGCATCTTAAAGAGGAGTGTGAGATCGTGTCTGGGCTCAGCCAGAGATTCAGAGTCCAGAACAGTTGGAATGGCTGCTATGGTGTAGGATGTGCTGTGTTTTTACAAGGCCGGTAGCACTTTGTCAGTATATTAAGTACCGCAGTATATTCTCAGAGTGTCAGTTCAGGTCCTTGGAAAAGCAGATATCAACATGGTTGAGATGTTGATGTGATTGAGATTTTTTTTCTTTTGTGGGGGTGGAGATGCCAGTGAAGGAAGAAGGGAGGGAACAAGAGTTATCAGGCAGAGCCTTTAGGTGATAATTCAGATTTGGAACTTGTGAAAGGAAAGAGGAGATGAAAGATTCAACAATGAGTCTCAGACTGCAGTGTGTTTCTGAGAAAGTTTTGACCAGGCTGATGGGAAGTCCTTGGGCAAAGACTGCACTTTAGAGAGTGTTGCATTAGACAGCAATGGTCTAGTTCCACTAGCCCCTGTCAAGCTCAGGCATTGGCTGGGGGCACCAGGGGGAAGTGTGGCCTCAGGGGTAGCACCATGCTGGATCTGCAGCAGGGCAGCTGAAAATGTCTGTCTCCATTAACACCTGCCACTTACAGACAGCATATATGATTCATAAAACTTTAATATTTAATTTAAAAAACAAACTTGTAAGGTAAATAGTACTACTTCTCTTTTATGATTTTATAAATAAACAAACTTCAATTTGGGAAGAGAATAATTTAAAGTCACATAATCTGTAAGTGGCAGTGCTAGAATCTGAACATAAATCTGCAGATACGTATTAGGAGTCTCTCAGCTGAAAGCAAAAGAAAATATTTTTTAAGAGGATAATTTTTTTTTTTAGGGTATAGGCACAGTTGTTACCCAGAACCCAAAGGCAGACATGCAACCAGGATGACCTGGCAGCTGGAACTGGTATGCCATCAGACTCTCTCCACATGGTGCTAGTGGTTAAGAATCCACCTGCCAGTGCAAGAGATGTGGGTTTGATCCTCAGATGGGGAAAACTCCCTAGGGTAGGAAATGGCAACCCACTCCAGTATTCTTGCCTAGAGCATCCCACAGACACAGGACCCTCGTGGTTTACCTTCTATGGGGTCACAAAGAATCAGACATGGCTAAGCACACACACTCTCTCTCTCCATTTCTCACCTGTGCTCCTACCAGTACATCTGATTTTCTGATTACAAAACTGGTTTTCTTGTACATAGCAAAGAAGTGGCTGCTGACAGCTGTTGAAAAAAGCTGTTTTTTTCTTGTTGTTGTTCAAGAGAGCATCAAAGACTAAAGTTGGAGTTACTTTCTTAGGAAAGGGGTTCTGCATCTGCTATGATCACGTGTTCACCTTTAGAATGGTTGGTTGACTGGGCTCTGGGTTCTGGTGGGGAGATTTTTTGGGGGTGGGGTGAGGGTGTGATAATGTTGTTCCCATGTAAATAGCTGGGAAAAGGGAAGGAAATTACCAGAAATTGGAAGTGTTGGGTATAAACCTCAATAGGCATCCATTACAAGATACCTCCTTCAGTGGGGTAAACCCAAAATATATATTTAATATGTAAATAATATACATATGCATATGAAGACCAGTAACAACACTTTTAATATATGGTCAATTAGCAAAACATTTTCTGCCTGAATAGGTACTTATTTCGCATAAAGATAGTGAAAAGTGAAAGTCTCTCAGTTGTGTCCAACTGTTTGCGACCCCATGGACTATACAGTCCATGGAATTCTCCAGGCCAGAATACTGGAGTGGTAGTCTTTCCCTTCTCCAGGGGATCTTCCCAACCCAGGGACTGATCCCAGGTTTCCCACATTGCAGGAGGATTCTTTACCAACTGAGCCACAGGGGAAGCCCAAGAATACTGGAGTGGGTAGCTGATGCCTTCTCCAGTGGGTCTTCCTGACCCTCGAATTTAACAGGGGTCTCTTGCATTGCAGGCAGATTCTTTACCAACTGACTTATGAGGGAAGAATATATAAAGATAACTGAACAGTTTTTTCCCGATAAAATGTTCCACAAAATTTATTATTTTTGACATGAATGAGCAATGTCTACTGAAGTCTGTGTAGGGAAATAGAAGTGTGAATTCACTGCATCCCTGGGGGAAAAGTTAAACCATCTGGCCCAGGTCTATTTCTCTCCTCTTACTGAGAGAATGCTCCTGGGGAAAGAAACAAGGCAGTGACCTGGTCTAATCTTCTTGTGAACATGCTGATAGCGGAAACTTATAGTAGATAAATTAATGATTGCTTAGAAGAGAATCTTTATCTATTTTCCTGGTTTAATATTGCTTCAGTCACTTCAGTCACTCAGTTGTGTCCAACTCTTTGAGACCCTGTGGACCACAGCACACCAGGCTTCCCTGTCCTTCACCAACTCCCGGAGCTTACTCAAACTCATGTCCATTGAGTCAGTGATGCCATCCAACCATCTCATCCTCTGTTGTCCCCTTCTCCTCCTGCCTTCAGTCTTTCCCAGCATCAAGGTCTTTTCAGATGAGTCAGTTCTTTGTGTCAGGTTGCCAAAGTTTTAGAGTTTCAACTTCGGTATCAGTCCTTCCAATGAATATTGAGGACTGATTTCCTTTAGAATGGACTGGTTGGATCTCCTTACAGTCCAGGGGACTCTCAAGAGTCTTCTCCAATACCACAGTTCAAAAGCATCAATTCTTCAGGGCTCAACTTTCTTTATAGTCCAACTCTCACATCCATACATGATTAATGGAAAAACCATAGCTTTGACTAGATGGACCTTTGTTGGCAAAGTAATGTCTTTGCTTTTGAATATGCTATCTAGGTTGGTCATAACTTTTCTTCCAAGGAGCAAGCATCTTTTAATTTCATGGCTGCAGTCACCATCTGCAGTGATTTTGGAGTTCCCGAAAATAGTTTGTCACTCTTTCCATTGTTTCCCCATCTATTTCCCATGAAGTGATGGGACTGGATGCCATGATCTTCATTTTCTGAATGTTGACTTTCAAGTCAACTTTTTCACTCTCCTCTTTCACTTTCATCAAGAGGCTATTTAGTTCTTCTTCACTTTCTGCCATAAGGGTGTTGTCATCTGCATATCTAAGGTTGTTGATAATTCTCCCATCAGTCTTGATTTCAGCTTGTGGTTCATCCAGCCTGGCGTTTCACATGATGTACTCTGCTTGTAAGTTACATAAGCAGGGTGACAATATACAACCTTGATGTACTCCTTTACCAATTTGAAACCAGTCTATTGTTGGATGTCTAGTTCTAACTGTTGCTTCTTGACCTGTATACAGATTTCTCAGGAGGTAGGTCTGGTGGTCTGGTATTCCCATCTCTTGAAGAACTTTCCACAGTTTGTTGTGATAGTTTGTTGTAATATTATGGTGACCAAATTTAGGATGCATGGATTTCTGGGGCATGACTCCCTAGAAAATGTTCTGTTTTTTAAAAAATTGAACATCAAAATATTGTATTAGTTTCACATGTACAGCAAAGTGATTCCATTGTACATATATATATATGTACATATCTACATTCCCTTTTTTGGATTCTTTTATAGTTTTTTGTAAGATAGTGAATATAGTTCTGTGCTATGCAGTAAATGCTTACTGTTTGTTTTATATATGACAGTGTGCATTCTATACTCCCAAATTATCCCTCTCCCACATTCACCTTTGGTAACCATAAATTTGTTTTCTGTGTCTATGACTCTATTTCTGCTTTGTAAATAAGTTTATTTGTACTATTTTAAAAATTCCACGTATGTGATATCACATGATATTTATCTTTCTCTGTCTGACACAATTCACTTAATAAGTTTTTCAAGGTTCATCCATGTTGTTGAAAATGGCATAATCTCATTCCTTTTTATGGCTTAGTAGTAGTCCATTGCATATATAAAAAACATCTTCTTTATCCATTTCTCTGTTGATGGACATTTAAGTTGCTTCTATGACTTCATGACTTGGCTATTGTAAATAGTGCTGCTGTGAGTATTAGGGTGCATGTATCTTTTTGAATTAGAGATTTTGTCTTTCTAGATATATTCCCAGGAATGGGATTGCTGGATCACAGGGTAACTTTTTTTTAAATTGGAGTATAATTGCTTTACAAAGTTGTATCAATTTATGCTGTACAGTGACGTGAATCAACTATATGAATAGACAGAGCTACTCCCTCTTGGACCTCCCACCTCCCCCTTTCCCCCACCCCATCCATCTAGGTTGTCATGGAGCACTGAGCTGAGCTCCCAGCTATATGTTTGACACGTGGTAGTGGATATATGTCAATCCTAGTCTCCCAGTTTGTCCTACCCTCCCCTTCTCACCCCTGTGTGTGCATGTCCATTCTCTAGGTCAGATAGGCTTGTCTGTGCCATTTTTCTAGATTCCACACATTTGCATTAATATGTGGTGTTCATATTTCTCTGGCAACTCTGTCATTAGTGCTTCGAGGACCCTCCATAGGGCTTCCCCCATGGCTCAGTCATAAACTGAGCAGGAGATGTTAATGATGCAGGGTTCGATCCCTGGGTCAGGAAGATCCCCTGGAGGAGGGCATGGCAGCCCACTCCAGTATTCTTTTTTTTTTTTTTTTTAGTTTTTTATTTTTTTAATTTTAAAATCTTTAATTCTTACATGCGTTCCCAAACATGAACCCCCCTCCCACATCCCTCCCCATAACATCTCTGTGGGTCATCCCCATGCACCCCCACTCCAGTATTCTTGTCTGGAGAATCCCATGGACAGAGGAGCCTGGCGGACTACAGTCCATGGGGTCTTAACAGGTCGGCTCAGGTAAATGCACAAGCAGGGTGAAAGGTTTCAGTGCTCATACCAGGTCTATTCATAAATAAAATACCCACCCACTTGGTACCTCCTGCTTATTTTATCTAGGGAACAGCATAGATTATGTTTAAAAATTTTAAAGCTGGGAGAAGACATTACTACTGACTCTAAGGACTCTCAAGCAAACAGATAGGAGAGAGACAGGAAGAGTGATTGAGAAGTATTTTGTAGATTTACCTTTTCTGTCATTACTGTTGCTGAAGGAGATGAAAATATCTGATGAGGACTAGTTTAGAGATCACGATTCACACAGAAGAGGGCAGAGGGTGAGAGGAAAGGGGCCACATTATTGGCCTCTTTGAAGGCAGTGTTCCCAGGAGCCTCTGGGCAACAAGACAGGAGTTTAAGGGATACTTCCTAAGGGAGACTGTAAAGGTGCTTATTTCCTGTAACAATCTATAAGGTGTGCTTAGGGCAGAAGTTGTGTGTCTAAGCCTGAAGGTGTTTGTCTTCCTGCCTGACACCCTGACTGATTATGCGATCTATTAATTCTCTCTGTTCTTCTCATCTCAGATGACCCCAGAAGGTGTTTACTTGTTGCTTGTGAGTTGCCAGTTTAAGGGAATATCAGTGTTAAGGGAGTCTGGATAAAGAGCTGCATGAAAATAAATTCTATTACATTTTTATTTTTTTTTTAAGGAACCTCCATGCTGTTCTCCATAGTGGCTGTATCAATTTATATTTTCACCAACAATACAAGGGGCCTCTCTGGTGGCTCAGATAGTAACGAATCTGCCTGCAATATGGGAGACCCGGGTTCAGTCCCTGGGTTGGGAAGATCCCCTGGAGAAGTGAATGGCAACCCACTCCAGTATTCTTGCCTGGAGAATTCCATGGATAGGAGAGCCTGGTGGGCTATAGTCCATGGACTCACAAAGAGTCAGACATGACTGAGCGACTAACACATTCATTCCAACAGTACAAGAGGGTCCCCTTTTCCACACCCTTTCCAGCATTTATTGTTTGTAGATTTTTTGATGATGGCTATTTGGCTTGGTATGAGGTGATACCTCATTATCGTTTTGATTTATATTTCTTTAATAGTTAGTGATGTTGAGCCTCTTTTCATGTTTTTGTTGTCCATCGGTATGTCTTATTTGTAGAAAGTATATATAGATTCTTCTGCTCATTTTTTTAATGGGTTGTTTGTTTCTTTGATACTGAGCTGTATGAGCTATTTGTATATTTTGGAGATTAATCCTTGTCAGTTGCTTGATTTGCAGATATTTTCTCCCATTCTGTGGGTTGTCCTTTCATCTTGTTTATGGTTTCCTTTGTTGTGCAAAAGCTTTTAAGTTTAATTAGGTGCCACTTGTTTATTTTTATTTTCATTACTGTAGAAGATGGGTCCCAAGAGGGAGACAGGGAATCGTTTTTTCAGTTCAGTTGCTCAGTTGTGTTTGACTCTTTGCAGCCCCATGAACTGCAGCATTCCAGGTCTCCCTGTCCATCACCATCTCCTGGAGTTCACTCAAACTCACATCCATCGAGTCAGTGATGCCATCCAGCCATCTCATCCTCTGTCATCCCCTTCTCCTTGTGCCCCCAGTCCCTCCCAGCATCAGAATCTTTTCCAATGAGTCATCTCTTCGCATAAGGTGGCCAAAGTACTGGAGTTTCAGCTTTAGCATCAGTCCTTCCAATGAACACCCAGGACTGATTTCCTTCAGAATGAACTGGTTAGATCTCCTTGCAGTCCAAGGGACTCTCAAGAGTCTTCTTCAACACCACAGTTTAAAAACATCAATTCTTTGGCACTCAGCTTTCTTCACAGTCCAACTCTCACATCCATACATGACTACTGGAAAAACCATAGCCTTGACTGGACGGACCTTTGTTGGCAAAGTAATGTCTCTGCTTTTCAATATGTTATCTAGGTTGGTCATAACTTTCCTTCCAAGGACTAAGCGTCTTTTAATTTCATGGCTGCAGTCACCATCTGCAGTGATTTTGGAGCCCCCAAAAATACAGTCTGACACTGTTTCCACTGTTTCCCCATCTATTTCCCAAGAAGTGATGGGATCAGATGACATGATCTTCATTTTCTGAATGTTGAGCTTTAAGCCAATTTTTTCCACTCTCCTCTTACACTTTCATCAAGAGGCTTTTTAGTTCCTCTTCACTTTCTGCCATAAGGGTGGTGTCATCTGCATATCTGAGGTTGTTGATATTTCTCCCGGTAATCTTGATTCCAGCTTGTGTTTCTTCCAGCCCAGCGTTTCTCATGATGTACTCTGCATATAAGTTAAATAAGCAGAGTGACAATATACAGCCTTGATGTAACTCCTTTTCCTATTTGGAACCAGTCTGTTGTTCCATGTCCAGTTCTAACTGTTACTTCCTGACCTCCATTCAGGTTTCTCAAGAGGCAGGTCAGGTGGTCTGGTATTCCCATCTCTTTCAGAATTTTTTTCAGTTTATTGTGATTCACACAGTCAAAGGCTTGGCATAGTCAATAAAGCAGAAATAGATGTTTTTTCTGGAACTCTTTTGCTTTTTCCATGATCCAGTGGATGTTGGCAATTTGATCTCTGGTTCCTCTGCCTTTTCTAAAACCAGCTTGAACATCTGGAAGTTCACTGTTCACGTATTGCTGAAGCCTGGCTTGGAGAATTTTGAGCATTACTTTACTAGCATGTGAGATGAGTGCAATTGTGTGGTAGTCTGAGCATTCTTTGGCATTGCCTTCTTAGGGATTGGAATGAAAACTGACCTTTTCCAATCCTGCGGCCACTGCTGAGTTTTCCAAATTTGCTGGCATATTGAGTGCAGCACTTTCACAGCATCATCTTTCGGGATTTGAAGTAGCTCAAGTGGAATTCCATTACCTCCACTAGCTGTCGTAGTGATGCTTTCTAAGGCCCACTTGACTTCACATTCCAGGATGTCTGGCTCTAGATGAGTGATCACACCATTGTGATTATTTTGGAATTGTTTTTTAGGATGTCTCAGATTAGAGGAAAGTAAATTCTGATAAAGATTGAAGACTAAGTATCTAAAACTATTGTCTCCATCAACAAAATCCATGTAAATATCTAAAATTCAATTAATAATCAGTACATTCTTTATTCTCTACCTAGAAGTTCTGAATAGATCTGAATTGTGTGTGTGTATGTGTGTGTGTGTAAATATGTATATATTTAAAACTTCAAAACCAGATCAACAAATCCCGTTAATAGCTTGAAAATCACCTCCCTGTTGTCAAGCCTCTTAAATTGTCCCTTATCTCCTTCCTCTAGGTTTGGTGTCCCATATAGTTAAGAGACTTCTCTGGTGGCTCAAAAGGTAAAGCATTTGCCTGCAGTGCGGGAGACCAGGGTTCAATCCCTGGGTCGGGAAGATCCCCTGGAGAAGGAAATGGCAACCCACTCCAGTATTCTTGCCTGGAGAATCCCATGGACAGAGGAGCCTGGTGGGCTACAGTCCATGGGGTCACAAAGAGTCGGACACAACTGAGCGACTTCACACACACACTTATAGATAAGAGAAACCATCATTGCTACTAGCCTAGGCACATGTACTTTCTCTTCACAAATAATGTATAATTATTTTGCATTTAAAATAAATGAATGTCAAAACATATTTTTTAATCAAAAAATAAAAATGGAAAAAAGAACATGAATAGAAATTTTTTCCCTATCATTAAAAAATTTACTCTCTTGTAATGGAGAAAGCCTGGTTGTACAAACCTCTTAAAACTCTAGTCTGGTAAGAAAATGAATGTGCCAGTCAGAGTGGAAGAAATAACCAAAGAATAAGGGGAGAAGGAAAGAAAGTTTTAATGAAGAGGTGAGAGAAAAATAATACTGGCATGTGGGAAATTCTGACACAGGGGAAAGCAAAGAACATACACTTCAGTTTGAGTTATGCTATTTATATGTCTAGGGGACCTTTCCAGAAAAGAGGAATTTGGATCTTATGAAGAAATGGTAGCATCCCATACTCCAGAGAAGGGTCAGTAAAATTGGATCCTAGTCTGTGCAGATAAACCTGTTATGACATCAGGGAGGGAGAGCTGCTTGACAGTGATTGCTGTCTTCACATTCAGGCTGTGTGTCATCCATTGTATGCAAACCTGACCTCGGATATTGGGCACTGCTCTGTTTTCCTAGAGCAGGTCAATGGGATGTGATATAGAGTTTCACTAATATATCAAATCCAACCAACCATTATCTCATTCTCTTGACTCATATGAGGCTGACTGTGTCTATTAGAGTAAGGAAGGATGGCTTAGAAGTTCTGGAAGAAATGGAAGAATTTAGGTGTACAGTGGGTGTCCTTATTTCTTCCTGTCTGAGGTAGGTATTGAAATTATAGGCAGGTATTAAAATTATAGGCAGGTATTGAAATTATCTGTTCATTTACTTGAACACACTCATTAAAGGGAGGGGACATTGTTTATCTTTTCACTAGTATAACCTCAGTTATTACCACAGCACATCCTATTAAGATGTCTGTTGAATAAGTACATGAAAAAGGAAAATGTTGATATTGAATATATGACAATGTGGAAGGTATTGCTGCAATAGAATTTAGATTTTTTTAACTATAAACTTAAGACCCAGAATATTGGGGTTTTGGCTAGGGTGAGGATAGAACTCAAAATTATATGGTTGAACTGAACTGCTATATTTAAAATGGGTAACCAACAAGGACCTACTGTATAACACATAGAACTCTGATCAGTGTTATGTGGCAGCCTGGATGTGGGGGGCAGTTTAAGGGAGAATGGATACATGTATAAGTATCAATGAGTCCCTTTGCTGTTCACCTGAAACTATCACAACATTGTTAACTGACTATACTCCAATATAAAGTAAAAAGTTAAAAATTATGTGGTTGAGATTTAAACTAAATATGAACAAGAAGACAACAAATGATAAGATACATTGGTGTAGACTCTGATTTCAGAGAATGAGGGTAGTAAAAGGGACCATAGGAGGTACTTAGTGATTTGCATGAACAGTCAGCAATAGTCTGGAAAGCCAAAATTATGGGGTCCAATTCTTAAATGCCTCTGCAGAACCTGAGAGATGAACAAGACATAGTAAGATTTAACACATAGGCAAGAGATTAATACTTTCATAATTATCATTGAAATTCATTGAGATGTGATTCAAAATTGAAGGATTATGACAACATCTCTTTAAAAGGAACAGACATTTTGCAATAAGAGCTTATAGAAGTAGCTATGTATCAAGGAAACATACACTAGTGGAGAAACTCACAATGATGTGTACTATCATTGAGGAAAACTGAGAAAGGGAATAAGTTATACTGTTCGAGGAGTCTTTTTCAAGCTGGCCAGATGGAAGAAAAGATAATATACTTTTGATAAAGAGCCAAGAGATGATCTTGTGTCAAGATGCAGTCTTGAGGGATTTTAGTTATCAAATTTGATAACTATCTCAACCTGCCATGAAATTGAGTGCTTGCAAGCTCATGAGGTTCTTTGAGAAACTGATAAAGTCTCCTGAAACATAGGCCATTAAAAGAACAGTCCCTCTGGATCTGTCTGTGACATCTAGGAGAAACTTTTTGATGCAGTGAAGGGAGCAGGAGCTCTGGGGGTAGTCCTGTGGCATCTTGGGGTTTGTGATAATCATAGAGGGGAAACCTGGCATGTTCTGTCATCTGCTGCAGACTCTGAGGACAGATTTCAAAAAAGATCAGGGAAAATATGGGCATGATTCATGGCACACTATATCAAAGAGAAGATGACAACTAGTTTGGGAACTTGTTGCAAATACAGTTCTGATTCTGTATATTGCAAACGGTCCATCTGATAACAACGAGGGGGAATTCCAAAAAGAAATTAAGGTCATTGCACAGAGAGATCTCTAGTGAACTCAGACTTTTGAAAGATATGTAAAAGTGATAGAAAAAGGGCTGCAAATCAATTAAAAATATGCGAGGATGATCCACATGTATAAAAACAGACATTAGGCCATAATGCTCACATGTATGCAGGTTTTCAGAAACTGCCACTGACAATAAAAGGAAGATGGAATTTTTTCAGTATATTCACAGAAAGAAAAAGATCAAGGAAGAGGCAGTGTAACAAAGTTGGGAAGAAGATGCAGTATTATGTATAACCCAGTAGATTTCCTTGAATTATCTTGATCATCATACTAAAATGAGGGGTCAGACATTAGAATGGGGAAATGCAAACTCAGTACAAATATGGGGGGACATTAGCAGTTCAAGTGAATCCAAATCTTATGAAGAAAATAATTGACACCTTAGGGTCCTCAGAAAATTCAAACAAATTAACTGAATTGCTATTTGTTATTGCAGAGAAACTGTGGAAACTGGGCAAGATATGGAAGATTAGATGCTGACAGTTATCCTAAGAGTTTTTAAATGAAAGATGATCTCTGTAAACAGAGTACACATTTCTGTCAATATTTAGCCATACGTGTTGTTAATCTATTGCAACAACCCCCTCTTTTTTTTTTCTGATAATTTTACCACAAAGACAGATATCATGTAATTTTGTCTCTAAATATCTGCACTGGGATGACCCTGAGGGATGGGAGGGGGGTCAGGATGGGGAACACATGTACACCCATGGCTGATTCATGTCAATGTATGGCAAAACCCACTACAATATTGTAAAGTAATTCACTTCCAATTAAAATAAATAAATTAAAAAACAAATATCTCAGTATTCATTTAGAAAATTTAAAAAAGGTTGTTTGTATATGTAACCATGATACCAGCAGAGGTGGCTTATTTAAAGATTCATCATCTACCAGAAGTAAAGCTTGATCACTGGGGTGTGGACTGGGTTGACACAAGTACATCCTAGATTCACTTTCTTTTTTTGATGGGATTTCTTGCCTAGGAAATGCTGCCAAATGATCCCGTCTATCTGAATATAATGCAGGAATGTGACAAGGTCTTGTTAATTTGTGGACAAGATGAAATATGCAAATTAAATTCCAGTATTCAATTGAAAAATGGATTTCTGTTCAACTGGAGGAAGTTTCTATTCTTGAAAATGAAAGTCGCTCAGTTGTGTCCAACTCTTTGTGACCCCATGGACTATACAGTCCATGGAATTCTCTAGACCAGAATACTGGAGTAGGTAGCCTTTCCCTTCTCCAGGGGATCTTCCCAACCCTGTGACTGAACTGAGGTCTTCCACATGGCAGGCAGATTCTTTACCAGCTGAGCCACCAGGAAAGCCCAAGAATACTGGAGTGGGTAGCCTATCCCTTTTCCAGTGGATCTTCAGCCTTGTCATTTCAGATATTTTTAACAATGACTTTGAAGAAGATATAGAAAGTTTTCTCATCTTTGTTGTGGATAAAAGAATCACCAACCAGACAATATTTATTATCTGGAAGGTAGACTGAATCTAATGGGATAAAATTTAGTAGGTCTTAATATATGGTCCTTTATTAATTTCCAAATCTACTCTAGAGACAGACGGTTTCTGTGGGCTGTAAGTACACAATTGACATAGTATGTGGTGAGGCTTTCAAAGAAAAATGAGAATGTGATTTGAGATTGTAGTAATACACATAGATGTCTGGAAAGAGAGTAGCTATAACTTTGATCCTTCTCTTCTCTGGTAGGTCAGTTTAAGAGGATTTAGATAGATGAAATAGCCAAGAGATATAAAAGAGAGTGACCAACACGGTTAAGCCACGTCATGTAAACAATTTATTGAACAAAATTAGAATAAATATTCTGGGAAAGAGGCAACTTGTGTAATGTGATAATCATTTCCTGATATTTGAAGTGTTGGCATCCCTGGGTGGGGAAGATCCCCTGGAGAAGGGAATGGCAACCCACTCCAGTATTCTTGCCTAGAGAATTCCATGGACAGAGGAGCTTGGTGGGCTACAGTCTATGGGGTCACAAAAAGTTGGAAATGACTGAGCAAGTAACACTTTGACTTGCATTTCACATGTGAACATATAATTAGACTTTCTGTGAAGACTCGAATGTTAGTATTTTAACCAAGAGCTTCCAAGGAGAGAGATTTTTGACTTGAGATATGGAAGAAGTTTCCAATGGTCACAGCCATCTAAAGTTGGAACGTGTGTGATTTATTTTTTAAGTCATTGGAGGTGTTTCAGAATAGATGCATCATTTCTTGGGATATTATAACAGGCATCTAAGCTTTGGATGATTAGGTAACACTTAAAGTCTTTTTTAATGCCTGAATTTTTAACATTCTATGAAGATGTTTTCAGCCTGCTTGACTTCAAAGAGGCTAATTTTCTAGTAATCCCATCCAAGATAATTTTGTTTTAACCCTAAAGGGATAGTGTCACTTAATAGCGATCTTGCTTAGCTTTCTTTATTCCTAACTTTCCACCTAACTGATATTCGAGTGGCTTCTGGCTGCTATTCTGCCCTCCTGGAAAACGCCTTCCTCCTTTAAGCTTATGCTGCTTTCATGGCGCAGATGTCCAGATCACCTGTATCTTCCCAGTTGCTCATTCTGTTCTGATGGAAAGGCTCTTTGATATTTGATTGGCAGGAATTTGATGACAGACCCTCCATAAGATCCAGTGAATATTCTGGCTCTTCCTCTCCTAGGTTATTACATTTGGCTGGCTAAAGAACTTTCAGTGCAAACTCAGTCTTTATTCATTTATCAGTTTACAAAATAGCCACAGTATAACTCTATACAGAACCACCACAGTTAAAGTCCTTTTATGGGTAAAATGAATTTACTTTGAGAACCATTTGGCTTATGGAAGGGTGACAGTGGCAAACACAAGTAGAGGTAAGCAGGCGTGTGCTGTGCTTAGTCGCTCAATCGTGTCCGACTCTTTGTGACTCCATGGACTGTAGCCTGCCAGGTTCCTCTGTCCAAGGGGATTCTGCAGGCAAGAATACTGGAATGGGTAGCCATGTCCTCCTCCAGGGGATCTTCCTAACCCAGGCATTGAACCCAGGTCTCCCACATTGCAGGCAGATTCTTCACCATCTGAGCCACAAGGGAAGCCCAAAAATACTGGAGTGGGTAGCCTATCCCTTCTCCAGGGGGACCCAGGAATTGAACCAGGGTCTCCTGCATTGCAGGCGGATTCTTTACCAGCTGAGCTACTAGGGAAGCCTGTAAGCAGGCCTATGTGGTAACAAAGTTAGAGACATGATTTGGGAGAATTTATATAATGGATTTGGAGAAGGAAATGGCAACCCACTCCAGTATTCTTGCCTGGAGAATCCCAGGGATGGGGGAGCCTGGTGGGCTGCCGTCTATGGGGTCGCACAGAGTCGGACATGACTGAAGCGACTTAGCAGCAGTAGCAGCAGCATATAATGTATTGGTTACTTAAAGAATATCAGTTTAGTTCATAACTTAAAGAATATGCAGAGAGGAAATAATGGGAATTTCAGCTCTGGGATGAGTGTCCTTTCCTGGCAGTACTCCAAGTATGTTCTGATATTTAGACAGGAGATTTAAATTTATTCAACACTCAGACCAAACATTAGTATTAAGAAAAAAATAAAGGAAAGCAGTGTTTATATTATTTTGTGTCATGGCCTGTGCTGGGTACTTTATCTATGTTATCTCATTCACTTCTCATAACAGCCCTTGGAGGAAGGTAATAAAAGATGCAGGTAAGGAAACAGTCCAGGAGGTTTAATACTTGTTCTAGTATACATGGTTAGAAAGCTGTAGAGTGGTCATTCACATTTGAGATATGCACTCTCTGCTGTAGGGATGGAGATGGGGTTCTCAAGACATAACATGTTGCAATGGGGCAATGAGGCCATAAGCATCTTTTCATCAATTTAAGCATCAGATGGTTATTTGCTTGTAATGGAAAACTCACAAGATTAAAATACTGGATTTATGGAACCCTGTTGACTTCAAAGCAGACAGTTTAAGAAGCCATAAGGCACATGCAAATTTGTCAGCTGTCAAACACGTTGACCTGTAGCTCACAGCATTCTGTAAAATATGAAAAAGCAGAGGTTTTTTTTTTTTTCTTTAAAATAATTCTGTTGCTGTCCCCAAAAACCAATGTGACAAATTCGCTCGACCTCAAGTGTTTCACGTGAGGAGATGAAATCAATATGGGAAAAGGTTTCTTGACCCCAAGATACCTTGAGTTCAATGAGATCTGCTTGAGAGGATCTCTGACACAATTGTAGGCTCAGGGCTGTAGGACGCCTTTGGTAGCTGGTGGCGTGTTGGCGGAGGGCTGTGATAATACACTGTCCATCAGTTTCCTTATCTCCTGATTACACTGCTCTTTAGAAGCTATCCCTAGGGTAAATCTCTTCAATTGATTTTGCTGTCAGGAGTCAGTTTGAGTTCACATAGAAAAGGAAGATTAGTACCTCACTGGTTAAGTCCTTTAGCAATTTGCCCTACATGTTAAATTATGGGCTTTTTCAGCTCAGAGTTGCTTAATTTCCAGTGCAGGGCAAAAATGATACCATTTGGGCCAACCATTGAGCTTACATGCAGTCACTGGGGACTTTGGTTGCTTGAACTTCTCTGTAACTTTAGTAAGATCCGCCAAGTCCTGAAACTGATTTTTCAATGTTGCTGGCAGTTTGTGTCTCTGTTGATAAATTGCATGGTCACATTACTACGAATTGCTCTGTAACTGACTTCACTATCTTTCTCAGTTTCTTCAAATAAATGTAAGCATCTGTTGAAAATGATAATACTATTGTTTGTGTTAGTCCCTGGTCTGTGTGGTTGTGTGATATGGCAAGCAAATAGAGCAAAAATAATTACATTACAGAGAGAAGTGACAGGAAAAGCCACAGTCCAACTCAGTATCAAAAAATTCCCCACAGGGCTATACCCCGAACTCTATGCCTATTAGAGGAGAGGAAACAGCTCATTCCCTCCACAGGCTTTGTTTCCTTCAGGCAACCCTCACAGAAACGCCTGGAAACAAAAAAATCCCTTTCTTTGTTTTGTAAATTGTTTCAGACTCCTTGAAATGTCCAAACTTCAATTTTGTGACAAAATGGACTTCTATTTTGCAAATCTTTTTTATTTTTTTTTTTAAGAGGAATGAGAAAGATTTCTAGTGAATCCTCTTGTTGGATGTTGGAAGAGGCTTGGTGATGGTCTCCCGCTGTGTTATTCTTACTTCAAAGAGTTTTTAAAAAATAGGTGAGCATTATGTTCACAACATAATCCCTTATAATTTCTCTGAGCAACAGAATAGTAGATTGAACTCCCTGACTTGTTCCTGATCTGCTTGGTTTCTGACTTTTTTCTTTTCCCCCATGAGGACCTCTGTTGTGCTGTGCTAAGTCGCTCAGTCGTGTCCAACTCTTTGAGACCCCCACGGTGGCCAGGTGAGAATACTGGAGTCGGTAGCCGTTTCCTAATCTAGAGGATCGTCCCAACCCAGGGATTGAACCCAGGTCTCCCACATTGCAGGCAGATTCTTTACTGACTGAGCCCCCAGGGAAGCTCTTGGCCACAAGCTCTCGGATTTCCTCTGCTTTCCTGGAAGCAGCCAGTTGAATGACAGCTGGGAGGTAGATCTGAACCTCCAGATTGGAAACAAGCACATGGACATCTGGATAGGATATCCGTTTACTTCAGTGTTGTGGGGTTTAGAAAAGACTTCCTGGGAGAAGCATCTTCTGGACAGAAGGATGGATACATAACCATTACTCCAGTAGAGTAAATGCTGGGACAAAGATGGAAAAATGAGAGAAACTGATGTGACTGGGGAAACACAAGTGGCTTAGAGTGGCTGCAGCATAAGGTAATGGGGGAGGAGGGGCAGGCGAGGCTGGAGAAGTAGGCAGAGCCAGATTATGAAGGATCTTTTCCATTTTCAGTTTACGTTGGTATTTATTCCAAAAGAAGCAAGGACAAAGCAAGGACATAATTTCCTAGTCCTTCAGAAAATTGATAATTCCTAATACCAGTGATTTACCTCTACATCTCAAACAGGTATTGCTCTATTGCCAAACAAGACTCCATCTCCTGTGATAAATAGGCGGGCAGATAAAAATCCTTCCTACTGCTTTTCATTGAGCAGGTATGAATCCTGAGCAAATAAGCTTCAAAGCTACATTTTAGGATGAATCACTATTAGTGCTTAGACATTTTGGAAAATCTCCTTACTTCTATTTGTATTCTCTCCTACACTTACCCACTAAACCCCCTGACTGCGTACTGCATGCTAAGTTGCTTCATGTCTAACTCTGTGTGACCCCATGGACTATAGCCCACCAGGCTCCTCTGTCTGTGGGATTCTCTAAGCAAGAATACTGGAGTGGGTTGCCATGCCCTTCTTCAGGGAATCTTCCTGACCCAGGGACCGAGCCCGTGTCTCTTACTTCTCCTGCATTGGCAGGTAGGTTCTTTACCACTAGCACCACCTCGGAAGCCCCAAATCCCTTGACTGGATCATTTCAGAATGAAAAATTTGATTGTATCCTGTCCCCGCCTGAAACTATTCAGTGATGTCTCATTACCATTCTCAGCGGGATCCTTCCTGGTCTGGTCCTCTGCCACCTCCCAACTTCATATGCTTGTTTTTCCTTTTAGGCTCAGAGCTCAGATCTCATTAACTGTCTTCCAGGCCCTTGTCCCTCTTGCCATAGAGAAGTTTCACCTGATGGTCCCTTTTTTGTAATATTGTTTCATTTCCTTCTCACTCAGGTAACTTTCGTTTCTCCAGCAGATCTCATCTCCATCATCACCTCTTCAGAAAGGTCTTTCCTGAATCCTCTGTGTGACCAGTCAGGGCTCCCTCCATGGTACTTGGTCATTTTTGGCTGATCCTGCTTCCCAAGAATTAGTTCTGGCCTTGTGACTTGCTGGATGGGCACAGCACTCTGTTTTTCCCCTTGATATGTGTTTCTGGTACTTTCTTGGTTAACAGTCAACCACACATGGTGTTCTCACTACTTCCTGGAATGAGTTTTCCTGGCTCTTGTATGTTTGGATTTATTCTGTTCTCTCCCCTTTCCTGCAATGGCTGGCTCCTAGGTCTACTCCAACATCTCACACCTCTTCTTCCTTTGTTAGCTCCCTTTTCTCTCTGTCCCTGCCTGTAGGTACTCCCCAGGGCCCTGTCGTTATTTCTATTCTTTTCTTCCTGTATAAACTTGCCCTAGGTTATCACGTCTACCATGATGATTTCTGCTCTCACTTAGGCACTCATCAGTCTCAGACCTTTTATTCTCTCTGTTTGGCATGTTCTCACTTGAGTGCATTTGCATTTTTCTTACAAACAACTGAATGTTTCACTTGGATGTGTTGAAAACCTCTTCTATTTTGTGTCTGGTATGGACCTCCACATTTCTTCTTTCATTAGCACTGTTCCTTTTCCTTTTTTTCTCTGGGCTAGATCTTTATTTCTTCCAGTTTATTGACATATATTTACTTGCAGCATCGTGTAAGTTTGAGGTGTATAATGCAATAATTTAACCTACGTGCATCATGAAAAGATTATCACAGTAAGTTTAGTGAACATCTACTATCTCATATCAAATTGCCAATATCCGTTGGATCATTGAAATGGAAGAGAGTTCCAGAAAAGCATCTACTTCTGCTTAATAGACGATACCAAAGCCTTTGATTGTGTGGATCACAACAACCTATGGAAAATTCTTCAAGAGATGGGAATACTGGACCATTTTGCATGCCTCCTGAGAAATCTGTATGCAGGTCAAGCAGCAACAGTTAAAACTGGACATGGAACAACAGACTGGTTTCAAATCAGTAAAGGAGTACATCAGGGTTCTATACTGTCACTCTGCTCATTTAACTTACATGCAGAGTATATCAGGCAAAATGCTGGGCTGGATGAAGCACTAGCTGGAATCAAGATTGTTGGGAGAAATATCAATAACATCAGTCCCTTGGACTGCAAGGAGATCCAACCAGTCAACCCTAAAGGAAATCAGTCCTGAATATTCATTGGAAGGATTGATGCTGAAACTGAAACTCCAATAGTTTGGCCACCTGATGCGAAGAACTGACCCACTGGTAAAGACCCTGATGCTGGGAAAGTTTGAAGGCAGGAGGAGAAGGGGATGGTGGGATGAGTTGGTTGAATGGCATCACCGACTTGATGGACATGAGTTTGAGCAAGCTTTGGGAATTGGTGATGGGCAGGGAAGCCTGGCGTGCTGCAATCGATGGGGTTGCAAAGAGTTGGACATGACTGAGCTATTGAACTGGACTAGTTCATGTAGGTACAGAATTATATTTAAACAATTATAAAAGTTTTCCTTGTGATAAAACTCTTAGGATTTATTTTCTTAGTTTCATGTATAACATGTTAAACAGTCTTAATATATTTATCATGTTGTACATTACACACCTAGTGCTTATTTATAACTGGAAGTTTGTACCTTTTGCTCACCGTTCCCTTTCCCCCATCCCTGCATCTGGTAACCTCAAATCTATGTCTTTTTCCTATGAGTTTGTTTGTTTTTGAAGTATAATTGACCTGTAGTACAATGGAGAAGGAAATGGTAACCCACTCCAGTGTTCTTGCCTGGAGAATCCCCAGGACGGTGGAGCCTGGTGGGCTGCCGTCTGTGGGGTCGCACAGAGTTGGACACGACTGAAGTGACTTAGCAGCAGCAGCAGCAGCAGCAGCAGCAGCAGCAGCAGCAGCAGCACAATGCTAGGTCCTGTTATACAACAGGGTGATTTGATATTTCTATACATTTCAAAACTATCACCATAATAATTCTAATTATGATTCATAACCATATAAAGATATTAAATAGTCATTGACTATGTTCCCAACACTGTACATTTCATTTTTAAGACACCTTTATTTTGCAACTGCAAGTTTGTACCTCTTAATCTCTCTTATCTATTTCTTTTTACCTCCTCCTCTTCAGCAACTGCCTGTTTGTTCTCTGTATGTATAACTATGTTTCGTTATGCTTGTTCATTTGTTTGTTTTTTAGATTCCACATATAAGTGGAATTGTACAGTATCTGTCTTTTTCTGTCTGACTTGTTTCACTTAGCGCAATATCATCTAGGTCCATTGATGTTTTCACAAATGGCAAGATTTTGTTCTTTTTTGTGGCCAATATTCCATTATATACACTACGTACCATATCTTTTTTTATCCATTCATCTCTTGATGGGCACTTGGGTTACTTCTGTATCTTGGCCACTGTAAATATTGCCGCAATGAACTTAGTAGTGCATATCTTTTCAAATTACTGTTTTTGTTTACTTCAGATAAATACCCAGGAGTGGAATTTCTAGATCATATGGTAGCTTTATTTTTAATTTTTTGAGGAACCTCCATATAGTTTTCCATAGTGGCTGTACCAATTTGCATTCCCATCAACAGTGCACAACTGTTTCCTTTTCTGCATCCTTGTCAACACTTGTTATTTATTGTCTCTTTAATAATAACCTTTTTTTTTTAGTTTTTTATTTTTTAAATTTTAAAATCTTTAATTCTTACATGCATTCCCAAACATGAACCCCCCTAATAATAACCATTTTAACAAGACTGAGGTGATAGCTCCTTGTGGTTCTGATTTGTATTCCCCTGATGATTAATGACATTGAGCTTCTTTTCACGTACCTGTTGGCCTTTTGTATGTCTTTGGAAAGATGACTATGCATGTCCTCTGCCCATTTTCTCTTTGAGTTGTTTAGTGTTTGGATGTTGACTTGTATGGGTTCTTTGTGTATTTTGTATATTAACCTCTTATCAGGTATTTGCACTATCTTCTCCCATTCGGTAGGCAGCCTTTTAATTTTGTTGACCGTTTCCTTTGGTATGCGAAAGCTTTGTAGCTTAAGGTAGTGGCATTTGTTTATTTGTGCTTTTCTTCCCACTTTCTTGAGGAGACATATCCAAGCTAGATCTCTTGGAATCGATTCTGACTCTTCCCTCTTTCTATTTCCTCCCATATTCATTTCTCTACTCATCTGATCACCAAGTACAATGGGGTCTACCTCTTAAATGTCTCTAGAATCTTGCTTCTCTATACCTAGCTTTCCCCAAAAGGTCATCTCTCTTGTCTCCTCATTTAAACCTCATCTTCAGTTTATCCATCTATAGTTCATCAACAATATTATCATCAAAGTTATTTCAAAACAAATGGAAATTTGTTCATTCAACAATGGCTAAAACCTTTGTTCATCATACATTTTCTACAAGATAGTGTTTAAGATCCTTTGCATGGCATCTGACATCTCAGTCACCTCTTGTTATTTCGCCTGTGAATTGTTCACTCTGATGCTGCTGCTGCTGCTGCTAAGTCGCTTCAGTTGTGTCCGACTCTGTGCGACCCCATGATGATGCTAGTTATCCCCATTCTACTTGCTGCCCTCTGTGGTTTTACTCATGCTGATTCCTCTTCTGTTAGTTTCTTTTTCTTCCTTCTCTGACTGGGTAACTTCTTCACTCTTCAAATGTCACCTTCCTTGTGAAACTTCCCTGGAATCCCCAAGCAGAAATTAGTACCTGTCCCATCTTTGGTGCTGCCACAGTATTTTGAACATGTTGTTGTAGCACTTATTATAATGAACAAATAATATACATATATGCATATATATATGAGTTTAGTCATTTTTACTTGTGTGTCTGCCCCCCTCACCCCTACTAAATGTAAACATTGTGAAAATAGGGATAACATCTTAGTTTTGTTTTCATCTTTACATCTCAGAGTTTAGTACAATGTTTGGAACTAGACCATGTGGGAGGGGTTTGAAACATTTTTGTCAAATCAAATTTAACAAATGGTTCTGTGCATTGGATGAACATTCTCCTCTTTAGAAAATGGGCAGAAACTGATGAAAAAATCTAGCTATCAAGGAACAGACCATGTGTAATTTTTTTTTATCAGTGTTGAATGAATTGTTTGCGAAAATATTGAAAAGGGAAAACGTTTGACTTTATTTGACATAATGTGTGCTGCAGGCATTAATAATGCCCCATTTAGAGAAGAATAAATAGAGCTTTTGAGAGGTTAGATACAGAAATCAAGTCCTCTTGCTTTCCCTTCAGTTTGTCCGCAGGCTAGGGAGATGAGGCAGAGCTGAGAGTGCAGTATTGATAGGCTGAAGCAGAGGAAAGGCACCAAGGCAATTAAGACAGGTGCATTCAGAGACATACTGGTTTTAGAGAAGATAAATTAATCTATAATAAAGTCATAAAAGTGGCATTTCAGAGATTATCCTGTAGTTGGAAAAATACATTTATTTATAATTTCAATTCATGGTATTTTCTTTTGAATGGTGAAATTAGTATTCAGTGATAAATGCATTTTGAGGGGTAAACTCAGTATGTGCTTGGCTCATGGGTAGTCTGATGAGAAATTTTTATTGCACTTCATGTCAAGGGTTAGGCATAAAAGCATTTCATTCTGATGTTAAAATCCATTTCAGTCAAGTAGATTGGAAATAATTATATTGTAGGACCAACTCACAATTTTCCAGTTTTAGAAAAGGCAGAATTATAAACAAAATTTGGGTTAGAGTAAGTGATTAAAAAATGATAACTGTGGAATGTTGCTGTTGAGAAAGGCTTTACATGCATCTAACTTACCCAGAGAAAATTGGGGCTCTGAAAAGTCAAGCCATTTGTCTAAAGTCAATTGAGTTCATAATCAAGACTTGGCAGAACCCCAGTGAACTGACTCCTTGTTCAATACTCTTTCCATCACTACAGACCTGCTACCCCAGTAAGAACGGCAATACACACACTTCTAACATTTTCTTATCTTTGGCCAATGGCTTTGATTTTTATCTGCTTTGAGAGTTTTTTTGGGATAGATTTTATCCGTAATCTCTTGGACCGAGGAGCATTTTGCTAGAGAGCTAGGTTTTTCCTTAATATTAAAGGACCCCCATAAAATAATGTCAGCTTGTGTGTGTTTTCCCTGAAAACTTAGAAGAATATGCCTTCTCATTTTAAGAAGCTCTTCATAACATGATTTCCTGACCTTTTTGAGAGCACCAAGAGTGTAAGGTGGTCCTTGCAACCTGCCAGAACAAAGTAGTTCCTTGTTTAAGCAGTTGAATTTAGTGTAGATGTGTATTTTGTTTCTGCCAAAGTCCTGTTTAATGTGGGAGAGTTAGGTCTGTTTTTCCCACTGGAGCCTCCAGAATTTTCCCTAATGAAATCCTGATCTAATAAATATTAGTAGGAGCCTTTGAAAGGCTTCCCTGGTGGCTCAGCGGTGAAGATTCTGCCTGCAATGCAGGAGTTGCAGGAGATGAGGTTTGATCCCTGGGTTGGGAAGATCCCCTTGAGGAGGGCATGGCAACCAACTCCAGTAGTCTTGCCTGGGAAATCCCATGGACTGTGGAGCCTGGTGGGCTATGGTTCATAGGGTCACAAAGAGTCAACATGACTGAAATGACTGAGCATGCACACACAAGCCCTCCAAACTTTCTACTCTGAGTGAAAAGAGGTAGAAACTGGGAAGAAAAGGGAAAAGGCATAGGTGCAGGGTGTGTGTCTGGGAATCAACACCCAAAGCCACCTTCAACTCTCTGTCTGATATTTGCAGAGTGCTGAATTGAAAAATATTTTCATGTTTTTTTCAGTCATTTTGTTTTTAAAGCAGTCCTCAAGGTTATTGTGGACGTCATTATGTAATGAAAACTAATGCTCGGTGATGCTAGCATAGTCGCTATGTGACACACCCAGCACACTTCAGAGCTGGAGCTTGGTCCACGGCTGAAGACTCCTAACCCAGCGCTCTTTCCTCTCTCCCAGTTGTCAACAACATTTCCAGCAGACTCTCCAAATACAACAACATTTCAATTCTCATGCTGTTTCTCTGGAGCATTTTATTGGGCCCTTGGACACTGGGGATTGAAAAGTGAATAGTTTAGTCTTTCAACAGAGACTTTACATAACCCTTTTGTTTGGCTTATTCCAGTATTCCAGTGATCTTTTAGTAAGAGAGTTTCAGAGATGTTTGTGGAAAGGAAAATCACAGCCTTGACAAAAGCAATGTGTCAGATCTTTCCAATTAGAATCTGTTTCTCAAGAATATGGGTTAGGCTGTTTTGTTTCTTTGAATCTATCTCATTCACATTGCAACAACAATTACCAGCATGGTATCCCACCAAAAGAGAGAGCTATTTGGATGTTAACTTCCTAGTGATACTAACATTCAGATTTTCATTAAGTACCAAGACTTTATGATTCTTTGAGTCTATACAATGAAAAAGATTTATTTTATACACACTGTCATTCTATTTCAGAAACTCAATTGTGTTTATATACAAGAATACGATACATGCAATCATCCTTTCAAAATTCCCACATTTTTCTACACTAAATTCAATTTTTCATGTTACGAATAATTGAATTGCGAAAATATATATTTAAATAACAAGTGTATGTGTGTATTAATGTGGTTTGTGTGTCTAAATTCTACATGTCAGCCTCTCATGTCTTTTCTCTGTTGGTGGAGCTGAGCTTGATCGCTTCTTGAGGTGATGATCACCTGAGCTCTCCATTACTGACCTAGATTATCCCTTTGTGATAAATAAGTAATCTATGGGTGATAGTCAAAGGCCGTGTGAATAGACAAATAGTTTTCTTTCTGTATCGGTGGAAACAATGAATCTGTGCTATTCCCGGGGACAATCTGTCTTCAGTTAACTCCACGCCAAAGCAACAGGGTCCCGAACAAAGGCATTTTGTTTTTTTTTTTTCCAGTGGTTTTTTTTTTTTTAATTTTTTAATTTTTTTTTTAATTTTAGTTTTTTATTTTTTAAATTTTAAAATCTTTATTTCTTACATGCATTCCCAAACATGAACCCCCCTCCCACCTCCCTCCCCATAACATCTTTCTGGGTCATCCCCATGCACCAGCCCCAAGCATGCTGCATCCTGCGTCAGACATAGACTGGCGATTCAATTCACATGATAGTATACATGTTAGAATGTGATTCTCCCAAATCATCCCACCCTCTCCCTCTCCCTCTGAATCCAAAAGTCTGTTATACACATCTGTGTCTCTTTCCCTGTCTTGCATACAGGGTCGTCATTGCCATCTTCCTAAATTCCATATATATGTGTTAGTATACTGTATTGGTGTTTTTCTTTCTGGCTTACTTCACTCTGTATAATCGGCTCCAGTTTCATCCATCTCATCAGAACTGATTCAAATGAATTCTTTTTAACGGCTGAGTAATACTCCATTGTGTATATGTACCACAGCTTTCTTATCCATTCATCTGCTGATGGACATCTAGGTTGTTTCCATGTCCTGGCTATTATAAACAGTGCTGCGATGAACATTGGGGTACATGTGTCTCTTTCAATTCTGGTTTCCTCGGTGTGTATGCCCAGAAGTGGGATTGCTGGGTCATAAGGTAGTTCTATTTGCAATTTTTTAAGGAATCTCCACACTGTTCTCCATAGTGGCTGTACTAGTTTGCATTCCCACCAACAGTGTAGGAGGGTTCCCTTTTCTCCACACCCTCTCCAGCATTTATTGCTTGCAGACTTTTGGATCGCAGCCATTCTGACTGGTGTGAAGTGGTACCTCATTGTGGTTTTGATTTGCATTTCTCTAATAATGAGTGATGTTGAGCATCTTTTCATGTGTTTGTTAGCCATCTGTATGTCTTCTTTGGAGAAATGTCTATTTAGTTCTTTGGCCCATTTTTTGATTGGGTCGTTTATTTTTCTGGAATTGAGCTGCATAAGTTGCTTGTATATTTTTGAGATTAGTTGTTTGTCAGTTGCTTCATTTGCTATTATTTTCTCCCATTCAGAAGGCTGTCTTTTCACCTTGCTTATATTTTCCTTTGTTGTGCAGAAGCTTTTAATTTTAATTAGATCCCATTTGTTTATTTTTGCTTTTATTTCCAGTATTCTGGGAGGTGGATCATAGAGGATCCTGCTGTGATTTATGTCTGAGAGTGTTTTGCCTATATTCTCCTCTAGGAGTTTTATAGTTTCTGATCTTACATTTAGATCTTTAATCCATTTTGAGTTTATTTTTGTGTGCGGTGTTAGAAAGTGATCTAGTTTCATTCTTTTACAAGTGGTTGACCAGTTTTCCCAGCACCACTTGTTAAAGAGATTGTCTTTACTCCATTGTATATTCAGGCAGAGGGTCAGGGTTCCCTGATGTAGGCCATTAGGTGTGATTATAATAACAAAAACAACAAAAAGCCAAGGTTAACGTCAAAGAAACAGATCCAACCTACCAAAGCTGACTCTTCCCAGTAACAAAACAGCATGTCCCAGGGGTCCTGGAGAACAGAAATAGACATTCACCTTACATCTCGTTTGCTTAAACTATCTGATATAATTCAAGGTCTCAGGTATAAAAAGAATCTTATCAGATGGCATATTTCAAGAATTTAGGGATTATTTCCACAGGAACTGATTAAGGGCCAATTCTTTCTTCAGAATATAAAGGGATTGAGGCATCTCAAGCCTACTGAGTTAATCCTTTAATGCACATTGACATAAATATCCTCATTTTTCTTCGAATCCATAGTTTCTTTCCTTTAATTGGAGGCTAATTACTTAACAATATTGTGGTTTGGCCATACATTGACATGAATCAGTCACGGGTGTACATGTGCTCCCCTCTCCCCTGCCCCCCCTTCCCACCCCCTCCCCCCAATCCCTCCCCATCCCATCCCTCTGGGTTGTCCCAGTGCACCAGCTTTGGGTGCCCTGTTTCATGCATTGAACTTGGACTTGTCCTCTATTTCACATATGGTAATATAAATGTTTCAATGCTATTCTCTCAAATCATCCCACCCTCACCATCTCCCCCAGAGTCCAAAAGTCTGTTCTTTATATCTGTGTCTCTTTTGCTATTTCACTTATAGGGTCATTGTTACCATCTTTCTAAATTCCATATATATGCATTAATATACTGTATTGGTGTTTCTCTGACTTACTTCACTCTATATAATAGGCTCCAGTTTCATCTACCTCATTAGTACTGACACAAATGCTTTCTTTTTAATGGCAGAGTAATATTCCATTGTGTATAGGTACCACAACTTTCTTATCCATTTGTCTGCTGATGGACATCTAGGTTGCTTCTATGTCCTAGCTATTGTAAACAGTGCTGTGATGAACATTGGGGTACACATTTCTCTTTCAATTCTGGTTTCCTCAGTGTGTATGCCTAGCAGTGGGATTGCTGGGTCATAAGGCAATTCTATTTCCAGTTTTTTAAGGGATCTCCATGCTATTCTCCATAGTGGCTGTACTAGTTTGCATTCCCACCAACAGTGTGGGAATTCTCTACTCTCTCTCCAGCGTTTATTGTTTGCAGGCTTTTGGATAGCAGCCATTCTGACTGGCGTGAGATAGTACCTCATTGTGGTTTTTAATCAACAGTTTCTTTAGAAGAAGTTTCCTCTCTTTTATCTCTGTGGCCCTTTCTTCTCTATTGTAGTTGTGAGTCCTCACAATGTCACCAATTACAGCTGAAAAGCTGTGCATAATATTAGTGGTACAAGTATGTCTTAGAAAAGATATGTGATAATTTTCTGAGGAAATATTATATATATAAATGAATCAGCATTATCACCTCTAACAGTCTGTTGGGATGCTCAATGACAATTTCTAAGTTTTCTTCATATAGTGAAACTCATTTGTCCCCTCAAAAACCAACATTCACTCTAAATTCAATTTTTCTTACTTAATTTGTTTTTGCTTTGTGTAATCACTGGTTTCATAATATGATACTTTTTTTTTTTAATGGCAATTTTGTGGCATTTCTGCTCCAGTAAAGCTTATGCAATGTTTTTGAGATGACTTAGAAACTCAGTCACCACTTAGAACAGTGATGTTCTATACAAATACAAGCAAGGTCACAGTCACTCCACTGCAAATTAATTTAGGGATATAATTTGCTTGTAATTTAAACAAAGTCTCTTACAGATATTTTTACATAGCTATGTAAACCATTTGTTAAAACAAGGGACTTGATTTTTAATTCACTACTCATTTTCAGAATGTTAGTGGATGATTTCATTCAGTGATTGTTTTCTGTTTAAAATATTTTATAGATTTGTAACATATGTTAGTAGTTACCGTTCTGATAAACACATATCAAAATCCACTGTGACTTTTCTAGCCAAAAGAGTATTTACTTAGAGAAGTAAATAAAGAGCTCAACATTTCACTGAAAAGTCTGAAGAAACATGCCCTGACTGAGGGGCTCCCCAAGTAGCACTAGTGGTAAAGAATCCTCATGCAATGCAGGAGACCCAGGTTCCATCCCTGGGTCAGGAAGATCCCCTGGAGGAGGGCATGGCAACCCATTCCAGTATTCTTGCCTGGAGAATCCCATGGACAGGGAGCCTGGTGGGCTACAGCTCATAGGGTTGCAGAGAAATCAGACATGACTGAAGAGACTTAGCATGCAACGAGCTCTGACTGAACTACGTCCGGAACCACAGTGTAGGACCAGGCTGGTTACTAAAGGAGCTGCTGCCTCTGCTGAGGGCATAAAGCTGCTACTCAGGCAGCTGCCACCACAGTTATTGACACAGAACTTGGTGACTTGGCCAGCCTCAGTGCAGCAGAAATAGGTGTCCTGCATCTTGCTTTCCTTGCTTCATGTAAATCCATCCCAGGTGAGTGCTTTCCTTTCAGAGTGACTCAGCTCTGAATCAAGGTCTTGCTCGAGAATACCTGATTGGTGGCAGCTGAATAACATGCAGAATGCTAGCTGCAAGGTGATTGGGAAGTACAGTTTTCCAGCTTGCCTGCTTTGCTGGGCTGGACGGTTAGAACAGGTGCTGAAGCAGCAAACAAACCCACCATCTCTCACAGGAAGGAGGGATGTGAGGAGAAGCCCGTGCACTCATATCTGTGTCTTTCCATCCAACAAGTCAAATGCTATGCTTACAGAATCACCTATAGCAAGCAGAGAATTTTCTCCTATTATTTAAAGACATGAACAGATAGTTGCTTCCTAAGATGTGTACAACTCCTGCTTTAAATCTTGCTTATAGTGGTGTGGGGTTTTCTGTTCTCTCTGAATAGCACTTGAGGTTCTCTAATGAAGTTGCTTTAATATTATCAGTTTTAAAATAATTTTTTTTGCTGTGCTGGGTCTTAGTTGTGACATGTGGAATCTTTAGTTGTGGCATGTGGGATCTTAGTTCCCTTATCAAGGATTGAACCCAGGCCTCCTACATTGGAACCACTGAGTCTTAGCCACTGTATCACTAGGGAAGTCCTCTGAAGTTGCTTTAGAGATGGACAGTTGGGCATGGATGATGGGGACCCTGAGGTAATATACTGGAGGCTAATGGACTGAGGTTTTAAAACAATTATCTGATGAGAATGGTATGGTCCATCCTACACCATAGGCATTTGGCATTCTTTAGACCTCAGTCCTCCCTGCCACAATTTTGTATACTTCCTTCATCCTTTAAACGGAAAAAAAAAAGTGTTGTTTGAATGTTTTTCAAATTTGTATCCTTAAATCTCTACTCCCCACACGGGAAGCTTGGTGGTGCTTTGTCTCATTTGTAGCTCACTGACTCTTCAACTCTGCCCTCCTCTCAAACATGTGAAAATGTTAGAAAGGCATTTCCTCTGTTTCTAAGGGTATTGAAGTCTTAATCCTTTGAAGAAGGCCTCGCTGTGCCTTCTTTGTTGTCTTTAATATTGAAGAATTTTGGCAACTTATTTAAATTCCCTTGCTACCAATTTCCACTCAGTAGCAGCAGAAATGCCCTGGAAATAAGTTTGGTCACTGGGGGGCAGTTCAAATAAATGAGTATAATTTCTGTGCTACCAAGAGACTCACAGTAAATATAACTATTAAACATTATGATGTATTCAATAAAGTAGGAAATTCGGAGCCTAAAATACTGTATTTTTCTTGGATTCCATTTCTGGGTCTAAAAATTTTACGTAACTAAAAATACAAATCACCTTGCTGGTTTTGGCAGATTTATCTCCAGCCGCTGTTGATATAAGAAACATGTATCCAACTGAGTTTCACAAATAGACTTGAAGTAATTTAGTTTAGAGCACAACATTCCATTTAACCAAGAGCGCTGCTGTGAAGGGAAGATGTTACCCATTTTCCAAGTGTTCTCCTGCTGACATTCACACTCTTGTATCTGTGAGCCCAGTGATGCCTTTACAGCCCAGCTGCAGATATCAGAACTGACTTTCCAAATAAGCTAGATTATTCAAGTAGAATTATGTGTTCGACTATGATTCCTTTCATTGTGTAATCTGTAGAAAAAAATGTGGCACGTGAATGCGTGGAGTGGCATATTAATTGAAAAGAAATGTACACCAGAAGGACTGAAAGAGTATGATGTATATTAGAGTAAACCAGAGCCTAATTCAGATTTTGTTTTCAAATAATATCCTTCATACGTTTCCTTGTAAATGACATGGTCAGAGGAACTCATGCATATTTGTATCTTTAGCAACTCGATCTGTGCGTTATCTTTGGGCAGCTTGGTTTTTTTGTTGTTGAAAGAATCATTTTTGAGATGTCAGTTATTTCAAAATTTTCTCACCACTTATTGAACGCATCACTTTTATGAGACAGAGAATAAAGAATTTTCTTGTCTCCAAAGGTGATGTACTTCATTTTGGTTTAGAGTGATTATTTGGATTGTCTTTTCTATAGGGAGCTGAGATATATTCCAGTAATCTGGCATTTGCTTTTTCTCTTTCTATTGTGTGGCTGGCAAAAGCATACTCAGAATATAAGTCCAAAGGCTAACGTCATTTTCCAGTTATAAGCGATTTTATGTTCAAATTAAGTAATTTGATTCATTTCTACATCCCCTCTGCCAATGTTTAAGTTGAGAGAAGCTGTGTATCATGTTTATTAGTTGAATATTATGTCTTTCTAAATATTTGTGCATTTTAAATAATGTTTAATGGAACTTGAAGATGTTAAGGGGTTTTTCTTCACAGGTGCCACAATTTATTACAAAGATATAATAATTAAAACTGTGGCATTAGCAGAAATTTAAATAACTGTGGCAATAGAAAAGAAGAAAGTGCTGAAACACATTCTATGCGAACAGGGAAGATTTTTTGTTAAAAGACATAGATGGCTTTGCTAATCAGTGGGAGAAAGATAGAATATTCAAAACCTGTGTAGGATAATTATCCATGTGGAAAAATCAGCTTGTATACCCTTTTCACATGATAATAAACACAGACCAGGTGGATATAAGTGTGAAGGATAAACTTTAAAATCTTAGGTAGAAAATATAGAATTCCTGTATGACCCTGGGATAGGGAAGGATTACTTCAGGAAATAAAGATTCATATCATTAAAGAAATGAATAATAAATTTAGTTTCATTAAAATGAAGAATTAAGTAGCAATCAAAAAGCTAAGAAAAACATTTGCAAAGGGAAGAAATTGAAAAAGAATTATGTATGCAGAATATACAATGTGTCTGTCAAGTCAATCATAGAGAAACAGGCAGAAGACCTGAACAGGCATTTTATAGAAGGCTTAAAAAGATCTGTAAATACAAAAGGATGCCTAGCTCGTTACTAATAGGGAAATGCTAATTAAAAACATAATGTGGTAAGTCATATCTATTGGAGTTGTTTTTAAAAATGAATGTGTGGATGCTATTTTGGACACTAGAGTAGAAACAGATTAAAAGCATTGTTAAATTCATAACAGCTTTTTACTTTTCAGTGGCTCTTGAAAAGTACAATTATAATCATTCAAGTAACAAATTAATATTTTTTACTCTAAGAACTGTTTCTCATAGTCAACAAGACAATGCCCTAGGCTGATTTCTAGTCCAACTTAATGAAGATAAAGAAAGTGCTGTTCAATACATTGGTTCAAGTTGTACCCAGGTCTTCTTAATCCTAGCCTGGCTGGGAGTTATATTGCTGCAGAATAAAATCCTAACTTTTCTGTGTTCTTGAAGAGACGGTGTAATCCCTCCAGCTGGTGTTTCCACTCTTAGCATCCACTAATTTTATACTCCATCTCTGGATTTAACACAGCTAGCCTCTCCTTAATTTTTTGAATGTAACTTCTGTATTTCTCCTGTATTTGTTGTACTATACAAATTCCAGCTGCTGTACAATTTGACCTCTCTATCACCTGCCTGAACCTCCCCACCAACTTAGTTTTTCCTCTCTTTGAACTCTCATAAGCATTTCTACATCATTTGAGGCAGTTGTCATGTGACATTGTACATGGGGTATTGCTTTCATAAATTTGATAGCTTTTCATTGAGTCCTTATTTTGTTTATGCATTTATTATTTTTTGGCTGTGCTGGGTCTTCATTGCTGTGCTTGGGCTTTCTCTAGCTGTGGTGAGCAGGGGCTACTCTAGTTGCAGTGTGCGGGCTTCTCATGGCAGTGACTTCTCTTGTTGCAGAGCGTGGGCTCTAGGGCACGTGGGCTTAGAGTAGTTGGCAGGACTTGGGTTCAGTAGTTGCAGTGTGTGGGTTCTAGAACTCTGTCTCAGTCGTCATGGCACATGGGTTTATTTGCTCGGTGGTGTGTGGAATCTTCCCAGACCAGGGATCAAACCATGTGGCCTGCCATTGGCAGGCAGACTCATATCCACTGCTGTGCCATCAGGGAAGTCCAAGTCCTTATGTTTTAAATACTGAGAAGTCATTGGTACTTAAGAGTCATGTGGTCTCCTGTTTTGGAGATTTGATAACCCAGTACATTTTATTTTTCTAAAAATTTCCTCTTTCCTCTAAGTTTTTGCAAGTGCCTCATGGGGTGAAACTTGATCTCTATCCTAGCATAGTTTCTGCCACTGAGAAAGCTCAAGAAATAGGTGTCAAATTATATTCTCCAGAAAAGAAGTAGGTTTTTTTCTCTCCAGCACCTATTTTACTTTTCCTTGACAATTTCTTGATTTTATTAGTTTAATGTAGCTTTCAGTGAATGAAAGCTTTTCGGTGGCTCAGTGGAAACTGTAGCATTGATTTTAGTACATTGGAACTATTTTTAATTACCGAACAGTGCTAACCTTTGTTATTGCAATGGGGGAAAAAAAACCCAAAAAGATGAGCCATGAATGGTGCTTTATATCAAACAAAAGCAAAATCTAATGGTAGGAAGAGGGAAGTGGTACCTTCTTGCCATGCAATGACCCTAAAAATGAAACAAAGTAATAGAAGCAGAGTCATCTTAATGAGAAGGCTTTATTGGAATGGCCCTTTGAATTATAAGCAATCATTTTAATGACCATGCAAGCTCTATATTCAGTGGTATATACAATTGTGTAGTTAATGAGAATACTCAGGAGCTTTAGTTGTTAAAAAACCTGTGGTAACAGATAAAAGCTTCATTTTGATTTCTGTCTGTTCTGAGGTTTATTATATATTTTGTGGTGCAAAAATATTTGAAGTTTTTCCAGAGAATGCTATTTGCTCTGGCATCAAAAGATGCTGGAACGTGCTTTTGGTGATGATCTCTGGTAACTGACAATTGAATTATTACAAAAATAAGTAATGTGGCACAAAACAGTTTCTTCCGTTTTACCATGTGACAGTCACTGAAAGGAAAGTTACTGACTTTGCATGTAGTCCAACAAAGGTAACCTTAGCTTTAGGTGGCAAATGGGCAGATGTCTGGATGGTATCATTTTATTAAACATAAGAAAGTCTTTCTGTCACTGAAGCATTTCCCCTCACTTGCAGAAACCTGGAGGATTTATTTATTTATTCATTTATTAAACAGTTGCATTCAAGCTGTCATTAAGCATTTATGTAGGAAAGGCTTAAAATGTGGGTTCCTTCAAGAAGGGTGCCATATGCTGAAAAGTGGGAGAGGCAGTGACCCTTGATTCTGCTGAAGTTTGTCCTGGGTCTTAATCAGAGATCACTTGATTGTGAAGCACTTAATTTTCTCTAACTAGTTTTTAAAAATAAGAGAGTATTCATAAAGACCGGCAATCTCTTGTAGAACTCAATGATAGGAAGTAAATTTGGGATTTGCTTGCTATGGCAGTTTCAAGGAGAACATTTATAATTAGTGCAGAGGTAAAATAATGGGATTTTATTATGGTCTAGGGGCTAGAATTTCACCTCCAACCCTTGTATGGACTTGAGGGAGAACACGTATCCAGTTTGCCTGGGAGTGACCTCAATTTTGTCTTTTATCCTTGAGGAATTACATTAAGTCTCTTCTTTTGCTCTCAAAGAAGTCCTGGTTTAGTAGGTGATAGTGGATTCTCTAAGGCATCATATGGGCTTCCCAGGTGGACTCAGTGGTCAATAATCTGCCTGCAATGCAGGAGACATGGGTTTGATCCCTGGATCAGGAAGATCCTCTGGAGCAGAAAATGGCAACCCACCCAGTATTCTTGCTGGAGAATTCTATGGACAGAGGAGCCTGGCGGGCTACAGTCTGTGAGTGTTGCAAAGAGTTGGACATGACTGAGCAACTGAGCACACATCCAGAGCATCACGTCAATCCTAACTTTAGAACCTGTGAATGTGACCTTATAAGGAAAAAGGGTCTTTATAGGTGTACATTATTAAGCATTTTGAAAGGAAGAGGTTATTCTGGATTATTTCAGTTTGCCCCACATGCAATCACAAGTCTCCTTAAAGGAGAGGCAGAGGGCTACTTGGCAAACTGAGAAGGGCATCAGGCTGTCATGTAGCCACAAACCAAGGGATGCTGGGGGCCACCTGAAGCTGGAAGAGGCAAGAAGCTGATACTCCTTTAGAGTCTCTGGAGGGAAGGTAGCCTTGCTGCTGCCATGATTTTGGTCCAGTGACGCTGATTTCAGATTTCTGACCCCTGGAACTGTGAAAAAATACATTTCTGTTGTATTCAGCCACCAAGTTTGCAGTAATTTGGCAGCCCTAAGGAACTAATTCACCTGGCTTGGAAGGCAAGTTGTGTGGTTACTCTACTTCCTCGGAGCTTAAAAGTTACCTGTTCTCATCCCTTACTTCTCACAGGCTGTCCTGCTCATGCCTCCCTGGATCTCTTTGTTCTTCCTTCTCTTAGAGGAACAGACTTTCTTTACTTAATTTGCTGACCTTCCCCAAAGGTTTTCTGGCTTCAAATATCCTCCAATCCGAGAGGTCTAGTATCTGAGTCTAATTGACCCATTTTTCTCAGTGTGCCAGTTCTAATTTCCTAGGGAAGAAAGTGAGATTGGCTCAAATCTGTTTCCACATTAGTTCTTCATGTGTTAGCTTTTTTTTTTTTTTCTTTGAATCCAATCAGTGGTGATGAATGGTGGGGAGAAGTCACATAATAATAGAAACACACTTGAGATAAAGGTCCGTTTCTTTGAAGATTTGTATTTGTGGTGGGTAGCTTAAACGAGGGCCTCCCAGTGGTGTTAGTGGTAAAGAACATGCCTGCCAATGCAGGAGACATAAGAGATGTGGGTTCAATCCCTGGGTAGGAAAGATCCCCTGGATTAGGAAATGGAAACTTGCTCCAGTAAGCCAGGGCAAAGAAAACTCCTCCAAAATATCCACTTGTTAAAAATTAACCCAGTAATATTAGGCTTTCCAATGCTCCTGAATATTTATTGCTATAATCAGGAGGAGTTTTTAGATCAAAAAGAAAGGTTTTAATTTGAAATTCCTTGATGATGTTTTTCCCTACATATTTCCTGTCTGAAGTTTTCTGAGATGAAGTTCAGAAAATACTAATTTTCTTGAAATCTTCTTTGAATATCAAGTTAATCATATAATCTTCCTTTCATAAAATGAAAAAGAATTTCTTTGAGATTTTTATTGGTCTGTTTGCATTCCATTATGCTGCCATTAACTCACTGGACAGTGTAATCAATTGAGAAATGTATTGGAGAGAACTGTTAACTTTGGAAGTTCCTGAACTATGTTTCCTTTGAGACAATATAGATATCAACTTCTTTTACTGGTAAGTATTCAATAAATGGGCTTCCTAGGTGGCTCAGTGATAAAGAATCTGCCTGCCAATTCAGGAGACTTGGGTTCAGTCCCTGGGTCAGAAAGATCCCCTGGAGAAGGAAATTGCAACCTGCTCCAGTACTCTTGCCTGGAAAATCCCATGGACAGAGGTGGATTACCATCTGTGGGGTTGCAAAGAATCAAACATGACTTAGTGATTAAAGAGCAGCAGCAGCAGCAGTTCAATAAATGGGACTTCCTCCTGTTCAGCTCCTCCTCATACCATTTCAGAGCGGTCCCCTGTGCTGAGGGAATATGCACATGTGTCACCCCATTTTGTCATGGATGTAGCCAGCATGGTAGCCCATTGCATCTCTTTGTATCTTATCTTTCCTTGTCTTCCTTCTCTTGTTTCCTTTATTCTCACCATTGTAGATCTATGCCTCCTAAATAAAGTATTAACATTTTATTCTTGCCTCAGCGGACCCAGAATTTCTTAAAAACCCAGGCCAAGACCATACCCAATACCTTTCTTGTGATTGAAGAGAATTCAGTCTTTTGACTTTAAATTATAGTTTCATTATGTGTATCTTCTTTTGGTATATCTTTCTGATATGTAAGACTCCAATGGTGGGTTTTCATGCTCTAAGTTAGTTACTGGGAAAATCAAACACGTAATCTAAATCTCCTAGTATACCTAACTAATCAGGTTCTATATCATCTGCTGTCAGACCAAAAGAAAAAAGCAAGCAAGAAAACAACAGCAGTAATAACAAAAGTGCTAGCCTAGGTTACTAGTAGTTTGAATTTTAATAGATAAGGGGCTCAGGAAAAATACATCCAAAAAAGTATATAGGATTATTTATAAAAATAGGGTAAACTCATTATATTTTCATACTAAGACAGATTTTATATACTCTTAGAGCCTTTATGTTTCTTTGTGTGGAAATGCTGCTGCGGAGCTACGTGTATGCCCAGTCATGTCCAATTCTTTGTGACCCCATGGACTGTAGCCTACCAGGCACCTCTGTCTATGGGATTCTCTAGGCAAGAATACTTGGAGAAGGCAATGGCACCCCACTCTAGTACTCTTGCCTGGAGAATCCCATGGACGGAGGAGCCTGGTAGGCTGCAGTCCATGGGGTTGCTAATAGACACGACTGAGCGACTTCACTTTCACTTTTCATTTTCCTGCATTGAAGAAGGAAATGGCAACCCACGCCAGTGTTCTTGCCCGGAGAATCCCAGGGACAGGGGAGACTGGTGGGCTGCCGTCTATGGGGTTACACAGAGTCGGACACAACTGAAGTGACTTAGCAGCAGCAGCAGGCAAGAATACTGGAGTGGGTTGCCATTTCCTCCTCCAGGGGATCTTCTAGACCCAGGGACTGAACCCATGTCTCCTGTACTTGGCAAGTAGCTTCTTTACCACTGAGTCACTGGGAAGCTCTTGTATGGAACAACATGTACTTTTAAACTTATTTTGTAAAATCTCTTGAAATATTTCAAAGTACTGCAAAACCTAGGCACATTTATAAGTAGAATGAAATCTTGGCTTTAAGCTGACAGGAGTTTGAACTGCATCGAAAAACAAACACATTTCTTGTTTTCCTTGAGCCCTCATGACTTCAGGGTTGATGCAACTCTGAATAACTAGCAATTTTATCCTTAAGTTTAAGAGAGAATACTCTGTCCTTAAAGTTGTTGAAGGTAACCTTGTTGTAGTAAGAAAAGAAGATAACAACAACTAATCTGCTATCCAAACCCCACATAATTACTTTTGTTTTTGGCCATGCTATGTGGCTCGTGGGATCTCAATTCCCCAACCAGGGACTGAACCTGGGCTGTGGTAGTGAAAACCCAGAATCCTAACCACTAGACCACCAGGGAACTCCTAAACCCCACATAATTAATAATCCACATATAGAGAAAGAGCTTCCCAGGTGGCACTAGTGGTGAAGAACCTGCCTGCTTGTGCAGGAGACGTAAGAGATGCTAGTTCCATCCCTGGGTCGGGAAGATCCCCTGGAGAAGGAAACAGCAACCCACTCCAATATTCTTGTGTGGGAAATCCCACGGACAGAGGAGCTTGGTGGGCTACATTCCATGGGGTTGTAAAGAGTCAGACATGACTGAAGCAAATTAGCACGTATATAGAAGAACTGTGTGAAAATGAGTATTATAACATGAATACTCTGTCAGCTAAGACCTAAGGAGTAGAGTTAATGCCAGTCTTTCCATTGTGAGCAGTGTGACAGTGCTCCTGGTCTGATTATGAAATGACAGCTAAACTGAGGGTTTTGTATGCTCAATTTTAAAACCTTATTGTCTAAAATGCTAGTGTGCGTGCTGAGGACGTTTAGTGTTTTGAATGGTTGATTCTCAGATACTAAATTATTATCTGCGAGATGCCAAGAAACTCAGTCTTCCTTGAACACTGCCAGTGTTCTCAGTTTGAAATTCTAGTAAACTGTATTAGGTGTCATGTTATTCCAACTGGAAATCCTTGACATTGATCTGGGGTGAAGAAGGTTAGCATTTGAGGACAGACTTCAGCTTTGCTTGCTGCTGAGTATGCTTTAGGTAATTTATACAAAACTGTGGGGAATGTGATCTATATCATAATATACAAGAAAATTTATTAGCGATGCAATACTGAATGTTTATATGTGCTGCTAAACTTCACATTGACTACTTTGTCAGTTTCTTTGTACATATGTATCTTACCATTACTAGTTTCTTCCTGTGCTTTGTTTAACTTTATTCCTTCCTTTTTTTGATTAAAAAATTTATTTATTTGGCTGTACTAGTTCTTAGTTGTGGCACGCACATTCTTTGATCTTCATTACTGTATAGAACGCTTAGTTTTGGCATATGCAATCTAGTTCCCTGACCAGGGATCAAACCCAGGCCCTGTGCATTGGGAGTGCAGGGTCTTAGCCACTGAACCACCAGGGAAGTCCCTGATTAACTTTAGACAATAGACAATGCGTAAACAAAACATAATCCGGAAAACAAATAGTTAAGAAGAAACTAAAGCTCACCATTCAGAAAACTAAGATCATGGCATCTGATCGCATCACTTCTTGGGAAATAGATGGGGAAACAGTGGAAACGGTCAGAGTTTATTTTTCTGGGCTCCAAAATCACTGCAGACGGTGATTGCAGCCATGAAATTAAAAGACACTTACACCTTGGGAGGAAAGTTATAACCAACCTAGATAGCATATTCAAAAGCAGAGACATTACTCTGCCAACAAAGGTCTGTCTAGTCAAGGCTATGGCTTTTCCAGTGGTCATGTATGGATGTGAGAGTTGGACTGTAAAGAAAGCTGAGTGCTGAAGAATTGATGCTTTTGAACTGTGGTGTTGGAGAAGACTCTTGAGCATCCCTTGGACTGCAAGGAGATCCAACCAGTCCATTCTAAAGAAGATCAGTCCTGGGATTTCTTTGGAAGGAATGATGCTAAAGCTGAAACTCCAATACTTTGGCCACCTCATGCGAAGAGTTGACTCATTGGAAAAGACTCTGATACTGGGAAGGATTGGGGGCAGGAGGAAAAGGGGATGACAGAGGATGAGGTGGATGGACTGTATCACCAACTTGATGGACATGTGTTTGAGTGAACTCTGGGAGTTGGTGATGGACAGGGAAGCCTGGCGTGCTGTAATTCATGGGGTCACAAAGAGTTGGACATGACTGAGCGACTGAACTGAACTGGATATAATCATTGATGTAGTAGAATTTTGGCATCTGATATTCATTCTGGATCTAATTTATTGTATGATTCTGGAAAAGTTCACTTAACTCTTTGGCATCCCTTTTCTTATCTGTAAAATAGGCATTATGATACTTGATCTTGGGCTGATTGCTGTGGATGGCCTTTGAAATTTAAAAGGTTTTGGTCACAGGCAATATATTATGGAACCTTAGAATTACAGAATTTTGGAGATAAAAGAAACCACAGAGAACATAGTGGAGTTGTTCTCAATCCTAGCGTAGAAGCAAACTGCTGCATTGCAGCCAAGTGGGGTGAGTCAAAAGACTCCACTGCAAACAAGAAATAATTTCCATTTCTACCTGTGAAGGAGTAGCTGCTCGGACACTTTTCCTCCTACTGAAAACAAATGAAAAATTGGAAGACGTAAATAGATTGGTATGAGTAATGTGCGTGAATAAAAGGTGTATAAACGTGAAAGACATATTAGCATAGTCAGGAGTATGTTTTTAAAAAACATCTATTTTTGGCCACACTGGGTCTTTGTTGCTGCACACAGGCTTCTCTAGATATGGAGCAGGGGCTACTCTCTAGTTGTGGTGCACGGGCTTCTCATTGCGGTAGCTTCTCTTGTCACAGAGCACAGACTCTAGCTCACAGGCTTCAATAGTTGCAGCACATGGGCTGAGTATTTGTGGTGCCCAAGCTAGTGGAGATGATGGAATTCCAGTTGAGCTACTTGAAATCCTAAAAGATAATGCTGTGTGCACTCAATATGCCGGCAAATTTGGAAAACTCAGCAGTGGCCACAGGACTGGAAAAGGTCAGTTTTCATTCCAATCCGAAAGAAAGGCAATGCCAAAGAATACTCAAACTACCGCACAATTGCACTCATCTCACACGCTAGTAAAGTAATGCTCAAAATTCTCCAAATCAGGCTTCAGCAATACATGAACCGTGAACTCCCAGATGTTCAAGTTGGTTTTAGAAAAGGCAGAGGAACCATAGATCAAATTGCCAACATCTGCTGGATCATGGAAAAAGCAAGGGAGTTCCAGAAAAACATCTATTTCTGCTTTACTGACTATGCCAAAGCCTTTGACTGTGTGGATCACAATAAACTGTGGAAGATTCTGAAAGAGATGGGAATACCAGACTACCTGACCTGCCTCTTGAGAAACCTGTATGCAGGTCAGGAAGCAACAGTTAGAACTAGACATGGAACGACTGACTAGTTTCAAATTGGGAAAGGAGTACGTCAAGGCTGTATATTGTCACCCTGCTTATTTAACTTATATGCAGAGTACATCATGTAAAATGCTGGTCTGGATGAAGCACAAGCTGGAATCAAGATTGTCAGGAGAAATACCAATAACCTCAGATATGCAGATAACACCACCCTTACGGCAGAAAGCAAAGAACTAAAGAGCCCCTTGATGAAAGTGAAAGAGGAGAGTGAAAAAGCTGGCTTAAAGCTCAATATTCAGAAGACTAAGATCATGGAATCTGGTCCCATTACTTCATGGGAAATAGATGGGGAACCAGTGGAAACAGTGGCAGACGTTATTTTTTTTTGTGTCCAAAATCACTGCAGATGGTTACTGCAGCCGTGAAATTAAAAGACACTTACTCCTTTGGAAAAAAGCCATGACCAACCTAGACAGCATATTAAAAAGCAGAGACATTACTTTGCTAACAAAGCTCTATCTAGTCAAAGCTATGGTTTTTCCAGTAGTCATATGTGGATGTGAGAGTTGGACTATAAATAAAGCTGAGTATTGAAGAATTGATGCTTTTGAACTTTAATGTTGGAGAAGACTCTTGAGAGCCCCTTGGACTGCAACAGGATCCAACCAGTCAAGCCTAAAGAAATCAGTCCTGAATTTCATTGGAAGGATTAATGCTGAAACTGAAATTCCAGTACTTTGGTCACCTGATGTGAAGAACTGACTCGCTAGAAAAGACTCTGATGCTGGGAAAGATTGAAGGCAGGAGGAGAAGGGGACAACAGTGAATGAGGTGGTTGGATGGCATCACTGACTCAATGGACTTGAGTTTGAGCAAGCTCCAGGAGCTGGTGAAGGACAGGGAAGCCTGGTGTGCTGTAGTCCATGGGGTCGCAAAGAGTGGAACATGACTGAGCAACTGAATTGAACAGAAGCTTTAGTTGCTCTGTGGCATGTGGAATCTTCCTGGACCACAAATTGAACCCATTTCCTTGCATTGACAGGTGGATTCTTACCCACTGTAACACCAGGGTATTCCAGGAGTGTTTGGCAATAGTCAGTGACTTGTTTAATTGCAGTGTAGTGTAATTGTGGGAGATAAAACTGGATATGTGGTTGATATCAGATGATGAAATATTACAAACCCAAGACTAGTCAGCAAAAATAGAAAAATAAAAGAATTATAACTCACAAGATAATAATGAGAATAAAATAGCATCCTAAAATTATTCACTTAATTCAAAAGAATACATGAAAAGAGGAAAAAGAATAAAAGAAGATTGCAAAAATTGAAAACAAATGGTAAGATAGTGAATTTAGACTCAATGTTATCAGTAATTGCAATGAATGTAAATGCTTTAAATGATTCAATTAAAAAGCTTTAATTGGCCAACTGGTTAAAAAAATAAGACTCAATTATATGAATTCTATAAGAACTGAATTGAAAAATAATGGATTAAAAGTAAAGGACTAGGAAATATATACCATATAAATCTTAAGGATAAGAAAACTGAAATGACAGTATATGCATCAAAGTAAATTTCTAAACATGGAATATTATCAATGAAAAAGAGGAACAATTTACAATAAATAAGTGTTCAATTCATGAGTAAGATGCAGACATCTCAAATACGTATTCATTTAATGACAGTGTCAAAATATATGAAACTTGTGGAACTCAAGGAAAAGAAAGACAAATCCACAGTGATAGTTGGCAGTTTCAGCACGCCTCTCTCCTTGTTGATAGAAGAATGAAAATTGGTAAAGACATACAGGATTTGTACAATGCTTTCATTGAAAATGACCTACCTGACACTTATTGAATATGCCACCCCACAACACAATACACATTCTTCAAAAGTGTACGTGGATGTTTGTTTGACCATTAAAACCAGTCTCAATTTCAGAGAATTGAAATCATACAAAGTATGCTTTCTAATCTCAGTGGGATTAAATTAGAAACAAATAACAGTAAAACATAATTAAAGTTCAGAAATTTAAATAGTATATTTCTAAATAACCCTTGGTCAAAGAAAAAAGAATAATAGGAAAAATTTGACAATGTTTTAAACAGAATGAAAATGGAGCATAGTAAAATCTATATAATGCAGTTAATATAGCGGTTGCAGTGTTTAAAGTGTGGTTTATCCCAGGAAAGTCACTGAATTGATGTTAAAAAAAATCAGTCACTGTAATTCGTCATATTAACATGCTAAAGAAGAAAATCCATACGATCAATTTAACAGATGCCAGAACAAAGGTATTAATATTTGACAATTTGTTAAACACTCAGGAAAAATGCATGGGCTTCCCTTGTGGCTCAGGTGGTAAAGAATCCGCCTGCAATGTGAGAGACCTGGGTTTTATCCCTGGTTGGGAAGAACCCTGGAGAAGGGAAAGGCTACCCACTCCAGTACTCTGGCCTGGAGAATTCCATGGACTGTATAGTCCATGGTGTTGCAAAGAGTCTGACACAACTGAGTGACTTTCAACATGAAAAATGCACAGTTGAAGAGACTTCTCTCAACCTGATAAAGGGCTGACATCATTATCAATCTTGAAAGATCAAATGCTTTTATGGTCTTTTTTATACTTTTATGATCAGGAATGAAGCATGATTGCCTGATAACATCATGTCTATTCATGTTCTACTAGAGGTCCCAGTCAGTGAATAAAGCAAGAGAAAGAAAACCCATTGAGATTGGAAAGGAGAAAGTAAATTTGCCTTTATTGAAGGATAACATCATGAATGTTGAAAATCCTAAGTGATTTACAAAAAAGCAAGGTCACAGAATACAAGGTTAATATACAAAAAATGTATTTTTGTATACTGACCATGATCTATTTGACAATGAAAAAGAAAAAAAAAGTTTGCATTAACATTCAAAACATTAAAATATTTGGGGAAATTTTAACAAAATGTGTAAAAGACCCATACATTGAAAACCAAAAGTATTATTAACATATTCAAGAAATTGTTTTTAATAATTTCAAGAAGATAAATAAATGGTGATTTATACTGGATTCATGACTCAGTATTGTTAAGATATCAATTCTGCCTGAATCAATCTATAGACTCACTGCGATTTTTACTAGTTGCTCATCAAGTTTATTTTCAGAATTTTACCAAATTGTGATTCTAAAATTTACATGACAATTCAAAGAACTTCTAGTAGCCAAAAACAATTCTGAAAAAGAACAAAGCTGTAGAACTGCTGCCTGGTTTCGAAGATTTAATGCTACAATAACCACTGCCATGTAGTACTGGCATTCAGTGAAGCATAAAGATTAGTGGAACAGACTAGCCTTGAGAAATGGACCACAAATATATGGCCAATTAATTTTTAACAAGGGTGCCAAAACAATCCAATGAGAAAGCAAAGTATTTTCAATAAATGTTGTTGGAACAACTGGATATCCAAAAAATTAACCCCAATTCTTAGCTTATACAAATTAACTTGAAATGAATTATAGAAAGAAAAGTAAAAACAGAAACTCTAAAACTTCTAGAAGAAAACATAAGAGAAATCTTTCTGACCTTGGGTAAGCTATTTCTTAAATAGAATACAAAAGGCACAAATCATCAAAATATCTTCAAACTGAAATTCATCAAATTGAAAATTTATATAAGGGCCAGGTGTTAAGATATTTTAGGCTCTATAAACCTCACTGTCTCGTTGCAACATTTCATATCTGCCATTGTAATACAGTAGAAGCCATAGGAGTTATGTAATGGACAGGGTGGTTGTGTTTCAATAAACCTTTATTTACAAAAAGACAGGCAGTGTACAGGATTAATGGGGGTTGCAGTAAGCTAACACTTGCTCTAATTTGACAAAAACTCCATCTCAAGGCTCAGCAAGATGATTTCCTCAAAATAATAAAGTGACTAAATGGTAGAAGTAGGACCAAATCCCAGTTTCTTCCCAGTTCATCCTGTTATCCCTTTTGTTAATAAAGTTGAAGGTAAGATTCTCTTCAGCAAATAACTAAGCAGTAATGTAACTGCAGACACTCCAACACTGACTCAGAGTATTTTCTTATGTTTAATACTTTAATACTTCTCTCTTCTTAAATGGAGGAAATTAAAAATAAGCAATTTTGTATTCTTTTTCCCTTATATTATTTGAAAGCCTATCCTCATTGAGGCATCATTCACAAGATTTGAAAAGTGACTTTATATTCATTGGAACATTTTATTTAAGTCTATTAACAAATAGAATCATGGCAGTTATTCATATTTTGATGTGATTATTGCAGAGAAAATCACCCATTAAGTTATTACATGAAAAGAAACATGACAGGCATGCATCACAGGATCTTCTTTCATAAAAGTGAAGACTTCAAAGAGAAAAATAAAAGGAGATTAAATATGCCTTTGCTTTGTGTCACTTAAAAAAAAAAGCCTGCTGTGTTCACGTGAAGCAGAAATGCTTGAGTGAACTGCTATACTGCAGTTTTAGGAAGGGAAATTTCTGCTTATTGAGCCTAGAGTAAACCAGATACTATGCGAGGGGTTTTATTTATATTTTCACATTTTTTTCTTCATAGCATTACTTGCAGGTGAGGCTAATTGTCTTTATTATATGCATGAAGAAGCTGATATTCCAGGAAATTCAGTAATTTAATAGAGTTTGATAAAACTGGGGAAGGTGTGGACCCATCAACTAAAACCCAGGTCTGTTAGACCATACAATTTGCGATTTGAAGTTTGTGCATCTGGGAAAGAAAATGAAAAAAAAACTGGGAGAGTTTTATAGAGATCCACTTTGAAATATGCTCACAATGTTAAACAATGAATCCAAAATACATAATTATACCACAAACACTTGCAATGCCCTTTATTTCACATTATAGAGAATTTCAGAGAGCCTCAGTATTCTATGAGTTCTTTTATATTTGTATTCAAGGGGAGGGGAGAAAAAAGTAATTAAAATAGCAAGTGTAATTTTAAGACATATGTGCACTGAACCATTCTTCACTTGAATAAAACATCGATACAGGCAATCATTAGGATCCTGTGAAAGTTGAGAGAAATTATCTGAAGTAACCTCTTTCCCTTATTGGTATAGACTGAAATAATGAAAACCGAGGAGCCCTGTAGTCTTGGCAACAATTAAATTGTTCCACTGGAGGCATATGGATTTTGGTGGTTTTTATTATTAAGTTAGAAAAGCTCATGAGATCTCTGCTGGGGCTGAGAGAGTGGGATTATGTGATTATTCCTGTTAGGCTGACCCTTACTTAAAATCCCCATTAATGTCCTGGCAAAAATCTTGACAAAATCAGTTTACTCTTCAGATTTCAGCATCTCTTTGGGACTATTATAGGCATAACTTAAATTCAAGGGAAAAAAAAGCAAATACTTTTCCAGTTTGTAAACAAGGTTTGTAAGTAAAGACGGTCTAGGGATGGAATTTTTTTTAAACTGGAGTTTAGTTGCTTTACAATGCTGTATTAGTTTCTATTGTATAGCAAAGTGAATCAGCTATACCTAAAGATGTATCCCCTCTTTGTCACTGCAGAGCATTGAGTAGAGTTTTCTGTGCTATGTAGCTCAGTTCAGTCGCTCAGTCGTGTCCGACTCTTTGCGACCCCATGGACTACAGCACACCAGGCCTCCCTGTCCATTGCCAACTCCCAGAGTTTACTCAAACTCATGTCCATGGAGTCGGTGATGCCATTTCAACCATCTCATCCTCTGTCGTCCCCTTCTCCTCCCGCCTTCAATCTTTCCCAGCATCAGGGTCTTTTCCAATGAGTCAGTTCTTCGCATCAGGCGGCCAAAGTATTGGAGTTTCAGCTTCAGCATGTGCTATGTAGTAGGCTCTCTCTCATTAGGAATCTATTCAATACACAGTAGTGTACATAGGTCAAGCCCACTCTCCCAGTTCATCCCACCTTCTCTTTCCCCACGTGGTGCCCATACCTTTGTTCTCTATGCCTGTATCTCTACTGCTTTGCAGATAGGCTCATCTGTACCATGTTTCTGGTCTCCACATATATGTGTTCATACACGGTATTTGTTTTTCTCTTTGTGACTTCACTCTGTATGGGTCTTTAGGCCCATTAGGGATGGAATTTGTAATTATGCTTCTGTAGGAAATCTGACAGTAAGGCTTTTTGCTGGAAAGTTTAGGGCCAAGATAAGATGAAATTGAGCCTTGCAATTGGTTTCCCAGAAGAAACAATGCAAAGCTGTCAAATGGATGACAGTTTCTGAAGTCTGTTCAACCAACTTTCCCTAAGTTCTGACAGATGGAGCACTGCAGAGGCCTTGTGGTGCAAGAATTCCCAAATTTCCACTACAAATTCATTTCCTTTTAAAAAAACCTTGGCAGCTGAAGTTGCAGCAGCTGACCACTAACTGCTATTCTGAGAGAACATCAATACTGATCTGTGGCAGGCAGGATAGCAGGCTCTTAATGGAAAAGGACTGAGTGGCGCTGAGGCTCATATTCTTGACTGAGGGGTGTGGAGAAGAGGGTTCTGTGCTGATTTCCATGAGGGTCCATGGATCCTTGATTTATATCTTCAAGGAAGCAGCTTGGTGTAGACAGACAGCTCCTGGATCTGAGTCTTAGTTTTACCACTGACAGCTCTGTGAACTTGGTCTGCTTTTTGACTTCTTCAAACCTATTTCCTTATTTTTCCTAAAAGCCTAATGCATAGGATTGTCATGAAAATTAAGACTAGCATATGTAAAATATCTATTCTAGTGCTCAGCATAGATTAGATCCCAATAAAGGCTCTAAATATTTAACCAAATGAAATTTCTGCCACATTTTTAATTTTCAGAAATTCAACTTCCCAGGTGTTCAACCAAGGGGCACATGGCACGGTCCTGGAAATTAGAGGATGCAACAAGAGCTCATCTCAGCTCTCAGTACATAGCCTGGTAGGGAAGAAAGAGAACTATAGAACTTCAGATGAAGTAAAATAGATAACACAATGAGAGGAGCCTTTTGGATTGAATGTCAATATAGAAACAACTTGATTTAAGCTCAAAAGAGGTTTCTGTGTATTAGGTGGGTAGGAGTGTCTTTTATCCCTTCTCACTTGAACGTCTCTCAGTTTTTGGCTCTGTTAGAGTCCTACCAATCAATGAGCTAAGGTTACAGTCCTCTTAGATTCCAAATACTGAGGAGCAGCTACTGAGCCTGACGGATTGTTCACCTTTCGCTGCGCCTAGTGCCATGCTTAAAGCAAGGATGCTTAGTTAATAAATTCACCAGTCCTACCATATTAAACTTTCTTGGGTGAGTCATTATTTTTAATGAAAAAACTTTGTTAGAGGGAGGACCATGAACCAGGGAACCAGGTAAAACGTTCTTGGAGCCCACAGGCACAATGAATATGTTAAAATACGCAGCTCGAGTCTTAGTTTGTTGAGTTGGAAAAACAGGCATGATTTTGATTTACACTTTGATTAGAGAAGTTGAATACACCATTAATTTTCTAAATTTAATTTTACATGGAGACCATTAAGTTGTCATGATTCGGAAGCCACATAAGTATCCTTGGTTTTTATCAGAACACCTGGAGATCCAGACCCTCAGGTAGCAAAACACTATATAGCAATATAGAGATTGTCACTATTGGTCAGTGTCAATGAAAGCAAGTAGGACTCACCTGATATGAATCCTCTATAGCTTTGGTATATCAGAAGCAAATTCAGTCTCATGTGTGGCTTGATGGAGATGTTAAAGCTAAGCATATTCATTGCCTGAATCCATTGATGAAGTTTTCAGAGAGTGTGTGCGTGTATATATGTACGTGAAAGTGTATGTGTGTGTGTGTGTATGTGTGTGTGTATAAAAGAAGCTCCTCCAGCTCTCTTGGCTATGCTCATTTTACAGTGGTAATAAGAGCGTCCCCATGTCGGAGGGACTTGAGAGAGGCCGAGCAGCGGGAAGGGGTGATGGTGGCTGAGACATGAACTCTGAGATGGCATCTGCACGGCTAGCACAGTTTACTTATTTATATTATGTGGTTACGGAGACTGTTGGTGGGGAGGGTGTGATAAAGCTGCTCACCTTGCTCCAGGGCTTTTCAGTGAAGGTGCAGGCTTGGTGTGCTGCCCCGAGCAATAGCAAATGACCAGTCAATATTAGGTGAATTCTCACCCACGTGACACATCGCTGCCTATCTGTGTCTGTATGCCCACAAAAAACCATGATGTTTGGAGACCGACTAAGGGTGGAACGTCAGCTCTTCCACTTATAAATCTTGTAGTATTTTGTGAGTGAAACAAACTATTTATTGGGTAGCAGGTAGTAGGGAGCAGGGGGAGAAAATGACATGGTTCTAGCTTTGTGGAGCTCATGCTTTCAGAGGAAGTATATTATGTGAACATGCCGTTTCCCTCATTGACAGTGAAATAAGCTAATAACTATTGGCTTACAGGGTTTTTCTGAAGGTGGAATAAAACAATGTTTGTAAAATAACAAGTTTGGAGACCAGCTTGTAGTGGACTTTCAAGGAATGTTAATTGTTGGGCCCATCAGGGCAATAATTCAGGAAAGGGAGACTCGCGGACTGGAGAAGTCAAAGAAGGCTTAATGTGAGGTTGAATTTGATGAGGCATTGAGCTTATTTCAGTGTTTGGAGAAGGAGAGGGTACCAGCACAAAGAAAGACCAGGTGCTGGGGTAAGGCAGAATAGGTCTGCAGGACAAGGAGGCTCTTCCCAGGTTGAGGAAGAAAGTGTGTTGGAGCAACTGGTCGAGAGGCAGGTTAGCCTGGATTTTGGAGGTCTCTGGGGTTTGGACAGAGGAATGCAGACTTTGTTTCATGGGTGTTCAAAAGCTCTTATGGTTTCCCAAGCAAAAGGCTGGCATGGTGAAATAGCTTTACACAGCTGGGTTTATAGCAGTGACTTCCCAGCTGGCACAGTGGTAAAGGATCCGCTCGCCAGTACAGAAGACGCAGGGGACGTAAGTTTGACCCCTGGGTCAGTAAGATCCCCTGGAGAAGGAAATGACAACCACTCCAGCATTCTTGCCAGGAAAACCCCATAGACAGTGGAGCCTGGTGAGCTACAGTCCATGGGGTTGCAAAGAGTCAGGCATGACTGAGCATGCATATACATGTAGAAATGAACGCATTAGTTCCAGAGAGACTCTGGAGCCAGGGAGGCCAGACTGGATGTTGAAGCAAATAACTGAGGATCTTGAATTTAAAGAGCTATTTAGAACATCAAGTTTAATTTTTTTCTTAATTTAATCTTCATTTTGAATCATAAATCCGTCACTAATAAAGAGAATTGAACATTTTTGCCCTCTCAGGGTGTTCTATGGAATCCTAGCAAATGGAATTTAATTTCTGCCTAGCCTGCTGTCTAATACCTTTTGAGACTCCCAAGTCATATTTCTGCTCCTCTCCACTTGATCTGACACAGTGACAACAATATTTTTTAAAGCTGCTTTAGTTGCCTGGGGAAGAATGTAATTGACCTGGTGTTCAAATGCTTTCCAGTTTAAAAGACTGGGGAAGACAGAGGTTGCCAACGTGTCCATCTTGGTAAACAGGAAGAAAGAATCTTTATCATTTAAATGTTCACTCCTCTGTCAGAGTGCAGGACTATGATTATCAAAACTTACTTGGGTTATAAATTTGAAGAGTTCCCTTAAAATTGATAGACTCACAGAATTTGTAAACTCATAGCTTTGACTTTTTTTTTTTTTTTAACCTTGTTAAAAGTTAAGCTGCTACTGCCAATCTAAGTGCCGGATCAGTTCACAGAAAAGTGCTTTTTCTTCAGGATTTTTAAGGTTAGGGAATTGTTAGGTCAGCTGTAAATGTCCTCTAAACTTGACTGGAACCATGCCTGTCCATTTGTCTTCACTGTTGCTGGTCTGAAAGTATTTGATCTGGTTCTCTAATCAGGGGTTTGGTTAGGGCAGGAATGACTCCTGGAAAAGGAAAGGAGCTGAATACTAATTTTTTTTTTTTCAGAAGGGGAATTTCTCTTTACCCCCAACAGCTTAGTTCATTTTCTGGCAAATCTTCTCTGGGTTCATTGCAGGCTAACCTTACTGACGATCAGGAAAACAAAAAAAGAATGGCCAGACTCCTGAACTACAGTTCCCTGCATACATGTGGTATAATTTAACTCTTTATTAAATAAATTTTTTTTTGGTTAAAAAATGTCTAGAAAATATGGAAAGGATGTAAAGAGGGAAATAAAACTATCATAATCCTGACATCTTGACATAATTATTGCTGTATTTGGTATATGTGGAATTATCTAAGTTCTCTACTTGCTCTTTCACTGAAATTTCTGTCCTGAGTTGCTTTAAAAACTTCTCTAAAAACATGATCTTAGTGGCTGCAGGGTGTTTTGTTGAAATATCATAAATTTATGTAACCATTACTTGACTTTAATCAATTAATGTTTCTTATTTTATAGAAGCAGGACTTATTCACTGTGCTTTAGTAAACATATCTACACGAACATATGATCGCCATATTCACTTTGGGTGAAGGGACTGAAACTCCCATAGGTACTGGTGAAGACATTTTGACGTTCTGCTTCACTGCAAAACTGAACAGGGAAGAGAGTACCCAAAGCACCTCCTATTGGGAATACGAGAACTACCTAAGGTCAAATCTATCACACAGAATACTTTGAATCCCTTCCCTGTTTTTCTAAATTATCCCCACCTCTCTGGTTATCACGGGGCAGTCATTTTGGACAATGTGAGTTTATAACCTGGCCACAGTTCATAGTTCCAGATATGGGTACCAGTTCAAAGCTGGACCAGGTAACATCTTGTTCTAAGACTTTGTACTAAAGCTGAGAGAGATCTTTGATGACTGAGTGATAATCAGAGCTGTAAGGTAAGCTGCTTCAGGGTTGCTGGCGGCCATGTTTGCTGCCATATGGGCTAGAGAAGAAGAGAAGGCAGCAGAGAGAGCTTGAAAGTGAGGCTGAGTGAGTAAACAAGAAAGAGAGGAAAGAAACAGGCATCCAGGGGTTAGCAGCAATGAGCTGTGAGAAATGAGGGAAATTAAGTACCTGGCGTTTAAATAACTGACCTGAGCTGCTCCACATATGTTAGCTCTCATGAGAGCACTGAGGAGCCTTATTACAAAAGTTCCCTCCTTCCACCTTTATTTGGCTCAAATTGGCTTTCTGTTGCTTGAAATCGAAGTCATCCTCTCTCTTAAAACTCTGTCCTTTTCCTTGGAGAAATTCTCATCTAGAGCCTTCTGTTATTGTTTGATCTGAGTTTTTTAAACTTGGTTTTAATTTTTTGGTTCTAGAGGAGGAGCTTAGGGAATAAATGAAAGAAGACTTCAAGGGAAGTAAAACATACCTTTAGAGAAAAGATATGAGGTCAGTGAAACTTCAAAATGGAAGTGTTGCCCATGAACGTATTTACCTAGAGAACGCTGTGTTTGCCAGTTTAGCCCAGAAAATTCTTCAAGCCCCTGAAGCATACTGGGGCCTTGCAGTCGTACCTCCTCGTGAGAAGTGGTTTCATATTCTTGTGAAATTCTGTAAGAATACTGTCTAGAATCACTTGGCTCTCTGCAATCCAGACTTTTGACAATTCTGCTGAAAGAATATTATGAGGTGGTGAATATATACACTGTGTGAATCACTGTCCTAAGTGAGTTTAAGGTTGCAAAGAAACTTAAAATCAGCTTGTGCTCAGAAAGAGTATATTCTGTTGTTAATATAGACCAGCAGTTGTGCGCGTGTGTATACCCCTGCTTGTGCTATGCGGAGATACTTCTGATGGTACTTTACAGTTCTTTCTTATTTTTCCCTTACAACTCTTCTCGGCCTAATGAGAGAAAACTGGTGCTCATGTAAGTTAAGAAATACGCACAGTTGTGAGGTTAGGATTGGACTCAGTTCGTTGCATCCTTGAAGCCCATGCTCTTCACACTGTCAATTACTTTCACTGCCTCATGCTGCCTCCCTGCATCTAGTTAGGAAATAAAATATATGCACATGGCACCATGGCCAGGACAGAAGACAGGAACCCCATGCTCAGAACCAGAGTAGGAGATGCAGAAAAGCAGTATTCCAGTGATCCAGAGTAGAGTGAATTCCCTGAAATAGGGTAGTTTTGGCCCCCTTTATGTATGAGGTAAGGCTTGAGTTAGCCCATAAAGAAGGACATAGGCTTAGGCACTAGAGAAAAGTATGGGGAGCCCTCTTAGGTAATGGAGGTTGCTGAAAATGTGATGAGACAGTGGCTCCCAGGAATTGTATCCATCTCGCTGTTAATTATTTATGGGTTTACTCAGGGCAGGGCCACCAGTCACTTTTGTGGGGTCAACAAAGTCAACTGCTGATGGATTTACTTAAAGATCTGCCCCAGTAGCCTGGGAGATAGGGCAGGCTGGTGAAACCTGCACAAACCTTCAGTTCTTATCTGCAAAGCTAATTAGACTCTTCACAGTGAATTAAAATTTTCATCTCCCTATACACCCTGAACTGAACTGATACATCCTACTTCATATTAGAGAAGTGAGAGTATTTAAATAATTGCCATTTTAATATCTTGGAGTACTTCAGAACTAAAGCTCACCGCATGTTTTCAGTCCTTGCTTTGCTCCTAAGAACACTACAAAGATTCAATTTATTAAGATCTTCATCAAATACTTAGCTTTGAAGAAATGGTAGATTTGCACTGAAAATAACAGAGGAGAAAGTACTGTAGAGAAAGCTTGCTGCTTTAATTGTAGATCTCACTGGCTATGTGTGTGTGCACACTCAGTCACTTCAGTCATTTCTGACTCTTTGTGATCCTATCAGCTGTAGCCCACCAGGCTCCTCTGTCCATGGAATTCTCCAGGCAAGAATACTGGAGTAGGTTGCCTTTTCCTCCTCCAGGGAATCTTCTTGACCCAGGGATTGAACCCACATCTCCTAGGTCTCCTGCATTGGCAGGCAGGTTCTTTACCACTAGTGATACCGGGGAAGCCCTCTCAGTAGGTATATATGGCATAAACCCCTGTGTAATTACTGTTCTAGGATGAACTATTATATAGATCAAGGTGGACCTAAGCAGGGGAACTATGCTCTGAATAGACTCATTTTTTCCCCCTTTTGAGACACAGAATAATTTGAGAATGTTTTTTATAAAATCTTTGTGTTAATTAACAATGACCTAAATGTTAGGTCTCTGGGCAATCAACACACATGGAATTTATTTAATAGAGAAATGTGTTGAGGCTCTGCATAAAGTATGTGGTTCAGTTCAGTTCAGTTGCTCAGTCATGTCCACCTCTTTGCGACCCGATGAATCGCAGCATGCCAGGCCTCCCTGTCCATCACCAACTCCCGGAGTTCACTCAGACTCACGTCCATCAAGTCAGTGATGCCATCTAGCCATCTCATCCTCTGTTGTCCCCTTCTCCTCCTGCCCCCAATCCCTCCCAGCATCAGAGTCTTTTCCAATGAGTCAACTCTTCTCATGAGGTGGCCAAAGTACTGGAGTTTCAGCTTCAGCATCAGTCCTTCCAATGAATATTGAGGATTGATTTCCTTTAGGATTGACTGATTTGATCTCTTTGCAGTCCAAGGGGATCTCAAGTGTCTTCTCTAGCACCACCTTTCAAAAGCATATATATTGTAAAGTGATTATTGCAGTAAAGTTAGGTAACACCTCCATCCCTTCATATAATTACATTTTGTGTGTGTGTGATAGCATTTAAGAGCTACATTCTTAGCAACTTTTAACTGCATAATATAGTATTGTTAACTATAGTCACCATTCCGTATATTAGATCTTCAGAACTTATTTGTCTTATAGCTGGAAGCTTGTACCATTTGGCCAACAGCTTCTCATTTCCCCAACCCTCTAGCCTCTGGCGACCACCATTCTACTCTCTGTGAATTTGGTACTTTTGTGTTCCCTGTATCAGTGAGAACATACACTATTTGTATTTCTCTGTCTGACCTTTCACTTAGCTTAACACCCTGAAAGTCCATCCATATTACACACACATATGTATACTGCATTTTCTTTATTCGTTCATCTCTCAGTAGACACTTTGATTGTTTTCATGTCTTGGCTGTTGTGAATAATGCTGCTCTTTGACACAGAGATTTTATTTCCTTTGGACGTATGCCAAGAAGTGAGCTTGCTGGATCGAATAGTAGTTCTGTTTTTAATTTTTTAAGGAATATCCATTCTATTTTCTTTTATTATTATTATTTTTTTTAATTTTATTTTTTTACTTTACAATACTGTATTGGTTTTGCCATACATTGACATGAATCCACCACAGGTGTACATGAGTTCCCAACCCTGAACCCCCCCTCCCATCACCCTCCCCATTTCATCTCTCTGGGTCATCCCAGTGCACCAGCCCCAAGCATCCTGAATCCTGTATCGAACCTCTGTAGCTGCTATAATGTACATTCCCACAAACAGTGCATAAGAGTTCCCTGACCTCCACATTTTTGCCAATACTTGTAATCGCTTGTTTTTCTGATAGCAGCCATTCTAACAGTTGTGAACTGATATTTCTTTGTGGTTTTGATTTGCATTTCCCTGGTTATCAGTGATGTTGAGCATCTGTTCACAGACCTGTTGGCAATGCACATGTATATTTTGGAAAAACCTCTATTCAAATTCTCTGCCCATTTTTATATCAGATTGTTTTTTGAGTTGTATGAGTATGTATTATTTATACATGTATATGTAATGTGTATATCATATAAATTTTAAGTTGTGCATGGTAAATGGAACATGTATACTTGGAGATTTTTCATGTCCAACTCTTTGCAACCCCATGGACTATACAGTCCATGGAATTCTCCAGGCCAATACTTGAGTGGGTAGCCGTTCCCTTCTCCACTGGATCTTCCCGACGTAGGAATCAAACTGGAGTCTGCTGCATTGCAAGCAGGTTCACCAGCTGAGCTACCAGGGAAGCCCCAATATATATTTTATGATGTGCCTGGTAAATGGAACATGTATATTTGGAGATTTTTTATTTGCCTGAATATAAACTCCTGTCTGAGGAGTTTATGATAGATCTCTTTCAAACATGAATCCAGTGGGACTTGATGGTAAGTCAGCGCTGTAATCACAGGTTAATACAATAATTTTAGACTTTAGAGTTCTCTTATTTCTGGTCTCATTTGTTTTCACCTGTTTTCGCTGGCATCTGCTGCTAATGTACAGTACTTGGTTATGTTAGTGTTAATTCATACTGGTAGCCCCTGAAGACTGGGAGCCCAGTTAGTATCAAAATCACAACATCCACATCAGATCAATGTCGTAATGCCTTATGGTCCGCTTGAGGTTCCCTGTGAAGCTAGTACAGACTCACTGGTCACAGAACCCTGTGTTACCATCTATGCTGTGCTACCATAGGAAATTAAATAGGACTTGGTGTCATTTTGGCACTGCAGATCTGTTCTGTACCGTGCATGGTGCTGTGAGGAATTCCATAGAGCTTGGGTCCTCCAAGAGTTCCAGATTCTCTATCCTGTGCTATGGTGTTATGGGCAACTCTGTAGGATGTAGGATCCAGCAGGCCACACTACTGTATTTTCTGTATTCTTGTCATATCATGCTGCTGCTGCTAAATCACTTCAGTTGTGTCTAACTCTCTGTGACCCCATGCACTGCAGCCTGCCAGGCTCTTCTGTCCATGGGATTCTCCAGCAAGAATACTGGAATGGGTTGTCATACCCTCCTCCAGGGGATCATCCTGACCCAGGGATTGAACCTGCATCTCTTATGTCTCCTGCATTGGCAGGTGGGTTCTTTATCACTAGTGCCACCTGGGAAGTATGTCATATCATACAGGTAATGGGGCTTTGAGGCTTTCCACTCCCATATATCAGGCCTGAGTATGTCTTTTTAAATATGCTATGTTGAACTCTCTTCTATTGTTAACTGACTCACCATATCTACCCAGCTTAGATTTTTTTTTTCTCAGTGGTGGATATTTGGGTGACAAAGAGTAGGAGTGAGATGAGGGAGTGATTTCCTTCCCAAGGGTGCTTGTTTTTCAGTCGCCAAATCATGTCTGACTTTTTCTGACTCGATGGACTGCAGCACGCTGTAGCTGTCCAGATTTATTTGTGGAGGGAAGCATACGCTGATTGCAGAAAAAGCTCCATCCCTACTGATACCGCTTGCACATTGTATTACATATTGATTAATCTCTCACTGTAATACTGATTATGCATAGTAAATTAACATTCAGTCATTTTGAAAAAATATTTACTGAGTGTGTACTATATGCTAAGCCCTGTTCTAGGAGTAGGTAAGATACCAAAATGGTCTTCCTTGGTAGCTCAGCTGCTAAAGAATCTGCCTGCAATGCAGGAGACCCCGGTGTGATTGCTGGGTTGGCAAGATCCGCTGGAGATGGGATAGACTACTCATTCCAGTATTCCAGGTCTTCCTTGGTGGCTCAGCTGGTAAAGAATCCGCCTACGATGTGGGAGACCTGGCTTCAATCCCTGGGTTGGGAAGATCCCCTGCAGAAGGGAATGGTTACCCACTCCAGTATTCTGGCCTGTAGAATTCCATGCATTATATAGTCCATGGGCTTACAAAGAGTCAGATACGACTGAGTGACTTTCACTTTCAAGATAACAAAATAGGCATTGCTTATGCCATCTTGAATTTAGTCCGGAAAGAGATTTGTTGTATTATGATGGAGCAAATGATATAATAGATTATACCATGGAAACACATGGTATAAGGATGGGATGATTAGATAGCATCACTGACTATGAATTTGAACTAATTCCAGGAGATATAGTGAGTGAAGAGGAGCCTGGTGTGCTGTAGTCCATAGGTCATGAAGAGTTGGTCACAACTTAGGGACTGAACAACAACAATGGAAATACAAGGGAAGAAGGGATTATTTAGGGGTGTCAATAAAGGCTTCACAGATTTTGTCCCTGAGTCTTAACATACATAAAAGATATTTACAAGGGGTTTGTGGTGTAGAGATTAAAGCATCTGCCTGCAATGTGGGAGACCTGGGTTCGATCCCTGGGTCGGGAAGATCCCCTGGGGAAGGAGATGGCAACCCACTCCAGTATTCTTGCCTGGAGAATCCCATGGACGGAGGAGCTTGGTGGGCTACAGTCCACGGGTCGCAAAGAGTTGGACACGACTGATCGACTTCACTTTCTTTCACTTTGAAGGCTTTCAGGGTTGAGCAAGGAAAAAGAGCTGACCACAAGGTGGCGGTAGTATAGAAAAGGTCTGAGTATTCAGGCAAAGCTTGGACAGGTTTGCATTGGCGTAGTTGCTCACAGGAAGAGTCCATAAAGCACAGGGGTTAGTAGTGAGAATGCTGGAGTAGTAATCAGTATTCAAAGGGAGAGGGCCTTTCTAACCACAGTAAGGAGTTTTAGCTAAGTATGTGGAACCAGCCTCCTGTTGGCCACACAAAGGAAGTATATACAGACATACATGCCTGGATTCCTCTTATGCAAATAGTGAACACATCAAATATGGTTTGTTGTATGGGAAATTACCTTGATGCCAAAGTAACCTCCAAGTATATTACCAGGCAGGATATCCTAGGAGTCATAGAAAAGGAATCATAGAAAATAACAGAAAAGGTAAAAAACAAATTTAACATGCTTAAATCATGATTATTGGCTTATTGAATAAATTTAAAATGGTGAGAAGCAAGGACAAGAATGGCATAGGTTAACACACTTAGAATAAGGTGAAAATGGACGGAAGGACCATTCTGCCTGTATTCTGGGATATGCAATGTTCATTTTTTCCCCTTTCTCTCTCTGTCCATCTTTCTTTACCTCAAAGGCTTTCCCTATTGATAATGTGATTATTAAGGCAAATTAATGTTAACCAAGGAAACTCAATCCGATAGAAAGTACACTTGGCAAACATACATATTTGTAGTATAGGAATGATGTAGATGCAAGGCGGCCTGGCCAATAGCCACTGTTTGCCAGTTAGCCTATGAGCAAGTATGGATTTTGTTTGAGTTTCTGAGCAGAGAAAATGTGGGATCAGAATGAAGATCATCAATGTGAGATGGGTTTAGGATCTTGGGAATATCAAGTGTCTAAGATACCTTATATCAGTTTAGTTTATCATGGTTATTAGCTGCTTTTTGGCCATCTGCAGTGAATGAACACAGTCATACTGGCCTCACTTTACTTATCTTATGAGCTTAATCCATCCCATCTGTTTTATTTTCTGTAGCAGAATCAAATGTTATTAAATAATACTATAAATGCATCTTAAACAGTTTAAAAGGAAAAAAACTTTCTAGGAGAAATGTAGCAGAGTACACTAGTACCCTGATCCCTACTCTCAGATCTTACAACTGAAGGCTTTTGTACCTGTGCAACCCATTTAGGCAATGGCACCCCACTCTGGCACTCTTGCTTGGAAAATCCCATGGAGGAGCCTGGTAGGCTGCAGTCCATGGGGTCACTGAGTCAGACACGACTGAGTGATTTCACTTTCACTTTTCACTTTCATGCATTGGAGAAGGAAATGGCAACCTACTCAGTGTTCTTGCCTGGAGAATCCCAGGGATGGGGGATCCTGGTGGGCTGCCGTCTATGGGTTCGCACAGAGTTGAACACGACAGCAGCGACTTAGCAGCAGCAGCAGCAACCCATTTACTTCCTTTCTAAACTCTTTTCTCCTACCCAGCCTTCATGAGCCCATAGCAGAGAATGCTGAGGCTGGCCCAGCAGGTCCATGGCTCCAAAGTGCTGATGAGTGCAAGGTCAGCTCCAGGTATTATCCCTTGCCTTGTCCAACATCAAGACAAGGTAGATTCTTTTCATGTTGATGGAAGAAGTGCAGGAAGGGCAAGTAGAAACACAGAATGCCTCTTAAAGCTCAGTTTTAAAACAGGCACGTCTCTCCTATCAATGTTCCATTGGATAAAGCAGGTCATTTGGCCAAATCCAACACAAGTGGGAAATACAATTCTCTACTGAAGGAACTGTGAAGTCATATTACAAAAGGTGAGAACAGAAGGAGGAGTGAAATTTTTTGGAAAAAACAATGCAATCCACCTGAGAGGAATTCATCAGATTAGCTCTAAAGCAAAGGCTTTGAAAAATGAACTTTAAACAAGATTCAGATCCAGTTTTTACATATGCTCTGTGTGGCACACCCTATTGATACTTGCTTTACATTGCTAAGTCCTGGTTTACTGCTTCACATCATGGTAAGCAGGTGATATTTGGCAACTAGTGGATGTGGTATTTGAGCTCACCCATGGGCTTCCCTGGTGGCTCAGACAGTAAGGAGCTTGCCAGTCATGCAGGTGAGCCGGGTTCAGTCCCAGGGTTGGGAAGATATACTGGAGAAGGGAATGGCAGGCCACTCGAGTGTTCTTGCCTGGAGAATTCCATGGACAGAGGAGCCTGGCAGGCTATAGTCCATGGGGTTGCAGAGTCAGAGATGACTGAGCGACTAACACTTTCACTTTCACTAGTCATCTAGGGCTTCATTTGTCTTGTTGGCTCTCGATTGACGCCTGACACGAATTTCCTTCTGTTGCAGAAATTTGTATCTTTTTTTTTTTTTTAAACTGAAACTTCAAGTTCATTTCTTTTCCTTTGCTTGAGGAAAGTACTACTGGCACTAAACCCATGAACAGCCATTCAGGCTGAGTGGAAATTCCCTTTTATTTTCTTATTTGTTTTGTGGCCTGAAAGAGTAAGAAGAATTCAGAACCTACTAAAGCAACGAAAATTTTAAACCCGAGACTCCACATACTGTGAGATATCTTTTATTTATTTTTGATTGACACAGCATTTAGAAATATATAGACACACACATACATGCATGCATTTGCACACACATATTGTTGTACAATACAGATAACTGACAGGAGTTCTATGTGTTGTGTGTAGGTTATTTTGCTGTATTTTAAGAATTAGATTAAGAAAGCAAAATTTCTTAGCAGTAACATCATCAGTTTTCTATCTCCATCCATAAAAATTCTTGACTTTCAAGGAAATCAAGTCCAATAATACTAGAAATTACACAGTAATTCCCATGCAGAATGTGTCACACTCATCTTCTTAGCTGTTCAAAGACCTTCCCATGTTCAGATCTAGAGTCTACTCTAAGAGTGTTGAAAATTTGTCCCCAAACGAATATAGCTTATTCATTTACTAAACTTTTCTCAGAAAATACTTCACCACCTCCTATTTTTCCAAATAAAGATATGCATTGGGCATTACAAAAATGAATAAAGCAACTTGAAGATCTTACATTCTAGTAGGGAAGTTGGCAAGAAATAAGACGTAAGTAATTATAATGATACGATATGCTCTACTCTAGGTTTAAGTCCAGTGTTTTGAAGCAAAGACTCTGGAGGAGCTGTGGAAGTCTTTCCTGCCTCATTTTTAGCCCTTCATACAAGGCCTCACAGAAGAAGATGAAAGAGATTCATTGCAACTGTGGTTCTGTGAGGAGAGGCATCTGAATGCTGGTCTTGGGGAGAATTTTCTGGTAAGTTCTGAGGAATGGCTTCTATCTGCTCAGAATCTATGGAATATAAAAGGTAAGGCAATTCATTCAACAAACATCTATTGTGTGACTATTGCGAGCTTGGCATCATTCCTATTCTTGAGATAGCTCAATGAATGAAATAAATCTCTTCCTTCACAGAACTTGCGAAGGAGACAGACAGTGAGCCGTGAATGTAATAAGTAAATGAGAAAGTATGTTGGAAGGTGTTCCTCAAGAAGTTACTCCTTCTACACCTCTTGGGGATTAGGTAATTTCTCAGGAGATTTCATAATAACTGGAGTTCCTTTCAATTGCCTTGCTCTGTTACACTGCACTTTCTTTGAATCAGCAGGTCACAGAGCGCAGACACTGTGGTGTTCCGGTTATATTTGGGTTGTGCATTTTGTAACGCTTGCTTGCTTATGTGTGTTTTCCTCCTAACCATGTTTCGAGCTCCTTGATGGAAGAAACTATTTCTGTTTTTATATTTCTGGAAGCCTTTACAATGAATGCTAAGTACAAACTTGGTGATAATCTACAATGAGTCTCGTTGGATGAGTGGGCATATAGGTATATTTAGTAAGGGTAGATGAACTAGGATGTGAAATGGTGGGGAGGAAAGAGTGTATGGAGAACTTGAGGGACAACAAGTAATGGAATGAAGATAGAACTCTAACTCAAAAACCTCTTGATATTCCTGTGTTGTATTGGGTTGGCCCCAAAGTTTGTTCATAACATCTTAGGGGAAAACCCAAACAAACATTTGGGCCGACCCAATAGAAAGGAGAACCACTGAAGTAACTTTCCATTTAAATGGGAGAAATTAAGAATGAAACAGGAAGCTATCCACGTAATAGCACAGTGACCTCCATGACTCACAGTTCATCATTCTCTCCATGAAGAGCCAGCCTTGTCAATTTATCTATCATTGTACAGAATTAATCATGTTCAATTTGTGCACAAGGTTGGAGTTTTCTTAGAAGTTGTGGCTTATAGGACAGGTTTTACATGAAGGAATCTGCCTTTGAAGCCCTTGAAAGAAAACCTTAGGCTTTGCTTGCAATCTGCATCACTCATGCGTGGGTTTGATAAAGTCTGTCTTGTGGGCAGATGCTCTTAGTGTCATGGTGGTCTCCTGAGGCTTTGATCAAATACATGCTCCTCACTTCTGCCTTTATTTGTTTAACTTTGCAAGGGGTTATTTAGCATCAGGAATGTGTAACTAATTTCAGGGGAGGTAGGGAACAATTCTTGTTTTCCTTGACCACCTTGGGGTCCTGCAGAATGGAGGTGCTGCAGAAAGGGACATTATTATTATAACAAGTGAGGTTGTGGAGGGATACAAGTGGAACTGCATATTGCTATGATGAAAGGATAGTTAGTGAAACATCTGGAGCCTGGACAATTCATCTAGCGATGATTACAGAGGCTGCAAGGCAACGTGGTGTATTATCCAGGGTCCTGGAGGACCACTAAATGGAAACAGCAGCGCTTCCATGTAAGAAGGAGGAGGAAGTGAGGGAACTTGTTATGCAAGACAAATAGTGAAAGGAACCTAAGCAAATGGCACAACAAAAACATCGCTCTCTTCTTGAATGATGTATTAAAAATGCAAAAGGCTGGGAGTGCCTATTTTCTTTCACCGCAGCTTCAGTTTGAATACATCTGGGACTTTTCCCCAAGCACCTGCTCCTTCCCGCCTTCCCCGCTGCCTTCCCCTCTGGGGGAAGAAAAGGCCCAAACAAACCGTGGGGCACTTTGACTGGAAACAATTCCAACAATCAGATGGGAACAAATGGGATAGCAGAGTGAGGTCCTCTGTGAACATGTAAGAGAGCTAACGTGGTAGTTTGGAGACAGCAGGAATGATGGAGTTTGTGGGTAGAATAAAGAGAAAGTGGAGTTTATAAGGAGAGTACACAGAAGCTTGTGTCAATGTGAATGTTTTCTTGGTGAGATGATTTTGGGAGATCAATTAGAGATGACCCAGACATTCTCAAGGTCTCCGGTCTCTGTGAGCTAGGGGTGGAGGTGGAGTGGAGGATCAAACTGTGTTTGCCTTGTTGTTCAGTTGCTCAGTTGTGTCTGACTCTTTGCGACCCCACAGACTGTAGCATGCCAGGTTTTCTTGGGTTTGCCTTAAGTACCAGCTATTACTGACTGACCACATATCCTGCATAATCACAAGAGGCCTGGTTATGCCTTGAAAATTACTGAAAATTGCCGGGGAGCCCTGACATGGTCCACAAATCTATACTGGATATTGTTGACTCTCTTTTCAGGTGCCTGCTTGTCCATGGATCCCTTCCAGCCTTGTTATCTCTTGCTTTCACCTGGTTTTAATGCTTTACTGAAGAAATGAGGGCAAACATAAGTGCCACAATGCTAGGTGTCACCTTTCTTAGTCCATTCGCTGTCCTCCTCCATAGGAGAGCCCCTGTTGGCAGGCAGACTTCTCAGACAGGAGCCTGACACCATCCTGCCTCCTGACTTTCCCTGGTCCCGCTCCTCTGAATCCAAACTGGTTTCCCCTTCCAATGCCTCCGGAGAGAGCCAAACTCAATTAATATCATAATCTCCCTTGAGCAATGGACTCTGACTGCAGTGAAGCTAGATATTTTCTAGGTTAAACAGAATATTTAACATCTCATTATGAACTTTCTACGTTTGGAATAAGTCTACTAGCTCAGGCAGTCCTCCCAGTTATAGGTAACTTGTTGTCTTTCAGGCTTCCCTTGTGGCTCAGTTGGTAAAGAATCCACCTGAAAATCGGGAGACCTGGGTTTGATCCCTCGGTTGGGAAGATCCCCTGGAGAAGGGAAAGGCTACCCATTCTAGTATTCTGGCCTGGAGAATTCCATGGACTGTATAGTCTGTGGGGTCACAAAGAGTCAGACACGATTGATTCACTGGTTGACCATAAAGACTCATCCGTATTTGTCAAGCTTTCCAGAGTAAAATATATTTCAGTATCCCCTCTAGATTGCCAAAACCCTCTTTCTCTCACTCCAGCTCTCACAATGCTGAGTTTCAGTTACTGTTTCCTGAGACTGGAAGGAGTGATTCCATTTTAAAAGCCAGTTTGTTCGGTTTGTGATTCTAATAGTTCTGTTGTCCAGGACTGCGGTTGTGTGGTGATGGTTACTAGGACTTAGAATACTGCCACACAGGCAGTTCTTGCTTCCATCACATTCCTTGGCAGCAGACTGTAAAGCCATGAAACTCAAGGCATCTGTTTATGGAATTCAGAAGCTGGACTCTGCTGGACAGTGAGTGAAAAGCTCACTGAATATTTCTTGTGTGACTGTGCTGTGACAACTGTGTGACTTTCAATGTTAGGTTTCCTTAAGACTTTTCTAATGTCTATACTTTAAGACTATATTGTTAAGCAGTATTTCATTTGTCCCAATCTCTTGACATATTCTGCAGAGATGACCACAGATTGTGTGCAATGAGATTCTTGGGTTCTGCTGTCTTACATTTTATAGTAAGAGAATCTTGTGAAACTTGTGGGAAAAAAAAAACACAAAACTTCGGAAGTTGATTAATAGATCATTAATTTCTGGCTTCCCAGTGAAGTTAAAAGTGTTCTGATGGCGTCAATAAACGGTTATATGAGAAATTGTAATTGTAGATGTACTTTTAGATACCTGTGATCATGTTGGGTATTGTAGAAAGAATTTTTATTATTATTTGAAAAACATTGGATTAACTCACTGTAGTGCATATTATTGCATAACATTTATTTAACATTTGTTAGGGCCCCCTTGTGGCTCAGCTGGGAAAGAATCTGCCTGCAGTGTGGGAGACCTGGGTTCAATCCCTGGGTTGGGAAGATCCCCTGGAAAAGAGAACATTTGTTATAAGATGAACCACGTGACAAAGGAGATAATTCCTTGCTTGATAAGATGTAAAGTTTCTCAGGAGAGTTGGTTTTCTTAAATAAAATAGGTAAATAAAGAATAGCTACATGGAAAACATAAGCGTTGCTTTAGTTTTATCTGCTAAGATTGATGAAAGTAATATGTATAGCATTAAGAACAACAATTTTCATTTCTGAATGTGTAGTGGGTACCTTGCAGAGTGCGAAGAAATTTGCCTGGAGTTCCTTATTTAATCCTAGTAATGAATTTTAGAGATATGGGAGCAAGGACTATAGTAAACTCCTGCTTCATGGGGATCACTGCCTACCTTTCTCTGGTAGCCTTTTCATGCTTTCAGAATTTGTTGCTATAGTTAACCGTTACAATTTAATGAATGTTTAGCATTTATTGGATAAATAAGTAATCAGAGAAATGGCTTCTGATTGTTCAAGTGTAAATGGAGGGGGTAGTGTTTTGAGACAAATTTTATTTGAAATTTGTATTTGAATTAAACTTTGGGCCTCCTGGCAATCAAAACTAAGAGAAGGATAGTGAATGGTGAAAGTCTATTACTTCTTTTTTTTTGTAGCAATTAGTGTATGCTAAGCAGCCATGAAATTAAAAGACGCTTACTCCTCGGAAGGAAAGTTATGACCAACCTAGATAGCATATTCAAAAGTGGAGACATTACTTTGCCAACAAAGGTCCGTCTAGTCAAGGCTATGGTTTTTCCAGTGGTCATGTATGGATGTGAGAGTTAGACTGTGAAGACAGCTGAGCGCTGAATAACTGATGCTTTTGAACTGTGGTGTTGGAGAAGACTCTTGAGAATCCCTTGGACTGCAAGGAGATCCAACCAGTCCATTCTGAAGGAGATCAGCCCTGGGTATTCTTTGGAAGGACTTATGCTAAAGCTGAAACTCCAGTACTCTGGCCACCTCATGCGAAGAGTTGACTCATTGGAAAAGACTCTGATGCTGGGAGGGATTGAGGGCAGGAAGAGAAGGGGACGACAGAGGATGAGATGGCTGGATGGCATCACTGACTCGATGGACGTGAGTCTGAGTGAACTCCAGGAATTGGTGATGGATGGGGAGGCCTGGTGTGCCGCGATTCATGGGGTCACAAACAGTTGGACATGACTGAGTGACTGAACTGAACTGAAACTGCGTATTAATAAATTTAAATCCTAGTATAATATTATTATATGTTGATTCCTCAGTATGTGCTAACTTTTTCCTCAGTGTATTATATGTAAGGCAGACAGATAAAATATGGGATGTCCTGTTAAATTTGAATTTCACATGGAAAATGAACAATTTTAGTATAAGTATGTAATTTTTTCCCCCTGGAATTCAAATTAAATTGGGCATCCTGTCATTTTCTAAATCTGGCAACCCTAGTCACATGCATTGTCTTAGTTCTGTTCAGGCTGCTAGAACGAAATACCATAGACATAGACTTAGGTCCACGATACTATAAATGGTGGCTTATAAATAATGGAAATTTATTTCTCATAGTTCTGGAGACTGAGGAATTCAGGATCAAGGTGCCAGCAGATTCAGTGTCTGGTGAGGCCTGCTTCCTGGTTTGATCTGTGTTCTCACACAGGGAAAGCCTCCTTTATAAGGGCACTAATCCTGTCCGTGAACACTGCACTCTCATGACCTAACTACTTCCCCAAATCACCTCCTGATACTCTCACATTAGGGGTTATGCTTTCAACATTTTGGGAGAGGGACACAAACATTCAGTCCATAGCAATTATCTTAGTAATACAACAATCCTGTGAAGGTGAAAGTTGTTTTGTCGTGTCCGACTCTTTGCAACACCATGGACTATACAGTCCAAGGGACTCTCCAGGCCAGAATACTAGAGTGGGTAGCCACTCCCTTCTCCAGGGGAATCTTCCTGGCCCAGGAATTGAACTGGGGTCTCCTGCATTGCAGGTGAATTCTTTACCCAAGAGACACATTTTATAAATGGCAGCATTGAGGCTTGAAAGGGTGTGTAGCTTGCCCAAGGCTCCACAATGAGTCAGTATGAACCAGGCTTTACATCCAGGCAGATGGGTCTCAGGGCGCGTCTTTAACTACAGCGCTATCTCCCATATCTACCCCTATGATATAGGTATAATTATCCCCATTTTATACATCAGATGTTCAAGTTAGTGAGTAAAGGAAGCCTGTTTCAAAGCCTGTAAGAGAGGCAGAGCTGTGACACAAACCCAGGGATGCTTGTCTCCAGATTCAGTGATTAAAAAAAAAAAAAATTTATTTGGCTGTGCTGGGTCTTCACTGGTGCACATAGGCTTTCTCTAGTCGTGGTGAGCAGGGCTACTCTCTAGCTGTAGTGTACAGGCTTTTCATTGCAGTGGTTTCTCTTGTTGCAGAGCAGCAAGCTCTAGGGTATGCAGGCTTTAGTAGTTGCAATACATGGGCTCAGCGGTTGTGGCTTATGAGCTGTAGTACACGGGCTTAGCACATGGTGGCACGTGCACTTAGTTGCTCTCAAAGTCATGGCATGTAGGACCTTCCTGGATCAGGGATCAGACCCATGGCCCCTGCATTGGCAGGTGGATTCTTTACCACTGAGCCTCCAGGGAAGTCCCCAGAGTCAGTGATTTTAATCTCTGTTTTTAAGGATAAAATAATGTAACTGGAATTTTGAAGTTTAGGGACTAATGAGGTTTTTGAGATACTAATATTTTCTTCCAGAATGCTGTGAGACATAGGATAATGAAAATAAAAAAGCCTAAGAAGGCCTAATGCTGTTTAGCATCAACAAATTATATATGGTGTTACTAAGATTCCTTTTATAGCAGAGATTATTTCACGATTTATAATAGCATAAGTGTTGGCATTAGAATATTTCTATAGCTAGAGGGTCTGAACTATAGAGAAGTTGATTCATCTTTCAGCATCTTACCTTATGCCCATGTCAACTCACAGGGTTGTTCAACACTCACAGTATAAAGTGGAGAAGGCAATGGCACCCCACTCTAGTTCTCTTGCCTGGAATATCTCATGGACAGAGGAGCCTGGTAGGCTCCAGTCCATGGGGTTGCAAAGACTTGGACATGACTAAGCGACCTCACTTTCACTTTTCACTTTTGTGCATTGGAGAAGGAAATGGCAACCCATTCCAGTATTCTTTCCTGGAGAATCCTAGAGTCTGGTGGGCTGCCGTCTGGGGGGTTGCACAGAGTCAGACACAACTGAAGTGACTTAGCAGCAGCAGCACAGTATAGAGATTTTCAACATGATAGCAGTGAAAATGTTTCCTGAATGTTGCCCTGTGTCCTTATTTGATCCTTAGAATTAGCAATGACATGTTTCAATGGGAGAGAAATGTATGCAAGAGAGTCCTTTAATCTACTTATTTTCATTATATCTAGTCTGATTCTATTCCAACATGGTAACTCAGAAGAAATCTAAGAAACAATATGAACATAGGCTTGTCAATAAAGAGAATTTCTTAAGCAAATCAGACTATTTAAACTTTTAAAAATGTGTTCATTTGAATCAAACAAATCAAATGGATACATTTCCAATGACAGGCATAGAAATTGTTCTCTCACAGTTCAATTTGCCTCATCTCCCTGTTGTTTGAGGGAGTTGACCATTTGTGTGAAAATCAAGTAATTATATGCTCCAATGCTTTTTGAAAGAAAGGATGCAGAGAGGGAGAAAAAGCAAGTGTGGGCCACCTATAGGTAACAACACAGCTTGACTCTGATGGTTTGGAAGGAACTGAAAATGTTACCATCACACTTTTCGTGGGTGACTTGGTGACCTTTGCATCTACTTTGAGTTCTGTATTTTAAGCTTGAGCATTATTCACTTCTATGGTATGGAAATGTCTGTTTAAATACTTTTGACAGGAATTATGCAATACCTTTCTTGGGGGACTCACAGTGATCTTTAGTTATACAGAATGTAAATGGATCTTTACTCCTAGCTGTACCATGGCTCATTTGACAACTGTAGTCCTTTACATGTTTTCACATGTTACACGCAAATAAGATGTTTACATTTGTCGACTCATTTCATTCTAATAAGTGAGATATAGAGAAGGTACGTTTGTTTATAGTTGTTGACGCTGGAGGACAGTTTCCAAGATCACACAGTCAGAGTAATTTGGAACCAGGGCTGAGATTCAGCTCTTGGGTGTCTTCTTCATTCTGTAAAGTTATTGCTATATGATTTTGCCAAGTGTGATTTGTTACAGGATTAGCCCAATTTGTTCTTAGGGTTTTCAGAAGTAAGTGTGAAATATGATAATTTTCTGAAAATTCCTGTTTGCTGTAGAATTGACTTGAAGCGAAAATATGAGGCAGATAGTGTGTTATCATTTACCTTGTTTTTCTTTGCCCTTTGGGTATCCCTTCTCCTTACATAGTGTCAAGTACTCTCATTCTGCTCCTTCTTTTATATCCAAAGACCCTTTCTACAAAATTTATCAAAACCTATTTTTCTGAGTGAATGTTCACATTGTGAAATGATCTTCCTTCCAAGAAAACTCAGGGCTTTCCCATGCAAGTGTCCTAGGCAGAAACAAGCCAACAAATTAATTCCCACTTATCTATAAATAACTATTTTTCCTGGTCAGTGGTATAGACATTTAAAAAGAGAATATTTATACCTTGCCATTGGCTGAGGACCTGCTCTGTGTCCAATATTGGGATAAAGAGAGAATACATGGGGCCTCTGTTCAGCTCAGTGGTGCTGGGCGGAGTCGGTTATAGGAAATGAGACTCTGAAAGATGGGCGGTGGGTACAGTGGGGACCATTCCTGCCTCCTCGCAGGCTGCAGTGCAGGTTTGGGTCTCAGAAATGCAATTTTGAAATCTCATTCAGAAATGTCTTTGGCTTCTCTTCCCAGATAAGCACACTGCATGACTCCTTGTTTTCACTGTTTATCTCTGAAAATCACTCCAGCTTTCTAACTCCAGAAATTACTTTCAGAAGGAAATGGAACTTTCCCATTTTGTTGGTGAGAGATGCCGAAACTGGAGATGCTGCTTGAAAGGGCAGATCTGAAATGCTATTTCATTAAAGGGCCTGGTATATTTTAAAACAATACTCAAACTATTTGGAAATTATCTTAAGGCACTTCTAAAAGCATAAAAATTCCTTTTGCTGAAAAAAAAAAAATCAACTTACAGTCTGCATGTCACAAAACTCAGGATCCAGGCATACAAGGCACACTGTTCAGGTGGGATCTGTTGGTCTGTAATGCCTTCTCCTGGACTTGATTTTCAACTTTTTTTATGGAAAAATTCAAACACACGTAAAAGTGGAAAGAATAATCTACTGATCTGGTCCCCCAGATCAACAGTTATTAATTCATTTATAAATCTTGTTTCATCTCCCTCCTACACACTCCCAGATCATGAAGCCAACGCCGGACTTCATATCATTTCATCTGTAAATATATTAAAGGTCCTCTTTCGTTTCTCACAAAACCAACTATCATATCATTTAAAATTGACGGTAACTCCTGAATATCATCACCTGGTCACTTCAAATTTCTGATTGTCTCATTAAAAACTTCTTGACAGTATCATTGTTAGAATCTGGACCCAGGCCAGCTCCCCACACTATCACTGGTGACTAAGTCTCATGTCTCATCTTTCTGTACCTAGAGATCTCCCCCAGCTCTTTTTCTGTGTCATCTTTCTGTAGAAAACCCAGGTTGCTAGTCCTGGAGGGTGTCCCCAGTCTGGATTTTGCTGGTTCCATCCCCATGTTATCCTTTATTGAGTTCCCCTTTTTCCCTTGTTTCTGGCCTGGGCTCAGAATCTGCTGCTGTTGTTGTTTGTTGTCCAGTTTTGTTTGGTGGGAGCATTTCATCCGTGGTGTTGGCTAGTCCACCTGTAGGCCACAGGTCTGGTTGTTTCCTTCTGTGATGATGACCATTGATAATAATGACCGTTGGCTCCATGAGTTGATAAAGGTTGCACAGGCAGATCTCAGATGTAACAGGTTAGCTTCCAGACCATCTTGATAAAGCAAGTCACATGAACTTTCTGGTTTCCCAGTGCAAATAAGAGTTGTGTTTACACACACTGTAGTCTATTGAGTGTGCAATAGCATTATGAACTTATAAGAAAATTCCACCTTTATTTTTACTGCCTTCATTCGTTTAAATATCACGAATAAATCTTCATGGGATTTGTAACCCTCGAAAAGTCTACTGGGAAGGAGTAAAAGCCTGCATACCTTAAAAAAAGAGAATACTTGGAAGGTAAGGTACAGTAAAAAGAAATTCAACATTTTGTCTTTTGTTTTCATTGCAGTTTGTTCTGGGATGAGTTCATTTTCATTTAATCTGCTTGGATTTGTAGATTTTCCCCATGTTTGAGAGTTCATGTCTTTCAATAATTATAGGAAGTTCTGAGTTATTATCTCTTTGAATATTATCTTCCCCAATTTTTCCTATTCTATTCTTCCCCATTTGCTGGATCATCTCAAAATATTACCACGTATTTGTGCACAGTAAGTGCTAGATTGTTGATAACGATCATAATGATAATGATGATGGTTAGTTTAGAAATGTCTATATGTTAGAGATAAAAGATCAAGAACTTTGAAGTTACATTGACCTTGATTAAATATAATAGCTTTGTGATGTTGGCTGTGTTACTTAGCCTCTTTTAACTGCAGTTTCCTTGAAGTGAAGTAAGTCAGAAAGAAAAACACCAATACAGTATATTAAAGCATATATATGTAATTTAGTGGAGAAGGAAATGGCACCCCACTCCAGTACTCTTGCCTGGAAAATCCCATGGACGGAGGAGGCTGGTAGGCTACAGTCCCTGGAGTCGTGAAGAGTCAGACATGACTGAGTGACTTCACTTTCACTTTTCACTTTCATGCATTGGAGAAGGAAATGGCAACCCACTCCAGTATTCTTGCCTGGAGAATCCCAGGGACAGAGGAGCGTGGTGGACTGCTGTCTATGGGGTCGCACAGAGTCAGACACAACTGAAGCGACATAGCAGCAGCAGCAGCAGCAGCAGCATGGAATTTAGAAAGATGGTAATGATGACCCTATATGTGAGACAGCAAAAGAGACACAGATGTAAAGAACAGACTTTTGGACTCTGAGAGAGAAGATGAGGGTGGGATGATTTGAGAGAATAGCATTGAAACATGTATATTACCATATGTGAAATAGATCGCCAGTCCAGGTTCGATGCATGAGACAGGGCGCTCAGGGCCAGTGCACGGCAATGACCCTGAGGGATGGGTTGGGAAGGGAGATGGGAGGGGGGTTCAGGATGGGGGACACATATACATCCATGGCTGATTCATGTGAATGTATAGCAAAAACCACTACAATATTGTAAAGTAATTAGCCTCCAATTAAAATGAATACATTAATTTGCAAAAAAATAACAATAAAATAAAATAACACTTAACTCCCAGAGCTTTAAATGATCTGTTAATTAGTGGGTTCTCAGTAAGCATTCATTTCCATTTCTTTACCAGAACTGTTTTTAAAACATCAAGTCACACTAATTCTTTGTTGTTGTTCAGTTGATAAGTTGTGCTTGACTCTGCGGCCCAATGGACTGCAGCATGCCAGGCTCCCTTGTCCTTCACTGTCTCCCAGAGTTTACTAGGATTCAGGTCCAATAAGCTGGTCATGCTGTCTAATCATCTTGTTCTCTACCATCCTCTTCTCCTTTTGCCTTCAATCTTTCCCAGCAGCATGGTCTTTTCCAATGAATCAGCTCTTCACATCAGTTAGCCAAAGTATTGGGGAGTCAGCATCAGTCCTTCCAATGACCCTGATTCTTAGGAGGAAGAAATAACCATGTTTTGGTCTTAGAAGGCTGTTTGGTCTTAGAGGCTGTTTAAGAATATGCAGGATTCAGCTTTGGGGCATTTTAAGCATGGGCTATGGTAGGAACAAATGTTTTGAGTAGGGAAATATAATGAGTGAGCAGAGCCATTTGACTGAAGGGAAGGGGTCATGTAGATGCACAATGGGAGTTAAAACTAGAAAAGAAAGATGGGACCAGATGAAGGATCACTAGCCTGTTATGGCAGGAGGGTGGGCTTTATCCTGTAAGTACATTGAAGATTTTTGAGAAGGGAGCAGTAGATTATGTTCAAGTCAATGTAATGGCGGTTTATATGTGGGGTAACAGAAAGATAAGGCAGTTACTTCCATGGCTTAAGAATAAGATACAAAGGATTTGGATTAGTATATTGGCAATGGTACTAAAATGGAGGAGATTAAGGCCAAATACACAGGTAGAAGAGAGAGAATTAGGTGACTGAATGGGAGGGTGAAGCAAAAGGAAAAAAAAAATTAAAGAGAATCCAAGATATTGAGTCAGGATGTAAATCAAGCAGAATGGAAGGTTTGAGTTTAGGAGTGGGCAACAGATTTAAAGTATGTGGACTATGTGATGGACACTGATTGGGTCTAGGTAGCTTTGTCGGTTATCTGGACATATCTGTAGATTCTTAAACCATATATTCTGTCTGCCCTCCCTCATATCCTTTCCTCTACTCTTTGCTAGCGGGTTTGTGCTTATTTCTTGAAATTCAATTTAGAAGCCATGGTAAAATGTTTCATGCACCTATTTCCCAGCCAGTGCCAGATGTGCCTCTAGTGTGATTCAGTGAAGCCCTTATTAAAGCTCCACCAGAACACTCATCACCTATGTTAGAATTGTTTGTTGCCCTTTTCCCTCAGCAGAACGGGAATGCCCTAGTACCAAGCAGAGTGCATATATGGCCCGTAGAAGGCAGTTAATAAATTGCTTATTGAATGGTGAATTATTTAAGTAGAAATATCCAGCAAACTGTCAAGAATATGAGCAGTCAGGGACTTATTTTTCCTTTTCCTTCTGAATTCATAGTGGGTATAAACATAGGGCTCTATATTTGAATATTTTTTTCTGAAGTGTCAATTTTTCTGATTGCTTCCTTGACTTAAAACTAGGCCTGCAATTTTGGCAGCCCTTCTGAAAAAGATTCTGTGCTTAATCAAAACTTGTTTGAACAATTGTCTGGATGGAGGGCATTTTAATTCTTTTCCATTGCTTTCTACCTCCAGGAATCAATGGAGCAGCAAGAGAGCAGCTTTTCTTGCATTCTCACTGCTCCTTGAGGTACAAACCAATTTTCAGACTTCAACATATCCCAGCAAATAATTGTTTGGTGCGGAAATAAAGCTCTTTATTGCAGCAATAGTGATGGGATACCAGTAGGACAATAAAAAATGAAGTCTTAATGCATCTGATGTGAGTGCATCAAGCTGGCAGGATTCCTGGAGGTAGTGAACGGAGCCTGGGCAGAACTGCCTGTAGGTCCAAGTGCAATCATAAATGATTTCCATAAATAGTGCGTCTTTGCTGTCTTGTGTGCTGTGCTGAAAAAAGAAGAAGGGAAGAGGCTGCTATTCCTAGAGGGAAATGGACTTCTTTTTATGTTGCTAACAAAGAGAAGCCCAGTAGCAGTGCACACTGTGGCATTTGCTTTGGGTTTTAAAGACATGTAGCTCTACCTCGTAGGAAAAATTGAAAATCTATATGGCAACTGCCTGTGACACACGTGAGGCAAGTTATCCTAGCTCATTCATGATGTGACCAAGAAAAGGGAAAACCTCCTCGCCGCCATCTAGGCAAAACAATATATGGGCCAAAGGGCAACGTCGCAAAACAGACAAATGGTCTGGGAGCCTGGAGACTGAAATAAAACAGAATATGGGCTTCAGAAATAGACTTGGATGGCGACATTCTGTGTTCTGGTTTTCTTACTTAACAGTGATGAACAAAACAGCTCTTTCCATGGGATTGTGAGGGTTAAGCCAGAAATTATGCTCAACAGAGAATATATTTTTGTCAAAAATGGCATATTTCTCAATACCTACTGAAGTTTAGGGCCTCCCAGGTGGCACTAGTGGTAAAGAACCTGCCTGCCAATGACACGGAACATAAGAGATGTGGGTTTTACCCCTAGATCAGGAAGGTCCCCTGGAGGAGGGCATGGCAACCCACTCCAATTTTCTTGCCTGAAGAATCCCTTGGACAGAGGCGCCTGACAAGCTACAGTCCAGAGGCTACACTCAAAGAATCAGACATGACTGAAGTAACTTCGCACACTGAAGTTTAAGTAGGATTCTTGGAGGTGGAGGTGTCAAAAACAATAAAAGGTGTAAGTCTCTTTGTTTTAACAGAAATGACTAGTGTGACCCAAGTGTGTGTGTTCTTTGCAAGTCAGGAAAGCGAATTTGGAAGCTGCAGTTATGGCAGCCTGAGTCCTTTGTGCTCTGCCTGTCCCCAGCCGAGACTGTGTGTGTGTGTGTGTGCTCGTGCCCACATGCACGAGAGTACATGCTCCACCTCTATCCCATAATATTTCATTGGAAGAGACTGGGGAGTGATGATTTGAAAGTTTGTAGAACTTGTCAACCTAAGAGTGCTGGGAAATCAGCAACTTTCTGCACTTTTTGTGTCTGTGCTCCCTTTTCTCTATACTTTAAGGAAATTTTTGAAAGAGATGGAACAGCACCAAATCTGACAGGTGGAACACCACCAAATCTGACAATCACAAAGAATACTTTAGCGATGGCTCGATGATTTTAAGGAGAGCTGTGGTTTTTAGCTGGCCAGATAAGCTGAGTGTGTAAGTAAGTTCAAACTTAGTGTTAAAAAGTGAGATCAATAGGATATCTCTGGAAACTATATGGGGACCAGGTGTCCATGAGGGTCTTATAGAAATGACTAGTGTATGGCTGGGAGGTCCAGGCAGCAGGTAGTATTAAAATACTATATAAAGAATTAGGGGTTTCCCAGCTGGCTCAGTGGTAAAAAAATCTGCCAAATTGATGCAGAAGACCCAGGAAATGCGGGTTCCATCCCTGGGTCAGGAGGATCTCCTGCACTAGGAAATGGCAACCCACTCCAGTATTCTTGCCTGGAAAATTCCATGGAAAAGGAGCCTGGAGGGTTATAGTCCAGGAGTTGCAAAGAGCTGGACATGATTGAGCACACACACAGAAAGAATTAGAATCTAAAAATGGCAAAGGACAGCATGTGGAGAGAAATAGAAGAAAGGGGCATTGAGATATTACAATTCAAAATTCAGCATTATGACTGGTAAAAGATGGCAGGACTGACAGGAAATAGAACCCTACCTGCCATACAGAATGATGGGGAGAGGCCTACCCAGGTACTAAGGCAGGGAATTAGGGAAAGGACAAATTTTGCAAACAAAGGAGGGGCCTCATAGTAATGCAAAGACATCAGTATTTAAGAGAAAACCAAACATAAATAGTTTGACTCCTTAGTAGCTGATAATTTATTTATCATACCTGAGGCATATTTTCCTTATTTATAAAATGGTAAATATTAACATCCACTTTGCAAGGCTTATAAAGAGAAAATAAGTTCAAAATGCAAAAACATTTGTTATTGTTTATAGAACACAATAGGGCTTAAAATGGTAGCCATTGTGACTGTATTTTGCTATTGAAAAAAACAGTGTTAAATCCTGGAATAAAGATGGTGGGCACCTTGTACTTCTCACTTGAATTTGGAGTAACATTCTCCGGAGAAGCTCCTTTGAACCAACAGGGTTAAAATTTCATAGTGTCTCCTCTGAAAGCAGGTTTTTCTGAGGCAGAGTGGGCACTCCTCTGAAGCAGCCTTCTATTCTTCAAGATGAAAGAAGCATTGAATTCAGATAACACAGTCGGACATGTCTGTTTTTGATTGTTGATAAATATTTCATTTTACATTTTAAATTCATACAGGCCACAAAATCATTGAAGATGAAAAAGAATTCAATACTAGGCCATTCCTTTGCAGGATCGTTTCTCAGAACACACTTGTTCCCGTTTTGTTCAATTGAGAAGGAGGCACCTTGGCAGCTGCCCACTGACAGCTACTTCACAGCTGTGGGGAGCGCACTCTGCGGATGGGCTTCTTTCCCTCGGTCCCTGGATCTAAAATAGGCTCCCCTCTCCTCTTCCAAGATGAACTATAAAACAATCATTGCTTACCTAGCTATAGGCTTGGCTTTTTAATCTCAAAAATATCATCTTTGAGTTACCAGTGCTATGTGTCTCTGTGGCTCGCATTCTAATAGTACCAAGTGAAGCTGTCTTGTTATTTTTAAAAAAACATTTTATGGCAAAAAGTTGAAACATCTTGGAGTTACTTACAGAGCAGGATTTTCGTGTACACGTGAAATGACGTTAGATTTGAAAATTTGAAAGTTTTGAGAACTGAAAACGACTGACAGCACACATGTTTGTAAGACTGTATTACTGTCCCCAGTGCTGTCAGTTTCTGGAGAGCCAAGGCCTCTTCTCTTTAAATTTCAATTATATTATTAGCAGTAGGCCATCTTCACAATAATTGGTACACTCACTTTATCTAATGGAGTATTTTTCATCTAATTGACTGGAAACTTATCATACAAATGTCAAAGCCAGATTTTCCTATAATAACCTATTATCTCTGCAGTTCTGGCTCAGTGCACCCACAAGAAATGGCATAATAATCACCTTTGGGAGAGTGAAGGATAGCAACTTAATTTCCCTGCCTCTGATGGGAATGACAGCTCCTTCAAAAGGAGGAACTTTTAATACATCCACTTGATTTTGCCACATTTGTCATTCACAAATCTGACTTCATTTTGCTCTAAATATGTAAGTGAATATTCTTGTTGAAAGACAGCATTTCAGAGACAGGAGGAAAGATTAAAAACAAAGAACAGGATTAGGAGTGTGAGCTCGGGATGCTGCTTTTAGATTAGATGATTTTGGGGCAAATCACTGCATCTCCCTGGTTCTTAAATATCAAATGAAAAGTTCAGCCTAGGATATTGTTTCATAGACTTTGGTTATTTATGTATCTCTTCTTCAAGGCCTTTTACACGTTTATGTATTAGCCGTCCACTTTTGTACCTACTGTGTTTCATTGTGTCAAACAGTAAAGCAACAAACCAACCAAAGAAAAAACAAGCAAGCAAAATATCCAACTACATATGGATATATATATATATATATATATATATATATGTATTTGAAAAATAAATCTAAAATAAGTAACAAACACATAAGAACTACCACTAGCAATAAATGGAAACCTAAAAATGAATAAATACCAATTTAAAGGAAGTACGCTTGTGGACCACCAGGGAAAAATTATGCCAGGAGCAATATTTCCATTATTATGCAGTTTACACCATTTAGGCAGTTTATAATATGTACCACTAACAGAAGAATGCATACCATAATTTGGGAGACATTGCCCTAGCTGATTTAGGGGGTCTTTTTCTGCTTTAGAAAGTCCATGATTGAATTATTTAAGACAATATGTTTCTGATGTACATTTCAGAAGAGCCACCCTGCCTCAGAAATCCTTCTAAATAATTTCCAAAGAAATGGAGTATTCCTGGTCAAAAGATGTGATATGATAGACTACCTTGTTCTCCAGAGGAACCAATGAAAACCTGGAGACTCCTGGGAATGTCAGAGTGAGAGATGAAACAGAAAAATCCTATTTCCTCCCTCAAATTAAGATAAAGACGTGAAGTATTATTTAAGATATGCTCAATACTGGCACTGCCTTTATCCATCTCACTACTATGCACCAGGTCATGCAGCTATGCCTGTATACAGAACACAATTTGCACATGGTCTCAAAAGATGCCAACATTTCTCTAATCTGAGAAAAGATGAGAACGTGGAAAAGGGCCGTGATTATGTCTGGCTTCTCTGAGCCGAATGGATTTCTTGTCTTACCTCAGAAGAGCCTCTTCTAGGAAATAATCAGAGATAAAGTATAATAAACCAAGATTTATAAAGATGTTTACTCTTGTGATGTTTGTAATAGTGTGATAAAAACACTTAAATACCAAGCATGCAGGTTATATTTAAACAAATCATAATATATCAATTTGGTGGAATATACGATCATTAAAATAGCATTTATGAAGATGTTAATAAAGTAGGGATAGGCATACGATATGCTGTAATACTGGGTAAAATCCTGTGATCAGAATTATCCAAACATCTTAGTACGGCCTACAAATTGACTCAAGCTCTAGTCTCTGCCTAACTTTCTTGTCATAGGCGAGAAGATACCTCATGTAGCACATGGTTCTTCAGTTGTACTGAAATGCTGGTTATTCTCCAAACATAGCAAGTTCTCCTGAAAGTCCATGCTATTGACCATACTAGCTTTTTTTAAGGAGAAGGAAATGGCAGCCCACTCCAGTGTTCTTGCCTGGAGAATCCCAGGGACTGGGGAGCCTGGCGGGCTGCTGTCTCTGGGGTCGCACTGAGTCGGACATGACTGAAGTGACTTAGCAGCAGCAGCAGCAGCTTTTTTTAATCTAAAAAAAAATATTTAGATGGATATTGCATTAGAAGAAGAGGTAGAGTTGATAGTGAAAGGAAAACCAGGTTTCTCCCTGGAGATGAGAAAGTAGGGCCTCTTATTTCAAAATTGCTGAGTGACTTTGGTATAATTTCTGTATCATTTCTCTGCCTTGTCAATTTAATTGTTAGTGGAATTACAGTACAGCAAGTACTTTGATTAGGTCCCTAGCTTCTGGCTATTACTCTAATATTGTTTATTAAATGCAGAAAGAGAGGGGAAAAAAACAGTAAAATCTATTGATCTCCACTACTAGAAATAAAGAAGCTTGTGATGAAGAAAAGAACAGAAAGATTGTCTTCAGGGCCAAATGAGAAATTTTCCCTTTCTTTCTACTCTGCCTTCAACTGCAACTCATGACCCTTCCTAATCCAACCCTTTGAAAATAGAAATTACTTAATACATGCCACAATAAAAAAAACATATTTTCCCCCTAGCTGTAGTGTAGTCAGTTGATTTTCAAACAATATCTTGATGATACTTTCCTTTAGGCCTTATAAAATTCTTGAAGATCAAAACAATAAAAGTGAAAGGAATTCTGGGAGGAATTTGCTGCTGCCCATCAAGACTTAAAATAGAATGGACCTCTTTGGCATATTACAGAGTAGATGAACTATCACAGGCCCCAGGTTCAGATGGTATCTGAATCCCTCGCAAGGTTGCTCCAAGGAGAGAATTAGATAGACTGTGTAGGACTCTGGAAACTATAAGGCATTACATAAATGTTACATAGTTTTGTAAATCCAGAGTCAAGGTAGAAGGAAAGAGGTTTCTAGATCTACATTGCTATAACTTGGAATGATTTTATACTTATTAGAAAACTTTCTCTTGAGTGATCTACAATCAGGTTAAGGAGCACTTTGGTCTGCTGTTTTGGAAATGATACTACCTTCCAGAATAATTGATATAAAAACACTTCAGCCAGTTCAGTTCAGTCACTTAGTTGAGTCTGACTCTTTGCAATCCCATGGACTGCAGCATGCCAGGCTTCCCTGTCCGTCACCAACACACAGAGCTTACTCAAACTCACGTTCATCAAGTTGGTGATGCCATTCAACCATCTCATCCTCCGTCACCCCCTTCTCTTGCTTCAGTCTTTCCCAGAATCAGGGTCTTTTCTAATAAGTCAGTTCTTTGCATCAGATGACCCAAGTATTGGAGCTTTAGCTTTAGCATCCATCCTTCCAATGAATATTCAGGACTGATTTCCTTTAGGTTGGACTGGCTGGATCTCCTTGCTGTCCAAGGGACTCTCAAGAGTCTTCTCCAACACCACAGCTCAAAAGCATCAATTCTTCAGCTCTCAGCCTTCTTTATGGTCCAGCTCCACATCCATCCATGACTACTAGAAAAACTATAGCTTTGACTATATGGACATTTTTTGGAAAAGTAATGTCTCTACTAACAGTAGACAGTTAAATGCTGAGAAATTCAACCCAGTTTTCAGTGTCAAAGGTGGAGGAACAGTTTTGTCCAGCTGTAAATTTGGGTTAAAAATCATAGGCAAAACTGATGTTACAAAGAAATAAAAATCTGGTTTCCCATTCACCATGATTTCTGTGTAACTAGGAAGGTTGTCTGGTTCAAAAATATCTCTTCTTTGCTCCTGGAGTACAGTAGTCCTCAAACAGGGGACAAAGCCTATCATTCTATAGTTAAATGAATAACTTCATCTTCCCTGTACTTGCAGGCTTCCAGGGACTGTTACTTTTTACTATAGTAAATAGCTATTTACTGTTTGTACCATCATTTGTGTCGTTGCTTATCCTTACCCTTTCTAGATTTTTAGCTCTTCAAGGTCAGAAAACCATATTTGTTTTCATCGTTCATTTCCAACAATGCTTATTTTAGCAGATGCTTGAATCGAACCAGGGTCTCTTGCACTGCAGGTGGATTCCTTACCACCTGAGCTACCAGGGAAGTCCTGTCTGTTGAAAGAATGAATAAATGATTAAAATGCAATTAACCCCTATAAGTAGGACAGTTGCCTTATACTTCCTCAAATTATTACACATTATTGATATCAGATTCTAAGGAAAGAGCTTTTTGAGTGGTAACGGGGTAGATGGAGAACCATAGGCAGAGATTCTGAAGAGGGGAGAAAAGGTGTGTTACACAGAAAAAGCAAAAAAGAAACAAAGGGAAGGGGAAAATTTACCTGTTCACAGCTTTCTCTACTGAAGATCCAGGCCAGAGACTTTTTAAAAATATACAGTATAATTTACTGAGTAATAACACAGCTAAATGTACTGGAACTGTATTTAACAGAAAAGAAAAGGGATTGAAAGACTTTTCCTGTATATTAAAAAATGCATTAATAATTGAAACAATTGAGGACGAATTTGAGTATGTTCAATTTAGCAATTTATAGCACTTACTAGTGAAGCCACATGCTTTGACACATAAATACATACTTGTGTATTGCATGTATACAGTTTTTATTAGCTTAGTGTTTTATGCATGCTGTTTTGTTCATCACAATATTTAAAGTTCCTTGGAGCCTGGACTTCCAGCAAGATTGTACTGTAAATTCATGCTTTGTTACTTCTCTTTGCTCCAAATACATATGTGTAATATGCAAAAATTTAAAAATAAAAAAATTTAAAAGACTAACAGAATTACATCTGTCACGATGATTCAGGTTAGGCTGCAGTAGAATCTGAGTGGCTTAAGACAGACAAAGGTTTATTCCTTGCTTGAGCTACATTTCCGTTTTGAGCTGATGTGGGGTTTTGCTCATGATATCCTCACCTTGACTTGCAGGTGGATGATAGGACTACCACTTGGGCCATTTCTAGGTGCCAGTACCCTCTGGGGACCAAGACAGAACAGAAATGAGGAGTGGTCATGGACAGAGGAGCCTGGAGGGCTGCGGTCCATGGGGTCGCAGAGCCAGAGATGACTGAGCAACTAAGCGCAGCGTGGCACACAGAGAATGGTGTCAGACTCCGGGCCAGAGGCAGGAAGAATTAGGTGTTCAGTTCAACTAGGGTAAAAACTTCCATAAAAGACTATATATTTGTGTGCTCAGGGAAGAAAAATATGTCCCGAACAGCTTAGTAACCAGGGTTTGAGAAAAGCCACCTACTACAGCATGGTGAGGAGGGCAAGGTAACCCACTCCAGTATTCTTGCCCAGAGAATCCCAGGGACAGAGCAGCCTGGAGGGCTACGGTTCATCAGGTCACAAAGAGTTGGACAAGACTGAAGCTACTTAGCACACATGCACGCACAGCATGGTGACCCTATCAGTGGTATCTCATCTTCACAGGTAAAGGACCCTGTTAGATCTATTTAAGGGTCCCTTGAAGAACTGGTAAATGGAGTAGAAAAACATTTAGTCAGAAGTATGTAAGCCTACAGAGAGTGAGGAAAAATAACCAGTATTCAAGATGTCTCCAAACCCAAAAGTTTAAATCACTCAAAGAAAACTAATGCCAAGATATCTAAGAAAATCAACAATTGAAAGATGAATTAACTCTAGCTATAAGAATGAAATTGTTGTAAATATTTTTAAGCTATTTAGGAGCTCCAACGTGATAAATGAAAAATATAACAAAAAGAGAAATAATTTAACATATTTGGGCATAAATGAAAGAAGACCCTGTAGATGTGGAAAAGGATCACTTTGAAATTTTGGAAATGAAAAAAAAAATATTGAAAAGAGAAATCAGCATTTACTGTAAATTCAAGATTGGTTATAGTTGAAAAGATAATCAGCTAGTTAGATGTTTGTATTGATGAATGCTCCCAGAACACAGCATAATGATATAGAAAAAGATTTATAAGCATATGAGAGAGCAGTTAAGGGACATGGAAACATGACTGACTGAGAGTCCTCAGCACATGTTGAATAGGCTTTATAGAAGGAGACTGGAAGGGATGGCAGAAGAAAATATAAAAGGAAATGGATCGAGAATTTGCAAGGGTTATTAAAAAGGCTACATCCTCAGAGAAAAGTTCATCTCAAGAACTAAGCAGAATAAGCAAAAATCAAGCCATATCTAGGAGAAACAAAATATTATATATCTGAGGGAAAGAAAATATTATTCTGGACTCAATACCTAGCTGCTGCTGCTGCTAAGTCACTTCAGTCGTGTCTGACTCTGTGCGACCCCATAGACGGCAGCCCACCAGGCTCCCCTGTCCCTGGGATTCTCCAGGCAAGAACACTGGAGTGGGTTGCCATTTCCTTCTCCAATGCTAAAAGTGAAAAGTGAAAGGGAAGTCACTCAGTCGTGTCTGACTCTTAGAGACCCCATGGACTGCAGCCTACCAGGCTCCTCCATCCATGGGATTTTCCAGGCAAGAGTACTGGAGTGGGGTGCCATTGCCTTCTCCGAATACCTAGCTAGACTATCATTTGAGAGAGAGAAATAAAGATACTGCAGACCTATAAAGACAAAGAAGTGCGTTTGGTACCAGGGGCCGTTTCTGAAAGAACCACATAAGAAGAAATTAACTTAAAAGGAAAAAAAGTTGATGTTAAAAGAAAAAAAAAAAAAAAGCAAATGGGTCAGAATCCAGAAGCATGGTAAGTTCTTGGTCAGGAAGTTGACACTAGTTTAAAATTTAAGGGTTTTACCTAAAAAACACTAGAAATACAACTTGTAGCTTCTATATCAGTAGAGGGAAAAGAAAGGAAGGGAAGAACTATATACTTTGTACTATTTTGACTTCTTTCTTTCCCTTATCCCAAATCATACCACAAGAAGTGAAAAATTTAAACTGGATATGAATTCTGCTGAGACAAATGGACAGAATTGTTTGGAGTTGGAAAATGGGGCTAACTTTTACAGTAGGGACTGTCTTGTTATTTAAATCCCAAGGTAAAATGTAGAAAAGCCTTGATTATGTGAAACCATTAACTCACCCAAATATTTTTTCCTTTAACCTTAGGGAGAAGAAGAAAACTATAAGCACATAATCACTATGTGTTTAAAGTGGTCTGATTCAAGTCAGTGTAGCTTCCTCTAGTCCCCTACAACTTTTCTGTTTTCATCTCTGCTTCACTCTTCTCTGATCACTCAACTGCAAAATGCCAGCTTTTAGGCAGATCAACCATCAAAGCCAAGTTCAGTCACTGCTAATCTATTTAACGTACAAGGATAGAAATTGAATTCATATTTTGAGAAATGTTTTCAGAAATAGGATTTAAAAAAGTCTAACATAACAGGAAAAGTTCTGATGATTAGATTTAATAGAAAGTTCTATTTACTGTGAATATGTGATATCCTGGAGAGCATGCAAAGAGCTGAGCTCTAAGTCTCTGTGCCTAAGCAGCTGCGTGGTTACATATCACTCATTTAACTTGTCTGAGCTTCAGCATTCTTATGCATAATATAGGGGTTCAATTAGGTGACCTCTAAGGTCCCTGATGCTTTTTGAAAGCTCTGATTCTGGCACACACCATATCCTGGGCATTCTGGTTAATCAAAATTTCAGGCTCTTTCAGAACTCTCTTTTCTGGCTTGTGTTGTGAGTCTCCTGGACCCTGCTGTGCGAGTGTAACCGTCCCATTGTGTGTGCCCTCTGTCGCATGTGTTCTTATTCTAAAGGGTGAGGTGCTATGGATGTGAGTGTATGAGGGCCACATAGAACAAGAGTGAGTCCAAACAGTGACGTGCACAGCAAAGCCCCATCAGTCAACTTACAACCGACATATTTACATAAATATTGAACAGAAAGTTTCTAAGTCTGAAAAAGCAGGTTCTGTGGTACCTTTGTCCAAGGAAAACAAAATGTAAGCAATGAGAAGAATTGTTCAAGGAGATGGGTAGAGCTGTGATAACGACTTTGGCACTGGACCATTTTTTTTAATCTGTGACATTTATCATGAAGCAATATTCAGGATCTTGATTGGAGGCTCATGCTGTGAAATACAATGAATGTAATATCTAGAAAACAAGAGAGAACAGATGTAGCTGGGTTGTATAATCCAGCGTGACACTCATTATCGTTATGAAAGGAATAACTAGCAAGCTTGAAAGATGGAAAATAGAGGCAGCCGAGATGGTCAGAAATCTGCCTGGCTTTCAAAGATGCTTGTAATTTCTGTACCTGGGAACAGTCATTTGAAGCAGAATGGCATTATGCCAGTTCTAGTAACAACACACAAGCATCCCTTACAATAAGCGGTGCAGCCTGACTTTTTCCTCGGTGGAGATGTTTAATTTTGTTCAAATGGTATTTCACAGGCAGCAAACAAAGACAAGTAAGAGTGGGATAAGGTGGTCAGGAAATGGTTTTTCACAGATACAGACTCTCATTTTCATTATCTTTCTTTAGAAATCATGAAAGTATAATATACACATCCTTGTGAGTAGGAGAGAATGGAGGACCTTTGCAACAGAAAGTATCATTATTTTCAATGAATTTACATTATTTAGAAACATGCTTTTTTACCTTGTTTTTTTGGAGGGGAATGTTGTTAGACTTGAACAATTGAAATAAACTGCTAAAATCACGTTAATATAATGGCTCAGTTTCTAAGCTCTTATACCCTTTGGTATTTGAGTTTATGAAACCTTTTGTGGTATTTTAATATAAAAGAATAATTTTGTTTTTCTTTGCAAAATACTTTTATTATGAAAAATTATGAGTGTTTGGGGCTTCCCTTCTTGGCTGTTACTACAGGAGTCAGATTCCTGAGAGAGAGATTACAGAGACTGACTGAGGAGAAAGGAACTCCCAAACCACACATTTGCTTAAATTCCTCCCCCCTCACCAAAGAAGTCTTTAATGCTTTATTCTGTGGAACAAACCTGAAATCTTTGGTAGATCAGTTCAGTTCAGTTCAGTCTCTCAGTCGTGTTCGACTCTCTGCGACCCCATGAACTGCAGCACGCCAGGCCTCCCTGTCTATCACTAACTCCAGGAGCTTACTCAAACTCATGTCCATTGAGTTGGTGATGCCATCCAACCATCTCATCCTCTGCTGTCCCCTTCTCCTCCTGTCTTCAGTCTTTCTCAGCATCAGGGTCTTTTCTAGTGAGTCAGTTCTTCACATCAGGTGGCCAAAGTATTGGAGTTTCAGCTTCAGTATCAGTCCTTCCAATGAATATTCAGGACTGATCTCCTTTAGGATGGACTGGTTAGATATCTTTGTAGTCCAAGTGACTCTCAAGAGTCCTCTCCAATACCACAGTTCAAAAGCATCAATTCTTTGGTGCTCAGCTTTCTTTATAGTCCAACTCTCACATCCATACATGACTACTAGAAAAAACATAGCCTTGCCTAGATGGACCTTTGTTGGCAAAGTAATGTTTCTGCTTTTTAATATGCTGTCTAGGTTGGTCACAACTTTTCTTCCAAGGATCAAGTGTCTTTTAATTTCATGGCTATAGTCACCATCTGCAGTGATTTTGGAACCCCCCAAAATATAGTCTGTCACTGTTTCCATTGTTTCCCCATCTATCTGCCATGAAGTGATGGGACCAGATGCCATGATCTTAGATACTTCTAAATGTTTATCTAAATCTTTTCAGATGTATAATGTATCTTGTTTGCAGTAATGCCCTTGTTTTCAGTGTACATATTTGAATCTCTTGTCAAAAATAGATTTGACCTCTTTAGTCTTACTCTTCTAGTTTTCCAGTGCTTAGGAACTCACATAACTTCTCAAATAAATATTTCAGCTTTTGGAAATGTATTTACTCTTGAGGTTCCTTCCTCTGTGGATCCGAATAATTCCCAGAAAACTGGAATGGAGAGAATCGTGGAATGTGCTTAGGCATAAAATATGGCCCAAACAATGATGTATTAAGGTTAGGGTGAGACATTTGGCAGAGTCCAGTAGTTGCTGCCCTCAGTTTTCCCTGGGTACACATTTTTATTAACATGGAAAAAGTGTATTTGAAAATATTCCAGGCCTATGGCCTTATTTCCAAAGTGCATCAAACATTAGCTCTTTAGTCCCTAGGGCTTCTGTCTTAAACACTGGTCTACTTTCCCATCTGATCTTGAGTCAGACAGGCACCTAAAAATCCCCACCTAGTCCCTGTCTTCCCAAGTTCTCATCTTGAGACTCATCTTTCTTGGCTGACAGCTCCAAATAAATTTTTGTTTGCTTTTAGCTCTATTGAACATTTGCCCCTCTTTCTTATTAGGAATTAAACTTCCAGTCACCTGCTGGCCTTTTCGGTGGGAAGACCACCTGTATCTACATAACCAAACTCTCAGGACTAATAACCAAGGCCAGACTTAACTGTCTGTGGCAGGAAGTTCTTCTTCAGGAAGGTAAGACTGTACAGTACATAACTTCATTGTTTATATTTCAGGAAATTTCGAAGACCAGTTTGTTCCTCTGGGTAAATAGCTCTCCTTTCTGCTCTTTTTCTTTCAGCTGCAGCCTAGCCCTCCAGCACCAGCCCACTCACCAAGACTCCCTTCTAGGCACTTGTCTCTGCTGTGGAAGCTTGGAAGGGAATAGAATTGTTTTCCTTCAAACAATTTATGTATAGGCTAGTAGTTCTCAACTTCAGATAAAGGATTGTTAAGGAGAGGCAGTCTTGGCATTTGATTCACCAATCCCTGGGTGGGGAAGATCCCCTGGAGGGGGGCATGGCAACCCACTCCAGTATTCTTGCCTGGAGAATTTCCACGGACAGAGGAGCCTGGTGGACTATGGTCCGACATGGGGAGGGTTACAGATTATTCCCCGTGAAGATTATAATAATCAGTTTATTCCCTCCTCTCTCCCTCTCCTCAAACCAGAAGTAAGAACCAGTAGTTAGATGCCTGTTCTATCTAATAACATGAATGACAGAATGGAGGCCATTATCTATGAATTAATGAGTAAATACTTATCTCGAAACATGCAAATAATTAAGGCAAAGATGTCATGTGGGATATATTATGTGACATTTGCTTTTTTTCCCTCCCACTCAATTTAGTCATTATCTTGAAAAAAGTGCTTTTCCTTGACCTTCTAGAGACTTATTTTTATACAGAGGGAACAAAGCATTTTTGGCTCCAGCCCCAGAGGGGCACACAATTATGCCAGAGAAATTAAACAGTAAGACAGGATTTATACAAATCATTCCTGGGTTGTTTTAGGAATGCTTTTTTCATAGAGCTATGGCATGAAAATTTTTTGTTTTTCTTTTTAAATATAGAAATTGATTCTGCCTTTTAAAATGCTCACTAAACTTTGTTTAAAAATGTTTCTTTCTGCCTATTGAGGAAGTTTTGTTTTTCCTACTTTATATAAAAGCTACCATCCTCATAAATAAATCTTGTTGTTTAGTCACTTCAGTCATCTAACTCTTTTGTGATGGCATGGACTGTAGTCCACCAGCTCCTCTGTTCATGGAATCTTCTAGGCAGGAATACTGGAGTGTGTTGCCATGTCCTTCTCCAGGGGATCTTCTTGGCCCAGGGATCAAACCCCTGTGTCTCCTGCATTGCAGACGGATTCTTTACCACTGAGCTACCTGGGGAACCCCATAAATATCCCTAGGAAGGCTTTATATGGGAGATAAGATTTTAGTTTTAACAAGTTGGTAACTGGAAAGGTAGGGCTGAGAGTGATTCCTTAGTTGGAGCAGGATGATAGTGAAAGGAAGATGGAGACAATCTGTAACGATATGTCAGCCAGCCTCTCTCTCTAAGTGATGCTATCATAACAACTCCTATCCACCTTTTCTTCCCCCTTTGGAATTTTTTAGTGATGATTTATTAACTTAATCTCTGTATTCTTTTTCATGGTTCCATTACTATAACTGCTTTTTCCTCCAGGCCTTCTTTGCTGTCAAAACTTTCCATAGTTCTTATAAGTTTTACTTTTGATGTTAAGTCTTGCCAAGATTTAAGTTCAAATCTCTGCCTTACAAAATTTAAATATGTATTTTTCTCTTTCCAAGATACTTAAATTTTTAAAAATTTCATATTTATTTTAATATACCCCTAGGTCTTAAGTCTGGAGAAGGCAATGGCACCCCACTCCAGTACTCTTGCCTGGAAAATCCCATGGATGGAGGAGCCTGGTAGGCTGCAGTCCATGGGTCGCTAAGAGTCGGACACGACTGAGCGACTTCACTTTCACTTTTCACTTTTATGCATTGGAGAAGGAAATGGCAACCCACTCCAGTGTTCTTGCCTGGAGAATCCCAGGGACAGGGGAGCCTGGTGGGCTGCCGTCTCTGGGGTCACATAGAGTCGGACACAACTGAAGTGACTTAGCAGCAGCAGGTCTAAGTCATACTGGTATTGGACAGATTGGTCAAATTATATCATAGGAAAACTCTATCCAGGATATAATGAATTGTTGAGGATAAAGGTTGATCCTCTTCTCTGTGTTAAATAAAAGTGTTGGGAAGAAACTAGCAGTCAGGCTACTTTTGAAAGAGGTCTCTGCTGCTATGATATATTCAGTTCTGTTGTTTTGCATTGCTCCTCAAGACCTACCCTTTAAATCTATAGATGAACCATAAAGGATTCTCTGTATACTCCTTGTAATAATCACTTAAAAGGGGTATAGTACTTAAGTTTATATAGGAAAAGTTGTACGCACATCAGGATTTTTTAAAAAATTAGAGCCTGTTTTAATATTGTACCATGTAATCTAGCCAGATAGAACTATGCTTTGTTTTTAAACCAGAATTCTATAAGAGGTAGCAGTATATTTCATAATTTTTAATCCCTTCTATATAATAACTGCTATAGAGTTGTCATATAGGGCTCATCTATTCTAGGTATGCTATTCTAGGTATTCTTGTAGAATAAGACATAAAAGGGGTCCTTAGAGTCTGTGCTTCATCATAAAGTGATATCAGATATCAGAATAATATTCTCCTCTCTCTTACGTGCCAAATCCAGTCCATCCACAGAGGCTGTTGGTTCACCTTGAAATGATATCCTCAGTCTTTTCACTACCTCCCCCAGTCTCACTGTAGTGAGGCTATCTCATCTAAATTATTGCAACAGCTTCTTTACAGATCAACCTTCTTCTGCCCTACACTGTCTCTGTTCCATAGCAACCAGAGTAATTCATTTAAAATGATAGTAAGATTATTCCCTTTCTCTGCTCAAAATTTGCCAATGGCTTTTGTTTGCACAAAGAATAAAATTCAGAATCTTTTCCTATTACAACCCGGAGGCCCCTTCATCTCACACCTGGTTGCCTCCCTGATCCCATTTCTTACAATCCCCTCTTGCTTACTCTCCTCCAGCCCTGCCAGCTCCCTGGCTGCTCCCAGGACACACGGTTTCTATTCTACCAGCTGGACCTTGGCCATGCTATTCTGCCTGAAATGCCCTTTTCCCAGACAATTGCATGGCTTTTTCTCTCAATCCCTTTAGATTTCTGCTTCCATGTCACTTTGTCATAGAGGTCTTATCTGACCACTCTGTCTCAGGCAGCACTCCTGTCCTCTCTGTCCCCATAGTCTCTCTCTGTATAAAGTATACACTCGGGGCTTCCCTGATGGTCCAGTGGTTGAGACTCCACACTTCCACGGCAGGGGGTCAGGTTTGATCCCTGGTCGGGGAACTAAGATTTGGCATGCCACATAGGTCAGCCAAAAAATTGAAAAATAAAATAAAAGGTATTAAAAATGAAAAAAACTATGCACCTGACAGCAGTCTGGACATATCTGCTGATTGTCTTTCTCTCCCACAGTCAAATGTAAATTCTATGAGAGCAGGGAGTGCACCTGTTTTTTGTTCATTGCTTGGTCCCAAGACATATAATGGTGTCTAGCCTATAAGTACCTAGTAAATATATGATAGATGGATAAACAACAACAAGATTAACCAAGAATGATCTTCAGTTCAGTTCAGTTCAGTCACTCAGTCATGTCCGACTCTCTGCGACCCCATGCATCGCAGCACGCCAGGCCTCCCTGTCCATCACCAACTCCCGGAGTTCACTCAGACTCACGTCCATCGAGTCAGTGATGCCATCCGGCCATTTCATCCTCTGTCGTCCCCTTCTCCTCCTGCCCCCAATGCCTCCCAGCATCAAAGTCTTTTCCAATGAGTCAGCTCTTCGCATGAGGTGGCCAAAGTACTGGAGTTTCAGCTTTAGCCTTATTCCTTCCAAAAAACACCCAGGGCTGATCTCCTTTAGAATGGACTGGTTGGATCTCCTTGCAGTCCAAGGGACTCTCAAGAGTCTTCTTCAACACCACAGTTCAAACGCATCAATTCTTCGGCGCTCAGCTTTCTTCACAGTCCAACTCTCACATCCATACATGACCACGGGAAAAACCATAGCCTTGACTAGACGGACTTTAGTCGAATGATCCTATGACCTCCCTAAGGCTCTGTAGTGACTGACTTGTTCAGTCACCAGGTCATGTCCGTCTCTCTCAGACCCCATGAACTTCAGCGCACCAGGCTTCCCTGTCCTTCACTACCTCCCAGAGTTTACTCGAACTCATGTCCACTGAGTCAGTGATACCATCCACCATCTTATACTCTGTCGCCCCCTTCTGCTCTTGCCCTCAGTCATCCCCAGCATCAAGGTCTTTTCCAGTGTATTGGCTCTTTGTATCAGGTGGCCAAACTATTGGAGCTTCAGTTTCAGCATTGGTCCTTCCAATGAATATTCAGGGTTGATATCCTTTAGAGTTGACTGGTTTGATCTCCTTGTAGTCCAAGGGACTCTCAAGAGTCTTCTCCAGCCCCACAGTTCGAAAGCATCAATTCCTTGGCACTCAGTCTTTTTTATGGTCCAACTCTCAAATCCATACATGACTACTGGAAAAACCATAGCTTTGACTATATGGACTAACAGCTTGGATTTACTATGAACAAAGGACCAGAGTGTGTCCTCATGTCACTGATTCCTTCTCACTTTCAGGGCCATGTTGTTAAATCCCAGTCCTTGCTCATATTTCACTGACATTCTGTTGAATCTTGTTTCCTCTCTAATGTAAGCTAATTTTATTTTGTCATTGTTAGAATGTAGTAATCTCCTCTGGTGGCATTGTTATCTCTGTTTGGAAGATAACATTTTTTTTTTCTTTTCTGCATGTTGTGATAAATTTTTTTCTTTTTAAGAATAGTATTTGTTTTGAGTTTTTTCCAGAGGCTTTACAAAATACATGATATTTTAAAAAATTTGAAAAACCTAAAAACATGTTCAAAAATATTAACTATTATCCTTGTGCTTTAGTACCTACCTAGGATTTTCAGCCAGTCCTGGGCATATGGAAGGATTTCATTTGCCTGCTCTCTTTGAAGTTGATTTTGGGCATGTGATTTGCTTTCCCAGTGAACTGTAAGTGGTAGGAACAGGTGTCAGTTCCAGGTAGAAGTTTTCAGAGCTGTGCTCAATTCACCCCAGTCCTCTTTGTGGTCCCAGTGATCAGGGAAGGGCAAAGCTGCTATCAGTTTGTGTCCCTGATTGACTCCAAGAGCAGAGCATCCCTGACTATGTAAATAAATAGATGTGAGTAAACTTCTCTTGGGTAAAGCCACTAAGATCGTGGGATTATTTGTTACCACAGTGTAATGCAGTTTGTGCTGATTGATATAATTGAATATAAAAGAAAAATATGGACATTAAAAAATTGGAAAACACAGAATTATATAAAAATGAATATATGTCAACTGGTGTTAATATCTTAGTATATGTCCCTTAGAATTTTATGAACTTTTGCATGTTTTTGTTTGCATAACTTTGAAAAATAGGGGCTGTGTTTGAAATAGTCTTCTCTGATCTGTTTTTTTCCCCACTCACTAATAATAAAGCATATTCTTTGTTATTAAATTTTCTTTTATGAGTAGACTTAAAGAAATTTATTGAACTATAGTTGATTCACAACGTCGTGTTAGTTTCAGGTGTACAGAAAGTGATTCAATTATACATAAATGCATATTCCTTCCTTGTTAGCATCCTTTCTCATATAGGTTGTCACAGAATGTTGAGTCGAGGCCCCTGCGCTATATGGTAGGTCCTAGTTGGTCGCTTACACATGCAGCAGTGTATATGTGTTCATCCCAAGTTCCTGATTTCTTCCTACCCTACCTGTTTCCCCTGGTAATCATATGAGTGGACTTTAATGGCTACGTAGTAGTGTATTATTCATTCTTCCTTGTGGATCCATTCACTTTGTGTGCTGTGCTTATGGGAAGATTTTTATGGCCATTTGATAGGTAAAGATATCTATGTCTAAAGATATTATTAAAAAGGAATCTCCTGTTTGTACTGCCCAATGATACTGCTTAACTAAACCTATTAAATGTTTCTCAGGTGACAGTAGTCCAAAGATCACTACTGAATCATTTTCTGCTTAATATTAAATAGGTCATATAAAACAATTAAAAATACTCCATAATAGATCATTTCTGAAGGCAAGGAGTGTTTTGTTAATATTACTAAGCAGGCTAAATTCTTTATAAATAAGTTTTTAAAAAAGGTATTAGATTTTCTTACAGTGGGCCAGAATTGTTGTTACCAATATCCATGTATTACTTAAAGCTTCTGTAACTCAATGCTATTATTAATAATAAAAATAATGCTTTTCCATTTAAAGCTGAAAGTAATAAATGGAAAATGCCAAGTTGAATGTAAGAGTTACTTGTACTTTAGCTCTTGGAAATTCATTTCAAGAGCTTCAACAGAGCGAAGCCATACAAAATTTATTTATTGTATTTTTATTTTAAAGTTGCTTTTTAAAAAAGAAATTCTGTATTTACCATTGCAAAAGGCTGATTTTTTGACATTTAAGATTTTGGCCTAGATTCAGTTTAAAGCTTTTATTTTCAGCATGCCATGCTGAATAAAACTTGCAACTAATTGTTTATATTTCAGATTTGTGCTAGTCATTTGTCTTTGACATGTGGGACTTCAAAATGTAGAATTCAGTTTTAAGAGCCTGGTTCCTTCAAATTCTTCTACTTTTGATTTGGAACAGGGAATCTGATGGGCAGTGGATAAAATTCCTTATATCTGAAATGGAGTTCCAGCCTCTTCTTATCTCACAAAGGACTTCTGAGTGTATACAGGTTTTGCTTAAATTGTTCCTTTATTTTCCTTTCTGTGGCTCCAGGTGCAGCGTGTCCTTATCACCAGCCTTCAAAGTGTCAAGCCGGGTTTTGAAAGGAGAATGGATCCTTTGCTTCCTTCTACACCACCTTTTTTGTTACATAATTGCCTTTGTGGAAAAGGGTGGTGTGTGTGTGTGTGTGTGTGTAGGGGGAGAAGGTAGCAGAAAATTTTTAGATGAAGGTGGAGACTATGGTAGGAGATAGTGCTAACTGTGGCATAGAGTAATCTGACCAAATCCTCATAAAAATGTGGTCAGTATATTTGATTTGTCTAAAAAAGAAAAAAAGTTTTGAAATTCTGAGCAGTGACCTTTCGGTTTATACTGTATACAGTGTTTCATTCATCACCATTCTGATACAGGATATGGACATTTCATTGTACTGTGTTTATGTTATTCTCATGCCTGAGATGTATAGTTTGTCAGTCTTATGTAAGTAGTAAGAAGAGTGTTGTGAGAACAGTGAATTTCCTGGTGATTATCATTAGAAGACTGTGATTTGCTAACCTTTCTTGTCTCCAGCTTAAGATATATGCTCTCCTCCAAGACATGTGTGTATGTGAATTAGGCATGGATTCTAATAGAAGAAATAGTCCATCACCAAAGGGAAGGGAGGAATTCTGAAGTGAAAATATAGGTTTATATGTCTGTGACAATGCCTCTTCCTTCTCAGTGGTGTCGAAAAATCCCAGAATCTTTTAAAGAAACTTAGGAGTGACCGTGACACTCTAAAGGGGGGTAGTTTTTTTTGGAATTACCTCTTAAGCAGTTCATTCTGATTCTAAACCTCCAATCTGGACTGACTGACCTGAAAGAACTCTGTCTGTGCTCTCTCTCTCTGCCAGACCCTAGCCTGTACTGAGGAGAGCCCTGTGTGCCTTCAGTTCTAGTTGGAATCATGGTTTCCCAGCGGGGAGCATGTCATCTTCTGGCATTGTGATTAATCATTAGTAGTAGCGGTGTTAGAGTGAGTTTTATGATATAGCATCTTTTTTTCCTGGGAGACTGCTGAGAATTGAATCCTCTGCATACCCTGTCTGATCTAGGATGCAGCCTGACTGTAAAAATCTGGATCTACCCAGGGCATTGCTGTGCATGTGAATGTAACTTTGTGTTCCCTCAGGTCCTTTGAAGAGTAAACACTAAGATGGAATTAGACTTGCTAGAGGTTTATTGGGTGAAATGCTTGTGAAGGTTGAAGGTGAAGGATCAGAAACAGGCAAGAAGTCTCAGACTGCAATGCATCTGCCGTCTGTGAAAAGAGAGAAGAAATGATTAAGTATGAGCCTCAGACCCCAGCACGGTTCTGAGGAAGTTTCAGCTTCTCTAATGGCAAGTCCTTGAGCTAAAAGTGCCTCTTAGAGGAATCCTATGTTCCCAGAAACTGCCTGGTTCACATACCTCTGTGTGCATTCATTGCCTGGGAGCAGCTGTGGGAGATACAGGGTGAATCTGCAGTGGCTCCGACGACGTGGCAGATAGGGGCTGTAAATCCTGTGCACGCTCATGCTCTGCAGCAGGTTCTCCTGAAGGGAGAGAAGTACCTCTATGACCCAACAACACGGAGACAGAAACTGTGGAGAGCCCCCGGTAGAGCCTAGGGTTAAGGAAGCAGTTCCACGTGGGGCCGCTGTGATGAGCCGAACATCTGGCTCCATCATTTGTTATTAACAAGTAACTATACCTCTTGGGTAGCATGGCTCTTCTCATCAAGAAATTAATGGTCACAGAGCAGGCTGTATTGATGAAATGAATTTATGCTCCCAGTAGGCAATGTTTGTTGCCATGTCATTCTTCTCTTACTCCTCTCCTCTCTTCCAACCCTCTCTACATCTTTCTTGTCTGTCTGCCTTCCTGTTAGCTGTCCCCTCCCTTCTTCCCTCTCTCTCTTTCTCTCTCCCTTCTTCCCTCTTTCCTTTCTTTCCATGGTGAAAGATTGATTTACGCCAATTAGTTTAACACAGGAGAAACTCACCAGAGTCACAAAACATATTTTGTAGTCTTCTGGCAAATGTGTGATCAGGAGCTAGCTGATCGAGTTAACATTTTCTTTACCACTAAATATCATCAAAGAGTTGTTTCATATTTCTGCTGCTATGTGTGTGTGTGTGTGTGTGTGTACAAGTTACTCAGTTGTGTCTGACTCTTTGTGACCCCTGTAGCCCACCAGGCTCCTCTGTCCATGGGATTTTCCTGGCAATAATACTGGAGGGGGTTGCCATTTCCTCCTCCAGGGGATTGAACATATGTGTGTGTGTGTGTATGTATATATTCAGTTCAGTTCAGTCACTCAGTTGTGTCCAACTCTTTGCAACCCCATGGAACACAGCACGCCAGGCCTCCCTGTCCATCACTAACTCCCAGAGTTTACCCAAACTCATGTCCATTGAGTGGGTGATGCCTTCCAACCATCTCATCCTCTGTCATCCCCTTCTTCTGCTTTCAATCCTTCCCAGCATCAGGGTCTTTTCAAGTGAGTCAGCTCTTTGCATCAGGTGGACAAAGTATTGGAGTTTCAGCTTGAGTATCAGTCCTTCCAATGAACACTCAGGACTGATCTCCTTTAGGATCGACTAGCTGGCTCTCCTTGCAGTCCTTGCAAGGGACTCGTAAGAGTCTTCTTCAACACCATAGTTCAAAATCATCAGTTCTTTGGTGCTCAGCTTTCTTTACAGTCCAACACTCACATCCATACATGACTACTAGAAAAACCATAGCCTTTGTTGGCAAAGTAATGTCTCTGCTTTTTAATATGCTGTCTAGGTTGGTCATAACTTTCCTTCCAAGGAGTAAGCATCTTTTAATTTCATGGCTGCAGTCACCATCTACAGTGATTTTGGAGTCCCAAAAAGTAATGTCAGCCACTGTTTCCCCATTTATTTGCCATGAAGTGATGGGACCAGATGTCATGGTCTTAGTTTTCTGAATGTTGAGCTTCAAGCCAACCTTTTCAGTCTCCTCTTTCACTTTCATCAAGAGGCTCTTTAGTTCACTTTCTGCCATAAGGGTGGTGTCATGTGCATATCTAAGGTTATTGATATTTCTCTTGGTGATCTTGATTCCATCTTGTGCCTCATCCAGCCCAGCATTTCTCATGATGTACTCTACATATAAGTTAAATAAACAGGGTGACAATATACAGCCTTGATGTATTCCTTTCCCTGTTTGGAATTAGTCTTTTGTTCCATGTCTAGTTCTGACTGTTGCTTCCTGACCTGCATATAGGTTTCTCAAGAGGCAGGTCAGGTGGTCTGGTATTCCCATCTCTTTCAGAATTTTCCACAGTTTGTTGTGATCCCCAGAGTCAAAGGCTTTGGCATGCTCAATAAAGAAAATAGAAACATCCAGAAATAGATGTTTTTCTGAAACTCTCTTGCTTTTTTGATGATCCAGTGGATGTTGGCAATTTGGTCATGATCCCTGTCTCCTGTATAATGTCATGAACCTCTGTCCATAGTTCATCAGGCACTCTGTCTATCAGATCTAGTCCGTTAAATCTGTTTCTCACTTCTACTGTATAATCGTAAGGGATTTGATTTAGGTCATACCTGAATGGCTTAGTGGTTTTCCCTAATTTCTTCAATTTAAGTCTGAATTTGGCAATAAGGAGTTCATGATCTGAGCCACAGTCAGCTCCTGGTCTTGTTTTTGCTGACTTTATAGAGCTTCTCCATCTTAATCATATGTTTATCATAGACTTACTTATTATATTTTAAAAAAGTATTTATAAAACATATTTTCCCACATCTATACTTTAAAAAAATTATAAGCTCAAAGAAAATACCCAGTGACTTGCTGGATATTAGTCCTACCTTTTACGCTTTAGCAAATACATTTTTAAAGGTGATGATAGTTAGATGGTATTTTATTCCAGATTTCAACAATTTCATTGACATAGAACATTTTGAGTTATTTAAAATGGGTGCCATTAACTGAATTTAAAATTCTGTTTCCTATTATTTTCTCATAGACTAGGTGTTTAAATGTGAATCATTTAAACATCACTGTTTTCTTTTCCTTTTTTGCATCAGATTCAACCTTCTGATTCTGAATTTTAGGACCACCTACAGATCCACCCCTGCTGTCATTTAAAGCATCTTTTCTACCAACTTCATTTGTACTCATCAAGCAGATCATTTTAGCAATTGGTGCCTATTTACATGGAATTATATATTCCATTACTTCCAAAATCCTGACACCCATCTGCAAATGAGAGATTTCTTCTTCCACCCTGTTTTTGGATCCTATTTAATGCCCATGTTATACAAAGTACTAACTTTTAAGGTCTGGCGTGGGTGAAAAAACTGCTTTCCTTTCATCTATTCTCAGAATTGTTTTTCACCCAGCTGTCCTATTCACTGACAAGAAAAAGCCATAAAAGAAGAAATAAAATTTCTATTAACATGCATCTAGATTGTAAAAGCTTGATATTAAAAGAGAATGAATAAACTACTCTGGCATACATACTAAGGAAGATGAAAAATTTATAATTTCTGCTTCACATCTGGAAAGAAATTTAAAGCATTTTTTCTACCTAATTATTTAATATGACCCTTACCACTCTTTATAGTTTGTGCATATATACCTATATATGTATTAATATTTATCATAACCAAAATCTGGTGGTGCAGAAAGGAAATAGAGTCACAAGACACGTCTTTTCTTTGTTCTTGATGACGGTTTAGTCTTGGTTAGATATAGCCTTGCAGCAAGGTAGACTCTTGGGACCCTTTCTAGGTTAGCAGGTATGGAGCTAGCTTAATACCCACAAATGGTTCACATGATATTATGAAGGGTCCAGAAAGCCTAGACAATAAACAAAGTGTAATAAAAATAATCCTCAACGTGTTGTCAGAAAAATGAAGGTCCAAATCTGGACCTACTTACAAGTTAGATGTTAGGAAACTAGCCACCTGGTTTCTTGAAGCTTTAGTTCTTCATTGATGAAACGGTTACAGCTTCCCGTGCCCCACCTTATTGGAAAGGAAGAAGTGTCAGTCTATGATCTATGGATCATTGATCAATCAGTGAAGCAATCACTTAATCAACAAATTAACCATTCCACAGATGTCAGTGAGGGATCTCTTGTGTGTCATTTATAAACCAGGAATAACAAGTTTCTCCTCTGTTTCTCTTAATGGAACAGTGGGGACTTCTTATGTGCAAAATAATATTTGCACTTTAAAACCTAAACAAGTGGCATATGTTGTTGTGATTATAATGAAGACACATCTTTTTCCTCATTCATCCTGATTCTGTTGGGTTGGCCAAAAAGGTTGTTTGGATTTTTCCATATGATCTTATGGAAAAACCCAAATGATCCATTTGGCCAGCCCAATATATTTAAAGCCTCTCTAACTTTGTGTTAAGCAGCTGGGATCATCAGGCTATGGGTGCTCACACTCTGCAGCTTGACACCTCACTCTGTTTGCATGGTATTTGCCGGCCTTGGCTCCTAACCTCTGCCTGGCCTTCATGTTTCTGAACACACAAGGGTGTCTCAGGACGCCTAATGCTATTGGCAGCATTCCAGTTAGCTCGGCTCCTCACTTGCCGTGTAAACTCAACTCATCCCTTAGATCCATCTGTCTTTCAGGCACTTAAGGCACAACTCAGCCCAGCCCTTCACCCCTCTCGGATTCTGCCGTGGCTCCAGTCTCAGTTCCCAGGAATCAGAACAATTCCCCCAATATTTTCCTGACTACAGTTCCCTCAGTACTCTGTGTCCCCTTTAAAATGCAGCGTTGTCTGAAAGGAGGGACTCAGGAAATGATCATCAAATTTCAACACTAGAGCTATTGACCAAATCATGCCAGATTATTCAGCCAGCATCTTGAAGGAGAGTGAGGAAAGAGGGCAGGCAGAAAATGAGTTTGGGGAGGGTGGCGAGAAGAGGTGGTGGGGGAAGGTCTGTCAGAAAATCATCTGTCCTAGGGCAGATGTGAGCAGGGACCCATGGGGGGATGATGCAATGAGAGGGAAGAAGGAAAATGGAAAGGAGACGGAGAGTAACAGAGAAATGGAAGTGTGGAAGGGCTGTGGGGCAGCCTATAGTCAAAGAGCTCCTTCAGCACTCTACTCCTGCCTCTGGTAGCTTGCATCTCACTGGGCGGGGATTAGCTGGGCATGGCTTCACGTTCACTATAGAATGATGAGTTCCTTGAGGTCAGGCACATGGCTCAATCAGCTTTATTCTCAGTACCTGGTAGAGTCCCTGGCAGCATTTTAGATTCTCAGTGCTGCACGAGGAGAAAACATTACTGTTGCTATGACCAGTTCTACCTCAGAGCCCTAATCTTCCCCAGAGAAAGCTCCTCACAGATACTGAGTTCTTCTTGCATGGTAAGCTATTTCACCTTTGATACTTGGTTTAGGATTTTAGTTGTACAAGAAATCAAGTATCCGCCTGATGATCTGAGGGAGAGTAGTGAGATAAGACCATCAAGAGAGACTGGGGCCTTGCTAGGGAGAATATTTAAACTTGCAACTAGTTTACAGGGAACGAGGATTTGCACAAGAGGATCTGCACAAGGAAGTGACAATAGAGGAGTGTAATTTAGAAACAACAGTGTGTCAGTGGTTCAGAGGCTGAAGTGGAGTCATGCCAGCTGGTCTGAATTAGGGCAGAAAAAGTGAAGAAAATAAAGGAAATTGGGGAATTTCAAGAAATGTAATGGGCTTTATATATAGAATTGAAAGCTTTACATATAGAATTCAAAGGAGAAACAAGGGAAAGACATATTCAAAATGTCATGGGGGACTGGTGATAGTAGCAGCAATAGAGAAATCAGTAGTATTGATGTGTAGGGGAGGAGGTTTTATCAGCTAGGGGAAAAAAAGGACAAAAAAGGTGGCTGTGGATTACACATCTTGGGTTTGAATTCTTGTTTTGACCTTGGTCAAGTTATCTTTCAGGTTCTAAGCTTCTACAATTGTTAGAAAAATTATGGGTTTTGGACCCAAGGTGCTTCACCGTCCCTTCTAGCTCATCACTTTTTCTCTCCCAAGACATGGGAGATCAAGCCCATTTCTTCAGCTGCTCTGTGTTTTGGGTACTGGAAGGAAGCAGAGAGCATAGGTATGAGATGACTTCTGGGTTGAGTGTAAGGCTCTGGCAGTTGATGGCTTTTTCCAGTCACAGCAGCAGGGGGCTGTAAAGCCTTGATGTGTGGGCTGCCTACTGTGAGAATCAGTCTCATGATGATCCCATGCCTTGAGACTTATTCTTTTTCAGTTGACTTATTGACCTGTGTAAGTGTTTTGCTTGATTCTGACATTGATCCCCTGTGTGACATGTAATGAGGGGGATTCCTGTCCTACTTGGCAACCTTGGGAGGATACAGAGCCTCTGAAGGAGAAATGGATGTGAGGAGCCTGTCAGGATGTTGACAATACAGGGAGTGTATCCAGACCTCAAAATAGGGAGAATCATGGCAGCTAATGAAAGTGAGAATATGGTGTGAGAAGAAAATAGATGGGAGGACAAGGATGAACCTAAATGAATGGTAGGGCAGTTTCTTTCTAGGGGCCCTCTGGGAAGAGAAGGTGGAAGGCAGAGTGAATTGACTGGAGGGTGGGAGCAGGATTGATTAGGAGGCAGGACAGCAACTTTGCCAGGCAGAAAGGATGGTTAATTTACGGAGAGATACTAGGAAGAGGCAGATGGTGCTGGCAGGGTTGTAGAGATACTGCATCAGGACCTCAGCGCTAGAGACTGGGGCACTATCTGGAGTGAGGGTCAGAGTGGGGCAATAACTAGAATTCCATCAGTTCCAATCTGGTGCTGACATTAACCTAATTTTCTAGAAAAGTTGTATCTTCCTGTTTCTTGACATGGTGCCGGCAAGTGGGAAAACGGAAGCTTTCCTCTTACCTTCTCTTGGGAAGTGAGTTTTACTGTAATTGCTTTCTATTTTCATCATTGAGGCAAATACCTGGTGCCTCTAACTTCCTGTCAGTGCCCCAGGCTTTCATGTGGGCAACTTCTTTTAATTCAAATCAATAGGAGAATAAGCCCTGAGGAGTGCGTAGTTAAGGTTTTGAACTGATTGCATCCCCAAATCAAGCAAAGGGCTTCCAGATGCTGCAGTGTGCTGCATAAGTTCAATAAAAATTGCCGGGCACATTAGCATCACTGCCTATTGTTATGGGCACAGGCAAATTCCATCTTTCATTGCCCATTTTGCTTCAGTTCTTTGACTTAATGATCCCCATCCCAGAGAGAAACTCCATTAACATTTGCAGATGTCAGTGTAAATGTAGGAGGAAAATGCTTTAGGACAAGAAACAATCAGGCAAAACCCTGGACATTTTGCTGCTTGTAAAAAAAAAAAAAAGTTTCCATTGAATGGGTATAAAGTCCTAGAAAAGTACCAATTAAAGCTTTAGTTACTCATTATATTTTATTCATTCATTCATTCATTCTCTACCTCATTCTGCCAAGAATTTGAGGAGACATATAACAAATGCTGATGTGATGAATAATAAAAAGTAGAAGGGAGAAAGAGAAAATTAGGAGCAGAGAAAATAGAATAATGTAATTATGACAACAATAGTAAGGCTTCTGAATTGTCTCTGAGACTCCTAGTAGTCTCAGAGACAAATGAGGTATATAATCACTGATACAGCTCTTGTTATTGAAAAGCTGTAAGAATTTTAGTATCTTAAGAAAAACAAAAGTTTTCCTATTACTGTATTAGTTAAAGAAAAAAACCTCATATGGAACTTTAAAATGGTCACAGAGTAATGTAGCATGTGATGGCCTTTATATATTGATTGTAGTTACAAATATCATATGTATGCTTCTGGCAATAACCTTTGATAGGATCCAAGAGAATACTAATAATTGTAATGTGGCATAAAAGCAATACTCAAGGGACTCAGTTTTGTGGGAATGAATGCCAGACTTTTAGAAGTCCAACTTTATTCAGGCACATCAACTTTGAGGAATGTACATGACCCTAAATTATGAATACTAGTATGGGATACTCTGGTTCTGGGCAGGATGGAGAAAGCACATGCTACTCTGTCTCTCGCAGTGAAACGCAGCTATAAAACATGCGTGGGATTCATGGGGCCGGTATTTGGAAGCCGTAAAGAGCAAATAGCATTGAGGAAAATAAGAACTGGGACAAAAAGCAAAATTCAAAAATACCACCTAATCGGCAGTATGTTTACCATGTGAAGAAGGCTGAGCACCGAAGAATTGATGCTTTTGAACTGTGGTGTTGGAGAAGACTCTTGAGAGTCCCTTGGACTGCAAAAAGATCCAACCAGTCCATTCTGAAGGAGATCAACTTGGAAGGAATGATGCTAAAGCTGAAACTCCAGTACTTTGGCCACCTCATGCAAAGAGTTGTCTTATTGGAAAAGACTGATGCTGGGAGGGATTGAGGGCAGGAGGAGAAGGGGATGACAGAGGATGAGATGGCTGGATGGCATCACCAACTCGATGGACGTGAATCTGAGTGAACTCCGGGAGTTGATGATGGACAGGGAGGCCTGGTGTGCTGCGATTCATGGGGTCGCAAAGAGTCGGACACGACTGAGTGACTGAACTGAACTGAACTGAGCTGAACTTAAGGCAGCCAAAATCCTAGATGTGGGCATTGCTCTGGGCAGAGAAAATTCTAGAGAAGCCCTCTAGTTCTGGCTAAAGAAGTAAAAAGGGCTTTTCTAAAGCCAATAAAGAGCATGGGAACCTCTTACTCTTATTTATTTATATGTTTGTTTATTTATCTACCTCTTCTCTGTTTTATGCACCTTGGCCCTCAAGCAGTCCTGTGCTAGTGGCTTGGTAAAGCTAATAGAAACCTACAGGAGCCAGAATACTAAAGACAGTATCTTAGTTCAAGCTACTGTAACAAACTACTGTAGACTTAAACAGTATTTATATGTCAAAGTTCTGGAGGCTGGAAAGTCTAAGTTCAAGGTGTTGATAGATTTGGTGTCTGATGATGGCACATGGTTTGCACATGGCTGCCTTCTTATTGACTGAAAGAGAAAGAAACCTTGAGTTTCTTTCTTTTCTTCCACAGACACTCATCTGATCATGGGGCCTCCACCCTTATGACCTTGCATGCATGTGTGTGTGCTAAGTTGCTTTACTCGTGTTTGACTCTCTGTGACCCTGGACTGTAGCCCACCGTGCTCCTCTGTCCATGGGGATTCTCTAGGCAAGAATACTGGGGTGAGTTGTCATGCCCCGCTCCAGGGTTTCTTCCCAACTCAAAGGTGGTTCATGGCCTTACCTAAATTTAATTACCTCCCAAGCACCCTACCTCCTAATAGTATCACATTAAGGGTTAGAGTTTCAACATAGGAGTTTTGGTTGGGAAGATTCAAACATTCAGTCTTGAAAGGAAGAATATTTGCCAACGAGATGACTGACAAGGGATTTCTCTTCAAAATATACAAACAGCTCATGCAGCTCATTATCAAAAACAGCCCAATCAAAAGATGGGCAGAAGACCTAAATAGACATTTCTCCAAAGAAGACATGCTGATGGCCGGCAAACATTTGAAAAGATGCCCAACATCACTAATTATCAGAGAAATGAAAATCAAAACTGCGATGAAGTACTGCCTCACAAAGCTACAGTGAAGTACCACAAGGTACAAGTGCTACCTTGTCCCTCAGAGTACAAGGCCAGTCAGAATGGCCATCATCACAGAATCTACAAACAATAGATTCTGGAGTGGGTGTGGACAAAGCGGAACCCTCTTGTGCTGTTTGTGGGAATGTAAATTGATATAGCCACTACGGAGAAGAGGATGGAAGTTCCTTAAAAAACTAACACTAGAGCTGCCATGTGATCTAGCAGTGCTACTCCCGGGCATTTACCTGGAGAAAACCATAATCCAAAAAGGCCCATGCACCCCGGTATTCACTGCTGCACTTTTTACAATAGCAAGGACATGAAAGCAACCTGAATGAATGTTCATCAACAGAGGAATGCATAAAGAGGATGTGGTGCTTATACACAATGGAATATTATTCAGCTATAAAAAAGAATGAAATTTGCCATGTGTAGAAACATGGATGGACCTACAGACTGCCATACAAAATGAAGTAAGTCAGAAAGAGAAAAACAAATATCATATAACATTGCTTATATGTGGAATCTAGAAAAATTATACAGATGAACTTATTTGCAAAGCAGGAACAGAGACACAGATTTAGAGTAAAAATGTATGGATACCAAGGGGGAAGGCAGCCTAGGATGAATTGGGAGATTGGGGTTGACATATATACACTACTGTGTGTAAAACAGATAACTAATGAGAACCTACAGTATATCCTGCAGAACCTACTCAGTGCTTTGTGGTGACTAAATGGGAAGGAAATCCAAAAAGAGGGAATATGTGTATTTGTATAACTGATTCACTTTTCTGTACAACATTGTAAAGCAGCTATACTCCAATAAAAATAAAAAGGTAAAAAGAAAAAAATTATTTAATAGCCTATCACATAAACAGTAAAACTAAATACCTGTTATCACATCACTGTTTAAATTCAACCATGGCATATTCAGTATGGAAAAGCATAAACCCCCGGAAGATATTCAGGGTGATTTATGGGTAAAATTATGACGTGAAAAATGTTATTGTTAAAAAAGAATAAGTTGTTGAAGAAAAAATATAAAAGATGTTTATCATCATTAGCCATCAGGGAAATGGAAGTTAAAACTACATGATATCGTTATACAACCTGTTAGAATGGCTAAAATAAAAATATCAAAGCTGCTGAGGATGCAGAGAGACTGGAAATCCCATACATTACTGGCAGATATATGCAGTAATGCAAAATGCAAAATAATACAGACAATATGGAAAACAATTGGTAGGTTTTTTTTTTTAATGTAAAAGTATATATACCATGTGACTCAGCCATGCCACTCCTGCTTAGCTTTTGATAATTCATCTTCATATAACAACCTGGATATCAAAGTTCATATTTTCTTTGCTCATGATCTCAAAAACAGAGGAGAAACCTAAGGCGATAAGTGAATAGATCAACAAACTGAGGTCCAGCTCTTCAATGTGTGTGCATGGTAAGTTGCTTCAGTCCTGTCCAACTCTGTGCAACCGTATGGACTGTAGCCTGCCAGGCTCCTCTGTCGGTGGGATTCTCCAGGCAAGAATGCTGGAGTGGGTTGCCAAGCCCAACTATTTTGTATTAAAAGGGATTAGGTTATTAACATGGAACAACTTGGCATTTTTCTGAGGGAAAGAAGTCAGTTGCAAAGGTTATATACTATATGATTCCCTTAGGGTGGTGACCTCAAAAAGGCAAAGCTGTAGTGGTGAGAAAAGATCCACGATTGCTGGGAGTTAAAGGTTGGGGAGAGTGGGACTACAAAATTATATCACAAGGGAGTCATTTAAGGTGATGGAACAGTTGCGCCTTGGTTATGGTGATGGTTGAAGAAATTTATACATGTGTTAACTTTATAGAACTGTACGCAAAAGTCAATTTTAGTGTATGTTAATTAAATAAAATTTAAAGGAGTGTAAAAATAATTTTTGTGTCCCCCTTACTAGTGTGGATTTACATTTCTTTGATTAAATATGTAACAGTCTAAGATAGTTGTGTTTTGTACTTACAGCTCCTATGGAACTGAAAAGCAAAAATATACTTGCAAAATAAATACAAATTCCAAAACTGATAAAGTTCAAAGCACCATTAATTTAATATGACAGAAAATATTTGGCTGAAACTTACTCTTCTCTCCTAATACGAATCTTACCTGGCCATCCAAGCACAGGTTCTTTTGAGTTCAGCATGTTTATATTATTTAACGATTCAGTTATTTTGCATTTCTATTCTAAGCAGAGCCAATCCTTTGTTTATATGGTGAATGGTGAAGTCTTTTGACTTTCACTTTACAAACCACATCATTGTGTTGCTTCATATTTGCCTACGGCAATTAAATTAGCCTTACTTCACACTGATGTGATTGTCAACATAAATGCAGCGGTAGATAGTGAAATCACAAGGCAGAAAAAGCTCATTGTTGAAGGATGACCCTCAGATAATCCAGAATGTATGTTTGTGTCTGTATATGGGAGTGTGTGTTTATATATAAATGTTGTTGAGAAAACTGAAAATGTTAGATTACAATGTTTTGTGTAGAACTCATGATCACTAATAATATATTGATATTCAGATATATGGAGAAACACTCAAGCCTCTGAGGGTTTAGGTAAAGAAGGGTGATAGTCACTTTCTACACTTCTGAGTTTTAAAGCAGTAATTATCCATGTGATATTTACAAGACTACGACCTAGACGCTATTTGAAGTTGAGGCATTTTCCTCTGCGGTGTCTCTATGGCGTTTTCAGTCTGCTTCTCTTGGTCTCTCCTGCAATCATTGTTAATACCTCCATGCCATCCTGGTGCTTGCTGTTCCAAGCTCAATGACTCCCTGGTCAGGAGGGTAGGAGAAGGGGACGACAGAGGATGAGATGGTTAGAGAACATCACCAACTCACTGGACATGAGTCTGAACAAACTGTGGGAGACAGTGAGGGACAGGGAAGCCTAGCATGCTGCAAGTCTATGGGGTGGCAGAACTGGATATGACTGAGCGACTGAACAGCAACAACTGGCCCTTCTACAGAAATTGTTTTATCTTCATCCTTCTCTTTTTTAATTTTATTTCTGCAAAGGCTTCTCTTTCCTGGAGTTTTTATGAATGGAATCATAGTTTCGTCTTTTGTGGCTACTTCTTAAGTTCCACATAATGTTTTTGAAATGCTTTTTTTTTTTTTTTGCATGTATTGGTAATTTCTGACTTTTGTAGCTGAATAGTATCCTACTTAATAACTATGCCATAGTTTGTTTGCCTAATAACTTTGGGTTATTTCTAGGTTTTGACTATTATGGCTAAAGCTGTTTTGAACATTTATGCGTATTTATTTGTGTAGACAGGTATTTTAGTTTTTTGAGTGAATACTAAGGAGTACATTTTCTGTGTCGTTTAGTAAGTTTATGTTTAGTTTTATAAGATATAGACAGACTGATTTCCAAAGTGCAATACTATTTTACTTTCTTTCCAGTGTTGTTCAAACACTCCAGTTGCCTCATATCCTTGCCAAAACTGGATATTGTTGGGCTTATCATTTTAGTCATCCTAAAATGAATATGTGTGTGTATCGGTATTTAATTTTAGCCTTATAGTACTTTTCCATTATAAGCAATGATTTATGAATTGTGTGTTCGATTCTGATGTTTTTTCAAATGGCAAGTTTATCTTGTGATTATTGAATTGTAAAAGATCTTTGGATAAAATTCTTTGTCAGATATATGTATCATGTATGATTTTCCAAATCTATGGTTTACTTTTTCATTCTCTTAACAGCATCCTTTGAAGAACATAAATTTTTTTTATTTTCATGGAGGTCAGTTTATAAATGTTTTCTTTTATGGTTTGTGCTTTTTATGTTCTAGCTGAAAAATTGTTGCCTACTACAAAATGCATGAGGATTTTTCCTCTCTTTTTCTTCCTTAGACTTTAAAGGTTTCAGCTTTTTAATAATTCTATTCAGGTGTATTTGTAGGATGCCCCTCTATTGGAATTTTATATTTTTTTCCACAATTAGGCTGGGATTGTGGATCTCTGGGAAGGAGATCACTGAGGTAAAATACATTTTCATCACATCATATCAAGGATACATACATGCTACCAATAAGGTTTATCAGTATTGATGCTGCCCTTGCGCACCTCTTTTTTCCCTTTTTCCACATTGTACTCTTTGCAAGAAAGTCACTAAGGATAGGCTGCACTTAAAGAGAGGAGTTATTCATTTCCTTCAGGTGGAGTGTCTACATTGTTTATTGGGATTTTTTTCTGCATGGGAGATTTGTCTTCTCTCCATTGTTGATAGGACTCATGAATACTTACTTTATATGTTGGTTTATAATTCAGAACTACTTTATTTGTTTTGATGTTCAAATGTTCAAGCTTTGGTCATTGGGAACTCCTTTGATACACTCTCACTGTGTGTATGTGTGTGTCTGTGGTATGTGTGCTTAAACACTTTATGGCAGTATAAAATACCATGAGCTCATCTTTTACAGTTGCCTCAGTCCTAAAATTGGCCCTGGTCATGTTTCATGAAAAGTGGTATTAGAAACAAAGATCTGGGTGTTAGATTTTCTTATTTCTATAGGAGTTTTATTTCTTTTAGATGACAGAAAAGCAAAAATAAAATTGTGAGTATACCAAGCACTTTATCACATGTGCCTACAAATGTTTCTTTAAGTACTAGCTATACCCATATTAAGTTAACCTTTGAGTTAATTTAATATCACATAACTCTAGCCTGTTCCCCTTGTGTGTTGATACCTACCCTCTCCAACAAAGGGAACAGTGTGGTTTTTCATATTTATCTTTATGGATCTTGAATGCACATATGAATTCTTGGGGCAGAGCAGATTGTTACTTGCTGTAAAGTAGATGATAATCACCCTTGTGGTTCTCCTGTGTTTCACTTCTCACCTCTGGAGCAACACTATGAGAACTGGATGGACAAACCTCCATGCACAATCTGTGTTGTAGGTGAGGAAGCCTCCCCAGAATGAATCTGGGTGCTTACATACATGCTGTCTCCCTCTCTTCCTAAAATGAAGCAGGAAAATACCTTTGCTTCTCCAGAAGGACTTTGAGTTCTTTCCTTCTTCAGAATGTAAAGAAATCTCTCTAAAGGAAAGTTAACTATTGTTTCCAACTTTACAATCAAGGATGTCTCCCTGGTTTCAGACCTTGGCTTCTCTTGAAGCATAAATGCATACCTCTGAGAGGTAGACCTCTCTGGAGTTTTCTGTAGCAGATCAATCATAAATTACCTTCCAGTGCTTGCTTTTAGCCCAAGTTCCAAGTTCAATAAAATTTGTTCAGACATTCCTAACTCTGCAGAAAAATATATATTTTTTTATAGTCTCACCGATGAGGAAAGTGAAAGTCAAGTATATGGGTGCTAAAGGTGGGATATAAACTGATATATCTGAGTCCAAAGCCCATGTCTTTTCAATAAGTAGCTTTGTTCCAGAAAAGAGGTGTTTCAAGAACACAGTTTAGTCCTTTGACCTTGCTCTGTTCATATTTCTTTCTTTGCCTGTCCACTTCATATTTCTTCATTAGTTGGCCCCTGCAGAGTTTTGTTTTCCAATATTTACTTGTAGTGATTTGCATTTTTAGTATTTTGGCACATTTCTTAAAAGTAGTTTTAAATATACTTTGCTTTCTAGAACTCGACATGATATAGAATGTCTTTTAAAATCCTAGAGACTTTAGAAAAGATGAGATGATAGCAGAATGATGCTTTGATAAGCCAAACCATTATGTCTCTGGGAGTAGACTCCTGGTTTAATGTGAATAGATAGCTCATATTCAGTTTTAAGCATAGCAGAATCTTTCCCTGTATCTTTCCTCCTTGGTACTCCAGTGCATTTTGTGCTTATTCTAACCTCATATTTTCTTATTCCTGTTTCCCTGAATGATTTGTACTAACACAATAGTAATGCTCAAGGTCAGAGTGTGAGCTGTAAATAGTTATTCAGAAGAGTGTAAAAGCCCCGATGGTATTTTTAGTTAATGAGGTACAAGACAAACTCTATAATTGACATTTTTGCTGCATTCTCTTCAATCCTACTGCAATAGAGAGGGCTCAGGACAACTCTGCAATGTCATGAAGTTTTTCACATTGCTTTAGAGGATTCTGTGCATTTCAATTACAGACTTGTATTCAGAACCATTATTTAATTCCTGACAATTGCTTGGGTGTGACAATTCCTGGCTTAGCTATTATCTATTTCCCTGTGCTTTTGAGGATGGGATGATAATGCAGACTCCTTTTGTATAATATAAAAGGGCTCTGGACAGTTCTTATAAATGTTCACCTGCAAACTTAATTTCCTGCATTCAAATGAAAGTCCAAGAGAAAATAGTTCACTAGTCCTGGTTTAGCTAGTGCCCGGAGTGCGTTTTGTCACAGGATATGAGTGCAGACCTATCACTGGAGGAGTTTCCTTTCCTGCAGGTGAGAATAGCTAACTGGCTATGGTGAAATGGCAGATCTTTTCAAGTAGTACAGCCAGGCTCCCTGTGGTGACATAGCCATCTGCTTAGCTGCAGTGGCCGTGATGCCTGTAGTTAACACAGTTTTGCTGTTTGGTGCTCAGACGTTTAGAGAGCTGTGTGAAGCCTTTACTCAAAGCATCTGCAGTCATCACTGAACACTGTGTGATGGTGTGTCTGCCTCTGCTGTTCTCTCCAGCAGCTGCCATGTTGATGGGCATTTGCCTGTCCGCATAGTTGGTAGACCAGCCCCAGCACTATTTTGACAGTCAGTGACTTCTTGGTTGTTATCTTAGTGTTCTGTCTTCATTCTCCTAAAAGTCTGACTATACTTCATGGGCAACTGACTGAATGCCGATTGTCAAAGAGAACTGTTAATTTCAGATACATTTCCATCAACCTACCCACTGCCACCTTGTTTGAAAATCTCACACTTATTGATGGTGCATGAAACATATGACTTGAGATCATACTGAGAGGTAAAGTAAATGGTTCTTTTGAAATAAAATATTACAATATTAAACATATCCTTTGTATAGTATAGAAAAAGGGGTTCCTTGGGTGACAAAACTCTATCCCTTCTCTCTTAAGCATAAACTCTCTACAAGTTAGCGTAAACTATCACTTACCTGTCCAAAAAAAAAACTACTTGAGTTTAGAAATGGTTTTTCCTGTTTACAGATCAACAATGACTCAATTTTAATCTATCCTAACAGTTTGGAAGAGCACCACCAGCCTATCCTTTTCGTTAGGGAAAGGATAAAACTATCTTCCTTATTGTTCATGTTTTTGTTGGTTCATTCTTTCAGTCATCAATCTACAAGTTCTAAATGAAAATGTGCTTGGCAGGAACTCTGCTTACCTTCCCCTACAGAGAAGATGAAAACATGGTCTTTGCATTTAAGCAAACCTCAATGTTTGTGGAATGAGTGAATGAATGAATAACTTTTTTCTTTCTGGTTATGGAGAGTTTGAATATTGGGGTGGGAGAAATGTTGGATATTCTTTTAGCATAAGCAGATCAGAGCTTCTATATAGGATAATAGCAAATTCTTCATTATATCTCCATCTGAGTTTGTCCATTCACGGAATCAGAAATAATGATAATAACAGCAATAGTAAATGGTAGAAATGGTCTTACAAGACAGAGACCTGAATAGGTAAACACTTTTCAGAACTGCAAACTCTTATTAGAAAGTTGAAGCTATCACTTACCTGTCCAGAAAAGCAAAGAATTACTCTTATTGTCTTTATGATTTTTATATTCTGATTTTGTTCTAGTATAACTGCTGCTGCTAGGTCACTGTAGTCGTGTCTAGCTCTTTGTGACCCTATGGACTGTAGCCCTCTGTCCATGGATTCTCTAGGCAAGAATACTAGAATGGGTTGCCATGCCCTTCTCCAGGGGATCTTCCTGACCAAGGATTTGAACGCGAGTCTCCTGCGGCTCCTGCACTGAAGGCAGATTCTTGACCTCTGAGCCACAGGGAAAGCCCCTAGTATAAATAGGAGGAGCTAATGTTTTTCAGTTGTCCAAGGGGTTTATACATTTAGCAGGCAAGTTGACTGTGTACATTTCAATTCTCAAATATTTTTTGACAATCTCTTATGGACAACACACTTCACTGTGTTTTCCGAAGAATACAAAATGGACAAGGGGATCAAATGGGGGGAATAAGAACGTGTGTGCAGATACCCATAATACAAGACAATGTGATAAATCCTTTGAGAGAAGGGAAAAACAATACCTGTTGTCACATGGTGGGCAGGAGATATATTTGGGGGCTTATCAGAGAAGGATTTAAGAAAGAAGAAATATTGGCCTTGAAACAGGCTTTTTAGGGTTTATTCAGTTAGAAATAAAAGTGGAGGCGATTCAAGGCAGAGTAAACCTTAGCATCAAAGGTCATTTGTTCCTTTATTGATCAAACATTTATCAAGCACTTACAGTGTGGCGTTGCAGTCCACAGTAACTTGCAGTCTAGCTGAGAAGAAAGACACTTACCTAATAAGCCCGATGAGATGTGATAAATTTGGGGAAAGTAGTATGTACTGAATATAATGGGAACAGAGAGAAATAAGCAATATATTCTGACAAGGAGGGGAAGGAGGTTACATTTCACTGGGGCCTTGGGGAATAAGTAGGAATTTTATGGTAGAGGAGAGGGAGAATGGCATTTCAGAGAGAAGAAAGATCATATGCAAATTATTCAATCTGGGGTTTCTCATAATGTGATTCCTTGAAGCTCCTCTACCAAAGGAGCAAACTGGTTTGCTTATAATATCTACAGGTTCCTAGTCCCTCCTCAGATCTACAATCCCTAATTATAATCTCTCTGAAAGGAACCCAGAATTTACCTTCTACACATATTTCTGAGTTTGATAAAAGTTGAAAATTGCTGGTCCAAATGAATTCCTGTGACTACATTGGGGAAAAAAAAGAATAGTTTGTTATAACACAAACTTAAGGCGTGTATGAGATGGAATGGCAGAGAGGTGGGAGAGGAAAGATATGTTCGGCAACAGACTGTTTATTTGCAGTGTAGTAGGAGCTGTGAGAGAAAACTAGGAGAGTGGTTGGTGTGAAATCACAGAGAGAATTGAATAATGCATTAATTTTGTTCCTCTGGTAACTGGGAGCCATTGAAGTTTTTGAAGTAGGTGAGTGGGGTATGTAGGATGTCACACACACAAATACACAAAAGGTTTCCGAAGTTATCATCATGCCTTTCAAACAGTAGATAATTAATCCGTTCAGTTCAGTTCAGTCGCTCAGTCGTGTCTGACTCTTTGCGACCCCATGGACCTCATCACGCCAGACCTCCCTGTCCATCACCAGCTCCCGGAGTTTACTCAGACTCATGTCCATTGAGTCAGTGATGCCATCCAGCCATCTCATCCTCTGTCGTCCCCTTCTCCTCATGCCTTCAATCTTTCCTAGCATCAGAATCTTTTCAAATGAGTCAGTTCTCTGCATCAGGTGGCCAAAGTATTGGAGTTTCCGCTTTAGCATCAGTCCTTCCACGAGCACCCAGGACTGATCTCCTTTAGGATGGACTGGTTGGATCTCTTTGCAGGCCAAGGGACTCTCAAGATTCTTCTCCAACACCACAGTTCAAAAGCATCAATTCTTCAGCACTCAGCTTTCTCTATAGTCCAACTCTCACATCCATACACGACCACTGGAAAAACCATAGCCATGACTGGATGGACCTTTGTTGGCAAAGTAATGTCTCTGCTTTTTTAATATGCTGTCTAGGTTGGTCATAACTTTTCTTCCAAGGAGTAAGTGTCTTTAATTTCATGGCTGCAGTCACCATCTGCACTGATTTTGGAGTCCCCCCCCCCAATAAATTATCTCACTTTTTCTTTTTTTTTCTTTTTATTTTTTTAAAATTTTTTTAATTTTAAAATCTTTAGTTCTTACATGCGTTCCCAAACATGAACCCCCCTCCCACCTCCCTCCCCATAGCATCTCTCTGGGTCATCCCCATGCACCAGCCCCAAGCATGCTGTATCCTGCGTCAGACATAGACTGGCGATTCGATTCTTACATGGTAGTATACATGTTAGAATGCCATTCTCCCAAATCATCCCACCCTCTCCCTCTCCCTCTGAGTCCAAAAGTCCGTTATACACATCTGTGTCTTTTTTGCTGTCTTGCATACAGGGTCATCATTACCCATCTTTCTAAATTCCATATATATGTGTTAGTATACTGTATTGGTGTTTTCTTTCTGGCTTACTTCACTCTGTATGATCGGCTCCAGTTTCATCCATCTCATCAGAACTGATTCAAATGAATTTTTTTTAATGGCTGAGTAATACTCCATTGTGTATATGTACCACAGCTTTCCTATCCATTCATCTGCTGATGGACATCTAGGTTGTTTCCATGTCCTGGCTATTATAAACAGTGCTGCGATGAATATTGGGGTACATGTGTCTCTTTCAGTTCTGGTTTCCTCGGTGTGTATGCCCAGCAGTGGGATTGCTGGGTCATAAGGTAGTTCTATTTGCAATTTTTTAAGGAATCTCCACACTGTTCTCCATAGTAGCTGTACTAGTTTGCATTCCCACCAACAGTGTAGGAGGGTTCCCTTTTCTCCACTCCCTCTCCAGCATTTATTGCTTGCAGATTTTTGGATCGCAGCCATTCTGACTGGTGTGAAGTGGTACCTCATTGTGGTTTTGATTTGCATTTCTCTAATAATGAGTGATGTTGAGCATCTTTTCATGTGTTTGTTAGCCATCCGTATGTCTTCTTTGGAGAAATGTCTATTTAGTTCTTTGGCCCATCTTATCTCACTTTTTCTACTGTTTCCCCATCTATTTGCCTTGAAGTGATGGGACCAGATGCCATGATCTTAATTTTTTTGAATGTTGAGCTTTAAGCCAACCTTTTCGCTCTCCTCTTTCACTTTCATCAAGAGGCTTTTTAGTTCTTCTGCTTTCTGCCATAAGGGTGGTGTCATCTGCATATCTGAGGTTATTGATATTTCTCCCAGCAATCTTGATTCCAGCTTGTGCTTCATCTAGCCCAGCGTTTCTTATGATGTACTCTGCAAATAAGTTAAATGAACGGGGTGACAATATACAGCTTGACCTACTCCTTTTCCTATTTGGAACCAGTCTGTTGTTCCATGTCCAGTTCTAACTGTTGCTTCCTGACCTGCATACAGATTTCTCAAGAGGCAGGTCAGGTGGTCTGATAATCCCATCTCTTTCAGAATATTCCAGTTTGTTGTAATCCATATAGTCAAAGGCTTTGGCATAGTCAATAAAGCAGAAATAGATGTTTTTCTGGAACTCTCTTGCTTTTTCCATGATCCAGTGGATGTTGACAGTTTGATCTCTGGTCCCTTGGTGGCTGTGGGTGCTGGAGCAGCGGCTGTGCAGCGCTGGAACGGTGGCTGTGCTTCGCTGGAGTGGCAGTGAGGAGATACCTCACGTTCAAGGTCAGAGAAACCCTGGTAAGATGGTAGGCGCTGGAGCGGAGATAATTAATACATGGTTGTTAATCAGATTGCTTTTTTTCCTACAAAGATACATAGAAGATTTTAGAGAACTTTGAAAAATAACCCAAATTAAATGCCTTATATTTTTCGGTTATTTTGGATATTGTCAAAAAACATATCGTAGTTCTTCTTTGTAATGTGCATTTAATGATTGCCATTTTGACTGTTTACAGCACAACTTGAATATGTATGAGCTGTATATTTAATGAGGTCATTTTCTGTTGCGTGGGCCATCAAGTAGAGATGGTGGGCAGAGTGAACTAGCCTATAAATCTGTTGAGGGACCCACCTAGCGCTGCAGCAGGGTTGTGTGAGCCTAAGACCCTCTGTTCTTTGTTGTAGGACAGCTATTATCTGCTGCACTGGCAGTCTCAAACTTGGGAACTTTAGAATGTTGCAGCTTTGAGGCAGAGAGGGACATAATCTTAGAGTGTTCTATAAGCTTCACCTTCCTCTGTAAATTCTGTGTCGCCTCCCCCTTGAAAATCATTTAAAAATGTGACCTAATGGCTCCTTTTGTTCTCTGAATGTCTGGAGTCAGTTGTCACTGTGCTCCCATCAGGGCCCTACATTCCTATTTGGATTTGGAAAATGCCCCTCACCTTTATCAGAGAGGGACTGTTTCTTACTTGAAACCTGCCAAGGAGGGGTCCTGCCTTGTGGGTCGGGAATAATAGCCAGTGGCCTGAATATCACGGTGCCCATCATTTAGCTTGTACATTTAGGGCAACTGTGCATCTTTCCACATCTCAACCACAGGAAGCTTAATCTCTGCACAGCCTAAAGAGCAACAGAGACTCTTTAAAGCTCTCTAAGTTTGTGCTGAGGGCTGAGAAAGCGACTAGAACTCTCTCAGCCAATCTCAAGAAATTCAAGTTTTCAGAGTATGCCTTGAGCATTTTGATAAAAATTTTAATACTCTATTCTTTGTCTTATTCCCCTCTTCAAAAAGGAAGAAAAGGCGGTGGGGTTGAAGGTGGTTGATTAGTGTCCACTAACTGCCATGCAATACAGCTGACGACCAGTTCTCCACTAACTGCCATGCAACACAGCTGACGACCAGTTCTCAAGCTTTTCATTGAAGAGTTGGCTGCATACATGTGTCACGGCTGCATACATATATCGACTTGGCCACACAGGGCCTGATTCCCAAAGTGAAGTGAGTCCCTTTGTTGGCCATGTGTAGCGTGAGGCACTCTGTGTAGCGTGAGGCACTCTGAGTACCCGTTCCAGAAACTCTTCCCTTCTAATAAAGATTGGATCCAAAAAACACAAATAACATGCCTAACCCCCAAGCACACCCCAAAGAAAATAAGGAAACTTCCCAGGGCTTGGCAGGAGGTGGAGGGGGGGTGGGATTAAAACATGCCAGGATGATCCACGTGGATGATTGATCTCTGGCTGCAACTGCAAGATTTTGTCCCTTGTTATGGTCCCCGATGTGGCTGTGGGAGAGGTAGTCCAACCAGCAGGCCCTTGTGAAGGTGGAAAGCTGGGCTCTGATCCTGATGCAGAAGCACTTCTGTTGAATTGCCCTGAAGAACAAGGCTCATTTTAGAATGCCTGTAATGGAAATATATCAACTTGAAATGAAAATAGTAGGTATCTGGAGTATATGAATCTCTAATAAAAAGACCCAAACCTTTCAGGAAGTTCTCTCATGTTTGCAAAACCATTGATGTTGAGAGTAGCTTTTTATGATTTAAACTTTCCAAATGCTGTATATGTACAACAGAAAATAAATAAGAAAATAGCTGTTGGGATAATTTATTCATACATATCATATATTATACATCGTGTATACAGTAAACTTGTGATGTGTTTTAGCATTATGGATATTTCCCCCTCCCTATCTCGAGCAGAGAGTTGTCCTCCTTGACACCCAGGGCCCTAGTGTGGCATGGTGGAATATGTCATTCCTGCTGGGCTCTTGCTGGTAAAACCTCGGCTGGTCAAAGAGCCATTGTTGCTAGGAAATCTTCATGGGTGAGAAACTGGAGTAAGATAAACTAGAGTAGGGAGGTCAGGTTGAGGGCAGGTACATTCCCAGGGGTGTTCATAGATGCCTTTCTGTAGACAAAAGCCAATCTGTGCATAAAAATGCATGTGATGGGGCCTGCTTGCCTCCAAATGAAGGTGGAAGGGAGGGGCTGGTGAGGAACTACCGCAAAAGCACCTTACCCCTGAACCCATATGGGGTCCAGGAGCTGCCTGCCCTCTGCAGGTTATTCAGGCCAGAGCAATGTTTATTTCTGGAGTAACTGATGGCGTGCAGAGAGCCCCTCTATGAATATTCCACATATTTTGTGACCCCTAATACCACCGTAGGATTCTGGGAGTATGGCAATGATGGAACTCCAGTAACAACTGGAGTCACCACATTTCCTCACTGCTTGGCAGGTTGCAATTTAGAGATTAAATGTGATTTAGGAACCTTAAGGAACAGGGCATTTTTTGCACCTAGGTTTGTGGAATTCATACACACTGTGAATAGCTATGGCTCACAGCAATTTACAGCCATGGTTCACCAAGAGCCAAAAGGGCATTCGTCCCATCTCAAAGTTGAGGGAAGAGAAATTCAAAGAAGTCAAGTTACTTTCCTGGGTCACACCCATAATAAGTAAAAGTTGAGGCCTGGGACTCACAATGTCTGACTCTAGATCCAGAGTTTTTTCTGTCACATGGGGTTGATGCTAATCTAGCACATTGCCGCAGAAGAGTGCTTTCAAATGTGAGAAAAAACCGTCTCTGTGTTAGTAGCTCCTGGGCCCTATCAGAGTCATCAGCCCTCAAGGGACATTTCATATGGTCTCAAAAAGATCACTGTGATGTGAGAATGTTAGCTTTGAAAGGAACCAGGAAGATAACCTGCGTATTTCTCAGTTTGCTAAGTTGCTTCAGTCGTGTCCGACTCTGTGCAACCCCATAGATGGCAGCCCACCAGGCTCTGGCATCCCTGGGATTCTCCAGGCAAGAACACTGAAGTGGGTTGCCATTTCCTTCTCCAATGCATGAAAGTGAAAAGTGAAAGTGAAGTCACTGAGTCGTGTCCAACTCTCAGTGACCCCATGGACTGCAGCTTACCAGGCTCCTCTGTCCATGGGGTTTTCTAGGCAAGAGTACTGGAGTGGGGTGCCATTGAGCAAAGTGGAGCCCAGAAGGCTGGTTTGAGATAGAATCAGTGCAGGAACCCAGATGTCGTGTCTCCTAACTCAGGGGTCTCTCCCTGTCACCACGGAGTCTCCCACCACTGGTGAGGCAGCGCAAGACACACTGTGATGTCATTTTTAATAACAACAATAAAGACAAATAACAGTGCCTCTGAGTGTGTCTGTGAGAAAGTCTGTGGTACTGCTCGGTCACCAGAAAGCTTTCACAATAAGTTATTTCATCCTAGAGGCTCCTGGTTATTTATAAAACAGACAGCCACATAGCTACTTGCTTTGTTTATGACAATAGCTGTGACACCCTAAAGAGCGAGTGTGGTTTCTGTAGATCGGCAGGCTGAGCTGACTAAGTCTTGATTTATTTCAAGAAAAATACAATACTAACTGGGGCTAATCCTACCACATACTGCATTAGGACACACCAGAAGAAAAGAACACTAAACTAGGAGATAAAAGATCCGGGGTCAGATTCTGGTTGTATCTCTTAGCCCTCTGTGACTTTAGGCAAGTTGTTGCTGTCTGAAACCCGCTCTTCTTTAAAAATTTACTTATTTTTCCGCTGGAGGATAATTGCTTTACAATGTTGTGTTGGTTTCTGCCATACAGCAACAAGAATCAGCCATAAGTAAACATACGTTGCTTCTTTCTTAAACCTTCCTCCCACCTCCCACCCCGTCCCACCCCTCTAGGCTGTCACAGAGCACCAGGTTGAGCTCCCAGCATCATTCAGCAAATTCCCGCTGGCTTTGTATTTTACATCTGGTTATGTGTGTGCTTCAATGCTACTCTCTCTTCGTCTACCCTTTCCTTCCCTCATTGTGTCCACAAGTCTGTTTTCTGTGTCCGTGTCTCTATCCCTGCCCTGCAATAGGTTCATCAGAACCATCCTTCTAGATTCCATATATATTTGTATTAATATATGATATTTGTTTTTCTCGTTCTGACATACTTCACTCTGTATAACAGGCTCTAGGTTCATCCTCTTCATCAGAACTGGTGAAGCCCCTTCTTATGATAAGTCAGAGAGATGCCGCAGCTGTCCTGCCCACCTTGCAAGGTCCCCTTGAAGAGTGTATACTGTATTAAATATTGTGATGCATAGGGAAGGGCTTTGTGAACTCCATTACATTGTTTATTCAGATGAATAGAAAAAGAGCTGTCTGGAAAGGGTCTGCTATGAAGCTTGTCTTCCAAGTTTAAGGTTCTGTGTTAAAGTGTGTTGTACATTTTGCATATAATTTCTACAGCAACTCTGTGAAGTACGTGTCATTAATTTTACAGACAGAATTTGAGGGTCAGTTTACTTAGTTGGCCATGTGACCACCTGGCAAGAAAAAGAGTTGATCTGACTCCTGTTTATTCTGAGAACTAGAATGCTGCTCTTCTCCCAGAAGAATCTGGGGGCCTCATTCGCCATTGACGGGCCTGTGGCGGCATTCTTCTTTCAGAGGATGGAGAACACACTGGAGAATGGCTGGCGTGGTTGGAGGGGTAGAGATGCTGGCTTGCAGTCACAGTGCCTGGGCCCAGTCAGCTCCTTGCTCTGGACGTTTTGACTCACTGTTGCAGAGAGTACTTGTGTTTTTCCATTGTTTATCACAAAAGTGTGGTGTTAAAAGCCTCCTCTTTTATAGGCCTTGTGAAATAACCTGAAGTTTGCAAAGATATTGCCCTTGATCAGTCTGCCGCTGCAGCCTTATGAGAGCTCTGCCCCTGTAGACCGCACTTATTATTATTTTTTTTAATGGCCCAAAAGAAACCACCTTTAAAGAAGATTAAATGAGATACCTGAAAGGAAATCTGCCTTCTTAGTCTCATGGGTATGAAAAGTAGCTTTTAGGTTTTGATGTAAATGTTGAGAATTGTTTGCCTCTTAGGAGTCCATGGAAAAGCAATAGATTTATACTGGAATCCTGCCTGGAGAGTAAATTGCATACCACTGAGTTAGCTTACTGAATTGTGGAGAGTAGGGCTGCCTGGTCATGTAAAAGTTGGAAAGACCTGGGCTCACACATGGGTGCTGTCACTCACCAGCTGTGTGACTTTGGAAAAATGAACCAACCTCCCTGAACTTGTTTCCTTGGTGTAAAATACAGACTATCATGTCTAGTACAATGACTTTTGAAGGATAGATTACATATTCAAAGAAAACAAATTCAGTTGGTTCCTAGTAGGCTATCAGTCAGTTCACAGTAGGCTGTTTATTTTCCCAGCCCTGTGGATGCTCAGATCCCTTGTCCGTAGTTTTAATTCCATGAATTGGTGTGTGATTTTTGGGCCAGTCACCTCGCACTGGAAAATCTCATGGATGGAGGAGCCTGGTAGGCTGCAGTCCACGGGGTCGCCAAGAGTCGGACACGACTGAGTGACTTCACTTTCACTTTTCACTTTCATGCATTGGAGAAGGAAATGGCAACCCACTCCGGTGTTCTTGCCTGGAGAATCCCAGGGACAGGGGAGCCTGGCGGGCTGCTGTCTATGGGGCCTCACAGAGTCGGACACGACTGAAGTGACTTAGCAGCAGCAGCACCTCGTTTCTCAAGTTCTTTGTTTTTTAATTGGAAAGAAGGAAGAACGTAGACCAGAATTTTTCTAAAGTTCATGCCAGCTCAAATATCTACATGTCTATGACTGATTATTTTTAACCCTACAGCCACAAGAATTTTGGTAGTTACTACTTGAAATACTTCAAAGAGAACTCTTTTCTATGTCTATGACATTTTCCTGAGAATGAAACATAAAGATTCTATGCAGATAAAACAGGAAAAGGAATACCTTTAATCTAATATCTGGGTATTTCAGCTGTTGCTATAAACTTGCTTGACAACATGTATTTGTCTCACCACTAGACTGTGTGTAACTTGAAGGTAGGTATCTGTATTTTGTGACACAGAACAGAATTCTTAAATCCCAGCAGTTTCTCAATGTGTATTAACTGATTGGCTCTTTTTCAGTTTGTTTGTTTGTTCGTTTTAAACATGTATAGGTGCCAGGGCTATAGTCTTGCCTGGACTGATAAAGAAGTGGTTTTTGGCATTTCCCTAAGTATTTATATTTCTATCAACTCTAATTTATATGTTACTGACTAATTTTGCAAGCAATATAAGGGCTAGGCCACGTAGAACACACACCATTCTCATTCAGAATTTCTCGGCAGAGATCAAGCCTAAATCTATACATTTGGCAGGTAAGACATGGGCATCATGTTTCCTGTCCCTCCTTGCATCCTTGTCTTTCCTTGGTCCAAATCCTTCATAGCTTCCTTTTTATTAGGGCATCAAATTTATCTATCATCTGACTTTAACTCTATTTTGTATCAAGTTGGCCTCGATCTTTATTGCAGAGAGCTCTTTCCGACACTACATTTTCTCCTCTGTGTACAGTTAGAAAACCCAGCAAAGACTTGAGAATTCTGGTTATTTTGAAGTTATTATTTCAGTAATTGGGAACTGCCTGAAATCCTAAGGGGAGTTGGAGAAATCATAGGCCTATAATATCAGGTTTTTGTTTTGAAACAAAAGAGCAGCATTCAGGAAACTTCCAATGCACTACCAGAGACAACATTTAGAGTGATAAAGGTTTAGTGTTTCATTGAAATGGTTCTCTGGTTATTTTTGTGAAGTCCCCAAACTGAGAACAGATGGTAGCATTTTAAATCTATGCAGACCTTGACATTACAAAGGATGAGAAAGCACTTGATAAAGTCTTTGTGGTCACCATGCTACAGAGTGTCCAATTGGGAGATAAAAGAATTGCATGGACCATTAGCACTTGAGAAATTGAACAACTGTGCGGAGAAGAAAAATGTTGACTAGCGACCCTGGGAGGGCTTCTACTTCTCTCAAAAGGAACTTGAGAGATATAAGATTAAAGAACAGACTAGATTTTGATGTCACATACTTCTGTTCTCTTTCACTGAACAATTTTTTTTGAGCATCCACCATGTGCTTGGCATCATTCTAGCACTGTGGGGAACACTAAGGTGGATAAGATAGAATATCTACTTTTGTGTTTAAAAGAACAGAAAATAATACTCCTTTCTTCCCCTTTTATGTTTTATCTTTGAAACCAATTGAAAATAAGACACTCATCATCTGGCAGTTGAAATAGTAGTTTTATTATTTATGAACCTGGCTGGAGGACACAGACAAATGGACCTGCTAATGGAGACCTTGGGACTCTTAGCCCAGTCTAAGAAGAGTTTGTGTTGGCAGAGTGGACATGCTGACTTAGAATCATTGTTGTCCAGTCTGTCTTGGCTTTTGGGCCCAAATTGGTAGCTTTTTAATTGATTATCTCTACTTTGTGAGATTCATAACCCCTACTAATCAGATAATTTATGTCTTCTTTTATTAGGAAAGATGAGTAGGAGCAATATAGAGTGAGACCTAGAATGTTATATCAGTGGAAGGAACCTCATGGAACCTTTGAGATTGGGGAATAAAGATCTCCACTTAACACTCTCCAACTTTTTTCTCCTCACTCATGAGCCTCAACTCTTAAGTTTATGGTAAAATGACAGTGGATTTGTCCCTCTCAGTGGAAGATATCATCAGTACAGCAGGCACGCCACCATATAGCACAAAGCCATGCTTTATGGTGCAACTCCCCCGATACTAGCTACCACATCATGTGAGATATCTTCCTGGGACCATGATGCAAAGTGTGGCTGGGTCATTAAATGGCCTTTGAAGAGGGTTAGAGTAGTAACTGAGGCTAAAATGTGCTTCCTGTTTAAGTATCTTTTTAAATTGTATTCTATAATTTTGTCCGCGGTTGTGATATAAACCCTAACAAACAAAACTGACATATGGAGATGCCCCCAATTGGAATGCAATCTATTTTCACTACTGAGTTCCTAGGAAAAAATAAAAGCGCAAAAATAAAATTCCCTTGTTTTTAAAATAAAGTTCAAATTCACTGAAGACAAAAATGGGCTTAAGGACTTCAGTGGGTAAGATGTGACAGTTTTGAACTTGATACAGGGATGACTTCTGGGCTTGTACTTGTCTGTAGAGACATTTTGTACACCACACTTCATCTCCATGATGTAGTCAGTTTGTAACTTTTTTGCACAAGCAGAGTGCAAGTCAAGCTAGCTATTTGCTGAGCACTTCCATGTTCAGGGCATTATGGGTAATACAGACATGACTGAAGATGTAGCTCCTTTCCCCCAGGGGTTTGCAATCAAGTAAACTAAGTAAAATCATTGACATACAAGGTGCCTCTCTATCTGATTCAACCTAAATTATGAACACCATTTTTTGTTTTCTTCTCAGTTCCAGCCACACTGAGACTTCATGTGCTCCTAAAACATGGCACTTAATAACAGCCTATCTCATTACACTGCTGTCTTCCATAAATGACTCCTCATCTGCCTTTTCAGATAGGCGATAGCTAAGAACCAGTTCAAATATCACTTCTTTGGTTAAAACTTTGTTGGTTTTCTGGAAAGAGATATTCAGACCTTCCATTGAGCTCCTCCTGTATTTTTTTCCTACCTCTATTATAGAACTTGCTGCCTTTAGACTGAGTGTCTTAGAATAATAATCTTGTTTATCTGTTCTTCCGTGGTGTATTGTAATGGTGGCTTTGATTCTTTATCTCTCCTATTTGTGCCCTTTACTATATGACTTTAAGGGTCCTCCCACCAAGAAGTAGAGTCTATTTCCTTGCTCTTTGAGTCTGAATTTGGTTGTATGGCTTGCTTCGGCTAAGAGAATGTTAACAGTTATGACACAATCTAGGAAAAGTATCTGAGTATTTCCTGTGTTCTTATGCTTCTTCCATTCCTTGGAGGATTTGTCCCAGTTACACCAGCCAAAACCAGCCTAGATCAGCCAACACCCTCCGATTATCAGACATGTGAGCAAGCCAAGCCAAGTAAGAATGCCTCATGTACATTCCAGACCTACATGCTTATTTCTTTACTAAATACATACTTGTTGCTTTATGACACTGTGTTTTGGGATTAGATGTCAGGTAGCCATTTTGTTGAAATAAATAATATCCCTTCTTTTCCTCCCTTAAATAATTGAGTTTCCTAAGAATAGGGATTAGGTAACATTCTTCCTTTCTCTTCCCCAGTAGTTAGCATAGAGAAGATATATTTGCTTGCTGCATATAAAATATTTCAGATAAATAAGTTTAATATACTTATTATATTTATCTTATTGAGATAACTTCAAAGTTGATTAAATTTGATGTTGAAATATACAATAAATTTTTTTTTGGTTGTAGCCCATTTCTTTTCCTAATGTTTTCCTTAGGCTAACTTTTATGATGTTTATATATCATATACCAACATTTGAAGAAGAGAAGACATCTAGGAAATAAAGAGCCAAGAGGAAACAAGGATGAAATGAAAATGTCATTGTTAATCAGCTGGATGACAATGTGAAATAAATAATCTTACAATCTTCATGTAGCTATCAACCATGATCTGAAAAATATTCACAGCTACCATTTTTATCCTATCAAAATCACTTTTGTTTGACACTGAACTAGTTCAGGTTATTATTAGGGTAAACCCAAATGTTTAATTCCTACTTGCTTGTATACACTTTAATAAGTGTGGAATTCCCAAAGAAGCAGAATCAGATGTTTTCAATATTTTTCTGCTGGTCTCCTAGTAGCAGCCCAAATTGCTGAGAGTTGGGCTTTAGGTAAAACTGATCAGTTTTTGATAGAAGCTGAAACATAATTAGGGTGTTAATTGGAAAGTTGAGAGAGCACTGTGGATAGGAATGGGTTCTGAAAAATGGGTGCAGGGAGTCATGCAAAAGTCTGCAGTTCTCTGTGGGGCTGCCTATGGGTCACAGCCTTCCCTCTGCTCTCGCATACTGCATACCCATTCTGAACCTGCAATAAAAACAGATACTGAAGGTTTGGGGAAAATAATCAAGAAGGATCTGTCCCTTCAGGCAATTATTACTTTCTTTTCCCATTTGACAAATAGGAAGTGAATCTTGCAGAATTAAGTTACTTCTAGAGTCTCTTAGATGCAGGGAAAAACAAAGAAAACAGCCATTTTGGTGTGAACAGAAAATTTAGCTAGTAAGTTTCTTGTTGTCATGCTGGCTGGACATGTTCTGATCTGACTAAAATGAGCTCAGAGAAATGGTTTGCATGTCACCAGAAAGAAGCCCCGTGAAGGTCCTCCTCCAGATCTTTGCAACCTCATTCTTGATTCCTGTCTGGTAGGCAGTGCATCAGGAGAAGGCAATGGCACCCCACTCCAGTACACCTGCCTGGAAAATCCCATGGACGGAGGAGCCTGGTAGGCTGCAGTCCATGGGGTCCCGAGGAGTTGGACACGACCGAGCGACTTCATTTTCACTTTTCACTTTCATGCATTGGAGAAGGAAATGGCAACCCACTCCAGTGTTCTTGCCTGGAGAATCCCAGGGATGGGGGAGCCTGGTGAGCTGCCCTCCATGGGGTCGCACAGAGTCAGACATAACTGAAGTGACTTAGCAGCAAGGCAGTGCATCATAGTACGGGTTCGCATTTTTTTGTTTGTTTTCCATCTGTCTTTTTCTCACTCTGGGGTCATTTATAGTGAGATAGTATCCTCTACCCTAACCCATTTGTCAGACCAGAAAGTGAATTCTGTGATTCTTACAGAAAAGCTAAGTTTACTTCAAGGTTTTGTTGGAGGACACTGAAATGGTCATCCCTTACTTATGCTCAGAACCAGTTAGGGCTGTTGATTTTGATTCTTATCTAGATAGCAGTCACATACAAAGGTGGCTTCTGGGAAGAGACCTGGTATCATAAAAATAACATTGGTTTTAATATAAGACAGATCTGTGTTATAATCTTCACTCTGTCACTTGCTAATTATGCAGTCTTGGCTGGTTACACAGCCTAGCTAACTCTGTTTCCTTATTTGTAAAACTGGGTTAATGTAAGTTTTATGGGTTACTATAAGTCAAGCATTTGTAGCAGGCATTCAAACCAGTTTGGAGTTCTTCCCTTATTCTCTAGTTCCTTTGGTGTCCTCATGACTAAGTCATATAAACTGAGTTGATCACTGGTTGTGAATGAAGAAATGAAAGCCCACTACCCAGAATTAGCACCAAATTTGTCACTATATTTGGTGTTGGAGAAGACTCTTGAGAGTCCCTTGGACTGCAAGGAGATCCAACCAGTCCATCCTAAAGGAAATCAGTCCTGAATATTTATTGGAAGGACTGATGCTGAAGCTGAAACTCCTATATTTTGGCCACCTGATGCGAAAAACTGACTCTTTTGAAAAGACTCTGATGCTGGGAAAGATTGAAGTTGGGAGGAGAAGGGGACAACAGAGGATGAGATGGTTGGATGGCATCACCAACTCAATGGACATGAGTTTGAGTCAACTCTGGGAGCTGGTGATGGACAGTGAGGCCTGGCGTGCTGCAGTCCATGGGGTCGCAAAGAATCAGACACGACTGAGTGACTGAACTGAACTTGTCAGTATAACTCTGCATTGAATTGGAGCATCCATCTACCTCAACTGAAGTCTAGGTTCTGATTCCTGGGATTCTAGGGTTGGGTTAAAGTTGGTTGGTGAGAAAGAAACCCAGAGGTACTAATTTATTAGTATTCTCAGACAATCAAGTCTTCCACATCACTGTTCTCCCCTATTCAGGCTCAAGAGGTTAATGACATTTTTAAAAAAATGAATTTTCAAGTGCTTGATGATTTCAGTGCAGTTGGTTGTATAATCTGCTTCACCTTTGACCTGATGAGAAATAAAATGCAGAAATGTAACAGTGATTTAACCCCGACTCTCTTAGAGAAATTTGCTAAAACACACACACACACACACGCATGCTTTTGTTATTTACATTCAGAAGAACAATTCTATTTTCAGTCTGAGAGAAGTGTTTTTAATATGTAAACTTTATAACCCATTCCATTTCTACTGAACATTGAACTCCAGAGAAAGTGTTCAGGGATACAGTAAAATCTCTGTGATTTGAAAAAGAAAATACGCCAATAGTGAAAGCTATGGGAAGGAGTCCTCACAGATGGGAGACAAAGAATTCTTTATGAATCAAATTTTATAGAATGAGATGCAGATCTAATTTCTAGCTATTGCAGATCACGAGACTAAAACTATTAATATAGGAGATGCTATACTTTCTTCTCTTTGTCTTGCATTCACACAAACAGTTGACCTGGTTTCTGGGAAGCCGTATCTGTGTTGACTGTCATCGCCTGCTGTCTACAGAGTTCCAGGCAGGTAACCTGATCATCTTGCTCTCCCACATCTCATGATGGAGTGCTGAGAGACCTAAGAAGGGGATTATGGCAGAAGGAAAGAACGAAGACAGGATTTTTTTTTTTTTTTTGTGGAGGATTTTTTGTCATATGTGAAATGCATTTAATTCTTGATTTAAATTGTAAGAAAACCAGTAAGGGGTCAGGAAAGAGTATTCAGAGAGAAGGATGGAACTTACTGTGAAGGTGTGATTCTTTTGTACAATGGCACAGGTATGTCAAAATGAATGAACTATTAAATCCAGTACAAACTGATTTTTCCGGCTGAAATTCTCTTGGAAAAAAGCAAGAGAGCCTCAGGGAAAAAGATTTAAAGCAGAAAAAGAAGCCCTTACCTGCCATTTTATTCTCTGTTTTTAGAGTTATGTCACATTAACTTTAATGAGGCAAAATGTCTATCAAGCTTTAGAACTATATGAGAAATTTTAAGGGAATGATTATAGATTCAATTCAAAAAAGATACTCTGGATAGTCAGTTAAATCTTTTCTTTTCCTTCTTATTAAAGCTGCCTTTTTAAAAATAGGAGCTTTTGTATTTTGTGCTATGTGACATAACCTAAGAAAAACTTAGACAATCCTGTGGTAAAATTTTAAAGTGAAGTGTTTTGAGAGCTAAAAAGAATATGATGTGAGAAATCTTTTGACAGAAAAATGACAGGCAGGTATATAGAAAAGACTTATGCATGCTGAAGAAAAAAAAACCAAAACACTACCCCCTTAAAATGATACATCATATAACAATGGCCTGGGATGAGTCATTTTCTTTTTATTTCTTAGGCAAAATCTATTTAATGATTTTAACATTTATAATTTTTTTTCTGCTTGAAGTGTAGTTCAAAACTCTGTATCAATCCTCTGAAGGTTAAGGCAGGTATTTATTAAAAAATGAAAAAGGATTAAAGATTTTCAACAACATGTCACAATATAGAAGAGATGTGCAGTTGGAGACTTTCTGAGGAAATATTTTTTCCTGTGACTCTCCTTGATGAAGGCTTGTAATGATGATAAGCCTGTATTCCTACCACGGAAGGAAAGCATTTCAGAACAAATGTAAGAATTTCCTTCCCAGGGAAAAGCAACCAGTTTTGTAATTTAATTCTATTCTGAGCTAATGTCTGGAATTTCAGGAGAAGGGTGAAAAAAAAAATCTCCATGGAATTCAGTATATTGGTTTTAAAATTTGCTTGTTGTGGGCAAAGGACATGTTCCCCTGAGGGAATGTGTAGATTACCTTTCTTACCACGTGACTTGGCTATGTTTGTGACAGCAGAACATGGCACATAAAGGAGCAAGATGGTTTCAAGGTTTTTTTTGACAATTATGATGTCAGACTGCATATTTTTAGAAAAATTCTCCACAAAGGAAATATTTAGTTATATGTCATGTTGTTCATCAAATAATATTACTGTGTTATATATAATGGGCTTATATATAATCCCTTGTTTCTTTCCATAATCACAGGAAATGTGCAAACTCAATGGTTATTCAAGATATTATGAACTGACCAAGGCATTAGGACTTAGAGACTGTAATTTTCTAATCTCACTTGGGCCACAGCACGTTTTCCTGATTGAAGGTTAGAGCCTGGAATACAGCCTTTGTATATAAAATGTGCTAAGGAGTCTTAGAATGTTAAGCTGATTAAATGACCAGCCCATTAAGTGGAAATAGATTGATATTTAAGAGCTATAAATATCCCAAAGCCATGCAGTGCAATGACCCTTGGTTCTTTCCAGAGTGATTCAGTCACTCAGTTCAGTTGCTCAGTCGTGTCTGGCTCTTTGCAACCCCATGAATCACAGCACATCAGGCCTCCCTGTCCATCACCAACTCCCAGAGTTCACCCAAACTCGTCCATCGAGTCAGTGATGCCATCCAGCCATCTCATCCTCTGTCATCTCCTTCTCCTCCTGCCCCCAATCCCTCCCAGCATCAGAATCTTTTCCAATGAGTCAACTCTTCACATGAGGTGGCCAAAGTATTGGAGTTTCAGCTTTAGCATCAGTCCTTCCAATGAACACCCAGGACTGATCTCCTTTAGAATGGACTGGTTGGATCTCCTTGCAGTCCAAGGGGCTCTCAAGAGTCTTCTCCAACACCGCAGTTCAAAAGCATCAATTCTTCGGTGCTCAGCTTTCTTCACAGTCCAACTCTCACATCCATACATGACCACTGGAAAAACCATAGCCTTGATTAGATGGACTTTGTTGGCAAAGTACTGTCTCTGCTTTTTAATATGCTATCTAGGTTGGTCATAACTTTTCTTCCAAGGAGTAAGTGTCCTTTAATTTCATGGCTGCAATCACTATCTGCAATGATTTTGGAGCCCCCCAAAATAATGTCTGGCACTGTTTCTACTGTTTCCCCATCTACGTGATTACCATGTTGCCAATTAGTAGAAACTCATCACAACATTGCCATTTATTGACCAACTACTAGATATTCTAAAAGGCCCAATTTACTTACATTATCTGCAAATGAGAAAACAGATGCTCAGAGATATTTAGGATTTTTTCCAAAGTCATACAATAGAGTCAGGTTTGAATCCAGATTTACAGTTTTTCAGTATCCCATGATGTTTCACTACATCATATTGCCTTCTAAACTGAGAGGAAAGATAGCAATTGAACTATTCCAAACACTCCGAGCTATAGTGATTAGTGTTTATTTCTGTCTCTTGTCCCAGCTGAGATTAACTTGCATGGCAATTCCACAGTAATGTAGATTTAGGCTCTTTCTGTTGGGTTGCTCTGCCATTACAGAGATATGTTGTCTTTGTCCATATATTCAAGAGGACTCAAGACCTTGTCTGCCCTTAGCCCATAGGGGAAAGTGGGCAGGGACATGGAGGAGGGGAGGGGGGGCTTGCTACTTCCCTGTAAGGACTCAATCGCTTTGACTGGAGCCATTGATTTGAGATTACCTTCATGATTATGCCTAATTGCAAAAGAAGATGTAAATGAAAGTTTATTCTGAATAACCAAGAGAACTCATTAATCTAGGAGGCTCTATTATCATGAAAAACGAGGAAAGAGGACTTACACTGGAGTCTACCTGCCTCATTTTGGTGAAGATTCTAAAGTTCCAGAGAGACTATGTACATTAGCCAAGATTACACACAATTTGGTGGCACAGAAAGTCTAGAAAACAGTTTACCTGACCTCCAAGTCTGTGTTTTTTCTAGTTTATCAAATTGGTTCAACAGCGTCGCTGCTACTGGTAAAAAAAAATACTGACCGAATTGGACCACTAGTATGCCAATCGTGTTTATTAACACACAAAACATTCCCAAAGAATCTCAAAGACATTTTATCCTCTTCTTCTCTGAGTTAACTTGAGAATACACAAACATTTGTATGTAATTATACTTCTCTGAATAATGATTTTTTGAAAAGGGTTTTTTTTAAAAAGCATTTCTGCATAGTGGTATAAATTTAGTATGAAGGACTTTAGTTCCATTTTCTAATGGAGAGAGAGAATATGTTTTGGAATTTATTACACTGTGCATTTCCTTTGTGTTGCCTGACAAATCATTGGAATTTAATTTTAATTAAAAAATATTGTGCATCATAGCCAATAATCTATAGCTTCATACTGCCATGTAATTTTTTGGAAAGGAATAGAAAATTGAAATCATTCTTGGGTATTGAAAATGTTTATGTGTTTAGTCTATGGGCCAATTCACTATTTAATTCTGATTTTTGAAAGACCCATGCTTTGTGAGCACAATGCTTAAGAAAAACTTGTATTTATTGTGATACATTAGTAGCTTAGTGCAAAGCAACCCCCCAAAGGAATGGCTGAATAGGCAATAGATTGCACAGGCATAGTGAGAAAAAACAAAAACCAAAGTGGGACAGGGGACTAACTGTTTCAGCAGCAACTATCAGCTCTCCACTGTCATCATCCTCTCTTCACTGAAGCATCACTTGTTTTGTATTGCTTGAATGACTTGTGTAAATGTTCATCAATATCAGTGATAATATTTGCTGTGCATACTGTGCTTTGTGCCTTATAAAGGCTTTTCCTTTATGAAATGTAATGTTACATGAAAAACCATCCAGTAAGATAAATGGGGGGGGAAACAATGACTTCCATTTTTATAGATAAGGACATCAGTCATAAGAAAAGTTATTCTGAAAATGTTGATTGTCACAAAAGTAGCAAAAGGAGGATGCATATTTGACTATGAGTTTAATGTTTGCCATTTGGAGACAAGGTGTTTTGCATACAATTTTGTGTTCTAGAGTGGAGGGGCAGGTTACAAAGGTAGAGGCATGTCATGACTGTGTCTGTGGAAATAACATCCAGTCTAGTGTTTGAATCATTTCCATTGCTAGACTTTTGGTTCTGTGAGTTCTATATTTTTTTATATGAGTAATTTTGAGAATTTTAACTCTAGGAGGCTGGAGTATCCATGTTGAATTTTACTTTTCTACCCTTTCTTTTACCATGCCCAGAGCTCATGCCATCTACTGTTTCTTGTAGTATTTGTCTCGGGACTCTTGATTATTGATCCATCTTTTTTTGGTTTGTTTTAAGAACCCTACTTTGTCATGTGTCTCTTCTTTGAAAACCTACCCATGATCAGGAGATGCAGATCGAAAAAATATAGACAGATGCAGGCTTCCCAGGTGGGTCAGTAGTAAAGAATCCACCCACCAATGCAGGAGACATTGGTTTGATCCTTATGTCGGTAAGATCCCTTGGAGAAGGAAATGGCAATCTACTCCAGTATTCTTGCCTGAAAAACCCCATGGACAGAGGAGCATGGAGGGCCACAGTCCATGGGGGTTGCAAAGAGCTGGACACAATTGAGCACACAAGCATAGACACCAGCGTAGATGTGAACATTGGAATACCTGGTTAATTATTACTCTTTATTGGAAGACTACAGTCTGTGTGGTCAAGTGGCTAATACAAGATTTTTCCCATGTGATACGGTTAAAAAAAAGAGGAATTTTTTTTTTCTTTGGATCCATTTGTTTTGACCTCTCAAGAGATCAAACTTAGCCAGACCAATGGAAATGACCAAATTCTATTGCAAACATGCTCAGGATTAATTTGTTAATACTTTAGCTTCTCAGTTACTGATGCTACCACTAATATTTTTGACTTTTTTCTGCAAGCTGAATGTTTACACTGACTTAGCTTTGCTTTGGATCTTATTTGTTCTCTTTGGCAGCTCTCTCAAGACAGAATTTGCTATCAGATGATAAGGCTCAAGAAGTAAGAACTATTGATTAAATTTTAGTTGCTGGCTTGGATGAAATAACTAACTTCCTGTACTCTCTATCCACCACTTTCTCCATGTTCACCTCTTTTCAAATAAGGATTAGAGGACAAAATCATTTTGTCATCTTTATCAGAGAAGAACTGCCATGGTAGAATATAATAGATATTCCCCTAGCTTTAGGCTTGTTAGGTAGTAGAAATCAGCCTTGACAGAGATCTTTAATCTCCTCAGACTCTAAGGATCTAATTAGTCATGTCATTGTTTTCCTAGTCAAGATGGCAGGTTCCCTAAAACTATCCATGGATTTGCTGGCAAGTTGGCTCAGATGGTAAAACGTCTGCCTACAATGTGGGAGACCCAAGTTCAATCCCTGGGTTGGGACAATCTCCTGGAGAAGGAAATGGCAACCCATTCCAGTATTCTTGCCTGGAAAATCCCATGGACGGAGGAGCCTGGTAGGCTACAGTCCATGGGGTTGCAAAGAGTTGGATATGACTGAGTGACTTCACTTTCTTTCTTTCTTTCTAGTATAGCTGTCCATGTTCTCTGGGCGACTCTGGGGTAGCTGTTGATGCTCTCTGCTTTTTGATAGGAGGTACTTGAATATCTGAGCCTGGCTTATAAAGGTGCTTCCTGGGGTCATGGCTGAATTTTTGGAATTGATAAGTTTGTAAGATTTAGCATGCATCCATGCCCTCTGCCCTAAATCTATTTTCTGAAGAACTTATTAAAAAAGACATACTCCTGGGACCCATTAAAGAGATTTTGATTTGTGAAGGTTTGGACTGAGGTTTAGTAACCTTCATATTCAGCAAATACCCAGATGGATGTGATAATTTTGGGAGCAACTGCCTTAAAGGCTCTACAGCTATGAATGGAACAGATAAGCACCCTGAAGTTGAAAGGATATGTTTCCGCACAAGTTTCCAGAAATTTGGCAGATTTTAAGCTTAGTAATTGGTTGAATTTCTGCTGGGAGTCCTTTTGGATGAGGTTTAGCTCCAGGCAGAGGGTATAGCCTGAGAGGCTATGTTGTATCATTTAGTTCTTGTTAAGGGCAAATGGTCTGGTGATTTCCTTTAGACACCTGGCTCTGAAAGTGATATGAGACTGGCAATCTTCCCATGGAAGCATCTATCTATAAGAAAGGTGGTATAAAACATTTTCCATAATGTTGTTACAATAAATATGTAAGACAATGCATACAAAGCAATGAGCAATGTGCCTGGAAACAGTAATGCTAAATAAATGTTTTGTTGAAGGCAACAGGTGAAGCTTAGTAACCAGCTTTTAGTAATACTTTACCTTAAAGTTTTTAATACATTCTTCAGGCATCTATTAGTAATTATTTGTGTGCTATGATCAAAGTACTCTGATGTGGCCAATGTTACCTGAATAGAAGAGGTGTATATAAAGATGACCTCAAAGGGATATATAGGCCAGCTTTGGTAGGACATTGGCTAAGATGAGGGTTTGGAAACTATGGTTAAGGTTAAGGAGGAATTCAGCATCCTTGATTCTGTGAATGTCTAGTCTCAATTCCTAACTAGGGCTGATGAATCTTCCCAGGTCTGAATAAATGCTGGTCCAGGGTTATAAAAAGGGCAAACTGTAGTTCTCTTATAAATTCTAAGTTTTAATAGTTTTCATAATCTGTTACGATTTTCACTGTCTAAGGGTTGGATAACCAACAAAAATGTTTTGAAAATAAAATTGAAGGATGATCCTTCTTCTTTTATTTATTTAAGAATTCTATTAACCAAAAATTTGAACAGTTGGGAATAAAAATGTGAGACAAATTCTTAACAAATCTAGGTAGTGTTATTGAGTTGATCCTTGAACAGCTTTGAAAAGCACGAGTCCACTTATATGCAGATTTTTTTCAATAAATAAATACTGTAGCACTGCACAGTCCACAGTTGGTTGAATCCATGAGTGCAGAACCACCAGTATAGAGGGTTGACTATAAAGTTACATGTGGATTTTTGGCTGTACAGGGACCATTGTCCTAAACCTCTGAGTGTTCAAGGGTCAGATGTACTAATACAATTCCTGGTCTGTGGATGTGGAGCTAAGTTTCTGGAGGGTAGACAATGGGACTTGGGCATCCATGGATTTTGGTACCTTTGGCAGGTTCTGAAACCAACCCCCCTGCAGATACCAAGGGACCACTGTGTATTTTCCTTGCTGGTGTATGGGGGTGAAAAGGATTTCTTTGAGTTTGATGAATTTTATTGAGGTCTCTCTGGCAAGTCTTCCTAATGAGAGAACACTTCCTTTGACAGTCTAATCAAAACCTTTGCAAAACATACAGGAGTCACTGCCTGAATTAGAGATGGATACTACACAGATTATTCTTCTAAAAGAAAGATTTTTTTCCCTCTATCTCTTTCAGAAGTCAGCGGTGGAGGAGGAAAAACATTAAAATAATGTTAACTAAATCTGAGTTCTCTGGTGCCTGAAAAATCTGCAACCCAGAGATAAAGAATTCACATTTTATTGTAAAGAGACACAATACTGGCTGAAGAGTAAACACAGTTACTTCTGCTTGAAACAGAGTCCTGAGAGAGGAAAGAAGGGTCTTGGAACCAGTTCTATTTCCTAACTGCTCTGAAGCTCCTGCCTGCTTCATTAGCAATGGGCAAGGTAGTGTGTTTAATTAAGAAGTCATTTAAAATAATTTGCAAAGAGCAAGGATGTGTCAAATGCGCAAAGTTCCTCATAGAGAAGCACTTCAGAGCTAAAATGATGAGACTGATGGCAGTTTGGGACCTCAGAATCTTTCTTTGGCATCTTGAAAGAGCACCTAATTAGCACCTGTGGTTCTGTTAAAAATAAAATAAAGGCACCAATGTATAGTGTTGGGCCAGGTAATTTTCAGTGGTGAAACCCCTTCATGTGCTTCAGGAATCCTGCTCTTCTAAATAAACTAATCAAAATGAGGGCAAGTTCCCTTTACAGGGAAATGGATATCTCAAGTGAAATTGCAAAGAAAAATAGCTCAGCAAGTGAAAGAAGCTGCCAGATTTTTAGGGGGAGTAATATCGATGAATAGCAGGTATTCTCTATCAATTTTGTTCCATTTTAGCTTGTACAAGATTTTACCCTGGCACCTATAATGTACTGTCTTTCATGATTAAAGAAAGTGATAGTGGCCTATCACTTCACAGTAGTTTCATTGAAGGGATTTGTGAATCAGAGGGTCCTCTGTTCAAATTTTTAATTTGCCACTCACTAAATGAATGATACTGACTCTTAAAATTCTTATTTTAAATAACGATAAACCTAGCTTTCATTTTTTTCTTTAACAACATGTAATAGTTTATTCTAGAATTGCTTCATATTATAGATTCTTTGGAGAAGGCAATGGCAGTATGACTTAAATATAATTCTTATTTACATATTCAGCATATTTTATCTGATACAAAATATCCAGGAAATCTTTTTATTGAAGTATCATTGATGTACAACATTAGGTAAATTACAGGTGTACATATGATTAATGGTTTTTAAAGGTTATACTCCATTCCTAGTTACTGTAAAGTATTGGCTGTATTCTCTGTATAGTACAGTATATTCTAATAGCTTACTTTACACATAATAGTTTATACCTCTTAATCTCTGCTCTTCCCCTCTTCCCTTTCCCTACAGGTAACCACTAATTTATTCTCTTATCTGTTTTTTTTGTTATGTTAACTAGTTTTTTTTTTTAGATTCTATCTATAGCTATATCATGCAGTATTTGTCTTTCTCTGTCTGACGTATTTCATTTAGCATACTGCCCTTCTAGTCTATCCATGTTGCTGCAAATGGCAAAATTTTATTTCTTATTGCTAAGGAGTATTCCATTGCATATATGTTCCACATTTTCTTTATTCTTTCATGTCCTGATGAAGTCTAAACTTGCCTCCATATCTTCACACTTGTAAATAATACTGCTATGAACATTGGGGTGCATGTATCATTCCAAATTAGTGTTTTTGTTCTTTTTGTATATATAACCAGAAGTGGAATCAGGGAGTCATTCACATGGTAGTTCTATTTTATTTTTTGAGAAGCCTATATTCTGTTTTCTACAGTGACTACACCAATTTACATTCCCACCAACAGTGTATGAGGGTCCCCTTTTCTCCACATCCTTTCCAACATTTGTTACTTGTGTTCTTTTTGAGGATAGCCTTTCCAACAGGTAGGAGGTGATAATTTATTATGGTTTTAATTTGCATTTCCCTGATGATTAATGATATTGAGCCTTTTTCCATGTGCCTGTTGGCCATCTGTATAACTTCTTTGGAAAAATCTCTATTTTTTTTAGCCTACTTTTACTTTGGATTGCTTTTTTCTTTTGCTGTTGAGTTGTATGAGCTATTTTTATATTTTGGAGATTAAACCCTTATCGGTCATATCATTTGCAAATATTTTCTCCCCCTCAGTAGGTTGTCTTTTTGTATTGTTGATGGTTTCCTTTGCTGTATGAAAGCTTTTAAGTTTAGTTATGTATTTGTTTATGTTTGCTTTTATTTCTCTTGCTTTAGGAGACAGATCGAAAAAGATATTGGCAGAATTTATATCAAATAATATTCTGCCTATGTTTTATTCTTGGAGTTTTATGCTTTCTGATCTTACATTTGGATCACTAATCCATTTTTTAGTTTATTTTTATATAGTATTAGAGAATGTTCCAACTTCAGTGTTTGACATGTAGCTGTCCAGTTTTCCTGGCACACTTACTGAAGAGACTGCCTTTTCTTCTTTGTGTATCCTGGTCAACTTTGGACCACAGTTAACTTCTGGAGCCCCTGTTCTTTTCTGTTGATCTTTGTGTCTGCTCTTGTGCCAGTGCCATGCTTTTTGATCGCTGCCATTCTGTTTTGGCCTGCAGTTCCTGCTGAAAAGTGAGCTATTAGCATTGTGGGAATTCCTTTGTATGTTATTTGTTACTCTTCTCTTCCTGCTGTTAATATTCCTCTCTTTAATTTTTGCCAGTTTAATGAAAATATCTTCCTCTTAAATTAATCCTCTATGGTAGTAGTCCCAACCTTTTTGGCATAAGGGACCAATTTCCTGGAAGACAATTTTTCCCATGGACTGTGGTGCAGGGTATGGTTTCAGGATGAGTCAAGCTCATTACATGTATTGTGCTTTATTTCTGTTATTATTACATTGTGATATGTAATGAAATAATTGTGTAGCTCACCACAATACAGAATCAGATCATCAAGCATTAGATTCTTGTAAGGGGCATGCAGCCTAGATCCCCTGCATGTACAGTTCACAGTAGGGTTCCCACTCCTATGAGAATCTAGCGTCACCACTGATCTGACCGGAGGCAGTGCGCAGGAGGTAATGCAAGCAATGGGGAGTGGCTGCACAGACAGATGAAGCTTTGCTCACTTGCCCACTGGTCACTTCCTGCTGTGCCATGTACCAGTCCATGGTACATGGGGACCCCTGCTCTATGGGACTCTGCACTTCCTTGGTCTTGTTATAATAAAGTGTTTATAAAGTGAATTAAATTGAAGTCGCTCAGTCATGTCCGACTCTTTGCGGCCCCATGGATTGTAGCCTACCAGGCTCCTCTCTCCATGGGATTTTCCAGGCAAGAATACTGGAGTGGGTTGCCATTTCCTTCTCCAGGGAATCTTCCTGACCCAGGGATCGAACCCAAGTCTCCTGCATTGCAGGCAGATGCTTTACCCTCTAAGCCACCAGGGAAGTCCTTGCAATTTTCTGACTCTATCACATTACTCAAAGTTTTGTGTATTTTGCTATTTTGTTTCTGGTTAAAAAGCTTTCAGCATTTCTTATGAGGCAGGTCTAGTGTCCCTCATAGTTCAGCCAGTAAAGAATCTGTCTGCAATGCAGGAGATCTGGGTTCGATTTCTAGGTCAGGAAGATTCTCTGGAGAAAGAATAACCCATTCCAATATTCTCGCTTGGAGAATCCCTTGGACAAAGAGGCCTTGGACAAAGAGGCCTACAGTCCATGGGATCTCAAGAGCTGGACACAATTTGGTGCCTAAACCACCACCACTGTGGATGAACTCTCTCAGGTTTTGTTTGTCTGGGAAAGTTTTAATTTCTCCATATGTGAGTGATAACTTTGCCAGATAGAGTACTTTTGGCTGATGGTTCTTGTCTTTCAGGGTTTTGAGAATGGCATTTCACTTCCTCCTGGCCTGTAGAGATTCTGCTGAGAAATCTGCTGATAGTCTAATGGTGATCTTTTTTCTCTGGTTACCTTTAAACTTCTTTATCACTGATGTTTGACACTTTTAATATATGTCTTGGAGAAAATCTTTTTGCACTGAGGCAATTAGGTGTTTTCTTAGTTTCTTGGACTTAAATATCCAGTTTATTTCCCAGATTTGAAACACCCCACTATTTCTTTAAATAAACACCCCACTCCATCTCTTCTCCTTCTGGGATACCCATTTTCCTAATATTGCCATTTCTAAAAGAATCAAATAATTCTTGCAGAATGTCCTCATTTTAAAAAGTCTTATTTTTTTCCTTTTCTACAGGTATCATTTCTGTGTTTCTATCTTCAAGCTCACTAATTCTCTGCTCCTTATGGTCTGCTCTATTTTCAGCGCTTTTCATGCATTCTTCATCTTGTTTATTGAGTTCTTCAGCTCCAGTATTTCTGTTTGGTTCTTTTTTTAGAGTTTCAATCTCTTTGGTAAAGTCAAAGTATCCTTTCTGTTCATTACTTTTATTCCTAAGCTCATTGAATTGCCTTTCTGAATTTTCTTATAGCTCATTGAGTTACTTTATGATGGCTATTTTGTATTCTCTGTTAGTTACATTGAATATTCCATGAATTTAAATTTGGTTTTTGGAGAATCATCCTTTTCTTTTTGGGATAAGGTGTCACTCTGCTTCTTCATGTGCTTGATGAGGTGTTCTTCTGCTGGTGCATTTGAAGTAGCAAACACCTTGCTTTAAAGAAAAAATTATTCTAATGATTTAACAGGTTAGAAATTAGAGACCTTTTTTTTTTGTATTATCTTGTTTTCTAAGAGGTGATTTTATGTACAAGTTTTTGGTTTCTCCTAGCTGAACCTCTGGTTATATTATACATATACATCTATTTCCACACTTCACTGCCTCTGTCAGAAGTTCATTTGGATGCCCTCATTGCTGTTTGAACCTGGTCTCCCTGCCATCATTGCCTGAGGTACTGAATGGTGCTCACTTTGGCAGCATCCAGCATCTCCTGCTGCTGTCGGTGGGAGGTGGGAGGGGCCAGAGTCCCGGGGGGGCCTCCGCGGTTGGAGGCATCGGTTCCCAGGCCCCACTGTACCTGCTGCCCAGCTACCTGTACCTGCTGCCCAGCTACCTGTACCTGCTGCCCAGCTACCTGTACCTGCTGCCCAGCTACCTGTGTCTGCATAAGCTGCAGTGGCTGGGAAGCCACAGTCCTTTGTGCTACGTCCCCTGCTGCTACTGGCTTCTCTGGGGCTTGGGGCTCAGCAGCTATAGCTTGAGGGCTGGAAATGCAAGTACAGCCTCCGTTGTTTGCCCCCTTCTGCCTCCTCTCTGGTGTCTAGCCAGCCCATCTTGAGAGGTACAGACATGTGGAATTCTCTGGCATCCTGGTGTGTTGGGCAGAGACATCTTTGTTGAGCTGTGGATGTTTTACTGGTTGTGGATTTAAGGGAAGAGACAAAGGGGGTATTTCACTCCGCTGTGGTGCTTGTGTCGCTCTCTACTGTCTCTTTTTAAAAACGTATCTAATTCTCTGTTTCTTCATTCTTTAATGATAAATACATTCATGCTCACTTCACAGAGCTATTGTGAGGACTGATTATGATATACAGAAAGTACTAAAAATTGTAGCTATTAGTATTCATATTGTCTAACTTTGGGGATTTGTTCACTCAACAAACATTTTTTTTTTAAAGAAAGTAAAGTGAAAGTTATTTAAGTGAGAATATACTCCCAGAGGAGGCTTCCCAGGTGGCACAGTGGTAAAGAATCCACTGCCAGTGCAGGAGACACAGGAAATATGGGTTTGATCCCTGGTTTAGGAAGATCCCTGGTGTAGGAAATGGCAACCCACTCCAGTATTTTTGCCTGGAAAATCCCATGGACAGAGGAACCTGGTGGGCTACAGCCTGTGTGGTCTCAAAAAGCTGAACATAACTGAGTGATTGAGTGCACACACACACACACACACACACATTCACTCACTCTCAGAGGGAGAGTGGGCAAACAGGTGAGAGCTGCTGCTATGGTCCTCTTTGGCTCACCAGTTATGAGGGGCATATAGATGAAGGGGCAGAAACAAACAGTTTTTGAATGCTTGTTATATCTTGGTGTTGTTATTAACATATATTTGACATTACTTTGTCCTTGTGGCTCAGATGGTAAAGCGTCTACCGACAATGCGGGAGACCTGGGTTTGATTCCTGGGTCGGGAAGATCCCCTGGAGAAGGAAATGGCAATCTACTCCAGCACTCTTGCCTGGAAAATCCCATGGTCGGAGGAGCCTGATAGGCTACAGTTCATGGGGTCGCAAAGAGTTGGACACGACTGAGCGACTTCACTTCACTTGTCCTCTAAGTCATAATCAATGAACATATGTGAAAAGAAAATGATTTTAATATTTAGTCTAGGAAGATATTATTTTATGATACCAGTGGAATTGGTAAAATTTTTCAAAATATGGCCAGTATTACCAGGTTTGGATGCTCCTATAATTCACTGTCCCAGAGTACTCTTGGAAGAATAGAAAATGGCTTTCTTCTTCAAAGAACCAACCTTATTAGCATTGAGGATATTGTCCTGAATATGCCACGAATACTGGAGTTCTTCAAGGTGAAGTTTCTAATTGGGTTATTCAGGACGCTCTCACTGAAATAATTCTTTCACTTGTTATTTTGAGCAAAAAAATTTTCTATAATTTGTGTTAGATTTATGTAATCTGTGTTGTTTATTTAAAGCTCAGACACAAACACACAGCTTACACCATCAGTGGAATTACTATGGATACAGATTCTATTCTGATTTTCATCTTAGTGAAAGGACTTGAGAAGCAGATTACTTTGGACTAAATAAAAAGGTGATTAATATTCGTTAGGACTTTTACTAACTTTCCTGGGCAATTAAAAGAACTGGTTATATTCTGCTTTACTTTTCTCACTGGGAGATCACTATCTTTTACCTACTAGGATTCATGTTGTGTTTTGTGCTGTGCTTAGTTGCTCAGTTGTGTCTGACTTATTGCGACCCCATGGACTGTAGTCCACCAGGCTCCTCTGTCCATGGGGATTCTCCAGGCAAGAATACTGGAGTGGGTTGCCATGCCCTCCCCAGCAGATCTTCCCAACCCAGGGACTGAACTCAGGTTTCCTGCATTACAGGCGGATTCTTTACCATCTGAGCAACAGGAAGTCCAAGAATACTGGAGTGGGTAGCCTACCCCTTCTCCAGAGGATCTTCCCAACCCAGGAATCGAACTGGGTCTCCTGCATTGCAGGCAGATTCTTTTCCAGCTGAGCTATCAGGAAGGCACATGATGTGTTTTAATCTTATATAGGTAACACTAAGCAATGGCTGTAAAATCACTTCAGGCGTGTCCGACTCTTTGCCACCCCGACTCTTTGCTGGGTGGGACTGTAGCCCACCCAGCAACTCTGTTCATGGGATTCTCCAGGCAGGAATACTGGAGGGGATTGCCATGCCCTCCTCCAGGGGATCTTCCCAACCCAGGGACTTAACCCTTGTTTCAGACATCTCCTGCATTGGCAGGCAGGTTCTTTACCATTAGAGCCACCTAGAAAGCTCCAGTTGCATCATAGTCATCTGGAAAGCTTGTTAAAATATAGATTTCTTGGCCCCACCATCCAGAGATTCTAATTCACTAGATCTGAGGGTATGTGGGCAAGAATGTGCATTTTGAACAGGTTTCCAGGTGATGATGATGCTGGTTTGGAGGCCATACTGTGAGAACCACTGGATAAGAGTAATACAGTCTAGTTTTTGTCAGGTGCTACAATTACGCTAGTACAGGCTGCTGCTGCTGCTGCTAAGTTGCTTCAGTCGTGTCCGACTCTGTGCGACCCCATAGACAGCAGCCCACCAGGCTCCCCCATCCCTGGGTTTTTCCAGGCAAGAACACTGGAGTGGGTTGCCATTTCCTTTTCCAATGCATGAAAGTGAAAAGTGAAAGTGAAGTCACTCAGTCGTGTCCTACTCTTAGTGACCCCATGGACTGCAGCCCACCAGGCTCCTCTGTCCATGGGATTTTCCAAGCAAGAAGACTGGAGTGGGGTGCCATTGCCTTCTCCGAGTACTAGCTAGTACTTGTGTAATACTTGATGACAAACGGTTTTCTCATAAAGTCTCATTTTATCCTCTGGTAATCTTGGGAGGTAGGCATTATTAGATCTGATTTATAGATTAAGACTGCTAACAATTTCTAGTTTTTCTTTTTTAATAGGCTGTGAGTTATTTGAGGCCATATTCCATATCATACTCAACTTTCTATCCTCAACACGTAGCAGGGGTCTGGGAAAAAAGGTTTGTAGAAAGAATAGGACGATTGGCTCTGGAGTCACACAGAGTTCATGGCAGAGCTCAATTTTGAATCTGGACTCAGTCTAGTGCTTTTCTACTCGGGTATACAAATCAAAAAGCAAATTTACTTTCATACTTGAGAAAATGCAGTAGTTTTTCTGTTTTTTGTTTTTTTGTTTTTTTTTTTCCCCCTGAAATCCTGGGTTTACAAAATGAGGTAGTCAATGTGCCAATGTAATTAGAATTTGTTTTGAACTGTAATGTGCTGGAGAAGGCTCTTGAGAGTCCCTTGGACAGAAAGGAGATCAAACCAGCCAATCTTAAAGGAAATCAGTCCTGAATATCCATTGGAAGGACTGATGTTGAAGCTAAAGCTCTAATACTTTGGCTACCTGATGCAAAGAGGTGACTTGTTGGAAAAGACCCTGATGCTGGGAAAGATTGAGGGCAGAAGGAGAAAGGGGTGACAGAGGATGAGATGGTTGGATGTCATCACTGACTCAGTGGACACAAGTTTGAGCAAATTCTGGGAGATAGTAAGAGAGAGGGAAGCCTGGCGTGTTGTAGTCCATGGGGTCACAAAGAGTTGGGCAGAACTTAGTGACTGAACAGAAACAATGTTAACCACTGATGAACAATAGATCAGTGATGTTGTACACATTTATTCTATCCTCTTTCATTGTGATTTCTTTACCAAATGCTTTGTGCAGTAGTTCAGAATAGTAGAAATGATTGTTCAAGCCGAAACCATAAAAAGTGATCATAATAATCAGTAGGGAAAGTTACACATCAGAACATTAAGTATTCTCTTACTGTCAATTATAAATGTGCAAGAAAACTTAAAAATGACTAAATTCACTTAATACATTGTAACTTGGAACGCGACAAATGCTTGAAATTATTTGAGAATTGTTTTATTTCTTTCTAAATAACTTATCAGATGTAGTTTGAACAGTGTTTGCTTTCTCATCATATAACAATATACAGAGTGAGCATCTTTTAATGCCTTGGAAAGTCATCATACTCCTTTCTAAGTTTAGATTGGTTTCCAACATTTTATCCTTACACTTTGGCATTGTAAAATAACCCTGAGAGTTCTTTTAATGTGAAGATTTTTGCTGGTGTTACTTCCTCTGGGTTATCTTCATCCTTTCCTGTCAACAATTTCCTCATTTATATTGATAAATTCTCCTTCATTAAGTTTCTCTGGCCGCACAGCCGGAGTCTTTTAAATGGTGGCAGTGTCAACCTCCCCATGGTCAGTTATTTCTTCTGTATCTCACTGGAGTCTGGGTATATATTTTGCAAAAACATCTTTATCTGAGCTAATACTTCAACATATGGCTTAAGATTAATCAATTCATGCCGACATAAAAACAGTGTTTACTGGCAGCTAAAGGTCTTTCTTTAGGCTCCTAGTAATTATGGTTTTCTTTTGATGTGGCAACTGGGTTCATTGCTTTGGCCTGAATGGTAGCCAAGCTGATTGGGATTTGTTTTTAATTACAGTCTTCAAGCCAAAGTAGAAGTAAATGTCTCCCTTCAATGACATAAAGGAGGTTTTCTGTTTCTAATGCAGTTTAACTAAAAAAATGTCAAAATGAGTTTACCTTGCATTCTGTATTCATTGGACCATTTCAGTGTGGGTTATACTTTATCTTCTTGCAGGCCTAGGTCTCAGCGTGTCTTTGTCAGCATTTTCTAATCATGTATAATTTTACTTTACTGTATATTTGCTGCACTTTCATCTTTGTCCGCCAATTCCTTCTTTTGAGTATCCATTTTTGTAAAATATCATGTGGGTTTATCGCTTGTCAACAAGGAGGCAACACAACTACATGCTTTACTGTCTGTGTGTGACCTGAATGAAAGATGTGGTTTGATGAGTAATTGACAGAATGTGGAAGAAGTGATGTCGTGAATCATTGATCATGATGCCCATTGGTTTCTGTGTAGTGGTTTGTAGACTGAAAATCTAGTAGTGAAGTTTGGACTTTATGCAATTACTATGCTCACAGTTTTTGTACTGTGTCTGAAATTTGGGCCATGCTATTAATATTATTTAACTGAACTATGATAAATAAATTTCATGCTTATTTAAACTGTGCAGTGTGAGAATTCCCTAAAGTAGAGAATGTTTATCTGCATATTGGATGGAAAATATAATTTTGAAGCCATACCTTGTAAAACAGTATTCTCCAATATTCTCTCAGTTGTTTAAAGAAACAAGTTTCTTTCTTTGGGCTCCAGAACAACTGATTAAATTAAGAAAAATCTGACACACATATTCTAGTATAGCTTAAATATATGTTGTATTGGAGAGAGGGAGGGAGAGAGAGAGAGAGATCTATAAATTCCATTTGTTTTTTAAATTCAGTGTAACATAAATCATTTAAAAGTTGGATGGGATATATGAGGATTGTAGAGATCATTTAAAAGTTGGATATATATGCGGACTATGTTGACATTTGAGTATTTAAGATTTGTGCTATTCTAGCCTTCTTCTTATGTTTCTTCCCTCCATGAGTATTTCAGTTGTATAAATAAAATGGACAGTGCTCAGGGGTGACCTAGGTTCCTTGAAGGAGGGGAAATTTGAACTGGCCTAAAAGATCATTTATCTAGGTCCTTGAGTTTTCATTTTTTTTCTGTGTAACGACTTTATGCAGTGTGTGTTGCCCTGCTATGATGGAACAGCTGAAGAAGTTTTAAGGCATTCAAGAGTAGTACTTGGTACATAGTTGGCATTTTATAAACACATACTTTATGGAGTCCCTCCTGGCCCATGAGACTACAAGAATAATTCACACACTATCCTTTTGGGCACAGAAGAAACCTGCCTGTGCCGTGTGTACCTGCATGCCCAGTCACTTCAGTTGTGTCCGACTCTTTGTGACCCCGTGGACTGCAGCCCGCCAGGCTCCTCTGTTCATGGGACGTTCCTGGCAAGAATACGGCAGTGGCTCACCATGCCCTCTTCCAGTGGATCTTCCCCACCCAGGGATGAAACTGTGTCTTCTGCATATCCTGCGTTACAGGCAGATTCTTTACCGCTGAAGTCACTGGGGAAGCCCCCCACCCCCAACCCTGATACCATGACTTTTTGCTAACTCTCCAGTACTGTGCAATGATAATACTAAGGACACTTCTAATTTATTCAGTACATCCAATATACTGTCAACTCTATTAGACCGTTGCTGACATTACCACTGTAGTTCTCTGAAGCCAGGATTCAAGACGGAGTTTGCACTTTCAAGGCGATTCACTTGCATGTCTGGAAAGTTTGGCTGGCTCTTGTATAAGGGCCTCTGTTCCTCCTGCTGCGCCTCTCCATGGAGCTATTTGAGTGGCCTTACAGTATGGCTGCTGGCCACCCTCAGAGAGAGTGATCTGAGAGTGATCGAGACAGGAGCTGCAGTGTTTGTTATGTCTAGCACTGAATGTCATGCATTGTTACTTCCTTAGTATTCTTAGTTTCACAGGGCGTGATTCAGTGGGGGAGGACCCTGTACAATGTTATCAGTACTAGGGGGTTTTATGTTTATGAGACATAAATTATTATTATCCCACTTTATAGATAAGTAAACTGTGGCACAACTAGTAAGTGGTAGAACTGTGATTTGAGTGCAGGCATTCTGGCTCCAAAGTTCATATTCTTAATCATCATATTATCAGGTAAGTTAGAATTCAGTATTGACTATCATTATTAGATACTGTTTGCATGTATGCTGGGTATTATGAGCTCTTTGTTCTATTTTTACTGGTCTGTTTTTCATTTCTATAGCAGCAATACCATACTCTTTTTTTTTTTTTACCATAGATTTATAACTTAATATCTTGGATGATTCCCCCAGTTCATTCTTCTTTATGAGATCCTTGGGTATTCTTGGATCACTGTACTTCTACATTCATTTTAGAGTAATGTGTAGTATTCCATGAGAAATCATGCTGGAGCATTGATTGGAGTTGTGCTGAACATATAGATCAATATTAGAAGAATTGATGTCTTTATGATTATTTTGTCTTCTTTTCCTCAAACATTGGATTCTTAAATATGACATATATGTCCACTGACTGTGCTATCATTTCACAGATCTGGTGACCTTTCTGTTAGTTGATTCAGGTCAGTGCTTGGCCATGTCAGCTTTCTTTTAGTGGTAGTCACTTAATCTTGTAAGAAGTTGTTTGCAACGTCAGTCTTTGCTTGTCCTAGTTTCCTAATTTAGGAAGAACATTGCCCCCACTTGTATTTTGTTATGTGGTAAGCTTCAGTTCTTGGACAGTTCCTCTCATTCTTACTTTTCTATTTTTATAGCCCTTTACATCCTGAAAATACCCTGAGATCACTTCAACTTTTTACTTATTGTATCTATCCACCCCAAAGCCCCTTCTTACCTCCCCAGACTACTGGGGATTTAAAATAGATTTTGTCAGATCTTCCTGGAGAAAGAGTTGGGAAGAGGATAGGGAAAGGGAGAAGTATGTTGTGAAAGGTCAGACAAGTGGGTGAAGGGATAGCAATAGGTGTTTGAGTGATGAGCCCTAAGCCAGTGACTGTAGCCACGAAGGTTCATTTGTGTGCAGAGCCTTGAGTGTCTTTTATCCTTGGAGCTCATACTTGTAATACTTCACACTCCTCATCTCACATATCCTCACTCTCTTGGAGTGCCTGGTAACCCATGCAGAAGCAGGACTCAGTTAACACATATCTGTCCTGCAATATGAAAGCACATTTCTTTTGGTTCCGCTTTATGTAAATGACATTGCATTATTCTTTAATCCATTGACTAAATATGATCAGTGAATTTTTTTATTTATGATGAGATTTCATAAATAAGAAACCCAGCTTTGGAGGGAGGAGGCAAAATCCTAAAGGTGACATTAATGCTGCAAGTTCTTAGGTATCCTATAGGTCCCTGTAGAGGTTATTTAGATAATGGCTCCTCACTGAATCGAAAGATGGTATTTAGAACTCAGCAATGACTTTCTCAGGGCTTCCCAGGTGGTGCTTATGGTAAGAAACCCCCCTGCCAATGCAAGAGAGATAAGTGATGTGGGTTTGATCCCTAAGTTGGGAAGACTTCCTGCAGGAGGGCATGGCTACCCATTCCAGTATTCTTTCCTGGAGAATCCCAGGGACAGAGGAGTCTGGGTGGCTACAGTTTATGGGTTCACAAAGAGTCTGGCACAACTGAAGCGACTTAGTATGCATGCATGCAGTAACTTTATGAACCCTCAAATCTGCCTCGTTTTTCATGGATAAGAAGTCTTCAGTGAAAGGGGTCTCTACATACACAAAGCTAGCACTTTAAATCTTAATTTCGCAAGGACTCTGATCTTAACCAGAGTATTTAAAAATATACGTTAATAATGAAATTCAGTAACCTAGGGAGAGTCGTATGGAGTTCTAGCAGCTGAGCCATTGTAGACAACATTTCTTGTGAAACTTTAATGCTTATACTGCTGGGAAGGCGCTGAGAGTAAGGTTGTCACTGGGTGAAGTGTACCCATTGATGTCTAATGTTTACTGGCATAATGGAAGCGCTTGGGAACAAATATTCCCTTGTTTGTGTTAAGCCTCATTTAGAGCCAAATCTTTCTTCAAATACTCTATTCTCAATCAAATTTTTGTTAGAAATGCAGCAATTCTCTAAAAGAGCAAATTCTGTATGTATCTAAAAGTATTTGCTGTTTCAGTGTTTTTTTTTTTCTTTTCCCCCAAGAGCAATTCTTTTTACTCTCTCAACCTTCTTTCCCTCTATGTTTAGTTCATATCCTTAGGTGAACAGAAAAGATGGAACAAAGAAACAGTTTCCAAATTTATGCTTTTGGTCAGATAATTGGCATCATAAAGAATGGAAACTTCAGTGCAGCTTTGAAGGCATGGCTTTCATATGTTTGTGTGATTGGGTGCAGAGCTGAAGTTCATTCAGTGCAAATTGTAGCTCTCTCTTTTCACTTCTGGAATGTAGCCCATGAGTAGAAGCTATACCAGGAATTACCTTCAGTTCAAAATCTTTTCTTGAAAATCTTTTTGCCTCTTTAGAGCTAAGCATTTTTGTTCTGAGGGGCCTAATAAGATGAGTGAGTTAGGTGTCTAATGCTTCAGTAAGCATGACTTCCCCTTGGTGTAACACAGACAGAAATGGGGCCCAGCCTTGTCTCCTGGTGCAGACAGGGGCACCAGGGCCCCTGGAGACAAAAACTAATCACTTAAAGTTGGAGCCATTGTGGTCCTTAAACAACTGGGATGTGGTTAGCTTTTTTCCCTCTCTGGAAGCTTATCCTCACTGCTTTCCTTATCTTCTCTAGGTAAGAAGAGATTCTATGATTCAGAGCTAGGATCAATTTCATGTATCACAGTCAACTGTTATCTCCATCACTTGCAAAAGAAGCAGAAACAGAGACAGCAAAAGAAACCCAAAGGCAAAAGGGCCAAGTGTGTGCAAGTCAGGCTGGTGGAGGGAAGAAAGTGGGGGAGGGCAGGTGGGCAGCAGATGCTCTGCCTGCTCGATGATGTTGGACAAGTCAGTGAACCCTTGGCTTCACTGTCCTCATCCACAGATTTTGGGTTTTCAGTTTGGGTTCTTTCTTTTGGTATATAAGAGTACATGATATCTTAAATCCTTCCTAGGCTTCTCTCAAAAGTCATGGATAGCCTGTCATCTGTGGACTAGCAGAATTGACATCACCCTGGAGCTTGTGGGAAAGGTTGCCTGTCAGGCCCCATCCAGTGTACTTTTACCAAGTCTGCTGGCTGATCCATCTGCCTATTGTAGTTTCAGAGGCTGTTCCATGGGAAGTCTGTGACTGCCTTGTTTTAGATTAAAAACAATGAAACCAACACCGACCAACCAACCAGTCAAACAAAAGACCTTAGGGATTTAACTTATCCTGAGGTCTCTTCTGTATTATAGGATCTTGGGGCTGGGGGAAAATCGAATGCCCTCACCCCAGTATTCACTATGTCTCAATACTGCTTGTCCTCTGAGCAGCTAGGGCCCTAGGGGAAGGCTGTTAGGTTTAACATCAATCTCCTGGCTCAGTGAAGATGTGCCAAAACTGACCTCTGGTTCTGTGCTTCTTTGTCTTTTTCAGAGTAGCACCAAGTACACAGAGCCAGGCTTGTGCTCATTGTGGTTTCCCTTTGTGGCATGTCACATTCATGATGCGCCTTTATACTTTCCATTTTTCACAGCATCCCAGAGCAGGAGGCAGGCAGGCACCACTGCCCCTCTGCTGAGAGCTAAGAGGCCACAGCAGGTCACAGCAAGTCACAGCAGCTGAAGAACTGACCAGAAGTCCCAAGGTCTCTGCCTCCAACTCCCGGCCTCCTCCTGCCTCTAGGTGGCCACCGATTTAAGGGGTCACAGACTTCCATTAGGGCTGCATTTACCTTTTGGAGGCATATAAAACCCCTTTTCTTGTGAGATAGGCAGGTTTTGTGCCTGTTCTGTGAGGTCTGAGACACGGATAATATGAAGATCAGTATTAGAACATTTCCTCTGAGAAATCCCAGTTGCCTGGCTAGTGCCGCTGGGCCACGTGACCTGTTTGCATCCCATGTGCACCCAGGGAGCAGGACGGTTGCCTGCTGCGGGATTCCTAGTAGGTGCTTCCTGGCCGCCCCCCCCCCCCCCCTCCCCAGCTCAGCTGCACCTGATGGCCTCAGGGCTGGCGGTGAGGATCCTGCTGGCTTTTCCCTCACGACTTGCTTTGTTTTATCTTCTTTCATCTTGGGAGATAAGATTCTCCCATGCTTGGTACTTTGCCAAGTCTACATATTTTGCTTGTTTGAAAAAGCTAGAATCAATATTTTGCTACCCACTCATCAGGCCGCAAATACATTTTTATTTTCAATTCTTCCTTTCACATAGGTTCTGTAGGGGGTCTCCTTTTTTTTTTTTTTTTTGCACTGAGAGGAAGAACCTGCAGAGCTGTCTCCTATGGATACAGGACTGTGGCTGAGATGCATTTCTGCTCTTTAGGACGACAGTGCCTGCTGGGCAGAGCAGCTGGAAACTGAGCAATTAAACATCTTGTTGGCAAGATGTTGAAACGTGAATCATTAACAGGTATACTGATCTTCTGACCCACAGCCCCTCTCAAAGCCGATTAGAAAGCTATTTCTGGCTTGCTTTGCCTTCATTTAAGCATGCATTTCATGCTTTCTAAATTTTGATAATTTGGCATGTCCAGCTAATGAATCTGTCAACATATTGGAGCAGAGTTGAAAGAGGAAGGTTATGTCAAGATTTTGCAGCTGGTCAAAAACATCAGTAAGATTCCCTTTGAGTCCAGATGAGAGCTGGTGGTCTGGGAAGGGTCTTCCCCAGGGAAGGCTTGTGGAATTCCTGCCACATATCAGGAAGGACTATTGTAATCAGAATTGCTGAGTGATCTTGGGAACTTGATTTTGCAGTGAGATATTTTCTGTGATCTAGAAGGTGCTTCTCTGAATTTAAAGCAGGCCCTCTGTGGAAACTCAGTCTGATTTTCCTCCAGACAGGTGTGGGCAAAGGGAGGAGAATTCTGCTGTTACTCTCACTGCATGTGTAGCCTTGAGGTTTAGCAATTTGTGAGCAATACAGCCTATTTACCTGCCTTGAAGAGATAAATTTGGTACTCTGTACACAGTAGGCATTCTGGAAATGTTACTTGACTAATGATTTAGTTTGTTTCTGGGACCAAGTTGGGAAAGAAATTTTGTTAGCAGGCATAGGCAATAGGAAAGTAATGGCAGGTGTTTAATAAAAATTCAGGGAAGCTAAGCCACTTTGGGACATCATATGAAATAATTGGTAGATAGAAGTTTTCTTTTAGAGAATCCACAGATGAACTCATTTTAAATGGGTGCTGGCAAGATGTTGATACAGGGTACCCCAGTAAAATAGTTAGTTCTTCTTATCTTTTTCCAAGGTCAAGAACTGCTCTACTGAGTGAAGATGAGGGGAAACATTATTATTATCCAGGTATTTTCTTATAGAAATTGTTATCCCCCCTACCCTTGCTAAGGAGACTGTAGAGATACTGGAGCTGGTAGAATCACTGTCTTGCAATTAAGATAACATCCAAATTCTTTTTCTATCATGATCTGAAAAGCCCAGTATGATTTGGTGTTTTCTTACTTTGAAACCCACTCACATATTTCTGCCCTCTCGCTTGATTCCTTCTGTACGGGCCCTTTTCCCACTGTTTGAGTGGTCTCATTTACTATCTTCCCATGAGAAGTGAAAGTCTCTCTTTTGCACTATTTCAAGAACATCATAATTTTCCATATAGAATGTATCAAAGCTTATATTTATACTTTCACTTCTTTCAAGCATCATAATTTTATCACTCATGTCCAACTCTTCGCAGTCCCATGGACTGCAGCCTGCCAGGCTCCTCTGTCCATGGAATTCTCCTGGCAAGAATACTGGAGTGGATTGCCCCTTCTCCAGGGGATCTTCCCCATCCAGGGATTGAATCCTGGTCTCCTGTATTGCAGGCAGATTCTTTACTATCTCAGCCACCAGGGTAAACCTAATTTTCCATATAGAATGTATCAAAACTTATATATACATATATATGTATATATAAGCTCGTTTTTCAAGATGAGCCACAGAGAATAATTTGTGCATGTAGTCTTATTCCCTATGGAGAGGTTGCCACTGGGAAGTCACTCTGCAAGTGTGGGGATGCATCTAAGGGATTTGGGGTACAGTGAAAGGAGGGCAGTAGTAGGCCGGCAAGAGTGGTGCTGGGTGCCGCACTAACTTGCTTTCCTGATTCAGCTCAGCCTGCTGGGTGCAAAATAGGGCTGATGCCATTTTGCATCTCACAAAGCTTATATGGGGAATGTAATTGGGGAAGACTTCAAGTGTGGCACTTAATAAGTGCACAACCAAATCTTAGTTTCCTTCAGATGGCTGGCCTAGAAAATTCCTTCAAAGAGCTGTTTCTTGAAAGGGTAAGATGGTAAAATACTTCCATATTGGTATACGTGTGAACTTTGCTGGTAGAAAGGTCACACACACCATCTTTGTGAAAAGCAATTTGGTAATATATACCAAGAAACTCAAAATTTTTATACCACTGGTCCCTGTGATTATACCTCTGCCATTAATTAAAAATGTAGGAAAAAGTTTGTATTTAGTGATGTTCATCATCACATTGTTACAATTATAAACTGGAAACATTTTAAAATTCCAACAGTAAGTAAATGACGATGTAATGTGTGATGTATCTGCAAGATGGATTATAATGCAAACGTTACAAGTAATGCTTTCAAGGAGTTGTTAATAACATGGGAAATGATGACAATACTGTTAAAAAGAGTGGACTATAAAATTATATCACCCCAATTTTATTACAAAATGGACTTAGTACTACATATTAAGAATATCTGGGCATTTACCAAAGATTTATTATATGCTGGCTATTGTTCTAAGGGATTTACACACACTAGCACCAGAATAAGCACTATTGTCATTCACCTGTACATGTGAGGAACTCAAGGGTTAACCTGATTAGTAATTCTCCCATAAACTTTTAATTGCTAGAACTGGAACTGAAATGTGGGCTCCTAATTTATCTATCTATATTCAAATATACTACCTCCCCATCTCTCCATTCATTCTCTGTACAGCAGCAGACAAATCACCTTGAAACAAAAATCTGATTATTTGACTTCCCAGGACTCTTAGGATAAAGGTGAAAATTCTTATCTAACTATAGAGCCTATGCTTTTAACTAGGACTGTTAACTGTTTTCCAGATGATATTGTTTTTTTCTCCTATTGGGGAAGTTATGGAAAATTTTTGTTTTCTTTTTTATGTTGTTACGCATTTCCCAAGTCAATTAACATATATTGTGTTTATAATGGGAGACAGGGTGTGCAGGGAAGCAATGGTGGTAATGGTTTCTAAGAAACCATTTTTGTTTTTTAAAGAAAGAAAGCAGAATACCACAGCTGTGCCCTGGAACGTCCTGGAGGGTGGTAGATGGGGACATGAATCACAGATATTTCACTGGAGCTATATCTGAGGCTTCACTTGTGACATACAACACCCTCCGCCCCAGCCTCCTGTTCCTATCCCCTTGTTGACAAGAATAGCAGCTTCACTGAGGCCTCTGCAAGGACACTCACTGGAGACTGTGGATGGAAACAGCCCTGAAAGAGCAAACATTGTGTTAGGTTAGGGATACCTCACTGCTGAGTTCAGTGCTCTCATGGGCTTTGTCTCAGGAAGAGGATCCCCCTCTTAAACTTAACTCCCTGGCAGTGTTGTGGTGTTCTCAGATGTGCAGGGTTCTTAGTAATCACCCCAAATTACTATTTTTCTTCCACCACTTTACCCACTGGACACATACCTATCGACTGAATTCACGTCTGGCACCAATACTCAGGTATTACCACTTCGGTATTTCTTGGATCCATCCATTAGTCTCCATCTCACGGTCACCATTTCAGTCCAGTTCACCTTCTAGTGGCCACTGCTGGCATTTCCTCACTGATCACCCCACATCCAAATGTCCTGTCCCCCCACCCAGCCACTCCGTCTCTGTCCACACTGCAACAGAAAAATCGTCTTGCAACTCAGTGTCATTTTTGATGATGTGTTTCCTAGTGATGTTAGGGTGAAGAACACAATTCTCGGTTCTGCAGAGCCTGCTGCAGGACCTGGTCCTTACTCTCTCCGTCCTCTTCTCTCACTGTGCACCGCTTGCCGTGTCTGCTCTGCTTGCTCAGCCTCTGCAGAAGACGCTGTCCATCCCTTCCCCTACCCCTGAGGTTTCCTCTGCCTGGAACATGCTTCTTCATTCTTTCATCAGATTTAGCTCAGTGGCTGCTTCTTCAGGGAAACCCCTCGATCTTCTTTACTAAAGAGTTTGTCTTTATTTGGTTTCAGTTTTCTCAATTATATACCCTGAGTATTACTCACTGTGACTGTCATCCTGGTTATATCTTGACATTGGCACACTTGGCTGTGATTATTTGGTTGCAGGTGTTTCCCTCACTAAATTATAAGTTTCATGAAGGCAGGCATTATGCATGGTTTTGTTCATGTGGTATACTAAGCCTAGCATAGCCTACAACACATTAGACAGTTAGTACATGTGTTTTGGATGAAGGCACAAATGCCTGCAGTGTGGCAAGCATAGCATCAGATCCTGGTAAGGAAACCTGAATGATGCATGGGACCTTCTCCCAGGAGCTCACAGTCTAGAGAGACAGGCTGTTAAGTGAGTGGGTTAGTGTACCTGGACATGGTTGCTATGACTGTGGTGTGAACTGGGTCTGTGGGAGTGCCTGGGAGGTGCATCTCAGATGCAGTGATGATTTAGGAGAAGGTGGTTGAGATGAGTTTTGAAGAACAAAGAGGATCTAATGAGGAAAAGGCCCGGGAAGGGGATGGTGGGTGGGTGAGGGGCAGGCTCCTTAGAAGAAACAACACAGGAAGCCTGTGCAGATGGGGTCCCAGGAAGGAGGTGTGTGTAGAGTAAATGGTATTGGTGCCTATTATTAGTAGAAGTTTGAGCCCTGCTGCCCACTGCATGTTGGTATCAGGGTCTCCAAAGAAAATACACTGCAGTCACTGCAGTCAAGCACTGGGTAGGATGTGTTTTACTTAAGTAGAGAACTACATAATGCTCAGTCATGTCTGACTCTTTGTGACCCCATGGACTGACTGTAGCCTGCTGGGCTCCTCTGCCCATGGGATTCTCTGGGCAAGAGTACTGGAGTGGGTTTGGGTTGACATTTCCTCCTCCAGGGGATCGTTTCAACCCCGACCCACGTCTCCTGCATTGCAGGCAGGTTCTTTGCCACTGAGCCACCACGTGGAGAAGAGGTGGAGCAAAATCAACCCCAGTGCATAGGTTGCCTACAGCCAGCAGGTCCTGCTGGGCAGCTAGTATAGTTTGGTTGACCTACTCAGCCCCTGTCCCCTCCCAAAAAGGGACAGATGAAACAGTGGGGCTGGCCATATGCTGTATATGTGCATGCTTAAGCAGAACAAAGGAGCACAGGGAAGTTCTTCCTGCACAAGGTGGCAGATTCAGCAAGACCATGAGGACTCGTCTCTTGGTGGGGATGTTTCTCAGGCCCAAGGTTTATATTTACTTGGCCCAGTAGGGTCAAAAGACCGCATGCAGGGAACTGCTTTTCTCAGCAGAATGGTGTACCCATCCTGTATTGATCTATTACATCATTCTTGAGGCGAAGTCTCTATATTTCCAGGAAAACATATTTTTCAAGGAGCAGAAATTCTGGGAAGATCTTGAACTTTAGTTTAGCTAATTTCTGAGTGTTAGCAAAGGGTCTTTATGTATTACTCTACTATCATCTAAGTTTCATTTTTATTCAGAAATACATGTTGATATTCAAGTAAACAAATATTCTCATAATTAATTGCTCCCCTCAATCTCATAAATAATTGGAAATGCAACAAATCTCTCTCCATTAAGCTTGGTCTGGGTGTACTGCCAAAAGCAGGCCCTACTGTCTCTAGTCTTTAGCTTCCAGGTCCTGAGTTCAGCTTTGGCATCATATACAATTTCAAAACTAGTTTTTTCCTGTGTTGGTATCTGAGTTTCAGAAAGCTTGACTCCTCCATCTGTAAGTAAAGTAAAGTAAAGTCGCTCAGTCGTGTCTGACTCTTTGCAACCCCATGGACTGTAGCCTATCAGGCTCCTCCGTCCATGGGATTTTCCAGACTCCATCTGTGCCACCGTTAAAAGCATAGACTCTGAAGGTAGATATCCAAGGTTCACAGCCTGTTTCCACTGCTTATGAAGAGCAAGAACTTCAGCAAGTTACTTTAACTCTCTGGGCCTCAGTTTACCTTATCTTTAAAGTGGGAACAGTATTACCATATAGGCATTTTATAAGGATATGTGGATATACGGACATTTTTTGCAACAAACCATGCACTTAATAAACTGTTTAATATTTAAGTAGGCAAAACCTTTGGCAAATTCTAAAGGTTGTGGACATGCCTGTAATCATTAATTAAAGGCTAGAGTAAGTGTCAGTTGCCTGTGTGATCTTTGAATGGAGTTTTAGGTTAGGCAGTCTTCCAAAAGCAGTTACTGACAAACTTACCAGATGGAGTTTAAACATCTCCAGGTTAGAAGAGGTAGCTGTAGGGGTGGAGATTGGGTGGGAGCTCAGAGACAAAGCCCTTCCTGGACAAGGCAGAAGAGGTGGGAAGAGTAGCAAGCTAGTCTCATGCATGGATCGGTCAAGATCACAGGGTTCCAAGTTGTGTGCTGCCTGCATTTGCATATTTGTGTGGTTTGTACCCCAGCGTAGCAATGCACACTGTGCTCCAGTGGTGTGCCAACTGCCTGATGCTCAGGGTGAGTAAGGCACAGTGTCTGCCCTCTCAGCTCATGTTTGGTGGGGAGCATCTAAACGTTTCCACAGATAACAGTTCTAAACCACATACACTGTGCTAAGTATAGGTAGAAAGCAATTTCCTGGAGAGATGCATTCCAAGTGACAGAATATGAGAAAGCTTTTGGAGAATGTAGCACTTAGGCCCACCTTCTCTTGGATGAGGGAAGGAGATTTCAGTAGGTGCTTTCAGAACAAGAAGATATGGCAAACAGAAGGTGCAGCTGAAATAAAAGGCTGGTGGCTGGGAATTGAACAAATTCACTTAATTTTTGGGGGCTCCAAAATCACTGTGGATGGTGACTGCAGCCACAAAATTAAAAGACGCTTTCTCCTTGGAAGAAGAGCTATGATGAACATTGCGCATTATAAAGCAGAGGAATCACTTTGCCCACAAAGGTCTATACAGTCAAAGCTATGGTTTTTCCAGTAATCATGTATGGCTGTGAGAGTTGAACCATAAAGAAGGCTGAGCACTGAAGAACTGCTGCTTTTGAACTGTGGTGCTGAAGACTCTTGATAGTCCCTTGTACAGCAAGGAGATCAAATCAGTCAATCCTAAAGAAAATCAGCCCTGAATATTCACTGAAGGACTGATGCTGAAGCTCCAATACTCTGGCTACCTGATGCAAAGTGCCGACTCATTGGAAAAGACCCTGATGCTGGGAAAGATTGAGGGCAGACGAGAAGAGGGTGACAGATGATGAGATGGTTGGATGGCATCACCTACTCAATGGACATGAGTTTGAGCAAACTCCGGGAGATAGTGAAACACAGGGAAGCCTGGTGTGCTGTAATCCATGGGGTCACAAAGAGTCAGATATGACTTAGCTTCTGAACAACAACAAGGGAACACCAAGTAAATCAGGCAAAGAGACTGTAGGGTTAAATGGAGTTACGATCACTTGTTATGTGAAGAGAGTCTGGGTGCTCTCTTTATTTATTCATGGCACAAGAGTGCACATCTGACTTGCATAATGAAATCTTGACTCATCTCTCCTCCTCCTTCTCACCCACCCCATTTTGTTTGTCCTTTCTCTCCCCTCAAGTTTATGCTTTGCTGGAATAAAGACTGAATGTAATTCTCCTGTGATAGGAGACAACTGGGAACTGACAAGGAGGGACTAAAAGATCGTGTCATCAAAGGCAATAAGAAGATTCATTTGAATGGGTATCTAGCTCATAATTCCCAAAGCCTGCTCTTCTGCAAATGCAAAGTAATGTGTGGTCCTCCAACCTGCTGGGCGATGTCCATTATCCTATCTGTCTTCCTTTATCACTTAAGTTCACTTGGTGGTTAACCACTATTTTAAATCCATCTTTCTTTCCTGGAACCATTTTCTCTTTTAACTGGGACAAAGGAATCTAAGCTGATAGCTTCCTGCGAACAGCGTGAAAACCTTTTAAGTTACACAGAGTTGATGGATTTTCACCCCTTCCTCTAAATACAATACATATGCTATCCCTGGGGTTCACTTAATGCTTCCCTGCTGCTGATGAAACTGCTGCCTGACACAGACGAGGACCCGACACACCGCATCGCTGCACACTCTTGTTCAGATTGCAGTCTAACCAGTGAAGCCGAAATGAAGAGTCTAAGTCCCCGATCCTGTGGAGGCGCAGAGCAATATTAAATGTTGTGCTTGCTGATGCTTCTCCTCTTGAATGTGAAATACATTTGCCACAGCCTCCAGATCCCAGTGTCCTAAGTGGTCGGGTGATTCTGAATTGTGTACCATGGACAAGCTGCACGGGGCTCAGGGGAGAGGCTTGGAAGGGAAAAATGATGTGGATGCTGAATGCCTCCACTTCTGGGAGCGTCCTTAACAAGAAAGTCTGCCTGTTTTGGGCTAGAATGAAGTTACCATTCTTTTGTTTGCCCATTGGGAAAATAAGCCTAGCAGTCAGCCTGTAGTTCTTGGGCTGGTTGCATCTACAATATTATGTATGAGAAGTCTGACAAGAAATAGTATTAAATGAACATAAAGGACCTTGGATTGGATAGCTCAGAGCCAAGAAAACCAAACAAAACAGACTCAGTAAAAACATGTCTTGTGCCACAGACTATTCTGTGTACCTGACTCGACCACTTCCAATAATGTTTTCACATCTGACAGTAGACTGATTTATAATTTAGAAAATGCTTTCACTGATTTTATCTTGACTGAGTCTTGCCAATGTATCAGGGAGAGAGGCTAGGCCAGAGATATTGTCTCCAGGGGACTGGTGCAGAAACAGAGGCATAGAAAATAACTGAGTGGTCCAAAGTCACACAGCAAGTTAGAGGCAACACTATGCCTAAAAGTTAGACCTTCTGATTTAAACCCAACTTTTATCAATTTGCCTCCTAGTTGAAACACCTTTTGCCCCATAAAACCCTCTGTGGAGAAGGTGCCCTTCCCAAGGTCTTCTGGGAAAATTTCCCTGCCTACAGCAAGCTCCATGTCTGGCTCCTACATTTATTATGTGAACCACCAAATCTGGCAGATTTGTGGCTTTTTAAAATTCCCTATTTTAAAAATAGTTCTTGTGTTGACTCATCAGAAAGCAAGCTTCCCAGTGTGACATTGTTGGACACACAGCAAGCATTTACCAGACCCTGACTGACTTGTTATATATTTTTACTAGTATCATGGAAACTGTATGTAAGAACATAAGGAACATGACTTTACATTGAGTAAAGTGGTACATTAAAGTGACTTAAAAAAATTTTACCTATCACTTTGAGTCTCCTAAATGTCATCAACCTGATTAAATACATTTCCTGGCTTGTCCAAATGTAAAATAAAAATATAAAGTTTGGATAGTGGTTTGTAGTCTTTTTTGAGCTTTAAGAATCTCTGAGAATATGTTGCAAATTATGTGTTTGTATGCAAATCTAGGATGCAGACAGAAAGAGATCTGTGGAAGCCCTTCTTGGGCCATAACTAATGGTTTTATGTTGCCGAATGGCGGCCACTTCCAAGCATAACACAACTGCAACCAAAGGAAGGATGAACGTCAGCTTTCTTGAGATTGCTGCAGTGTTCCATCAGGTAGCTAGCCTTCCACATTTGCCTTTCTTCTTGTCAGTTCTGCGGTTCTTCCTCCTGTGTTTTTGGAAAGAAGAGCACTCCTCTAAAAATTCTACTCCTGACAGTCCTTTGTTGTATTCCCACCCCATGCCAGACACCGTGCTGGCTGCAGTGGAGATGCAGGTGTCTTGGGATGTGTTTCCTATCTGCAAGAGGGTTGCAGTCTACCATTTGTAAAATACATAGCCAGTGGGAATTTGCTGTATGATGCAGGGAGTTCAGACCAATTCTCTGAGACAACCTAGATGGGTGGGACAGGGTGGGAAGTGCGAGGAAGGTTCAAGCGGGAGGAGGCATATGTATACCTATGGCAGATTCATGTTGATGTATGGCACAAACCAACACAATATTGTAAAACTGCTGCTGCTGCCGCTAAGTCGCGTCAGTCGTGTCCAACTCTGTGCGACCCCAGAGACTGCAGCCCACCAGGCTCTTCTGTCCACAGGATTCTCCAGGCAAGAATTCTGGAGTGCATTGCCATTTCCTTCTCCAATTGTAAAACTACTATCCCTCAATTAAAAATAAATAAATTTAAAAAGAATCTTGCAATCTAGCTTGTGATTTTAAAAGTCTATAAATTCTGCCTGGGGGAGAAGTGTTTAAGACTTCTAGGAAATCTTACAGTTGGGGGTTTTAAACACGTGGTCATCCTCCAGGTAGATGGCATTTTAGCAAAGCACTTGCTGGCTCATGCTCAGGTTGAAAGGCACTGGAGAGCACAGTCTGCTTAAGGCCCAGTGGCTAGTTCAGTGTGGCATAGAGTCAAGTGTAGGCGAGGAAGTGGGTCGGTGGAAGGGCAGTCAGGGCTCAGATGGTAAAGGGTCTTGACACCTAAGATGTGTGCTCTTTGTTCTACTCTTGCAAATACCCAGGTGGGGGAGCTAAAAGCTGCTTGGCGATCCTTTGTATTATGGCTGGGTTAGACTACCACCACTTGTTACCACTGGCTACACAAGAGGACTTATTGGCTTTTGTCATAATCCAGATGCTAGAAACACAGCCATCTGAACAAAAGACCTGCCTGTCCATTGCTGGATGTATGAACTATAAAAACTTTCAGTGCCTAAGAACATTACCTTGGATTTGGAAGGTGTTAACACAGCTGTTTATAAACACTGTCAATCCATAAGCAGCAGGGGAAAGCCACAGAGTGATTTATCTGGGTAGCTGAGCAGTTTGAAAACACGTTAGTGATGTGGTAGACACACTGCTGGTATTGTAAGTAGCAGCCAGACCTGTTTCTGGCTGAATGGGCATGTAGTCTCTGTCTCTGATTGCTTATGCATCGTATAGCTCTGTGCTGAATCCTTGCCATTTGCCCATTAAATTCAGTGAACATTGTATAACTGTATTTTTTGCATTCATTTATTTATTCTCCAACATTGATGGCAAGTCCAAAAGGCTAGTTCCCATTAAACTCTTGTGGGTAAATGGGTCACAATTCACTGGACTCATCCTCATCAGGGCTTCTCTGTAACCAGCTCCATCCAGTACCACATTGTTATGTATATTCAGAGAGGGAGCTATATTCCCTCATCATTTAACTGCCTTAGAATTTGGGGGGTGCAAATTACAGCTACATTTCCCCCCTGCCCTACACTACTTTGAGATTATTAAGTTGATTTACCATTGCTTTTTGGAAACTATGTACACAAGGTCCTGCAGAAATCAAGTCTCTTAGTCCTGTCAACCAATTCTGGGGTACCTAGAGCTCTTATCAGTTCAGTTTGGTTCAGTTGCTCAGTCATGTCCGACTCTTTGTGACCCCATGGACTGTAGCACTCCAGGCTTACGTGTCCATCACCAACTCCAGGAGCTTGCTCAGACTCATGTCCGTCGAGTTGATGATGCCATCCAACCATCTCATCCTCTGTCGTCCCTTTCTGCCTTCAGTCTTTCCTAGTATCAGGGTCTTTTCCAATGAATCAGGTCTTCGCATCAGGTGGCCAAAGTATTGGAGCTTCAGCTTCAACATCAATCCTTCCAATGAATATTCAGGACTGATTTCCTTTAGGATTGACTGGTTTGATCTCCTTGTAGTCCAAGGGGTTCTCAAGAATCTTCTTCAACTGTGTGGATCACAACAAACTGGAAAATTCTTAAAGGGATGGGAATACTAGACTGCCTTACCTGCCTCCTGAGAAACCTGTGTGCAGGTCAAGAAGCAAAGAGCTGTTATGGGTGAGAGAAATGATGAAATAAGATGAATGGTTGAGCCTTAGGAAAGTTTAAGAGGGCAGTTGTTAAGCTTGCTTTGACAAAGAGCCTGAGAATGTTCTGTGTGGCACGTTCCCAAACAAGGAGCCATGGTAGAGAGACTAATCTGCGTTACATTTTGAATGAGTCTTTAAAGCCAAGGGATCACAGACGACAGGGTAGACAGTGAGCATAATCCAGGTCAGAATGCCACTGTGATGCTGTACTGTTTAAGTCAGCCCTATGGTAAGCCTGCAGGTGTCAGGCCTTGGTTCAGCTGTCTGGATGTAGCACTGGGAGGCATTGTGTCCTGTGTATCTGCTCTTGATTCATTTGTTAGATTTCCTCTGTAGGATTGTAGGACTTGGAGGAATCTCAAATACATTATCTGTTCCATTTTTTCCTTATCTTCTTCTTTTTTGGACCATATTTAAGCCATATTGGGCTTCCCTGGTGGCTAAACTGGTAAAGAATCCACCTGCAATGCTGGAGACCTGGGTTCAATTCCTGGGTTGGGAAGATACCCTGGAGAAGGGAACGGTTACCCACTCTAGTATTCTGGCCTGGAGAATTCCATGGACTGTATAGTCCATGTGGTTGCAGAGAGTTGGACACACCTGACTGACTTTCATTTTAAACCATATTAAATAAATGGATATTATTTTTTTTCTGCAGCTCAACAGAAAACTGTCTGCCTTGGTAGCATGTTCTAATATCTCCCTAGCCCCTGAAATATTTGCTTAGTTTATGAACACTCCACTTGAATCTTTGCCTCCATCCCCCGATAGCTTGTTGAAGCTGGCCAAAGCCAACTTAATTTTCCTTTCGATTCATATTTTCATGTTTTTGGGTAGATTATTTTTTAGAGTTTAATAGTTATTAAGTACTTATCGTATGCTTTGTGCTGTAGTAAACTATTTAACATGCATGATCTCTTCTACTCTCCTGACAGGTGGGAACTCTTCACCATTTTCAGTATGAGTACATTGAGGCTTAAAGAGGTTAAATAACTTGTTCAGAATTACATAGCCAGGGATTCATGGAGCCTGAATTTAAGTTCATATGTGTCTTATTACCCTGAATTCTAATATTTGTGGCGTAGGACCTCTAACCATGTGATATGATACTTTGTTTTCTTTGCCATGTGTCATTGTACATATTTTGCTAATAATTTGTAGACCTTTTAAAAAATTTTGAAATAGTTTTATTCAAACCATGGATTGTAGGTCATTATCAAATTATGATCAGTGTATATGTGTATGTATGTTTGTTTATTTAAAAGAAACTAGAATAGAATATTATAAAATAAAAACAATAGAATATACTGATGTGGTGATGACAGGTATATGTTTGTGAAACATCAGTTGTAGGTGTATATATAGGTTTATAGCTGTATATGTGTCATTGAATCAATGCAAAGTGCATTTATTTCTGTGAGTCATGGTAAATTTTAAAGAAGCAATGTATGATATAAAAGTAGTATAAGTTCTTTGCTATATAGATACTTAGATTTCAGTGGGAAGGGAGTATATATATAAATGTTGGCAAGATAACACAGCAGTGGGTTATTCAAAGCCAAAATCTGCATCTGTAGATAATAGTACAGTCATAATCTTCTTCTGAATTTGGTAATAAGGAGTTCATGATCTGAGCCACAGTCTCCCGGTCTTGTTTTTGCTGACTGTATAGAGCTGCTTCATCTTTGGCTGCAAAGAATATAATCAATCTGATTTCGGTGTTGCCCATCTGGTGATGTCTATGTGTAGAGTCTACTCTTGCATTGTTGGAAGAGAGTGTTTGCTATGACCAGTGCGTTCTCTTGGCAAAACTCTTATTAGCCTTTGCCCTGCTTCATTCCGTACTCCAAGGTCAAATTTGCTCCAAATTACTCCAGGTGTTTCTTGACTTCCTACTTTTGCATTCCAGTCCCCTATAATGAAAGGACATCTTTTGGGAGTGTTAGTTCTAAAAGGTCTTGTAGGTCTTCATAGAAGCATTCAACTTCAGCTTCTTCAGCATTGCTGGTTGGGGCATAGGCTTGGATTACCGTGATATTGAATGGTTTGCCTTGGAAACAAGCAGAGATCATTCTGTCGTTTTTGAGATTGCCTCCAAGTACTGCATTTCAGACTCTTTTGTTGACCCTGATGGCTACTCCATTTCTTCTAAGGGATTCCTGCCCACAGTAGTAGGTACATTGGTCATCTGAGTTAAAATCACCCATTCCAGTCCATTTTAGTTCGCTGATTCCTAGAATGTCAACGTTCACTCTTGCCATCTCTTGTTTGACCACTTCCAATTTGCCTTGATTCATGGACCTGACATTCCAGGTTCCTATGCAATATTGCTCTTTACAGCATTGGATCTTGCTTCTATCACCAGTCACATCCACAACTGGGTATTGTTCTTGCTTTGGCTCCATCCCTTCTTTCCTTCTGGAGTTATTTCTCCACTGATCTCCAGTAGCATATTGGGCACCTACCAACCCACGGAGCTCCCCTTTCAGTATCCCATCATTTTGCCTTTTCATACTTTTCATGGAGTTCTCAAGGCAAGAATACTGAAGTGGTTTGCCATTCCCTTCTCCAGTGGACCACATTCTGTCAGACCTCTCCACCATGACCCTCCCATCTTGGGTGGCCCCACACGGCATGGCTTAGTTTCATTGAGTAAGACAAGACTGTGGTCCGTGTGATCAGACTGGCTAGTTTTCTGTGATTATGGTTTCAGTGTGTCTGCCCTCTGATGCCCTCTTACAACACCTACCATCTTACTTGGGTTTCTCTTACCTTGGTCTGGAGTATCTCTTCATGGCTGCTCCAGCAAAGTGTAGCTGCTGCTCCTTACCTTGGATGAGGGGTATCTCCTCACAGCCGCCCCTCCTGACCTTGAACATGGAGAAGCTCCTCTGGGCCCTCATGTGCCCAGGAAGCGGCTGCTCCTTGGACTTGGGGTTGCTCCTCTCGGCTGCGGCCCTTGACCTTGGATGTGGGGTAGCTCCTCTCCGCCACTCCTGTGCCGACACAGCCTGGCACCCTCAGTCACCACCCTGACCTTGGGAGAGGGGTAGCTCCTCTCAGCCACGTTTCTGCACGGTCCATCAGAGCTGGAGCGCTTCTGCGATCTAGTCCCTAGTCTCTAGTTCAAGAGATCATGAACTCCTTATTGCCAAATTCAGACTTAAATTGAAGAAAGTAGGGAAAACCACTAGATCATTCAGGTATGACCTAAATCAAATCCCTTATGATTATACAGTGGAAGTGAGAAATAGATTTAAGGGACTAGATCTGATAGAGTGCCTGATGAACTATGGACGGAGGTTTGTGACATTGTACAGGAGACAGGGATCAAGACCATCCCCATGGAAAAGAAATGCAAAAAAGCAAAATGGCTGTCTGAGGAGGCCTTACAAATAGCTGTGAAAAGTAGAGAAGCAAAAAGCAAAGGAAAAAAGGGAAGATATAAGCATCTGAATGCAGAGTTCCAAAGAATAGCAAGGAGAGATAACAAAGCCTTCCTCAGCAATCACTGCAAAGAAATAGAAGAAAACGACAGGATGGGAAAGACTAGAGATCTCTCCAAGAAAATTAGAGATAGCAAGGGAACACTTCATGCAAAGATGGGCTCGATCAAGGACAGAAATGGTATGGACCTAACAGAAGCAGAAGATATTAAGAAGAGGTGGCAAGAATACACAGAAGAACTATGCGAAAAAGATCTTCATGACCCAGATAATCACAATGGTGTGATCACTCAGCTAGAGCCAGACATCCTGGAATGTGAAGTCAAGTGGGCCTTAGAAAGCATCACTATGAACAAAGCTAGTATAGGTGATGGAATTCCAGTTGAGCTATTTCATATCCAGAAAGATGATGCTGTGAAAGTGCTGCACTCAATATGCCAGCAAATTTGGAAAACTTAGCAGTGGCCATAGGACTGGAAAAGGTCAGTTTTCATTCCAATCCCAAAGAAAGGCAATGTCAAAGAATGCTCAAACTACCACGCAATTTCACTCATCTCACATGCTAGTAAAGTAATGCTCAAAATTCTCCAAGCCAGGCTTTAGCAATACGTGCACCATGAACTTCCAAATGTTCAAGCTGGTTTTAGAAAAGGCAGAGGAACCAGAGATCAAATTGCCAACATCTGCTGGATCATGGAAAAAGCAAGAGAGTTCCAGAAAAACAGCTATTTCTGCTTTATTGATTATGCCAAAGCCTTTGACTGTGTGGATCACAATAAACTGTGGAAAATTCTGAAAGAGATGGGAATACCAGACCACCTGACCTGCCTTTTGAGAAACGTATACGCAGGTCAGGAAGCAACTGTTAGAACTGGATGAAACAACAGACTGGTTCCAAATAGGAAAAGGAGTACGTCAAGACTGTATATTGTCACCCTGCTTATTTAACTTCTATGCAGAGTACATAATAAGAATTACTGGGCTGGAAGAAGCACAAGCTGGAATGAAGATTGCCAGAAGAAATATCAATAACTTCAGATATGCAGATGACACCACCCCTTATGGCAGAAAGTGAAGAGGAACTAAAGAAACTCTTGATGAAAGTGAAAGAGGTGAGTGAAAAAGTTGGCTTAAATCTCAATATTCAGAAAACTAAGATCATGGCATCTGGTCCCATCACTTCATGGCAAATAGATGGGGAAACAGTGGAAACAGTGTCAGACTCTATTTTTTGGGGCTCCAAAATCACTGCAGATGGTGATTGCAGCCATAAAATTAAAAGACGCTTACTCCTTAAAAGAAAAGTTATGACCAACCTAGATAGCATATTCAAAAGCAGAGACATTACTTTGCCGACTAAGGTCCATCAAGTCAAGGCTATGGTTTTTCCAGTAGTCATGTATGGATGTGAGAATTGGACTGTGAAGAAAGTTGAGTGCTGAAGAATTGATGCTTTTGAACTGTGCTGTTGGAGGACTCTTTAGAGTCCCTTGGAATGCAAGGACATCTAACCAGTCCATCCTAAAGGAGATCAGTCCTGGGTGTTCATTGGAAGGACTGATGTTGAAGCTGAAACTCCAGTACTTTGGCCGCCTCGTGCGAAGAGTTGACTCATTGGAAAAGACTCTGATGCTGGGAGGGATTGGGGGCAGGAGGAGAAGGGGACGACAGAGGATGAGATGGCTGGGTGGCATCACCAACTCGATGGACGTGAGTTTGAGTGTACTCCGGGAGTTGATGACAGACAGCGAGGCCTGGCATGCTGCGATTCATGGGGTCACAGAGTCGGACACGACTGAGAGACTGAACTGACTGACTGACTGAATCTTCTTCTGATACTCCCCTTTTACTGATTATTATCTCTAAGGGTGTTTATGATGGTCTTTGAACATCTCAAGAATAAGGACGCAGCTTGTTTGGAATGCTCAGGCACCTTGAGCAGAGGAAGTGCTCTGTGAATGCTGATTGAATGAATAGAAAAAGGACTGAAGATGGTAGTCTCCTATGTAAAGATCATTATTTTAAAATGCATATCTTCAGTTTAGCAGAACTCCTACCAGCTCCTTCATTTTATGCTTATTTCTTCCTTTTTAAAATGAATCACTTTCTACAGTATGTGAAAGGATCTGAATAAGCTACAGCAATTTCCTGAAGAAGCATGTAAGATGGGAATTGTCCTGGTGGCTCCTGGTCTGTCTTGACTCAGCTGGAGGCCTCTCCCATCAGCTTCTCCAAGCATGTGATAGAAAATGTATTTATAAGTGAATTGGGCCAATTTTACCTAAAGAAAACATGCTAGACACATGTCCTTTGGTATCTTAGTTGCTTAACCTTACAACTCTGTGTCAATTGCTGGAATTAATTTAAAAGCAGAGCTAACACTTAATGGTCAAAAGTCTCTATTTCCTCTTTAGCAGAGTTACATAAAGGTGATTTTGTAATGTTCTCATGATCTTCTCAGAAAATATATTATGCAGTTTTGCCTTAATATTTGCTGGTGCCTTTAAATTTGCGTCAAGTGAATGATTTAAGCAAATTCCACAAACAAAGACATTAAATTTTAGTAGGGCCATAGGGTTGCCTTTAAAAAAAGCTGGTGTAAAAATAAGCAAGAACAAGTGAGACATGATTCAGGAGACACCAAATTTGGGCATACTGAGAAAGAGAACACTTGGAAATTTGATTTGAGGTTCTATTTTTTTTTAAATTTAATTTTATTAAAACGCTTTTTTAAAACTGGAGAATAATTGCTTTACAATATTGTTAGTTTCTGCTGTACAACAGCATGAATCAGCTATTTGCATATATACATCCCTTCCCTCCTGAACATCCCTCCTTGAAATTTGGCTCATCAGTACCAAATGGTATGCAGACATAGAGAATGGTCTTGTGGATTACAGGTAGGTAAGGAAAGGGTGGGGCAAACTGAGAGAGCAGCGTTGGCATATGTACAGTACCACGTGCAAACTGGATAGCTTGTGGGAGCCGCTGTGTAGCACAGGGAACTCAGCGTGGTGCTCTGTGATGACCTAGACGGCTGGGAGCGGGGAGGGGTGAGCAAGGGATGTTCAAGAGGGAGGGGATGCATGTATGTACACAGCTGGTTTCTTGATACCGAAAAACAATCTTTATTGACTTTATTTTTTCAAATTAAACATATTCTCTGAGCAGGTATTTATTGGTTGCCTGGTGTTTATCAAACACTGAGCTGAATGCTGATGGATCGCTGGAACATGAGAAGCAAACCTGCCCTCATAAGGCCAAAGAGGAAGCAGATACATGAGGTGGTTCTGGTACAGACATGTGCGTGCATGTCACAGCACAGGTGACACCGAGTCACGAATGCCTGGGTGAGGGAGGGGCAGTCCCTGAGATGGAGTAGTGTGTGGGGCTGCTTCTCAGAGGAGATGGGGCTTCAGTTGAGGGCTGAAAATGAATAGGAGAGTTTTCTGGGGCAAGAGAAGGGGAACCCAAGAAGCAAGGGAGGAGAAAGGGCAACTTGTGTGTGTTGCTTCCTGAGAATTTCTGGAGTAGTTCCACATGACCAGAAAGCAAGAATGTAAGGTGAGGATGCAGAGAGATGTGGCTGAGAGAGACAGACAGGGATAAAGGCTTTTCTAAACCATATTCTGGAGTTTTTACTAGATCCTAAGGGGAAAGGGGGAGCTTTGAAGGATTTGTGTTGGAGGAGTGACAGGACAGTTAACCCAGTAGAAAGTAATGGTGCTTCTCAGCAGCCTGGAGACCGCCTTCCCTTTTACTCTGCGGGAGAGAACAGAGTGGCAGCGTTTCCCTCTACCTCCTCCTCAAGCAGAATTTTCCAATGATGGGCTGAAGGGAAGGATCACATATGATGTCTGCTAGACCCAGAGCTTCTGTGGCGATAGGCAGAGCAGGCAGTCACAACAATACTTCCAATTAGATATCCTAGTGTTTTATAAAACTCTCTACCTGGAGAAAAAAAAAATTTTTTTTCACTCTAACAGAAGAGGGAAAATGGTAATGCAGCAAGAATGTTTACAGTCCTGCATGACGGATGCGTGACGTTAAGCCCATTGGCCTTTGTTTAAAAACGGTGCTGTGATTAACAAACATTTTCTCTACCTTCATTGAAGGTATAAAAAACGAAATGAATTTATATGGCAAGCTCTTTCTTTGTTATACATACCTGTTGTACATATCTTAACGGTGCTTGTTATACATATCTGCCTGGTGTTTCTACTTATTTTTGCCTGTAGGTTTTATATTAGTCATCCTAGACTTAGGCCCCAAAGAGAAACATGTAAAATTAGACGCAGGTACAGACTTTTTCATCTTCTGACTTCCCTAGTGTAGCTTTCAGTTTGCTCTGTTCTGCTTCATTGCACCTCTGGATCACTTGGTTCTTAATTATTCTCATAGGCCTTTGCATTTCTGCCTTCATCATCATTCTTTAAAGGTCTTAGCACTTTTCAGAAAATGATTTTCATGTGTATCTTAAAGGTGCTTGAAAAATCATCATTGCGGTTGTTGTTTAGTTGCTAAGTCATGCCAAACTCTATGTGATTCTTTGAACTGTAGCCCACATGCTCCTCTGTTCATGGGATTTCCCAGACAAGAATACTGGAGTGGGTTTGCCATTTCCTTCTCCAGGGGATCTTCCTGACCCAGGGAGTGAACTCACATCTCCTGCACTGGCAGGCGGATTCTTTGTTGCTGAGTTACTTGGGAAGCCCGAAAAATCATTAGAAGCCAACATTCTCTCTCTAGCAGTAAATCCCTCTTTCCTTTCTCCTATCTCTCTGCACTTGTTTTTGTGAATCTGCTTGAAATCTCAGGCACATACACACCACTATGTGTAGGTCAATGGATGTTACTTGAATGACAAAACAAAGAAACAGTTCTCAACACATGTTAAGGCAAAAATACAGCAATACATGATCACTCTGGGGAACAAGAAAAGATCTGGGTACATCATTCTCAAAGAAACCATCACACACACACACAAATAGTATCTTAATTAAGGAAAAATCTTTGTTGAATGAGTAAATTACTAAAAATGTCTTGAGTGGTAAGATAAACCAGCTCTGGTTTATCTTACCACTCAGTGTATGACCAAACTGCTTGCCATGTCTCCTGATACTTCTGTTTGTCCTGACATCAGTTATCCACTTGCTTTTGACCTTTTGACTTTTGGAAGCTACATACTTCTAGAAAATGCGGAGGTCATCAGATTCTGGTTCTTGCCTTAGATCTGGCCTGTGTCTGGGTTTACTTTATAATCTTCACCTTCAACCTTTAAAGTCCTCCATGACATAACTCCTGGCCCTCTGCCAAAGGTTTACTAGTAACTATGGTTTTGGTGTTAATGTAGGAGCTGGGTCTTACCAAGATTGTGGGTAGGAGTTTGCCAAGCTCTTTCTGGATATTGTTAGTGCTGGCTCTTCTTCACCTCTGCATAGTCACATGGGTAACTCCTTCCCATCATGCAAACCTCATCTCCTAAATTCCATCTTCTGTGCTCATCCCAGTATTTCTGACCCAAGCCTTCATTGCCTAGTTTGGGGAAGCTGCTGCTGCTGCTACTAAGTCGCTTCAGTCATGTCCAACTCTGCGACCCCATAGACAGCAGCCCACCAGGCTCCCCCGTCCCTGGGATTCTCCAGGCAAGAATACTGGAGTGGGTTGCCATTTCCTTCTCCAATGCATGAAAGTGAAAAGTGAAAGTGAAGTCACTCAGTCATGTCCGACTCTTCATGACCCCATGGACTACAGCCTACCAGGCTCCTCCATCCATGGGATTTTCCAGGCAAGAGTACTGGAGTGGGGTGCCATTGCAAAGCTAAACTGCTGCTTCAAAAATGGACTCATGATGGTGCTTATTTTTCACATAACATTCAGAGTATCAATGTGCTTGGTCCAGGTTATTGGAAAATTCTACTCCATTGGGTCATTCTTGTATCCAGGATCCTCTCATGTTTTTCTGTCTGTTATACCCAAAGTACTGTCATCATTGGAATAATTAGAGCTGGACTGTCTCTGCATTCAGTTTCTAGTCAATGAGAAGAGGAGAGGGAACATGGAGGAAGTCTAGAACCCAAAGTGGAACATGTCATTTCCTCACCTACTTCATTGGTGAGGACATAATCACATGGCCACCCTTGCTTCAAGGGAGCCTGGGAAATGAAGTTTGTTGGGCATCCATATGCTCAGTACAACTCTACTTCTATAGTAGGTAGATTCCTTGGAGAACTAGTGGTCCTCACACCACTAAATTACTCTGTTATCATAATACTCTGTTTTATTTTCATTATGGAAACTATTATTATCAGAAATGATTTTAAATTAATGAGTTTATTCATTTTTCTTGTTTACTCTGTCATTAGAGTATAAGATTTATAGTAGTAGTGCCATGCTCCTTTTTGTGTTACCTCTGCATCTTTAGTACATAGAAAAATGTTTGTCATGTAGAATGTATTCACAAAAGTTTGAGGTCCCTGAGACTGGGGAACCACTTGCTAAAGTTGAGAGCTACAAGATTTTCATCAGCGATGCCTCCTTTTTCACATCATCTAAGAAGCTCACACATCAGGGCAGATAGGGGGTCAAACTTGAGATTGTATGCTGGAGCTGCATTTAATTGAGTTCTTGCCCTCTTAGAAATGACAGACCCCATCTTGAACTGGAAATGTTTGGTCACTGACTCCTCAGAAGAACAACAGCTAGGTTGTTGGATTAAATCCATTTATCAGGCATACTTAAATCAGGACTAATTCTGTACTGCAGAATACTGATGTCATGTCTCTCAAAGATGGGGACAAGATCTCAGTTTTCATCATGGTTCATTACACTTGCTGGGGCATCTACCTTTTTAGCAATCAGATCATGCTCTTTCTGTTTGAGGTCTACCTCAGGGCCTGCCTGACATGTACAGATACTAAATAAATGAGAACCTTTTTCAAGGGAAGAAGGAAAGTTTTAATCAGATCTCTATTAGCATCTCCCTGGCGTTCCCTACTCCTGTCTCTTCAGCCTGACCATGACCCCACCTAGATCAGCTCTAGCTCCTTGCCTTATACTCATCTACAACTTGTCTTTTGGTTTGTCCTGATTTCATCTGGTCTTAACTCTCCATTTGACATTCATTCTTCACTGGTGTTTATGATTCCAATGTTGAAATAAAATGGCAAAGAGGAGATAAATCTAGACTCTAAGCTCTATGTGAGTAGGGTCAAAGTCTATCTCAGGTATTATTGTACATCCATTACCTAGCAGAGCCTGTCATATAGTAGGTAAGCAAAAAGGTAAATGAACACTAGCAATGAAGAGATATGCATTACACTTTGGGAAAAGTACAGTGAAGGAAACACTAAGATGCTAAGATGAAGCAGAAAGGGTACTCAGAGAAGACCTTGTCTAAAAGACTAATCTGAGCCTGCAGAAGAAAAGAATCTAAGGTGACATACTGCTGCTGCTGCTGCTGCGTCACTTCAGTTGTGTCCGACTCTGTGCGACCCCATAGATGGCAGCCCACCAGGCTCCCCCGTCCCTGGGATTCTCCAGGCAAGAACACTGGAGTGGGTTGCCATTTCCTTCTCCAATGCATGAAAGTGAAAAGTGAAAGTGAAGTCGCTCAGCCATGTCCGATTTGAGGATTTGTTAATAAATAAAAATAAAGTGCATGTCAAGCAGATGAAAAAGTATGGACACAACTTCTGAGGAGACAATGCTCAACAATCTCTGAGCACAGGAAGGAAGCTGATATGAGAACAGTGAGTAATGGTGAAGACAAACTGGGAATGAAGTGGGAGAGGTGGCTCCAGGCAAGACCAACCCAGGCCTTAAGGTCCGAGTATTGTAGGTGTGCTTTGCTGTAAATGAGATGGGAAGTTGTTCTATTTGAATCAGGAAATTTAAAGATTAGATATATACATATATTTAACTTGCTTGGATGATCTGTGGAACGTGTATTATTAAGGGGAAAGAAAGGAAGTATTGACAGTGGCCTCCATTGTCAGGAAAGGATAATTACATTGGTTGGAGCAGAGCAGTGGTGACAGTCTGGGCCTTGAGTTGTCTTTTGGAGGTCAAAGTAATAGAATTTATTAATTGAGTGAATGGAGGAAGAAGATGATATGAGAATCAAGAATGATACCCAGATTTCTGATTGAAGTTCTCGGCTGTAAAAAAGTGTTAAATAGTTAGTTGAAGAATGCAGGGAGATGAATAGATTTATTCAGTAGTGGGTATCAGGACTTCACTTTTAGATCTATGAAACTCGACATGTATATGTGATATCTAGGTGGTGGTGGTGGTGGTGTAGTTGCTAAGTCATGTTCGACTCTTGCAACCCTATGGACTGTAGCCCGCCAGGCTCCTCTGTCCATGGGATTTTCTAGGCAAGAATACTGGAGTGGGTTGCCATTTCCTTCTCCAGATATCTAGGTAGAATGCTTAATTTTTTATATTATCTATATAGGCGTTTGGTGGTGAGGTGCGAACCCGAGATGATTTGGGGGAATGAACTATACTGGATGGTGTTTAAAGAATGGATGAGTTCATCTAGAAAAAGTATGAGAAAAAATGTTGACAGAGTTGAAGGAAGGGTTGGGGATTACTGTGGAATGGGTGTTAGGATGCCGAAAGATGGTTAACTTAAACAATTTTTTAAACTTTTTTCTATATTATTAAAATTTTTTAAAATACCTAAGTTATACAGAGTGAAGTAAGCCAGAAAGAAAAACACTGATACAGTATACTAACATATATACATGGAATTTAGAAAGATGGTAACAATAACCCTGTATGTGAGACAGCAAAAGAGACAAAGATGTATAGAACAGTCTTTTGGACTCTGTGGGAGAGGGAGAGGGTGGGATGATTTTGGAGAATGGCGTTGAAACATGTATAATATCATATAAGAAACGAATCACCAGTCTAGGTTCGATGCAGGATACAGGAAGCTTGGGGCTGGTGCACTGGGATGACCCAGAGAGATGGTATGGGGAGGGAGGTGGGAGAGGGGTTCAGGATGGGGAACATGTGTACACTCGTGGTGGATTCATGTTGATGTATGGCAAAACCAATACAGTATTGTAAAGTAAAATAAATTGTAAAGACAAAATTTAAAACTTATTAAAAAAATAAAAATACCAAAGTTTAAGCAAAGCTACATGGTGCAATGAACAGCCATACACTTACTACCTGGATTCAAGAATTGTTTACATTTTGCCATATTTTGTTCATCTGTCTACCTATCTCTATATCTGCCTCTACATTTGTGTTTATATCTGTCGGTACCTATCCCTCCAAACTATTTCAAAACAGGCTATAGGTATTATGACACTTTACCATGAAATATTTCAGCAGGCATCTTCCAAAACTAAAGACATTGTACTATATGACCACAGTACCATTGTCATATATAAGAAAATTGGCAAAAATTTACTAACATATCTAATTCATATTCGGATTTACTCAATGTTCCCCACATTGTCTTTTATGTATTTAAGACTGCCAACATTTAAAGATCAGGTAGGCAAGTAGAAGCTATGAAGAGGGATAGAAAATAAAGGTCTCCATAGAAAATAAAGCAGGAAAGCCTGGTTTCAGGAAGGCCAATAGAGTGGTGATTTCAAGGATGTAAGTCTGTTAATACCATGACCTTCAGCAGTTAGCTCTTTGTCCTAGAAAAGCTGGGTCTAAGGCTATTTGAAAGACAATGAACAGCGTGACTTACTGATATCTTTTCAGACTAGTGATTTATGATAAATTATAGGTATTCATATATCAATTGATAAAGAATTAAAGATGAGAGGAGATAAAATCCAGTGTTATTTGGTGCAGGACTGTAAATTGATCTTTGCTTATTAACTTGTACTTTATCATTATATTCGGTAGTTTTATAATGCTTTTCTCCTAGCAACTGACCCAATTTCAGTGATTTTCCTCCTCTTTAGATTTTTCACTCCTTGCATGTTCCATTAAATATGTCATTAATTTCATGTTATTTATAATCCCTATTCTTTACTCCTCTTACCAATTAGAATGGTCATATAATTTACCACTCAAATTGGAACACTTTTTAAAGTAAAAGGGGACACATTAGTAGTTAACAGAACTAGAGGTGTAAGATGGACTGTTCCACACAAGCTAATTTGTATGGTTGCCCCATCTGTGGACAAACTGCCTGTGCCCTTTCTTTTTCCTTCCTCTCTCATCTCTGCTTTATAACTTAATATATCAGGAATGGAAGGCTCCCTAGGAACTCTTGATTGAAAAGCAACCTCTTTATATAGCTTTAAAGAAGTCCTTGACTAAACCACACAAAACCACGTAAAAATTTAAACACTTTTAAATGGTTTCTAACCATAGCTTACTTTTTCTAATATTTCTGATTTCTAAGGTTTTTCTCCCTTATAAATTTCTATTTAACACATCATTTATGGGATTTCTTTGTAGTTAGTGTACTTTGACTAATCTGCAACAGTTTCTACTAAGTCCTTGGCTAAAAAATCCACAAATTAAGGTATATTAATACTTCAAATATCTGTTACCCTATTGCATATTTTGGGTTGGCCAAAAAGTTCACTTGATTTTTAAGTAAAAGACATACTTTTCATATTCACTGAGAACTTTACTGAACAATGTAGTCACTAACTGAACAAATTTTTTGGCCAACCCAATAATTGATGGATTACATCCTTGCAGTAAAGTGATTATAGTCTTGTAGTAAAAAATGAAGTCAGGTTAATGGAAGCACAGTTGCCAGAAGTGTTGGAAAAAATCTTGTATGTGATACGCTGCTTCTGCTGCTGCTGCTGCTAAGTCTCTTCAGTTGTGTCCGACTCTGTGCGACCCCATAGATGACAGCCCACCAGGCTCCCCCGTCCCTGGGATTCTCCAGGCAAGAACACTGGAGTGGGTTGCCATTTCCTTCTCCAATGCATGGAAGTGAAAAGTGAAAGTGAAGTCGCTCAGTCGTGTCTGACTCTTCGCGACCCCATGGACTGCAGCCTACCATGCTCCTCCCTGGGATTTTCCAGGCAAGAGTACTGGAGTGGGGTGCCATTTCCTTCTCCAGTTCAGTCACTTAGTCATGTCTAATTCTATTGTGTCTCCAGGGATTGCAGCATGCCAGGCTTCCCTGTCCTTCATTACCTCCCAGAGTTTGCTCAAACTCATGTCCACTGAGTCGATGATGCTGTCCAACCATCTTATCCTCTGTTGCCCCCTTCTCCTCCTCCTTTCAATCTTTCCCAACATCAGGGTCTTTTCCAATGAGTCAGCTCTTTACATCCCGTGACCAAAATATTGGAGCTTCATCTTCAGTGTCAGTCCTTCCAATGAATATTCAGGGTTGATTTCCTTTAGGGTTGATTGGTTTCATCTTCTTGCTGTCCAAGGGACTCTCAAGAGTCTTTTCCAGCACCACAGTTTGAAAGCATCAATTCTTCATCACACAGCCTTCATCAGCCAACTTTCACATCTGTACATAAGTACTGGAAAAACAGTAGCTTTGACTATACATACCTTTGTTGGTAAAGTGATGTCTCTGCTTTTTAATACGCTGTGTAGGTTTGACTTTCCTTTTTAACACTACATAGAGCATTTTCACTGCCCTAAAACTCCTCTATACTCTGCCTATTCATTTCCCCTCAGCCCTGCCCACCATAACTACTGATCTTTTGTGTTGCCATGGTTTTGCCTCCAAGTGTTTTTAAAATATTGTCAGCAATTGGTCTACTCCAAATTAATTTGGAAGGACTTCAGTTTTGCAGTTGTCTATCAGTACTTAGCATCTATTTGCACTGTCTTCTGTATCAGCATCTATTTGCATTGTCTTCTGTATTACTGGGCTTCCGTGGTGGCTCAGACAGTAAAACATCTGTCTGCAATGCAGGAGACCCAGGTTTGATCCCTGCGTCAGGAAGATCTCCTGGAGAAGGAAATTGCAACCCACTCCAGTATCCTTGCCTGAAAAATCCCATGGACAGAGGAGCCTGGTTCGCTACAATCCATGGGGTTGTGAAGAGTTGGATACGACTAAGCAGTCACTTTCTTTTCACTTTCTGTATTTCAGGGGCTGGTAAGCTAAATGCTATCTCTTCTAAGTACCTTTCCTATTAGAGTTCTGGGTATGATTTAGACTTTACCATTAAGATGGACTCATGTGAACTTTTGGAGACAGAAAGTAGGCAGAAGCCATCTTTTTGCTGCAGTGGTGGCTGCAGCAAGTCAGATGGATATGTTTACTGTGGCCAAACTCCATGTGCCAGTGGGGAGTTACCATCATCATAGCTGTAGAGGCAGCAACAGCACCAGCACCCGTACCAGTTTTCTCATCCCTGGTTTCTAGCCAGAGTTGCGTGACCTTGGAGGAGCTAGCGGTCCAGTGGTGGCCTCTTGACTTCTCTGCTCCTTTCAACAGTTTATAGGCACTGACTTTCTATGTTTCATTCGGAAGGGGTATGATCCCAGAAGGGGTTTTGTTTTCTTAAACTGAGTCTTGAATGATATAATTTTATATCAATAGTATTCAGTTTTTATAGTTATATTTATTTAAAGAAGTAATTCTCTATGGAACATGTAAGTAGGTTATAAGATTTATACACATTTCTGGATAAAGAGTGTGTACAACTTATGGCACACAGACACATACATATATTCCTTATGTCCATATTTCATATAGATATAATTTCCTACTCTCTAGGAGGGTCTTAGAAATGAATAATTGCAGAAACTTTATATGAGAGTTGAGACAGTTTTATTTTGATGGTGGAGAAGAGTAAGAGAGGTAAATAAATGGTGGACCACAGGGGATTGGGTTGCTAAGTGTCATCTTGAAAAGGGCCCATAAAGTCCATAACACTCTCAGACATTGAAAATAGGATGGTAGTCCTCCCATATTCCCTGTCTATCTATCTGCCTATGCATCATCTGTCTTTGTATTGGTCCATCCATCCATCCATTCATTTATCAACCATCTGTCTGCCTCTCTGTATATATGTGTGTAAATGTCTTTCTATATGAATAAATAGGTAAGTGTTTCTAAAAACTTTTGCCTTTCTCCCTCTGTGTTGACTACTCTGATGCTTCAAAAATATATCAAAAATCAAATTCTTGTTTTTTCTCTTTCAGACTCCTGCTCTGCCACTGCCCTGAGCAGAGTGAAATCACTTAGTTGTATCCGACTCTTTGTGACCCCGTGGGCTATACAGTCCATGGAATTCTCCAGGCCAAAATACTGGAGTGGGTAGCTTTTCCCTTCTCCAGAGAATCTTCCCAACCCAAGAGTCAAACCCAGGTGTTCTGCATTGCAGGAAGAATTTTTTTTACCAGCTGAGGCACAAGGGAAGCCCAAGTATACTGGAGTGGGTACCCTATCCATTTTCCAGCAGATCTTCCTGACACAGGAATTGAAACAGGGTCTCCTGCATTGCAGGTGGATTCTTTATTAACTGAACTATCAGGGAAGCCCAAATACATTAGACTGTGGTCAAATCAACTTTAGAAGGAACAAAACTCAAAGGACTTCTTTACTTAAGAAGTCTCAGTAACTATAACATGCTTCTGTGCTCTGCATTTCTCCAAGAGATCATGAAATTCACAGATTTTCTCAGGCATCTGACTTCAGAGAATACCCTTTATACACTGAGCAATTTTTTGGCATTATATTCTACAAGACATGTTTTGCAATTAGTATAGACCAAAAGATTGAGATGGACAAAGTGAATTTTTGATTTTTAAAACCCTTTTTTCAGAATAGTAAATAAGAAATGAATTGGTGTTTCTTGTCTTTTTTAAACCCTTTTAAACATCAATTGGATCACTCATATTGAACATACTCCTCCCAAGTAGCCATGGGCAGACAGCCACTTTCTCGAGCTTCGCAGTTCTAAATCAGTTTCCCAGAGATTTGTTTCTGCCTTCATTTCTTAGAGTCAATAGTCGGCAGGAAATCAATCTTGTATAACATTGGACACTGTTAGCAATATCAGAGAACTTTTCTCACTGGGCTAGGATTCTGAAGAGGGGAAAGTAGAGTACAGGGGTCTTTGTGGAATGAAGACTTCCCTAAATAAACTCTAAATTAAGTAAGCCTCCATTAAGTGTGGGTGCTGTTTCAGTGCTATGTGAAGTGGGTAAAAATGCGGATGTTGAGTCCTCTTTTTCATCACCTCCTTCATATGAGCCTTACTAAGGAAATTCTGAGTGTGTTTTCTACTACAGTGGTAATTTCCCTAACCATATTCTCAGTCCTTCACTAACATTCTCTTTGTGTCATTGTCATTCAGTGGCTCAGTCATGTCCAACTCTTTGCAGCCCCATGGACTGTAGCACCCTAAGCTCCTCTGTCCTCCACTCTTCTGGAATTTGCTCAAATTCGTGTCCATTGTGGTGGTGCTATCTAACCATCTCATTCTCTGCCATCCCCTTCTCCTTTTGCTTCAGTCTTTCCCAGCATCAGGGTCTTTTCCAGTGAGTCAGCTCTTCGCATCAGGTGGCCAAAGTATTGGAGCTTCAGCTTCAGCATCAGTCCATCCAATGAATATTCGGGACTGATTTCCTTTACGATTGACTGGTTTGACCTGCTTGCAATGAAGGTCCTCTCAAAGTCTTCTCTTGAGTTGTAACTGGCAGTAAGGGAGTAGAAAGTCTCTTTGTGTTAGTTAATTTAAAAAGAAGCAGGCATGGGAGTGCAGGAGAATAAAAAATCCTCTTCTAAACATATCAAGCCTGAGTGCACCATTAGATGTTAAAATGAAGATGTTGAGTAACTGTTGGACCGAGGTGTGTAAAGTTAAAGTAAAATTTGGGGCAGGTCACATTTGGGAGCTATCAGCGTAAAGATGATGTTTGAAGCATGTAGAATAACCTAGAAATGTAGTTAGGTAGGGCAGAGAAAAGGCTTAAGGACTGATTCCTGAGGGCAAACCAGCCTTGAGAGATTAGGAGATGGAAGTGACCAAGGTCTTGGAAGGAAGAACAAGAAAATATGCTATGCTTGGGAAGCCAAGTGGAAGCAATGTGTCAGGAAGGAAGAAAAAAGCCATGTCAGATTCTCTGGTATCAAATAAGATGAGGTGGCCTCCCAGGTGGCTCAGTGATAAAGAATCTACAAGCCAGCGCAGGAGATGCAGGAGACATGGGTTTGATCCTGGGTGGGGAAGTTCCTCTGGAGTAGGAAATGGCAACCCACTCCAGTATTCTTGCCTGGAGAATCTCATAGACAGAGGAGCCTGGTGGACTGTAGACCGTAGGGTCTCTAAGAGTCAGACACAACTGAGCAAGTGCAAAGTCTAAGAACTTTCCACTGGATTTGGCAGTTGTTGGGGTCATTGGGAATGCTGAAGAAAGTAGTTTCTAGGAAGGAGGCATCCTCTCTATATTGGCAGCCATGGATGATATATAAACTGCTTTTCCAAGGGAGTTGCTCTGCTGACTTCCACCAAAGATTGACCCCTATAATTGTCTTTGGATCAGAAGCTACTTTAGTCCATATAAATGTTTTGTTCCTTGTTTGGTGACTGCATGTTGAAGGATTAGAGATAAAAGGAATTTATTTTGTGGCTAGAATTTTTTTCTTGTGATCTTTTGATTTAAACTTGGTTCATGTACACAGAGGATATGCTGAATGTGTGATGAAAAGCTGTAAAGTAAACATTTGAAATGAAACCCTGATGCTGAGTTTTTCAAATTGTTTTTTCATTTTAATGAGGCTTTTTCTTTGGCACCAAAGCATCCCTATTTTGTCCTAGACTGCTTTCTAGCTAGTACTGTGATAACAAAATAAACTTAATTTTATATACTTTAATATGATTTTTTTATATTGAGCTGGCTTTATATTGTTCTAATCCTTTATTCTGGGAGTTGACTTTTTAAAAAATTATAAGAAGGTAGGGTAACATGGATGTTATCATGTCCATCTCCTAGTTTCTAGATGAGCTACGATTTAAGAAATTAGAATGAGCCAGTTGTACATCCTAATATATGTGCTGCCAAAGCAAGCACAAATTATACATCCTAATATTAAGTATCTCCAGGAAAGGATATTAGAAATGTACTAGAAAATTGTAATAGCCTTTCCTGAAACATTCAAGCTTTTTCTAATAAATATTGTAATTCCAATTTCAACTGAACTGAGGTTACACTGAGCGGTCAAGAATAGCTTCTCAGTACCATTTGTATATTCAATATTTTTTCTGCCTCATGTTTTAGTCTATGTGTCAAAATGGAGAAAATGAGTTATGTTGTTTCTCCCTTTCTCTCATTTTTTTTGGGGGGGGAGGGAATAAGGCTGCCTGAAAATGAACTAAGATTTTCAGTGTCACCACCTCCTATGCCTATTTCTTTATTTGCGAAATAGGCTAAGAGTTTCCCCTTTTAGTTGTGTCCTCTAAGTGTTAGGAAGTCTGACTAGATGATTAGGCTCATTAGGTACCCTTCCTGTTAGTACTCTTCTTGAACTAGGAGAAAGTTAGTTTGCTCAATCTGTAATTTGAAATCTGAAAGAAAAACTGTCTGCTATATTTGTTATTTGAATTCTGTGAGGAAGTTTAGGCAGCAGACACCCAGCTAGCTTCAAGAGCATTTCATATTAGGTGCAAAGTTGGATCCTTAATGTTACCAACTCACATACTGATATTAGCTTTTCTTGCTCCCTAACATTTATCATGGAAGAGCCTTTGAGCAAACCTCTAACGCAGTTTCCAAAGATAAAGAAACTTCAAAGTCGACTTAATGCATTCTTTTTTTTTTTTTTTTTTGGTGAGCTGTAAGATTATGAGATAATTTGCAAAATAGCAGTGCCTGGCAGGATAATCAAATAGGACTGATTTTGGGCACATACATTTTCAACCTCAGTGATTTCTTGTTTTGATTACAAACTTGTCTTTAAAGGAGTGGCTGAATTTTGTCATTTCATATCCTGTAGATGGCAATGTTGCACTTGAAAAATAAACAGATAAATGTGTAAAGAAAGCTAAGCTTCCCAGGTACAGCATTACTTAAAAACCAGTGAGGGAGAGTTTAATGCCAACTCAAGGTATACAGTTTGGGAAATATATTTCAATTGTAGAGTACGTATGGACTAGTCAAATATCTATAAGTGCCAGTACTTATATTTTAAATTTTGTGTGGTTTTAGAGGATGTTTGGTTTAACCATGCCCCTTTTTTCTAAGCTGTCTCGTTTTTCTTTAACAATGCTTCATTTCAGGGCTCCTACTTAGGTTGCTTTCACACTGCTGAAAGATGAAGAATCATCATTGCTAAAACCTACAGACTTTTAAAATATACACGATTTAGTGAGTCACTGTGGAACCAGGCAGACAAAGAACCCAGGGACAAACACATGTGGCCTTCTCCTGGAGTTCAAGGGCAGTACTGCTGGCCCTGTGCCTTGAGGAGCCAGGCGTTGAGGTGGGAGGCTAGTGCCTTCTCGAACAGCTTATTTTGTTATTCTCATTCAGTGGATTTGATTTCAAAAGCAGCCAACAGACAGCCAGATGAGAATGTTTTAATTAAAATATAAACCCTCAATAAGGCAGATATGCTAAATCACTTGCTTTTAAATGGAGATGAAAAATTCAAATGCACGTAAAGGCATACTGCAAACTTAGAGCAGGAAAACGTACGCTGAGAATATTAGCTCTAGAAGCCTAATTTCTTGCCACTTGGACCTTCAGTTCAGTTCAGTTCAGTTCAGTTCAGTCGCTCAGTCGTGTACGACTCTTTGCGACCCCATGAATCGCAGCACGCCAGGCCTCCCTGTCCATCACCGTCTCCCGGAGTTCACTCAGACTCACGTCCATCGAGTCAGTGATGCCATCCAGCCATCTCATCCTCGGTCGTCCCCTTCGTCTCCTGCCCCCAATCCCTCCCAGCATCAGAGTCTTTTCCAATGAGTCAACTCTTCGCATGAGGTATCCAAAGTACTGGAGCTTCAGCTTTAGCATCATTCCTTCCAAAGAAATCCCAGGGTTGATCTCCTTCAGAATGGACTGGTTGGATCTCCTTGCAGTCCAAGGGACCCTCAAGAGTCTTCTCCAACACCACAGTTCAAACGCATCAATTCTTCGACACTCAGCCTTCTTCACAGTCCAACTCTTACATCCATACATGACCACAGGAAAAACCATAGCCTTGACTAGACGGACTTTAGTCGGCAAAGTAATGTCTCTGCTTTTGAATATACTATCTAGGTTGGTCATAACTTTTCTTCCCAGGAGTAAGTGTCTTTTAATTTCATGGGTGCAGTCACCATCTGCAGTGATTTTGGAGCCCCCCAAAATAAAGTCTGACACTGTTTCTACTGTTTCCCCATCTATTTCCCATGAACTTGGACCTTAAGTTACCTTTTTTTATGACCAGAGGCTAAAGGCACATGAATAACAGAATCATGCTCTTGTTTTGGCCCATTTTTTGTCCTTAAACTGTGAAATCCCCAGCATTATTCTTATTGCTCAGAATATAAATTTGTTGGTAAATTTAATCCAGACTAAGAAACACAAGCTGGCATCAAGATTGCTGGGAGAAATATCAGTAACCTCAGATATGCAGATGACACCACCCTTATGGCAGAAAGTGAAGAGGAACTCAAAAGCCTCTTGATCAAAGTGAAAGTGGAGAGTGAAAAGTTGGCTTAAAGCTCAACATTCAGAAAACGAAGATCATGGCATCCAGTCCCATCACTTCATGGGAAATGGATGTGAGTCTGAGTGAACTCCGGGAGATGGTGGTGGACAGGGAGGCCTGGCGTGCTGTGATTCATGGGATCGCAAAGAGTCGGACATGACTGAGCGATTGAACTGAATTGAACTGAACTGAAGAAGCAATTATATGCTCTTTGATAACAATGGGAGAGGAATAAAAGTAGACTGGGATTGTGGAAAGATTTTGAAAATGGGATTTAAAAATTTTGGTATAGTTTCAGATGAATGAGAAAGAGCTTCTTTAGGAAGAAAATATACGCTACTCTGATTTTTTTCCCCTCTAAATCATGTCTTTGTTTACTGAATATGAATTTGAGTTGTCAGGAATTTCTGGTCATATTCCATTTTATTGTGAAATTATGCTCTGACTTTCTTTCTTTTATAAATGCATGAGAAGTTGTGCAGAGCACAGGTGTTGAGGTTGGACGGCTGTGAGGTGACACTTGGCTGTGCCCGCCTCAGCCTCGTGACTTGGTGTAAGTCACTTGATTGTGGTGAACTCAATTTTAGTCAATAAACTAGTAAAACTATCTGTACCCTTTAGATATTTTGACTCATAATACCTCTTCAGTAAGCAGTAGCTTTTGCTGTTTTTCTTTTCCTCTGAGAAATAATCTCTCATCATTTTTTTCTCCTTTTGGCAACAGAAGTATTACACAGAAAGTATTCAATAAGGATTTGTTAGAATGAATCACTGAAAAGGTGAATTAATACCTGAAGAAAGTTTGTTCAGTGATGTTCATATCAGACAATTCCCTTCCACTTCTCTCTTTAGACTCAAGCTTAAGCAAGGAATAACCAGATTGCAATGTTTTGTAATTAAACCATACGAAGAGAGGAAGCAAAGCAAAAAGAAGCCAATATATTTAAAAATTCATTATGGCATGTCAAGTGAAATCACAGAAGTGTTCCTATTGAGTAGAATTTCTAATGAAGTTCATACAGGACTCTGAAGTCTTCAGTCTATGAATGGGAACCCTGACTTCTGCATTATAACCAGGAAAATAAGCAAAACCTCAAATTCCACATCAAAAGAAAGGCTAATAATTTGTTTGTTCACTTATTGTGTGCATGTGTGTGTGTTTGCTTTAAAGCAAGGAGACTACTGGGGTTCTGTTCTGTATACGAGTGAGTTTGGAGAGCTTTATAAAACACATGGAAAACACTACTGGAATCTTTCAAAGCGAATCATTGGGCCTAATATGATTTTAGAGGATGCAAATCTTTGTAAATTAGTTTTTTACTATGAAGTGAATGCTTCAGCTAATGATCACAAATAAATCTAATCCTATAGAAAGTGTGGCCCAGCTGAGAAGTCTGTGATTACAAATTGGATTCCGGATATAAATTCTTCTTTTCCTGGGTTCAGTGTGTTTTGTGAAACAGCCTGCCAATAAGGAATAATGCGTTTGGATAACTTGCTTTGAAGCCAGAAACAGAAGGCAGGCTTTTAACTTTTGAAGTAAAATACTGCCTCGTGTACATGCTTGATATCTGGAACACATTAGTTTCTATCAGTGAAGATCATCAAATGTCTCTAATATTGGGAAAATGCTTACCCCGTGTCTGGTATTGTGTTAGACGACTTACAGGGTTGATCTTTCCATGGGTGCCTTGTCCTAATAGGTGAACGCCGTTGTCATCAACTTTACTTCAGAGAGAAAAAGAATGCTGACAAGGTTAAGTAAGGAGTCTATGGCTTCTGGGCAGGAAGTGGTATGTTTAGACCCTGAACCCAGGCCATTTGACCACAGCTGTAGGCTAGAGACTGCACTCTTGACGATACTCTGTCTCTAGCAAACATGTTTCTGTGAAATCCTTCTCAATATGCTAGTTGAAAGAGAGAATATTAAACAGAGGCAGTACAAGTGCATGTTTCCTAGTCAGGGGTATGTTCGCTTCTCTGGTTGTGTGTCTTTCTCTCTGGTCCTATGTCCCTTCACCTGGATATATTATGCTTCTCTAGAGGTTATATTTGGAGAAGGCGGCGGTACCCCACTCCAGTACTCTTGCCTGGAAAATCCCATGGATGGAGGAGCCTGGTAGGCTGCAGTCCATGGGGTCGCTAACAGTCGGACACGACTGAGCGACTTTACTTTCACTTTTCACTTTCATGCATTGGAGAAGGAAATGGCAACCCACTCCAGTGTTCTTGCCTGGAGAATCCCAGGGATGGGGGAGCCTGGTGGGCTGCTATCTATGGGGTCACACAGAGTCGGACACGACTGAAGTGACTTAGCAGAAGTTATATTATTACACAGAATGAATATATCATGCCTCCAGCATGAATCATTTTTACTTTCATGTTGATTATATCAATGCCATAACATTATTACTATTGCATGGTTGTGTAAAATTATTTCCAGTGAAAACAATTGAACAATACTCATAATTTAAAAAAGTTTCATCTTATTCTTTATGTTGACATACTTGAAGACCAAAAAGTAGCATAACTTAGCTTTAGTCCTCTGGTTCTTTTTAAAGAATTTTTATTACTGAATTCTACTGAAAAATTGTATGTTCGGCTTTCATGGTGGTCAGATATAACAGGAAGTTTCTGTGGCATTAAAAAATATCAACCCTACTGCTGAGGTCTTCATTCATTACCTTGTTCAAAACCCCTTGTAAAAGAAATTCTTACAACATATTCCTCCAAAAGCTGGGAACTTTCCCAATGATTTCAGTGTCTGCTTGATGACATTGTGCTGTCTTTGACCTGAATTGCTAGGAATTTAGCATTAAGGTTTGAATCATTCTTATTTTCCACCCAGTCAAGACTTTATATAATATTTTTCTCCTTAGTTCTCCTGCCACAGTTCTTTTAAAATATTTTTTCATGAATTAATAGTCTTGAGTTTCTTTATATACTTTTATTTCTAATTGCCCCTGAATTCTATTTGGCAATGAAAAGGCTACAAAAGAAATACACATAAAAAGAAACATTTATAAGGTATACATTTGTTTTGCCAGTTCTTGTGAGTAGAATTTTCTTCAACAGGGTGAGCAATATAATAAAATTTCAGTGTATGCCCGATAACTTTCTTACTCCTTTTTATTTTTGATATATGGATATAATGGTTGTGAAATGATCTTCCACAAACCATACTTTAATTATTTCCTGATTCTATTAAGATTTTGACTGATATTTGTTCATGGCCATGTAGATGATACTGAATGTTTGGACAGAATAACTATCAACTAGACATAGTGATCCTAAAAATATTATAAAATTATGATAAAAGGAAGAGAGATTATTTTATGCTCTTTGTTAATTCATGTCTCATTCTATAATATTAAGTGTTCTCTGTCTTAAGAAGAAAATATTCACAACTCAATAGGGTGACTTAGCTTTTTACATGTTTCCTTTAATTGAAATTTGCATTTTCCCACTCAAATTGTGGAAAAGATGATATTTTTACAATAGTACAAGATCTATGTTTACAGTTATGTGTGAGATAAAGGGAAAAGCTTTTTGCCTTTAACCAACTTACTTTTTGAATTAGTCATGATTCAGTTATTATTTATCCTTTATGTATCTGTATATTCAATTCACAATTAAATCCTGATTTTCCAAAACTCATAAAGTTAGTGATTTATCATCTGTTGCTCAAATTGTTTAAGTGTGCTTTGTTTAGAAAAAAAAAATCATGAGTATGCAAAGCAAGATAATTTTAAAAGGTGAATGGTAAGTCATTTCAGTTGTTTCTTTGCGACCCTTTGGACTGTAGCCTGCCAGGCACCTCTGTCCATGGGATTCTCCAGGCAAAAATACTGGAGTGGGTTGCTATGCCCTTCTCCAGGGTATCTTCCTGACCCAGGAACTGAACCCAGAACCCAATTCTGAAAGTATCATGACACTGAGGATGCTTGAAATAAGTCGGTATGTGTCTGTGTCATCAATGCTTCATGAAACTCTGACTCATTTCATTAGTAGAAATATCTATCCAGAAAGTCAATAAAGAGTGCTGAGAGCATTTGTGAAATGCCATTGACTTTTGCAATTGCAAAGAAATCCATCTCCCTAAACATGAATTGTGCTATGTATGTGTGTCTTCCAATAACCATCTTCTCATCAAATAATTTCAATGTCAGTAAATAGAAGGGAACATGAAAATCCCTTGTGTCTATTCTTCCTTTCAGAACAAAAACTCTGACCTTGCCACATCTATAGAAAGTTAATATACCTGGAAAAATTCAATACAGCTCTTTTGGCTAGAACTATAGCTTTAGTTTACATTTTGGAAACTATTGTAAAGGTAATTTGATGTCTTTATTTTTAAAAAACACATAATATTAATAATTGCAGGAAACATGAATGAAGTAATCTTTTCAATCAAATTCTTGTGCTTTTATGGAATGACTATTGTGTCTTTAATGACTTGGAACCATTTTCCTCTTCCTGGAGAGGACATTATGCTTTTGTTAGATAGTGATTTTTTTCCCCCTGCTCAGTTATTTCCTCCTCTCCTAAGTGCCAGAAATGTCCTGAAAAGAGAAAACAGGGCACACTGAAGCCATTTTCTCAGAATATATTATCTAGAGCATTTTTGTCTCCTTTTTTTCTTGTTATTATTTTTTCTTAGGACAATATTCTTTTATGTTTATTACGCATTATTCCTTTCAGTACATTTGGAAATTGGGGGCATTTTTTCCTTTATTTTACAAAAAGAGGATGTGAATTTACAGAAAAAGTATTTAGATTGTCTCCTAGTACCTCAAAGTACACACGGGCAAAAGCTTCAGAGGGTCATTTGTGCACTGTGAAAAAAGACTTTGGACTTGACTCTTGACATTTCCAGGGCTTCCCTGGTGGCTCAGCTGGTAAAGAATCCGCCTGCAATGCAGGAGACCTAGTTCAGTTCCTGGGTTGGGAAGGTCCCCTAGAGAAGGGATAGGCTACCCACTCCAGTGTTTTGGGGCTTCCCTGGTGGCTCAGCAGGTAAAATATCCACCTGTAATGCGGGAGACCTGAGTTTGATCCCTGGGTTGGGAAGATCCCTTGGATAAGGGAATACCCATTCCAGTATTCTAGCTTAGAGATTTCCATGGACAGAGGAGCCTGGCAGGCTACAGTCCATGGGGTTGCAAAGAGACTTGGCATTTCTAGTCTTTGAAAGACACAGTAAAGGGAGCTTAAGTATCAGATTGGTGATATGGAACATTCTACTCCTATGCCTGGAAGACCCTTTTAGAAATGTATGTGATAGATAACTCTAAATTTTCCTCTATGGATCTGCTTGACTTTCACCCACACTGAAGCCTTTTTTCTTGGAAAGATTTCTCCCCCTCGACAGAAATCCCTATGTACTTGTCTCTATCACTACATGTGTTACTCTCAGTCCTCACTGTTGAGTTACTTGCACATATTTGCCACTATTCTTGAAAGTGAAGGTGTTAATCTCTCAGTGTATCTGACTCTTTGCGACCCTATGGACTGTAGCCTGCCAGTGTCCTCTGTCCATGAAATTTTCAAGACAAGAATACTGGAGTGGGTAGGCATTCCCTTCTCCAGGGGACTTCCTGACCCAGAGATTGAACCCAACTCTCCCTATTGTGGGCAGATTCTTTACTGTCTGAGCTATCAGGGAACTGTAAGTGGCTTAAAAGTAGGGATCATCACATATTTGATTTTGTATCTCTGGTATCTAGCACATGAGTTCTTGACATGAGGCAAGTTGAATGAATGTATAAACATTTTTAGACTCTGTTAAATATGTGATTTGGAAAGATATTTGAAGAAAATCTATTTGTGGTGTTTTGGTTTCTTCAGCTTCATTTTTATACTTTTTCTAAACTCATACAGTGTCGGGTTACGTGACATAACGTGTACATTTGCTGTAAAGACAATTTATTTGCAAATCCTTTATTGAATATAAATGCATCTCTTAGGATCACAGGAAAGATACTTTGCAAGATTATTGTTATTGTTGAAAAATTATTGAATGTCAATTTCTATATCCATTTTATTTCTTGTAGTACCAAATATTTGAGTGGTAATAATATTTATTTTTTTCACTTTACCATTCCCATGGAGGCTTTAGATAAGAGCCTGATAATCAGTTGAGCTAAAATGAAAAAGATAGACAATGCCAAATGTTGTTGAGGATGTGGAACAACTGGAACACTCAGGTACTGTTGATAGGAGTGTAAATTGATATAAAATATTTTGAAAACCTGTTTCCTAATATCTCTAAAGCAGAATATAGGTATGCCCTGTGATTCAGCATTGTTGCTGTTGGGTATATGACACATTGAAATGAATACATATATTCATCAAAATATATACAGATGAATGTTCATAGCAGCCCTATCTATAATTGCTCTAAATTAAAAATATATCAAATGTCCTCAACAGTAGAATCAATGGCTATTGTATATAAATATAGTGAAATACTAATGTAGCAATTAAAGTGAATGAAATGCAGCTGCATGTAACAACATGGATGCATCTCACACACACAACAATAGTGTTGAATGAAAGAATTCAGAACTAAATGAATGCATATTATATAATACCCTTTATCACTTCTCAGCCTCTTGGCTAAGATCAAGTGTAGTATATGATAACATTTGTATAAATTTCAAACAGTAACAAAACAAATCTGTAGTGGTGGAAGCCATCATAATAAGCAAAGGGACACGAAAGGGGCATTTAGGGGGTTCAGTTCAGTTTAGTCACTCAGTCATGTCCGACTCTTTGCGACCCCATGAATCGCAGCACGCCAGGCCTCCCTGTCCATCACCAACTCCCAGAGTTCACTCAGACTCACGTCCATTGAGTCAGTGATGCCATCCAGCCATCTCATCCTCTGTTGTCCCCTTCTCCTCCTACCCCCAATCCCTCCCAGCATCAGAGTCTTTTCCAGTGAATCAACTCTTTGCATCAGGTGGCCAAAGTACTGGAGTTTCAGCTTTAGCATCATTCCTTCCAAAGAAATCCCAGGGTTGATCTCCTTCAGAATGGACTGGTTGGATCTCCTTGCAGTCCAAGGGACCCTCAAGAGTCTTCTCCAATACCACAGTTCAAAAGCATTAATTATTCGGCGCTCAGCCTTCTTCACAGTCCAACTCTCACATCCATACATGACCACAGGAAAAACCATAGCCTTGACTAGATGGACCTTAGTCGGCAAAGTAATGTCTCTGCTTTTGAATATGCTATCTAGGTTGGTCATAACTTTTCTTCCAAGGAACAAGTGTCTTTTAATTTCACGGCTGCAGTCACCACCTGCAGTGATTTTGGAGCCCCCCCAAATAAAGTCTGACACTGTTTCCCCATCTATTTCCCAAGAAGTGATGGGACCAGATGCCATGATCTTTGTTTTCTGAATGTTGAGCTTTAAGCCAACTTTTTCACTCCCCTCTTTCACTTTGATCAAGAGGCTTTTTAGTTCCTCTTCACTTTCTGCCATAAGGGTGGTGTCACCTGCATATCTGAGGTTATTGATATTTCTCCCAGCAATCTTGATTTCAGCTTGTGCTTCCTCCAGCCCAGCGTTTCTCATGATGTATTCTGCATAGAAGTTAAATAAGCAGGGTGACAATATACACCCTTGACGTACTCCTTTTCCTATTTGGAACCAGTCTGTTGTTCCATGTCCAGTTCTAACTGTTGCTTCCTGCCAGTGTTCTAGTCAATAAGTTAACTAAGGGTATCCAGGTATGTTTGTTAGAAGGTTTTGAATTATAAAACTGCAATCTGTGCACTTTTTTTTGTTTATTATACATCATTTAAAAAGTTTCAAGATGAAATAAAGCATCGAAATCATGATCCAGCAGTTAGTATCCAAATTGAAATTTTCTGTCTTGAATAAACATTTCAGAATTCCAACCATTCTTTTATTAAATGGGAAAACTTTGGCCTATGTTAATGAAGCCCAGGTTTTCTGAACCTTTAGGCTTCCGGTATATTGCTATTCTGTTGATCGACTTGCAAAACCCCTTGGATAGTCATGTTAAAACCAAGAAAACAGGCCCAAAACAAGAGTCACTTATGCTAAGCCCCACATCACCAAACTGGTACTTAATTTAATGACAGTTTCAGCTCTTCCAGAAATAGAGTCTTAAACCAATTAATCAGGAATCACCTGATCAGCACCAGTTAGGAAATCTGCCTGCTAAACTCCTGCCATTCCCTGAAGGAAGATAACCTTGAAATAATCAACCTATTTTTTTTCCCTATTATAACTTCCTTGTTCCCATTCCCTTTTGCCTGTAAAAGTCTTTCATTTTGTAGTTCTTCAGAGTTCCTTTCTACATGCTAGATCACATGCTGCCCGATTCATGAATCATTGAATAAAGCCAGTAAGATCTTTAAAATGTACTCAGTTGAATTTTGCTTTTTAGCAGTAGTGATAAAGTTTCACCTCCCACAGCTCCAAAATATTAAAGAAGAGGAGATATGTATCATATTGGACTATCAAATACTTTCTGATCTTTTTCACTCACCATTTTCTCAGAAAGACTTCAAACTGCTATACAAGTGATATACTACTCAGGCCATGTTAATAAAATGGCATAATTAGTGATAAAATTTTAATATGAAAAGCCATTGAACTTTGTGTACATTGTAAATTGATGTGTTTTCTTTGAGAATGTGTGGCTCAGTGGTAAAGAATCTGCCTGCCAATGCAGAAGAGGAGGGTTTGATCCCTGAATCAGGAAGATCCCCTGGAGGAGGAAATTGTAACCCACTCCAGTATTCTTCCCTGGAGAATCCCATGGACAGAGAAACTCCATGGGCTACATTCCATAGGGTTACAAAAAGTCAAATGTGACTAAATACACACATACATTATTTACAGATTTTCTTTTTTAAAAATAAATTATTCCTAGTTAGAGAAATATATATTGTTTTTTCCTGAGTTCAAATTTCTGTGTTTATGTTTTATGGATCGGTAGGAAACAAGAAAAAGTTTCATAAGACTGACCATTTGTAGACAAATTTATGATAACTTTAGTACTTATTAGCTATAAAAAGAGAAAAAAAAGATAATAAATTGGTTACTTCTTTGTCAAGATTCAAAGAAGTGCTTTCATTAGCCTTCTTGTAGGCATACGAGAAATGAAGCAGAAAACACTAATATAGAACAACTAGGAATAGTTTAAAATATAAAGTTCTGATAGGAACTTGAATTGCTTCTAACTATGGAAAGGTTTGAAAAGCAACTTCTGACAAAAAGGAAACAACAAAAAGAGAAGTTAGGGAGAACTATGAAAGTAGTAATATGAAAAATGATGATGCAGTCTTTGCAGTTTAGCTTGGTCTTTGAGATGCACCATATTGCATAGTTTAATTTTGAAAGGTCATTTAAATAGAGTTAATTGCCTCTTTTAAGTTGGATAGCCAACAAGGTTTGTTCAAATGTTTTGTGTACTTTGGGCCTTAGAAGTAAAATGAAGAATTTAACCCTTCTTAGAACTGTCCTAATAGATGAGAGTCATAAATATTTCAAAGTATTACAACACCAGATAGAATAAAAGTCTATCAACCTGACCAGATAAATACTGTCAAGGAATATAAGTTAGAAATGCCTTGTTGTTGTTGTTCTTTAGTTGCTAAGTTGTGTCTAACTCTTCTGCTACCCCATGGACGGTAGTAGCAGGCTGCAGTCCTGCTCCTCTGTCCATGGGATTTTCCAGGCAAGAATGCTGAAGGGGGTTGCCATTTCCTTCTCCAAAATATACCTAGCATTACAGTAATTTGTGAAGGGAGGAAGAGAGATAAAATTTACAGTTATGGGTTCAGATTTTTATAGCAAGTATTAGATGTACATAATATGCTGTGTATGTGTTAAGTCACTTTAGTTGTGTCTGGCTCTTTGAGACCCTGTGGATTGTAGCCTACCAGGCTCCTCTGTCCATGGGATTCTCCAGGCAAGAATACTGGTGTGGGCTGCCATTTCCTCCTCCAGGGGTATACTTGACCAGGGATTGAACCCACGTCTCTTATGTCTCCTACACTGGCCGACGGGTTCTTTACCATTCATTAGTGCCACCTGAGAAGCCCAGTATTATGTTAATATTACTTAAAGAAATTCTCTGTTCAATTTAAGTTAAATTGTTAGAACTATTACATTGATTATCATTGTTTCAATGACATGACTTTTGACTGGAGGGTATAATACATGCTCAGCCCTGTCACTGGTTAGCAACACAGCAGTTTATGTATTTGCCTATATTAGGGACCATTAGGATGCCTAGTGTACATTAAATGGATTAAATATATTCATAAAAATCCTGAGTGATAGCAATATGGAAATTTCCAAACTCAGTTTTAGGAAAATGTGGGCTGAATAGAGACTACTTTCCATTATCTGTGATAGTGAGGACTTAGTGTTAGTAAGTAAATGTTAGTCGCTCAGTTGTGCCCGACTCTTTGCAACCCCATGGACTGTAGCCCATCAGGCTCCTCTGTCCATGAGATTTTCCAGGCAAGAATACTGGAGTGGGTTGCCATTTCCTTCTCCAGGGGATCTTCCCAACCCAGGGATCAAACCTGGGTCTCCTGCACTGCAGATTAATTCTTTACCCACTGAGCTACAAGATTTGATACAATATAAAAATAAAATTCATGTTTTAGTCTCTGATTCCAGCCTCTTTACTAATAAATTTTTACTATGAGCACTAACAGGTGACAGATGTGGTTGACTTGTCTCCTTCCTCTTTCAATTCTCTAGTGAGCAATTAAATAACATGAAGCAGAACAATCAAAAGGTCTGGAAAATTCACATGCCAGTTAATCTGTTTCTAAAAAATGAGGGTTAATGGCACTTAGCTCTGTAGTTAGTCAAGAATTCCCCAAGCATCTTTCTCAGAATGACTTTGAAAAAGGGGACACCAAGCGTTCCTAAGATGGAGGAGGAATAGGATGGGGAGACCACTTTCTCCCCCACAAATTCATCAAAAGAACATTTAAACGCTGAGTAAATTCCACAAAACAACTTCTGAATGCCGGCAGAGGACATCAGGCACCCAGAAAAGCAGCCCATTGTCTTCGAAAGGAGGTAGGAAAAAATATAAAAGACAAAAAAAGAGACAAAAGAGGTAGGGACGGAGCTCCGTCCCTGGAAGGGAGTCTTAAAAAGAGAAGTTTCCAAACACCAGGAAACACTCACTGCCCAGTCTGTGGCGAGTTTTAGAAACACAGAGGGCAACATAACAGGGAGGGAAAATAAATAAATAATTAAAACCCACAGATTACCAGCCCAACAGTAACTCCCCCCAGGGCAGAAGCAGCGCAGACCCCTGTACCTGCCACTGGCAAGCAGAGGCTGGGCAGGGAGGCGTGGGCTGCAGTGCTTAGAGTAAGGATCTGGCCTGAATGCCCCGAAGGCAATCTGAGTGAACAAACTTGGCCTAGCAAACCAGACTGTGGGATAGCTACTATGCAAAAAACCCTAAGACACCGCCAGGCCCCCTGCACAGAACAAAGGACTGAACAGAGAGAGCCGTCTGCAGACCATCCCCCTCTGGTGACAGGCAGCCAGAGCCGGAAGAGGGCAATCGCAGTCCCAGAGAGACATTATCTACCAAACTGCAAGCAGGCTTCTTTGCTAACTAAGACTTCTTGGGGTTCTGGATGGTCAACATCTGCCTGAGAAGGTGTGCTGGTTATACACCCAGAAAGCCAAGCGGCAGGGACAGGGGAGGCGATAAGTCGCAGCGACTGTGCTCACCAAACAGCTCATCACCTGAGCTTCTCGTACCTGGGAAGGGCACAAAACACAGTCCCGATGGAGTCTGCACCTCTGAGGACTACCCGAGTACCTGAACCTGAGTGGCTTAGACCTGGGAGGTGCATGCAGCCCAGGGCTGGCCTCTGATAGTTCCCGGCAGAGCAACCTAGAGCCTGAGCAGAGTGGGCAGGGAGGGCACACGCGTCATAAGCCGGGGCAGGCCCAGTGTGGCTGAGACACTGTGAGCACAGCCAGTGTTTGCAGTGTTCCTCCCTCCCCACAGCGCTACTGAACAAGTGAGCCTAAAAAAAGTGTCCACCACCTCCTTGTGTTAGGGCAGAAGTCAGACACTGAAGAGACCAGCAAACAGAAGAAGCTAAAACAGAGGGAACCGCCTTGGAAGTGACAGGTGCAATAGATTAAAACCCTGTAGTTAGTACCGACTACATAGGAAGGGGCCTATAGATCTTGAGAAATATAAGCTGGACCAAGGAACTATCCGAAAATGAACTGACCCCACACTGCCCACAACAACACCAGAGAAAGTCCTAGATATATTTTTACTATTTTTATGATCATTCTTTTTTTTCTTTTAATTTTTTAAAATTTTAAGTCCTCTATTACTCCTTTAATTTTCATTTTTATAACCTACTATTACTTTTCAAAAAAAAGACACTTTTTTAAAGCAAACTTCATGTATATATATATTTTTTATAAAATTTTTGTGACTTTGTTTTTTTCCTTCTTTTCTTTAATATTGTATTTTTGAAAATCCAACCTCTATTCTATATTTTTAATCTTTGCTTTTTGGTATTTGTTATCAATTTTGTACCTTTAAGAACCCAATCTCCAGTACCCACTTTAACTTGGGAGCAAGATTACTGGCTTGACTGCTCTCTCCCCCTTTGGACTCTCCTTTTTCTCCACCAGGTTGCCTCTGTCTCCTCCCTCCCCCTTCTCTTCTCTACCCAACTCTGTGAATCTCTGTGTGTTCCAGATGGTGCAGAACACTTAGGGAACTGATTACTGGCTGGATCTGTCTCTCTCCTTTTGATTCCCCCCTTTTATCCTCCTGGCCACTTCTGTCTCCGTCCTCCCTCTTTCTTCTCTGTATAACTCTGTGAACATCTCTGAGTTGTCCAGACTGTGGAGTGCACATAAGGAAGTGATTACTGGCTAGCTTGCTCTCTCCTCTTTTGATTCCACCTCATCTCATTTGGGTCACCTCTAACTCCCTCCTCCCTCTTCTCTTCTCCATGTAACTCTGTGAACCTCTCTGGGTGTCCCTCACTGTGGAGAAACTTTTCATCTTTAACCTAGATGTTTATCTACAGTGCTGTATAGAAGGAGAAGTCTTGAAACTACTGTAAAAATAAGACTGAAAACCAGAGGCAGGAGACTTAAGTCCAAATCCTGAGAACACCAGAGAACTCCTGACTCCAGGGAACATTAATCGACAGGAGCTCATCAAACGCCTTCATATCTACACTGAAACTAAGCACCACCCAAGGGCCAACAAGTTCCAGAGCAAGACATGCCATGCAAATTCTCCAGCAACACAGGAACACAGCCCTGAACTTCAATATACAGGCTTCCCAAAGTTACTCCAAACCCATTGACATCTCATAACTCATTACTGGACACTTCATTGCACTCCAGAGAGAAGAAACCCAGCTCCACCCACCAGAACACCGACACAAGCTTCCCTAACCAGGAAACTTTGACAAGCCACCCATACAACCCCACGCACAGTGAGGAAACTCCACAATAAAGAGAACTCCACAAACTGCCAGAATACAGAAAGGCCACCCCAAACTCAGTGATATAAATAAGATGAAGAGACAGAGGAATGCCCAGCAGGTAAAGGAACAGGAGAAATGCCCACGAAACCAAACAAAAGAGGAAGAGATAGGGAATCTACCTGATAAAGAATTCCAAATAATGATAGTGAAAATGATCCAAAATCTTGAAATCAAAATGAAAAAGGGACACCCAATAATAGCATAATTTTCAGTAATGGTACCATTTGCCTGGTCTATAATTTACCAGTATCTTTTCAAGTATTTTCCTACTCAAGCATTACAGTTCTAAGGGTCCACCAATATAGATTCTTTCTTTGGGTAGTAATCCTCTTTAGATTCTTTTTCCTTCCTCTTCCCTTCCTCCTTCTTTCCTTTCCTTCTTTCCATTTTTTCTTCCCTCTTTTCCTCTACATAGTCATTGAGTGCTTGGTATGTAGCATACACTGCTGGGTATGAACATGTAAAGATGAATAAATATAAACATTTTGCTCTAATACTATCACAGTACTATGACTGTGAGTACTATCTTCACAGTCAGTCAGAAATGTATAGCTGGAAAGTAATGCACCTAGTTAAGAGAGAGATGCCTGGGTATTTGGGGAACATATAAGAAGGGCAGGTTAGGATTAGAGCTGGAAGATCATTCCAGGTGAAGAAGACAGCCAAAGCAAGAATAGATGCTTGAGATAGCAGAGTTTATAAGGGAAACAAGAAGCAGCCCAATGTTTCTGGACTACGAAGTGCAAAGTAAGGTTGGTGAGTGGTAGGATGAGAAATTGAGATGAGAGTATTATAATACATCCTAATGAAATTAGGGTTTTTCTTGAAGACTTCAGGGATTCCCTGAAGCTTTTAAAGCAAGGTAAGAACATGATCACCTTTGCATTTCAGAGCAGCACTAGCAGTATTGGCAACTGCAACCAAAACAAGAATGGTAGCTGGATTGAGGTTATGAAGCTGATGTAGTAGGGCAGGTTCTGACAGACTGTGACACTGGGCCATGGAGTTAAAGGACTGGTATGCTATAATGCATATTTAGGAGGCCAAATGAAAGATACTTGGTGACAGATTAAGCATGATGATGAGAAAGGGGCAAAGAATAATAGTCATGTTTCTGTGCAGACTCTGATGTCACCAAGTGAGTTAAAATAAGAGGAGTTTAAGGATAATATGATCTGAAGTGCTGCTTATAAGTTGCATTTAGGATAAACTAGTGAAAAACAGAGAAGAAACTGTATATGTCTGTACTTTTAGGGAGATATTTGTGCAGAAAATATATGTTTGGGAAGAGGGAATGTTTTCAGGTGAAATGATGTGAGTGGATGAAATTTCCCAGGGACTGGAAAAGGATAGCAATGTTCAGGAATCTCCTAAATACCAGCACTTTGAGGGTAGACGGAAGAAAAGTTACATAAGGAAAAGAGGAAGTAGGCACAGAGGAGGCAGAAAAGTACACTTAGGCACTAGTTACTTTAAAAAAAACTTTTAATTTTATATTGGAGCATGGTTGATTAACAATGTTGTGATAGTTTCAGGTGGACAGCAAAGAGATTCAGTTATACACACACATATATCATTTCTATACATATATCTATTTTTCTCAAATTATTTCCCCATGTAGACTGTTACGTAGTATTGAGAGTTTCCTGTGATATATAGTAGGTCCTTGTTGGCAGGCAGTAGTAGTTTGAAGAGATTTGGACATAAAGAGAATGGAGAACTTAATGCTTACTGCAATCAGGTATTGCAGGAAGTTCTATTGGTCATTTTATAGGGGATGCTTGGTTGGGACCAAGGACCATGAGCAAGTTGGATTTTGCTTTAATGACCCAAAGAAGTTCTAGAAGAAGAAGTAAAGACAAGACCAGGCCATACCAAACCCAAACAAAGCAGTTTATTTCTAGGTGGAGTATTGGTTCCATCCTGCAGTGTAGGATTCTAATTTAGGAGCTTGCCCATACTTAGAAGAGCCTTGAATACTCATTCCTTCAGAATAGGCTGCTCCAAGGCAGGGTTTAAAATTTTTGTTTGTTTGTTTTCTTTTGAGTCTTACACCCAGTTTCATCCTACTGTGTTTTATCATTCGGGTAATGAAGAAATGTGCATCCGAGGAAAATCAAGTCAAGGTGAGAAATATTTTGAGTTCTCCCTCAGGCCCGGGCTTCCTGTGTCTCCCTCCAAGTCTTCTAGATGAGTAGAAGTCTTCTAGTCTAGTCTTCTAGACTTTGTAAACTCTGAACACTGTTTGAAAGAGAATTCAAACTAAATCCGGTGCCTGAGAGAAAGAGGGCAAGATCCACCATGGCGCATCATGATGTAAATTCTGTGCTCAAATAAATCCACTGGACTTAGGTGCACTGAGCCAGTAGTATCCCCCATGGAATGATATCTTTACAGTAAGAAAACCTGTGATGTATATTCATTGAAATTTGTAATTACTGGACTGTCACAGAATTTTAAAAAAATTAAATTTTAGACCAATTTTAACATTGTAGAATTATTGTGAAGATAATATAGAAAGTTTGAAAAAAAAAAATATAGAAAGTTTGGTAACAAAAATCCATGCTTTAGTCACGTTTATTCTGTTTTCCCTTACTGTTCCTTTCCTGCTTCAGGATCCCACCCATGATACCATGTTACACTTTGTGATCAAGAATCCTTAATCCATCTTCACTATGACAGTTATTCAGAATTTCCTCTGTTCTGCTCATCTGGAGAGTTCAAGGAGTTAAGGTCTTTTGTAGAATGTCCCACAGTTGAGATTTGTCTGAGATTTTTCTTCCAGTTAGACAGGGGTAATATATTTTTGTGAAAAAACCACAGATATAAAGTACCATTCTCATATATCACATCAATAAAACTTAGCATTGTTGATGTTGAGTTCAGATGCTCAGTTGTGTCAGACTCTTTGCGACACCATGGACTGCATCACGCCAGGCTTCCCTGTCATTCACCAACTCCTGGAGCTTTCTCAAACTCATGTCCATTGAGTTAGTGATGCCATCCAACTATCTCATACTCTGCCATCCCCTTCTCCTTCTCCCTTCAATCCTTCCCACAATCAGGGTTTTATCCAGTGAGTCAGTTCTTTGCATCAGGTAGCCAAAGTATTGAAGTTTCAGCTTCAGCATCAGTCTGTCCATTGAATATTCAGGCCTGATTTCCTTTAGGACTGACTGGTTGGATCTCCTTGCAGTCTAAAGGACTCTCAAGAGTCTTCTCCAACACCACAGTTCAAAAGCACCAATTCTTCAATGCTCAGCTTCCTTTATAGTCCAACTGTCACATCCATACATGACTACTGGAAAAACCATAGCTTTGACTAGATGGACATTTGTTGGCAAAGTAACATCTCTGCTTTTTAGTATGCTGTCTAGGTTGGTCATAGCTTTTCTTCCAAGGAGCAAGCGTCTTTTAATTTCACAGCTGCAGTCACCATCTGCAGTGATTTTGGAGCCCCCAAAAGTAAAGTCTGTCACTGTTTCCATTGTTTCTCCATCTTTTTGCCATGAAGTGATGGGACCAGATGCCATGATGTTAGTTTTCTGAATGTTGAGTTTTAAGCCGACTTTTTCACTCTTCTCTTTCACTTTCATCAAGAGGTTCTTTAGTTCTTCACCTTGTGCCAAAAGGGCGGTGTCATCTGAGTATCTGATGTTATTGATATTTCTCTTGGCAATCTTGATTCCAGCTTGTGCTTCATTCAACCCTGCATTTCACATGATGTACTCTGCATATAAGTTAAATAAGCAGGGTGACAATATACAGCTTGACGTACTCCTTTCCTGATTTGAAACCAGTCTGCTGTTCTATGTCCAGTTCTAAGTGCTGCTTCTTGACCTGCATACAGATTTCTCAGAAGACAGGTAAAGTGAAAGTCAAAGTCTTTCAGTCATGTCTGACTCATTGCGACCCATGGACTCTACAGTCCATGAAATTCTCAAGGCCAGAACACTGGAGTGGGTAGCCTTACCCTTCTCAACCCAGGAATTGAACCCAGGTCTCCCTCATTGCAGGTGGATTCTTTACCAGTTGAGCCACCAGGGAAGTCTGAAGGCAGGTAAGGTGGTCTAGTATTCCCATCACTTGAATTTTCCACAGTTTGTTGTGATACACACTGTTAAAGGCTTTGGCATAGTTAATAAAGCAGAAATAGATGTTTTTCTGGAACTCTCTTGCTTTTTCGATGATCCAGTGGATGTTGGCAATTTGCTGGTTCCTCTGCCTCTTCTTAACATTGTTGATGTTAACCTTGACAAACACAACTTGCAGTAATGTTTGTCAAGTTTTTCTACTGTAAAGTCACTCCCTTTCTCTCTTTTCATACTGTACTCTTTGGAAAAAGGTCACTGTGTGCAGCCCATTCTTAAAATATAGGGATTTATTCTTCATCTCCTTCAGGTGGAATGTCTATATATATTATTTGGAATTCTTCTGTACAGAATTTCTTTCTTTTTTTCTTTTTCTGTCTCATGTCATTAATTTACATCAGTTTGAATTCATGAACATTTTTTTATATTTTGGGTTATAATCCAATACTTTAATTTTTTGCTCAAATTGCTCCAGCTTTGGCCATTAGGAGCTCTTTCAGCATCCATCTGATACACTCCCATCATTGGGTTTCTTTGAGCGCTTCCTTACTTTCTGACACTTCAAGATGTTCTAAGCTCATCATGTAAGATTTAGGCAGGAAATATACAACCAACATTTCTGTAAGGAACTTTGGGTCTTATTATTGGAGAATGGTATTATAAACCAAAATTTGGGTGCTAAATTTGTTCCCTGTTGTTGGACTCTCATTGCTTTTAGCTTCTTTCAGCTAACAGAACAAGAAAGCTATTTCTATATGGAACCATCTTTATTTATATTAAGCTGAACATCTGTTTATAGTGATGTCTCCTATTCTAATTCATTACCTCATAGAACATTTCAGCTTCCCCCTTTAGCTTATTTGTAACCTCCCACTCTATCATCCATCTAGTATCATTTATTGTTCAGTCTCAGTATAATATTACAGCAGTCATTTTGGAATCGTTAAGCTGTATCTCCACAGGAAATAACTCTATCAACTGGAGTATAATGTCAACCACACTTCCTTTTGCCTTTCTTCTTTCTGAAGCTACTTAGGTCAGCACTTTATTTTTCCACCTCCTTCACTGAAGCTGTCTCTATCTTGATCTCCTAAATGAATTTTAAAAAAAATTGAATGAAATTCACTCTTTGCACTGTAAAGTTCTTTGGATTTTGACAGATGCTCAGTGTCTCATATTATACAATATGGTATCATACCACTCAAAAAATAATTTTGCCACTCTAAAAAATCCTCTGTGCTTTACCTGTTCAACCCCCTCCTCCCACCACCACTAAACACCTGGAAAATGCTGTTCAGTTTACTGTCTCTGTAGTTTTGTTTTTCCAGAATGTTCTAAAACTTGAATGATACTGTACAGCTGACCCTTGGACAACATGGGTTTGAACTGCATATGTCTACTCATACACCTATTTCACTTTTTAGTAAATATACAGTCTAGACTTTGTATCTGCAAATCGAACCAATCTGTAGTTGGTTGAATCTGAGGATGTGAAACCAGAAGATATGAAACATTTTTTTCGTGGATCATGCTAATGGTATTTCATTTAATTTCTCATCACCAAACCCAAGGCCATGTAGATTTTTATGTTATGTTTTCTTCAAGAAAATTGATAGCGTTGAACTTTACATTTAGGTACATGATACATTCAGAGCTCATTTTTGTGAAAGGTCAGTGTCTGGATTCATTTTTTGGCTTGTGAATGATCAGTTATTTTAGCACCATCTTTTACTATTTTTCCCTTGAATTCTTCACTTCTTTGTTAAAAAAAAAATCACCTGACTAGGTTTGTATGGGTCTATTTCAGGGTTCTCTATTCTGCTCCATTGAACTGTGCCTATTCTGTGGCCAAGATCACGCTATCTTAATTGCAGCAAACTTATGTAAGCCTTAAAATTTGATAGTGTGAGTTTTATTTCTAGGTTTGTTCTTCCTCTTCAGTATTGTGTTGGCTTTTCTAGGTTTTTTGCTTTTCCATATAAAGTTTAAAATCAGTTTGTTGATTTCTACAAAATAGCTTGCCAGGATTTTGTATTTTAAATATACAGACCAAGTTAGACTGGACTGCCATCTTTTAAGACTGGGTCTTCAAATCTATAAACATTGAATGTCTTTCCATTTATATATTTACTGTTATAGAAGTAGTTCTTATAATATTTTGTTAAACTTATACCTAACTTTAATTATCTTGGTGCTATTGTAAATGCTATTGTTATTTTAAATTATAATTATGCTTTGCTGGTTGTGGTAAGCATAATGATGGCTTTCCAAAGACACCCATGTTCTGATTTTCACTTCAGACTTGTGAGTATTTAACCTTACATTACACAGTTGACTTTGAAGATGTACTAAAGCTAAGAATCTTGAGATTTGGAAATTATCCTGGATTAGTTGACAGGACCAATATAATCATTAAGATACTTTGATTCAAATGTTATTTAGATGTTGTTTAATCTCCATGTATTTTGTGATTTTCCAGTATATAAGTGTTATTGATAGCTACTGTTTATATTATATAGTTTAATTCCTTTTTGGTCTGAGATCAGTGGTTGTATGATTTCTTTCTTTTTGTTTTATGGCCCAGAATGTGGCTTAACTTGGTGAATGTTTCATGTGAGCTTGAGAAGAATGTATGTTCTTCTGTTAATGAATGAAGTACTCTATCGATGTCCATTATATTCAGTTGAAATTGTTGTTGTTTTTGAGTTCAACCGTGCCCTTACTTTGTGCCACTGGAGCAGTGGCTGCACAGCTGGAGTGGCGGCTGCACGGTGCTGGAGCAACTGTGCGATACCCAACGTCCAAGGGCAAAGGAAAAGCCCCAGAAAGATGGTGGGGTGTGTGTGTGTGTGAAACTGAGTTTAGAATCAAACCCCATACCCGCCAGAGATGCTCAGAGGGCTCAAACATACCTAGTGCACACCAGGAACCAGAGACCCCACAGAGACTGAGACAGCACTGTGTTTGGGTGCCTCCTGAAGAGGTACGGGTCAGCAGTGGACTGCTGCAGGGGCGGGGCTCTGGATGTAGTAGACCTGGATATGGCATAAGCCCTCTTGGAGGAGGTTGCCATTAACCCACCACAGAGCCCCCAGAACTTACACAGGACTGGGAATACAGACTCTTGGAGGGCACAAACAGAAACTTGTGTGCACCAGGACCCAGTTGAAAGGAGCAATGACCCCACAAGAGACTGACCCAGACTTGCCCGTGAGTGTCCATGAGTCTCTGGCAGAGGTGTGGGTTGGCAGTGACCTGCTGCAGGGTTGGGGTCATTGAATAGCAATGCCTCCATGGGACATTTTGAAGGTGACCATCATCATTATCTTCATTACCTCCAGCATAGTTTGGCCTCAGGTCAAATAACACGGAAGGAATACAGCCCCACCCTTAAATACAAAATTGGGTTAAAGATTTACTGAGGATGGCCCCGCCCATCAGAACAAGACCCAGTTTCCCCCTCAGTTAGCCTCTCCTATCAGGAAGCTTCCTTAAGCCTCTTATACATCTCCATCAGAGGGCAGATAGAATGAAAACCAGAATCACAGAAAACTAACCAATCTAATCATATGGACCACAGCCTTGTCTAACTCAATGAAACTATGAGCCATGCCATGTAGGGCCACCCAAGACAGAGGGGTCATGGTGGAGACTTCCAACAAAATGTGATCCACTGGAGAAGGGAATGGCAAACCACTTCAGTATTCTTGCCTTGAGAATCCCATGAAGAGCATCAGTTCAGTTGCTCAGTCGTGTCTGACTCTTTGCGACCCCATGAATCACAGCACACCAGGCCTCCCTGTTGATCACCATCTCCCGGAGTTCACTCAGACTCACGTCCATCGAGTCCATGATGCCATCGAGCCATCTCATCCTGGGTCGTCCCCTTCTCCTGCCCCCAATCCCTCCCAGCATCAGAGTCTTTTCCAATGAGTCAACTCTGCATGAGGTGGCCAAAGTACTGGAGTTTCAGCTTTAGCATCATTCCTTCCAAAGAAATCCCAGGGTTGATCTCCTTCAGAATGGACTGGTTGGATCTCCTTGCAGTCCAAGGGACTTTCAAGAGTCTTCTCCAACACCACAGCACAAATGCATCAATTCTTCGGAGTTCAGCCTCCTTCACAGTCCAACTTTCACATCCATACATGACCACAGGAAAAACCATAGCCTTGACTAGATGGACCTTAGTCGGCAAAGTAATGTCTCTGCTTTTGAATATGCTGTCTAGGTTGGTTATAACTTTTCTTTCAAGAGGTAAGCATCTTTTAATTTCATGGCTGCAGTCACCATCTGCAGTGATTTTGGAGCCCCAAAACATAAAGTCTGACACTGTTTCCACTGTTTCCCCATCTATTTCCCATGAAGTGATGGGACCGGATGCCATGATCTTCATTTTCTGAATGTTGAGCTTTAAGCCAACTTTTTCACTCTCCTCTTTCACTTTCATCAAGAGGCTTCTTAGCTACTCTTCACTTTCTGCCATAAGGGTGGTGTCATCTGCATATCTGAGATTATTGATATTTCTCCTGGCAATCTTGATTCCAGCTTGTGTTTCTTCCAGTCCAGCTTTTCTCGTGATGTACTCTGCATAGAAGTTAAATAAACAGGGTGACAATATACAGCCTTGACATACTCCTTTTCCTATTTGGAACCAGTCTGTTGTTCCATGTCCAGTTCTAACTGTTGCTTCCTGACCTGCATACAGATTTCTCAAGAGGCATGTCAGGTGGTCTGGTATTCCAATCTCTTTCAGAATTGTCCACAGTTTGTTGTGATCCACACAGTCAAAGGCTTTGGCATGGTCAATAAAGCAGAAATAGCTGTTTTTCTGGAATTCTCTTGCTTTTTCCATGATCCAGCGGATGTTGGCAATTTGATCTCTGGTTCCTCTGCCTTTTCGAAAACCAGCTTGAACATCAGGGAGTTCATGGTTCACGTATTGCTGAAGCCTGACTTGGAGAATTTTGAGCATTACTTTACTAGCATGTGAGATGAGTGCAATTGTGTGGTAGTTTGAGCATTCTTTGGCAATGCCTTTCTTTGGGATTGAAATGAAAACTGCCCTTTTCCAGTCCTATGGCCACTGCTGAGTTTTCCAAATTTGCTGGCATATTGAGTACAGCACTTTCGCAGCATCATCTTTCAGGATTTGAAAACAGCTCAACTGGAACTCCATCACCTCCACTAGCTTTGTTCATAGTGATGCTTTCTAAGGCCCACTTGACTTCACTTTCTAAGATGTCTATGAAGAGAAGAGAAGCGAAAAGCAAAGGAGAAAAGGAAAGATATAAGCATCTGAATGCAGAGTTCCAAAGAATAGCAAGGAGAGATAAGAAAGCCTTCTTCAGCAATCAATGCAAAGAAATAGAGGAAAACAACAGAATGGGAAAGACTAGAGATCTCTTCAGAAAATTAGAGATACCAAGGGAACATTTCATGCAAAGATGGGCTCGATAAAGGACAGAAATTGTATGGACCTAACAGAAACAGAAGATATTGATAAGAGGTGGCAAGAATACACAGAAGAACTGTACAAAAAAGATCTTCATGACCCAGATAATCATGATGATGTGATCACTAATCTAGAGCCAGACATCTTGGAAAGTGAAGTCAAGTGGGCCTTAGAAAGCATCACTACGAACAAAGCTAGTGGAGATGATGGAGTTCCAGTTGAGCTGTTTTCAAATCCTGAAAGATGATGCTGTGAAAGTGCTGCACTCAATATGCCAGCAAATTTGGAAAACTCAATGAACAGCATGAAAAGGCAAAAAGATAGGACACTGAAAGATGAACTCTCTAGGTCAGTAGGTGCCCAATATGCTACTGGAGCTCAGTGGAGAACTAACTCCAGAAAGAATGAAGGGATGAAGCCAAAGCAAAAAAAGTACACAGTTGTGGATGTGACTGGTGATGGAAATAAAGTCTGATGCTGTAAAGAGCAATATTGCATAGGAACCTGGAATGTTAGATCCATGAATCAAGGCAAATTGGTAGTGGTCAAACAGGAGATGGCAAGAGTGAACATTGACATTTTAGGAATCAGTGAACTGAAATAGACTGGAATGGGTGAATTTAACTCAGATAACTATTATATCTACTATTGTGGGCAACAATCCCTTAGAAGAAAGGGAGTACCCATCATAGTCAACAAAAGAGTCCAAAATGCAGTACTTGGATGCCATCTCAAAAACAACAGAATGATCTCTGTTCGTTTCCAAGGCAAACCATTAAAGATCATGGTAATCCAAGTCTATGCCCCAACACATAATGCTGAAGAAGTCGAAGTTGAATGGTTCTGAGAAGACCTACAAGACCTTTTAGAACTAATACCCAAGAAAGATGTCCTTTTTATTATAGGGGACTGGCTTGCAAAAGTAGGAAGTCAAGAAATACCTGGAGTTACAGGCAAATTTGGCCTTGGAATACAAAACGAAGCAGGGCAAAGGCTGACAGAGTTTTGCCAAGAGAATGCACTGGTCATAGCTCACACCCACTTCCAACAAAACAACATAATAGAAGACTCTACACATGGACATCATCATATGATCAATACCAAAATCAGATTGATTATATTCTTTGCAGACAAAGATAGAGAAGCTCTATACAGTCAGCAAAACCAAGACTGGGAGCTGACTGTGGCTCAGATCATGAACTCCTTATTGCCAAATTCAGACTGAAATTGAAGAAAGTAGGGAAAGCCACTAGACCATTCAGGTATGACCTAAATCAAATTCCTTATGATTAAATAGTAGAAGTGAGAAATAGATTCAAGGGATTAGATCTGATAGACAGAGTGCCTAAAGAACTATGAATGGAGGCTCAAGATATTGTACAGGAGGCAGTGATCGAGACCATCCCCAAGAAAAAGAAATGCAAAAAGGCAAAATGGTTGCCTGAGGAGGCCTTACAAACAGCTATGAAAAACAAGAGAAGTAAAGGCAAAGGAGAAAAGGAAAGATAGCCCATTTGAATACAGAATTCCAAAGAATATCAAAGAGAGATAAGAAAGCATTCCTTAGCAATCAATGCAAAGAAATAGAGGAAAACAGTAGAATGGGAAAGACTAGAGATCTCTTCAAGAAAATTAGAGATACCAAGGGAACATTTCATGCAAAGATGGGCTCAATAAAGGACAGAAATAGTATGGACCTAACAGAGGCAGAAGATATTAAGAAGAGTTGGCAAGAATACACAGAAGAACTGTACAAAAAAAGATCTTCCCAATCCAGATAATCATGATGGTGTTATCACTCACCTAGAGCCAAACTTCCTGGAATGTGAAGTCAGGTGGGCCTTTGGAAGCATCATTATGAACAAAGCTAGTGGAGGTGATGGAATTCCAGTTGAGTTATTTCAAATCCTAAAAGATGATGCTGCAAAAGTGCTGCACTCAATATGCCAGCAAATTTGGAAAACTCAGCAGTGGCCACAGGACTGGAAAAGGTCAGTTTTCATTCCAATCCCAAAGAAAGGCAATGCCAAAGAATGTTCAAACTACTGCACAATTACACTCTTCTCACACGCTAGTAAAGTAATGCTCAAAATTCTTCAAGCCAGGCTTCAACAGTACATGAACCATGAACTTCCAGATGTTCAAGCTGGTTTTCAAAAAGGCAGAGGAACCAGAGATCAAATTGCCAACATTCGTTGGGTCATCAAAAAAGCAAGAGAATTCCAGAAAAACATCTACTTCTGCTTTATTGACTATGCCAAAGCCTTTGATTGTGTGGATCACAGCAGACTGTGGAGAATTCTTCAAGAGATGGGAATACCAGACCATCTGACCTGCCTCCTGAGAAATCTGAATGCAGGTCAAGAAGCAGCATAGAACAAGCTGGACATGGGGCATACTTTACAAGGAACAACAGACTGGTTCTAAATCGGAAAAGGAGTACATAAAGGCTGTATATTGTTACCCTGCTTATTTAACTTATATGCAGAGTACATCATGAGAAATGCTGGGCTGGATGAAGCACATTCTGGAATTAAGATCGCTGGGAGAAATATCAATAACCTCAGATATGCAGATGACACCACTCTTAAGGTAGAAAGCCAAGAAGAACTAAAGAGCCTCTTGATGAAAGTAAAAGAGGAGAGTGAAAAATTTGGCTTAAAACTCAACGTTCAGAAAACTAACATCATGGCATCTGGTTCCATCACTTCATGGCAAATAAATGGGGAAACAGTGGAAATAGTGACAGACTTTATTTTGGGGGGCTCCAAAATCACTGCAGATGGTGACTGCAGCCGTGAAATTAAAAGACACTTGTTCCTTGGAAGAAAAGCTATGACCAACATAGACAGCATATTAAAAAGCAGAAACATTACTTTGCCAACAAAAGTCTCTCTAGTTAAAGCTATACTACTTTATATACTACTGTTTTTTTTCCAGTAGTCATGTATGGCTGTGAGAGTTGGACTATAAAGCAAGCTGAGCATTGAAGAATTGATGCTTTTGAACAGTGATGTTGGAGAAGGTTCTTGAGAGTCCCTTGGACTGCAGGAAATCCAACCAATTAATCCTAAAGGTAATCTGTCCTGAATATTCATTGGAAGGTCTGATGCTGAGGCTGAAACTCCAATACCTTGGCCACCTGATGCGAAGCACTGACTCATTTAAAAAGACCCTGATGCTGGGAAAGATTGAACGCAGGAGGAGAAGGGGACAAGAGAGGATGAGATGGTTGGATGGTATCATCGGCTCAATGGACATGAGTTTGTGTAAACTCTGAGAGGTGGTGAACGGACGTGGAGGCCTGGTGTCCTGCAGTCCACTGGGTCTCAAAGAGTTGGACACGACTAAGTGACTGAACTGAACTGATGCCCTTACTTACTTTTTGCCTTCTGGATCTATTTCCAATAGAGGGGTAGTGAAGTTTCCAGTTATGATAGTGGGTTTATCTATATCTCCTTTCAGTTCTAAGTCTTTGCTTCATGTACCTTGATGCTCTGTTGTTAGGCATGTACATGTCAACATTTCTATGTCTTTTTACAGAATTAAACTTTTTATCATAAATGATGCTTTTCTATATCTGTGATAAATTTCCTTGCTTCCAAGTTTGCTTTGTATGAATGAATATATCTCCTCTTGCTTTTCTTTAATTAGTGTTATCATGGTGTATTTTTCTCCATCCATTTAGGTTTAATCTATATGTGTCTTAATATTTAAAATAAGTTTTTTATAGACAACATACAGTTGAGTCTTGTTTTTTGATCCACTCTGATATCTCTGTCTTCATTGGTGCTACTGGAAATCTCTGTCATGGAAGTGAACTAAAGTATAAAAGATCACATATTAAGCATCCTTGTATTAGAAATTCAGGGGTTAAGGTCCAGTGGTTCTGTAGATTTGAGGACTGTACATATTTATTACTAACCTAAAACTGAAATTTAGCATTTCTTTTCATTATAAAATAAGCAACAAACCACAATAGAACTGCAATATCTGTGGCATTGATATATATAGAACTCACATATTTTCATATCACATTTCCAGTTTTTGCCAATATTCACAGTATCATTTCTGCTTAATACTTTGAAAAATATGCTAGTTAGTGGACTCAAAACTTGATCCTGTTATTTATTGCATCAGTGAAGAAGCACATATGTAACCATGTCAAAAATTTGTTTTAAAACTCTTTATGAGATATATTTAGATGTAATTGATTCCCTTTAAAATCCTATTTTTATTTTATAAACAAAAATTATACTGAGGAGGCATGGTAAGCAGAATAATGGCCCCCCAAAATGTCCCTACCCTAGTTTTTTATACTTGTGAAGTTGTTACCTTACAAAACAAAAGGGACTTTGCAATATATGGTTATGGTTAAAGACCCTGAAATGGGAAGATTGTCCCAGATTATCCCCATGAGTCCAGTCTAATCATACAAGTCCTTAAAAGTGGAAGGGGAAGGAAGAATATTGGGTTAGACAGGTGAGAACTGAGGACTGGACCTTCTGTTGCTATCACTGAAAGTGGAGAAAGGCAACCATGAGTGAAAGAAAGTCGTGGGAAAGATCCTCAGCTTCAGGCAGCAAAGAAAGGGAACTGTGGTCCTAAAATTGCAAGGAACTGAAACCTGCCAACTATCCAAATAGGGAGGAAACAGATTATCTCCTAGAATCGGCACAAATTAATTTTTAGTCTAGTTAGACCCATACAGGGCTTCTGACCTACAAAACTGTAATAAAACATCTGATGTTTTAAGTCATTAAGTTTGTGATAATTTGTTACAGCAGCATTAGGAAACTAATGCAGAAGGAATCTCCATGCTTCATCAACATTCTGGTGGTGTTCATGATACATAAAGGTTAAAAATTACGCTGTAGTTTAACCTCAATGTTACAGTTCCAAAGTCTTTTGAAAGGTGAAAATCATGGAATAAAATAACTGATGGTGCTAAGACACTCCAAATTTTGGTACTGAAAATGATTACACCTATGCTAATAAGGCAAATTGCCTGCACTTTCTTCCTTACCCCTTCCAGTTTGGTTCCTTTATTTTCTAACCCCAGGTCTGTGCCTAATTATTATTACAATTCAATTCCCCCCAGATATTGTGCTGTATATATAAACCTAAGCATCCAGCTTAAGAATAGCTTTTAAGAAATTGATTGCCACAAGCAATCAGTTGAATATAAACTTATATTTGAAGAATGCATATGGATGGGAAGATTGTGCCAGCAAAATCTAATGAGGAAAATGATGTATTAGAAATACAGAAGAGTAATGGCTTGTTCTGAGTTTGCTTCTCAGGTTGGAATAAATTGCATTTTGTTATAATCTCAATATCCCTTGGTAAGAGTAACTATAAAAATGTATATTGGTGCTAAAGCAGCATCACCATGTACTCTTTATGAGAATGCATTTTTTTTTAGAGAAATAATCAGAGGACCATGAAACTCTTTAGATAGCCATTAAAATTAGGGAGTGGTAGAAATCTAAATTATAAGGCTATAGGAATATTGCAGTATTCCTACCGGATAACAGAAAAGCAGATAGGCAGTTATATGAGAGGAGACAATTCTTGAAACACGGATCATTGACGTTTTTTGATGTGCTTTTTAATTGGCACCTTTCTTTCTTATGGTTTACCAAACTTTACTGTATCTTTTATTCATAGCTTCTCATTCCTAGGGTTGTTCAACTCAGCGCCTATTAGGAAACAATATTGCCCTTTTAAGTATTTGCTCCTAGAACTGGCAAGGTTTTAGGTGAGAAAAGATGACATGCCATTAAAACTGACAGTTTGTCATCTTTCAATCAGTCCCTTTTTTTTTTTTTTACTTTATTTTACTTTACAACGCTGTATTGGTTTTGCCATACTTCATATCTAAAGGTACAATTCTGTTCATTGTACATGATCCAGGTGGAGACCTACTTCTTTTAGATGTCTTACTGCTTTGTCCCTCTGTGGTTCTCTCTTTCTCTGAAAATCTCCGTGTTTATCATGCATGAACGTTACTGTGTCGCAAGTGTTCATTGATTCATTCAGCCAACCAGGCATTCAATACTATTTGAGTATCTGATGTGTGCTTGTCTCAGAGCTCTGCAGATGGGAGGGTGAATGGGAGCCTGACCACATCCTCAATCTAAAAGGGAGCCTTATGTGAAAATAGATAATTACAGTATGCTGTGATAGCAGGTAATAGAACCTGGAAGAGCCTATCACGTATTGACAATTATATGTTTTTGGAGATATATCTTCTCTTTAGCTAAAGTATGTTTTGCTTTATCTCCTAGTATTTCTTATACTTATCTGCACAAAATCCCTGTTAATTGTCTTCTTGGTAAAAAGTTGTTTCTCTTTGCTCTTATTTTTCTGTATTGTTCTGGCTCCTTACTGTGCACAGTGAGAAGACATTTCTTATTAGTCATCCCAGTACTGTTATTTTGAATAAGAAGAGGATGGTGGTTAAAAAAAAAATACAGGCTCTGGAGTCAGATTGTCTGGATTTAAACCAGGCAGTCTTTTATCTTTTTAACACTAGGGAAGCTATGTAAGAGGTTTCCCAGGTGTCTCAGTGGTAAAGAATCTGCCTGCCAGTGCAGGAGATGGGGATTCAGTCCCTGGGTTGGGAAGATCACCCGGAGGAGGAAATGGAAACCCACTCCAGGATTTTGGCCTGGAGTGGCTCCAGACCATGGGTTACAAAGAGTCAGACATGAGTGGATGACTGAGCACGCAGGCAAGCTATGTAAATCCTCAGTGCCCACATTTCCTCATCTGTGTATGGGCAGTGCTTAGACACATTGTAGGTGCTGTTGATGTAGAACAGTTTGAGATGGCTGACTGTTGGGGAGACCATACTCAATATCTGCCTTTAAATTATACTGTGCTGATATTCCACATTTACTCTGTGGGAGTTTCATATAGCTTTGCTTTTTCCTCTCAACGTTGTGGCACCACATTGCGTGAAGTTCAACTATGACACTGGTGTTCTAAAATAATAGCATGCCATTTAGTATTTATGCTGACGGAATCTGTTGTTAAGGATCACACACAGGGATGTTAAGGTAAGGCAGAATTCGGAACAGTGCCTGCCCTGTGCTGGTCAGGAGCCCTGTTACAGGTATCACTGTCTTGCATTCCCACAGGCTGAACTCTCAGAACCACGGGACAGCCAGGCTTCAGTGTGGCCAACTTGAAGGAAAGTCAGACAGCCAGAATTCTCAGTGTGATGGGAATCATGTGAGGAGTCATGCAACCTAGATATGGGATATATGATCTGTAGTTAAGGATGTGAGGGTGCTTCCTTTCAACTGTCTTAATCCCTCAGAAAGATTTGAAAACAAACTGAGCGCTGGTTTGTTATTTTTCCCTTATGGTTCTCTGTATGTCTTTTTAACAAGCACAATGTCTTTACAAATCCATTCTCTTGTAATGTTTATTTCTTCTCTATTTGGGAAATATCTGGAGTCGCACAGTGGTATTTGTGGCAACCCATCACATCTCCCCTCCTTGCAGAATTAAAGAGAGAGAAAAGCACCTGTGTACATCGGAAGATTTGTCAGATTCTGACACCATTCAGCATCTGCAAATGTTACCGGATGGTGTGCAGACAGACGTCAAGGGGCATTTGTCAAGCCAGGGGAAATGCTATTCAACCGAGACCCTCATTTCCAGCTCTCTGCTGTGGAGTTGCCTTGAGAATCACTGTGAGTGAGCACGGTTTGGATAGGGCGGTGGTCTGGCCATTGGAAAAAGAGTCTGAGAATAAACAGCAGCTAGGTAGTACAAGTGGAGAAGGCAATGGCAACCCATTCCAGTACTCTTGCCTGGAAAATCCCATGGTTGGAGGAGCCTTTGGTGGGCTGCAGTCCATGGGGTCGCTAAGAGTTGGACATGACTGAGCGACTTTACTTTCACTTTTCACTTTCATGCATTGGAGAAGGAAATGGCAACCCACTCCAGTATTCTTGCCTGGAGAATATCTGGGACGGGGGAGCCTGGTGGGCTGCCATCTATGGGGTCGCACAGAGTTGGACACGACTGAAGTGACTTAGCAGCAGCAGCAGCAGGTAGTACAAGTGCCAGCTGTCTGTTTAAGTAATGCTCTGTAAACGTCTACAGGTAGCTGGGCTAAACTCAAGGATCTCATTTTATTCACGGTTGCTAACCACCGCTCTGTACCACCAAACTGTGGAGAGAAGACTTTGGGGTTTTGCTTTTAAAAGTCTGTGTCTCATCTCTTTCCCAACCACTGCCAAAGTTTTTTGCATATTATCTCTGGCTCTTTTCACATTTGTTATATTATTAGATTTCTTTTATTATTTACAAGTCATAAATGAATCTGGAGTCTTTTAAATATTTATATACATTATATAAATGCATATAAATACATTAGTTCTGTTTCCTAGACAAAGCATTTATTTTTCAATCTGAGTAACTCTAGCTACCTAGTTCTTGCAGCACTCTAAATTCTAATCTCAATTTCATATTTTCTAATTGAAGTCTTCTCTATAAAGAAAACAAAAGAGAGAGAACATTTTTTAAGGTGTTCCCAGGTGGAGCTTGGATAGTAGGGACGTGCAGGTGTTCACACATATTTGCCTAAATTAGAAAAACTTGTTATACACTCTTGTTTTTGAAGGAAAATGAAGAATGACTATTTTTATGTTTCAGGAAGACAGGACTGGAGTGACTAATCTTGTTTGCTAATGGAAGATCTGCATTATCACACACACTGCGGAACTTACCCGCCAGATTTCAGTGACAAGTGGACCTTTTCTCCATGGTCCTTGAATCTCTGCCCTCTTTCTTGGCTCTGGAGGATTATGCCGTGGTTTTCCTCCTACTTCTCATTGCTTTTCTGTCTTTCTGGATGGCTTGTCCACTTCTGTTCACGTTCTTATTTTATGTTATCCTCAGTTATCACTCTCAGGTTGTTCTTTTTCCAATATGTCATCAATATTGAGTGAAGTGAGTGAGTGAAGTCACTCAGTCGTGTCCGACTCTTTACGACCCCATGGACTGTAGCCCACCAGGCTCCTCCCCCATGGGATTCTCCAAGCAAGAGTACTGGAGTGGGCTGCCATTTCCTTCTCCAGGGGATCTTCCCAACTCAGGGATCGAACCTGTGTCTCCTGCATTCCAGGCAGACGCTTTAACCTCTGAGCCACCAGGGAAGCCTATACTGTGGTTTCAAAGCTCAATTTTAGATCTCTTGCCCTAATATCTCTCTTGAGCTCTGAGTCTATATTTTCACATACTTGATGGAATTTCCACCTCACACCCACCCAGTCTAGCACTGGGCTCATATCTACACTCTGTGCTTTGACATTTTGTACCAAAGCTGTTATCCCAGGTTCTCAGGGTCCAGAGATCTTTGCTAAGCTTTCAATGGTTTATCTTGACTTGTGCTCAATTACATACAAATTATTTAAATTATAAGAAAATATTATTTTAATTCTTCCTATGTAAGTTTGAGTTCAGAGGTTTTTGGTTGTTAAATTTTTAACAATTCAGTGTCTAAAAATTTTTGTTTGTTATGAGCTTTTATGAAAAACTGCAAAGAACTTTAAAATACACATGTTCTAAATTTCTGAAAAGGTCTTAGAAGTCATTTAGAGAAATTATTTGTTATATTACACAAAGAGAATGATGCAGATAGAAGTTATGTGTGTTTCCAGGTCATTTGTGAGGCTATGCCTCTGCTAACTATAATGAGAAAAGTGTGACTGCTGACTAATGACATTTTCTACATTTTTCTAGGTATGTTCACATCCGTTTCTTTTTTCATAACTTTTCAGATCTTCAGACCTATGACCGTAACACCTGGGAATTTCATGCTTTATATTTGTAAAAGTTCATGTTCAAAAGTTTGAACTTATTTTTTACTGACTCAAGTATATTGATTCATCCAGGGACCTTGAGTATGTGTCTTTGGGTCTTTTCACACTTCGTTTCCTCTGGATAGAGTTACGGTCTCAGACCCTGTCATGTGGCCAGTCTCAAAAAATTAGCCAAGTCCAATTTTTGCAATAATTAACCCAAGAATAATCATAAGGTAATAAACTTTAGCAGCAACATAAATTATCTTAGTTCAACAATTCACATGATCTTGTTAAGGAAATGTTATTCCATTTTTAGAACAATTTTATTATATGATGAAAAAGGAACTAAGAACATTTATAACTTCTAGAAGTAAGGGACATATACTTAGATATGGGCATAGTCTTGGTGAGGTGAAGTTTCTATCAGTAAACTAATAAAATGTGATTCATCTCTCCAGACAAACATCTTTAAATAGAGAAATCAGGGAACTCAGATTATTTCTACTACTGTTAGTAGGAATTCCTTAGAAGAAATGGAGTAGCCATCAGAATCAACAAAAGAGTCTGAAATGCAGTACTTGGATGCAATCTCAAAAACAACAGAATGATCAGTTCGTTTCCAAGGCAAACCATTTAATACCACAGTAATCAAAGTCTATGCCCCGACCAGCAATGCTGAAGAAACTGAAGTTGAACAATTCTATGAAGACCTACAAGACCTTCTAGAACTAACACCCAAAAAAGATGTCCTTTTCATTATAGGGGACTGGAATGCAAAAGTAGGAAGTCAAGAAACACCTGGAGTAACAGGCAAATTTGGCCTTGGAGTACAGAATGAAGCAGGCCAAAGGCTATTAGCGTTCTGCCAAGTGAACGTACTGGTCAGAGCAAACACCGTCTTTCAACAACACAAGAGAAGACTCTACACATGGACATCACCAGATGGTCAGCACCGAAATCAGATTGATTATATTCTCTGCAGCCAAAGATGGAGAAGCTCTATACAGTCAGCAAAACCAAGACTGGGAGCTGACTGTGGCTCAGATCATGAACTCCTTATTGCCAAATTCAGACTGAAATTGAAGAAAGTGGAGAAAACCACTAGACCATTCAGGTATGACCTAAATCAAATCCCTTATGACTGTACAGTGGAAATGAGAAATAGATTTAAGGGACTAGATCTGATAGAGGGCCTGATGAACTATGGATGGAGGTTCATGACATTGTACAGGAGGCAGGGATCAACCATCCCCAAGAAAAATAAACGCAAAAAAGCAAATTGACTGTCTGAGGAGGGCTTAAAAATAGCCGTGAAAAGAAGGGAAGTGAAAAGCAAAGGAGAAAAGGAAATATATACCCATTTGAGTGCAGAGTTCCAAAGAAAAGCAAGGAGAGATAAGAAAGCCTTCTTCAGTGATCAATGCAAAGAAATAGAGGAAAACAACAGAATGGGAAAGACTAGAGATCTCTCCAAGAAAATTAGAGATACCAAGGGAACATTTCATGCACAGATGGGCTCAATAAAGGACATAAATGGTAGGGACTTAACAGAAGCAGACGATAATAAGAAGAGGTGGCAAGAATACACAGAAGAACTATGCAAAAAAGATCTTCATGACTCAGATAATCACGAGGTGTGATCACTCACCTAGAGCCAGACATCCTGGAATGTGAAGTCAAGTGGGCCTTAGAAAGCATTACTACAAACAAAGCTAGTGGAGGTGATGGAATTCCAGTTGAGCTATTTCAAATCCTGAAAGATGATGCTGTGGAAGTGCTGCACTCAATATGCCAGCAAATTTGGAAAACTCAGCAGGGCCACAGGACTGGAAAAGGTCAGTTTTCATTCCAATCCCAAAGAAAGGCAATGCCAAAGAATGCTCAAACTACCGCACAATTGCACTCATCTCACACGCTAGTAAAGTAATGCTCAAAATTCTCCAAGCCAGGCTTCAGCAATACATGAACCATGAACTTCCAGATGTTCAAGCTGGTTTTCAAAAAGGCAGAGGAACCAGAGATCAAATTGCCAACATCCGCTGGATCATGGAAAAAGCAAGAGAATTCCAGAAATACATCTATTTCTGCTTTATTGACTATGTCAAAGCCTTTGGCTGTGTGGATCACAATAAACTGTAGAAAATTCTGTAAGAGATGGGAACACCAGACCACCAGACCTGTCCTTGAGAAACCTGTAGGAACGGCAGGAAGCAACAGTTAGAACTGGACATGAACCAACAGACTGGTTCCAAATTGGAAAAGGAGTACGTCAAGGCTGTATATTGTCACCCTGCTTATTTGACTTATATGCAGAGTACATCATGAGAAACGCTGGACTGGAGGAAACACAAGCTGGAATCAAGATTTCCAGGAGAAATATCAATAACCTCAGATATGCAGATGACACCACCCTTATGGCAAAAAGTGAAGAGGAACTCAAAAGCCTCTTGATGAAAGTGAAAGAAGAGAGTGAAAGAGTTGGCTTAAAGCTCAACATTCAGAAAACGAAGATCATGGCATCTGGTCCCATCACTTCATGGGGAATAGATGGGGAAACAGTGGAAACAGTGTCAGATTTAATTTTGGGGGGCTCTAAAATCACTTCAGATGGTGATTGCAGCCATGAAATTAAAAGCTGTTTACTCTTTGGAAGGAAAGTTATGACCAACCTACACAGTGTATTAAAAAGCAGAGACACTACTTTGTCAACAAAGGTCCATCTAGTCAAGGCTATGGTTTTTCCTGTGGTCATGTATGGATGTGAGAGTTAGACTATAAAGAAGGCTGAGCACTGAAGAATTGATACTTTTGAGCTGTGGTGTTGGAGAAGACTTTTGAGAGTCCCTTGGACTGCAAGGAGATCCAACCAGTCCACCCTAAAGGAGATCAGTCCTTGTTGTTCATTGGAAGGACTGAAGTTGAAGTTGAGACTCCAATACTTTGGCCACCTGATGCGAAAAGCTCACTCATTTGAAAAGACCCTGATGATGGGAAAGACTGAGGGCAGGAGGCGAAGGGGACGACAGAGGATGAGATGGCTGGATGGCATCACCGACTCGATGAACATGGATTTGATGGACTCCGGGAGTTGGTGATGGACAGGGAGGCCTGGTGTGCTGCGGTTCATGGAGTCGCAAAGAGTCGGACACGACTGAGAGACTGAATTGAACTGATACAGTAATAAGTACCTAATGGGTTTTGTATCTGTAATTCCTCACAGTCATCTGAAATGAATCTGTGGTGATGATTTACAGCTAATATAATTATGATTTTTCCACTATAAGCAAGGCATAGTTCCTTTAGGACATCTGAAATGCCCTTTCGTACTCCTTTCAGGAAGGTAAAGTAGTTGCTTTATCAAATCCATGTTCACAGGAAATGCATTCTTTTAGTAGATCAAATAACACTTTCTATGGATCAACTTGTCTCTGTCTTCACTTCTTCTAGGAAGAAGGAATTGTAAAGACCACAATGGAGACTTTCACTTGGTTAGCCACTATTGACAAAAGATAAATGAAAGAGAATAAACATATAATCATGACTGTTCTACAAATATGAGATGAATACACATCAAACATCTATTTAACTCATTAATTACTAAAGGGACTAGAAAGGATAGTAAAACTAATCAAAACAAAGGAGACTCTAAAGAGCTACCAAATATATAAGTTCATCCGAAAAGCTGATTGAAATTTGCTTAACAGTAGCAAAACTGGCTTCTTAAATAGTGGGAGATGGAAGTCAGTTGAACTTCTACTGGACAGAATTAATCTGTGTGCCTATAACCAAGAATTACTTGGATTACCATCAGTGTTCTGCAAGTTACTAAACATATTTATGAAACTGCCACAAACTGTTATGTGCCAGAATGCAGGATAAGCACTTTGTATTTATTATCTTATTTAACCCTGATAACCGTTCTATGGAGTAGGTGAGAAGTTAAGGATTATGGCTGCAAGAATACAACTAGGGGGTAGGTGGCAGGGTAAGGATAGACACTGAGGTCTACTTGAAGTCAAAGGCCATACCCTTTGGCACTAAACTGTGTGGCCTCTGTGTCTAGAACTGATGTGATGAAAACAGGGCTGAGTCTGTGATAAGTGTCTGTGGGTGTGTGTGTGGTATGAGAACAGCAGGATGAGGTTTTCCCTATATCATTGCACAATCAAGAAAAAAAAAAAGTACATTATCTGTTTTTGCCCAGCTTAGATTTTTGACCATCCATGCTTCTGTACAATAAAAAAATTGCAGTGACTCTGACAATCGAATCAATACTTCTATTAACTGCAACATGCAATTTGAAGGTTCAGGAGGTGATTGGATTATGCTTTGTAAAATTATTATCCCCTGTCAGCGGAGTCTGTGCTGTTGTGAAGGGACAGAGGAGCTTTGGAAGTGTGTCTTGCCTGCAAAGAGGTCATTGTGCCTTTCACTCAATGGCATTTTGGCCCTTCAACTTGCCCGCAGACTGAAGAGTTCAGAAATAGGTGCTCTCCACTCATAATCAATCCTTCAAATATTTGTATTTTCAGGACAGCTAGGCATTTTTATTTTCCTCACCTTTCAAAACTTCCAATACCTTTAATATGTGACTTTTTTCCTCAGAAGTTTTTTCTCCTAAAATGTCTGCATCTCTAGCTTTGCTTCCAGTTTTGAACTCAGTGTGCTCTTCTGCAGTCATTTCTCTCCCTCTAATTAACCTGAATCTCTTACACACAAATTCCTTATTCTTAGCTTCATTGTATCATCTGCATAAATTATGAAAGTTATTTCAGCTTTATCTCAGACCTCCTTTAACACTTACTCCTAAGAGTTCTTTGTTTCTTACCATTATCCCTGATTAGTCTCACATCTCTCTTTTTCCAGCAGTGACCTGGCAAGAACATAATTTTTTTTAATGTTGCTTTCATTTAATTCTTTTCACTAAGGGGCCAATATACTCTGATCACAGTGCCACTCTGAATTCTTTTGATTGTCTCTTTCTAACATCCTACTAATATGAACTGGAAGTTAAAAAAAATCAAATGCGTGGAAAACGAAAATAAATACTATAAAGTTTAGATGTTTGTTTAACTCTTAAAAATGTACTTCATCCAGTTTTGTTAGTCTAAGTTCTAAAAGGTACATTTCTGGTAAGAAATAATTACACAATTGCATAATACAACAAAATAATCATTTTCAAGAATTTAATTTTTATTGTGATTACTCCAATAGAATAGTTTATGGATTTCTTTTTGATTTTAACTTTTCTTTTTGGAAAACATCAAACATTTGCAAAAGTGGTATAGTATCATTAGCCATCTCTCTGTTTTAGCCATTTTGAACTCATGACCAATCTTGTTCTATCTATACTCTTAACCATTTCACCTTTCTCCCTGGAGTGTTTTGAACAAATTCTAGACATCCTGTCATGTTATATGAATCCTGGAAAATATAATACACAATCATAACTATAACTAAATATTTTCTTAAAATCTTGAAATAATAGTCAGTGCTCCAATTTCTTTATCTCATTTCTTTTATAGTTTGTTCAATCAAATTGAAATGTTTCATAAATTATATGTAGTTTCTCTTTCACCACTTTATTTCCCCCAATTTATTTGAAGAAACCAAATCATTTGTCCTGTAGATTTCCCATAGTCTAGATTTTGTTGGTTGCATTCACATCGTGTATCTAAACACCTCTTTGGCATTTGTATTTTCTCTACATTACTAACTAGATTTACAGTTTTGACCAATTTCAGTTTTAATTTTTGTGGGAGACTGCTCCTAAGTGGTATTGGGTCCTGCCTTGGGATATAACACAATGACTGGTTGTCTCTCTTTTTATGATGTTAGTGGCTATTGGTTGTCTCGGTCTGGATCTATCAATTCATAGTGGTTGCAACAGAATGATTTTTTGTTGTTGTTTGTTTCTTCTTCATTTATTAGCTGATGTTTTTGTAAAGAAAAACTTCCCCTTGTCTGTGGCTTGAAAACCCAAAGGGGAAAGTTTCCTGCGATAATGCTCAATTTTTCCTTTTAGTTGCCACTTTCTAAATAAAGAAATTTTTCTCTAGAATAGTCTGAAAGTAGTGTATGAGACTTTTTCTTTCTTTTAAAAAGTCAGTATGAATTCATGCATTTATATATGTTTAATGTGCATCAATTCATTATAATTAATATTCTTATGGATATTATTAAATTTTCCTATCTTCTACCATGGGAACCTACACCTAAGTCCATGTGATTTGCCCCAAAAGTCTTTCCTATTTCACATATAACAATACATTCTGTGTTCTTCTTATACATTTCCTTCCCCTGGTCTGCAGTCAGTCATGTCTCCAAAAGTCCTAGCTACTTTTAGAGGCAATAGTATTTAAAGACTGCTTGTATTGGGTTTTCATTCATAAAAGCATATTTTCTGTGATATTTATTTCATACCTTTTCATCCTGACTTACCTGTTTTAGCTAAATCAACACCTACACACTCAGAAGGTATACCTAGACATAGAGGCAAATTTCTGTAACCATTAATGTAAGATTTCATCTGAACATCCTTTGTTAGATTTCATCAACATTTAAATTTTTCTTTGATCTCTGTCTCTTATTCTAGATCTTCATACTTGCCTCAGAAACTTCTTGAATTCCAGATTCATTTAAACTCTTTCTATTGTATTTAGATTTTGTTTCCTCCTTGGTTCTCAGTAGCCTTGTTGCCTTAACCTGAACCTCACAGAATCCCAATCCAATGAGCTGGAATAAATCCATATAAATTTTGTGAGGAGTTAGTTGGAAAATTGGAGAAGGCAATGGCAACCCACTCCAGTACTCTTGCCTGGAGAATTCTATGGACAGAGGAGCCTGGTAGGCTGCAGTCCAGGGGGTTGCTAGAAGTCAGACATGACTGAATGACTTCACTTTTCACTTTTCACTTTCATGCATTGGAGAAGGAAATGGCAACCCACTCCATTGTTCTTGCCTGGAGAATCCTAGGGATGGGGGAGCCTGGTGGGCTGCGATTTCTGGGGTCACACAGAGTTGGACACGACTGAAGCAACTTAGCAGCAGCAGCAGCAGCAGTTGGGAAATATCAGAAGAAAATGTTTTGGGGAGGGTATTCCTTCTGTTCATTAACATTACAAGGCTTTCTTCTCTACTTTTTTCAGGTTATGCAAAGTAAAGCCTTCTTTTTTGGGGACTATTATTGGATTTTAATATAGCTGGGTTAAGCAAATAGACTTTCACTCACAAAGACAATTGTAGAATGGCCAGTAAAATAAAAGGCAGATAGTAGATTCAACGCTCTTACCCCAGTTCAAAATAGGCACTTCAAATATTATTCCTGCAAATCCAGAACCAATAATACTGTTAAGAGTAAGAAGAAGGAACAAAAATTAGTCCTGACTGTGTATGAATGAATGAATGACATATATACACTTATATATTATATATGTGAAGTTTAAGGGTTAGTTGTACCTTTTACCAATAATGGGATCAGAGAGGCTGAGACAGGTTCAGTGCCTTATATCTAGTAAATGGCAGAATAGGGAAACAAACTCAGCTCTGCCTTTTCACTCTGCCATGCTACTTCACAAGATTGGGAATTGGCTTCTAACTCTAAGCTTTTAATTAAATTTGATGTTGCCTCTGATCATACAATGCTAAGTTGCTTCAGTCGTGTCTGACTCTGTGCGACCCCATAGACGGCAGCCCACCAGGCTCCCCCCGTCCCTGGGATTCCCCAGGCAAGAACACTGGAGTGGGTTGCCATTTTCTTCTCCAGTGCATGAAAGTGAAAAGTGAAAGTGAAGTCACTGAGTCGCTTCCAACTCTCAGGGACCCCACGGACTGCAGCCTACCAGGCTTCTCCGTCCATGGGATTTTCCAGGCAAGAGTACTGGAGTCGGGTGCCACAGTAACTGCCTATATTTTTTCCTGGATAGATTTTCTTAATTTCTAGTTCTTTCCCTTACTTCCTTTTTCTCAGTCACACTGCTTAGGTTTCACCTCTCCCTGCCAGTTGATCTCTGTCCTGACCTGATCTACTGAATCCTCCACCAACTCCATGATCCCTGTCCATCTGGCAGGAGCTGTACGCCATGGCTTATTGAGAGCCTGCATCAGCCCCAGGAACTCAAAATTAAACTCCATCTTGTTAACTCTTTTGGCATGATCTAACAGCTATGGGGTCGCGAAGAGTCAGGTATGACTGAGCGACTTCACTTTCACTTTTCACTTGCATGCATTGGAGAAGGAAATGGCAACCCACTCCAGTGTTCTTGCCTGGAGAATCCCAGGGACGGTGTTGCCTGGTGGGCTGCCGTCTATGGGGTCGCACAGAGTCGGACACGACTGAAGCAACTCAGCAGCAGCAGCAGCAGCAGCAGCAGCAACAGCTTTGGTCAAATTGCCAAAAGTTTCTCCTTGACTTTATCAAGAGCCATGTCCTCTTGGAGTGGAGATTTTATTTGTAAAGGTAGAATGGAGCACATTGAGCAGAGCTGCTAATATGGGGGAAATATCTTACATTCTCTGCTTGGAGATTTTTAGTTGGCTTCCACTGCAGTGAGAAGGTAGGGAATTGGCAGATGGAATGAAGAAAATAGAAAACTCAGAATAGACTTCAATGGGGAAACCATGTTTTATCATCCTTGTCTACTGATCTATATAAATTTATACCTTTATTATTTATTTATATATTTATGGAGGGAATGAAGTCATTTGCAATAAGAACATAAATAAAATAAGGTTAGTGCAGAAATAATCAAGGCAAGTCCAGAGAAAACATAAAAGTACAAAGTCAAGAGAAAAAAGAACATGCATATAAAGTAGTAAGGATTTATAAGGTTGTTGTAAATTATCTTTAAATTTAGCTCTCAGTTTCTTACAAGTAAATTTGGAAAGATATAGTCAGTAACACAATTCTTGTTACAAAAAAAAAAAAAAAGAGGATGTCTACCACTTACTTAGGGGAAGTCATGCTTCTCCCAGCAATGAATTAGAAAATTTATTTCTCACTTAGTTCTTTATATGGGAATGCTGAGTGATTTGGTGGGTAGAGTTCAAAACATTATTTTAATAAAAAGATAACTCTTCCCTTTAGAATGAAGATATACACTGACCTCATGAGACTGCAAAGTAAGCAGATGAAGATGATTTAGTGAATGGTTGAACCGATAAAAAAGCTCAAATCTACACTCACTTCAAGTCTTGTTTGATGTAATATAAACATTAAGATTGTTCAAAGACGGTCATACATTTTACCTCCTGCAAACAAATATCACTTTTTTTCAATAAAAGGTTCAAGGATGTGGATAATTTAAAATTTCTCTATTGTCCAAAAAGTTCTTGAAATGCTTGTATCTGGCATTATTGGTTAAGGGTACATGTACGTTAGAAACCTGATGAGCAAGCTAGCATTGTCTAGGTAAATCTCAGTAATGTAGTTAGATGCACAGCAAATTGTTGTTATATTTTTGGGAGGGTGAGAATGGTCTGGACATGAACATAATAAGCTGTTATCAATGATTAACATTAGTGACAGAGAAGGAGGGAGGAAAGTTTCTAATTTCATTTTATAGTTTTTCCACTGCTTGAGTATTCTCCATTGTTTTATAGATGGTAGGATATTGTTCATTTCTATTTTCCCCTTTGTTTTTATGTAGTTGAAAGTTTAGTAAATGCTCAAATGAATGAATAAATATACTGAGTAAAATACTGAAGATTTTGACAGTTATCTGGATGACCCTGCTTCCCACTCTCAATAATGGAGATGCTACATAGGCATCTATCTGGTGGGGATGAAACAAAACTAGGTCATAGCATTTATAAAGCTGTCTCACCCTGGAAAAAGTGACATAAATGTGCAATAGAAACAATGTAAACTTGAAGGACATTGTCTCTAAAGAAAGTTCATTTCAGTTTACCACAGTGATTGCATGTTCACTAGGCCCTGGGGGATGTAAGAGAGAGAATCATATTCCGTGTTAAGATTCCCTGTTGGGCTTTCATGACTCCTACAGAAGAGGACCTCTGTTCATGTCTCTGAGCACACTACTTACAGGCTCTCAAAGCCCTGAGACCTCAAAGGGCTTCCTGCAACCCATGAATCAGTGGCCTCGCACCCTAATCCAAGCTGAAGGCAAACTGCTCCGTGATGCTCTGTCCTGTCACACTGTTCCGTCCCCACTCCCCACCCTCACCCCGCCTCACTGCTCCCTTTGCCCTGCACTGTCTACAGACTCTCTGGAACCTCTGAACATTGCTGTTTACCTCTTATCTTAATGAAGCGTTTCCCCAACAATATGGCTCCTCCTTTTGACCCCGTCAGGGAGAGACTGCTCATACTTCTTTGATCAAATTCCCCTTCAGAGAACTAAGGCTCCTTCTAACTCTGAATTTATAGGAAGTAATTTTTCTTCTTTCTTAGAAAAATACAAATGTATAATGATTTTGTTACTTACTGTTTTTAATAAGCTCTACAGATATCTGTGTATACCTTTCTGTGAAAGATATATTTTGCATTAGTGCAGATAAGGAAACATGTTTTCAAAGTTGCTGCAAGAATTCAGTTCAGTTCAGTTCATTCATTCAGTTGTGTCTGACTCTCTGTGACCCTATGGACTGTAGCCCTCCAGGCTCCTCTGTCCATGGGATTCTCCAGGCAATAATGCTGAAATGGGTTGTGGTGCTCTCCTCTGGGGGATCTTCCCCATCCAGGGATCGAACCCACATCTCCTGTGGCTCCCACCTTGTAGGTGGATTCTTTACCACTGAGACACTGGGGAAGCCCCAAAAATGTACATATGTATATATGTGTGTATATATATATATATATATATATATATATATATACACATATATATATTTCTAATATAAAAATATACAGAACCTTGTATAAGTTCTGAAGTTGAATGTCTTATAAGGAGACAGGCTGTTATGTAGTTTCATGAGTCAGAAATCGTTTTTGAGTCCAAACGAGACTTTCTAGTTTGGGAGGCAGATTTGCTTGTCTTCACACTGTTGAATGGGCTTCCCTGGTGGCTCAGCTGGTAAAGAATCCACCTGCAATGCAGGAGACACCAGTTGGATTCCTGGCTCAGGGAAGTCCCTGGAGAAGGGATGAACTCCAGTATTCTTGGGCTTCCCTGGTGGCTCAGACAATATAGAATCCACCTGCAATATAGGAGAGCTGGGTTTGGTCCCTGGGTTGGGAATATCCCCTGGAGGGGCATGGCAACCCACTCCAGTATTCTTGCCTGGGGAATCACCATGGACAGAGGAACCTGGTGGGCTACAGTCCACGGGGTTGCAAAGAGTCAGACACAACTGAGCGACTAAACACAGCACACACATTGCTGTGCACACCACTACTCCTCACTCAGGTGAAAAACTGCTGCCCTGAGAGTCTCAGGGGTTTGGTCATACTCTCTGGTCCCTGCATCATTGTCATCCATGAATATCCAGATGCGTTTTAAGTGCTAGGCTCAAAGTCATTATCTCCTTTCCTTGTCCTGTCACCATTCTGTCCTAGAACATCACTGACACCTACCTCTACCTTATTTTTGTCAGTATTGGGCCCACATTCTATCCACATGTTCCTTTATAGCTCCTTTGGATATGTTGGGCTCTTCTCATTCTAGAGACTTTTCCTGGCATCTGTGACATCTCCTAGTATTCTCCCCATCCTCTGAATGGTTGGTCTTGATCCTTTTGAAGTTCCTAGTTCTCCACATGTCCCTTAAATGCTGTTCCTCTGTCAGTCAGTTCAGTTCAATTGCTCAGTTGTGGCTGACTCTTTGTGACCCCATGGACTGCAGCACGCCAGAGTTCCCTGTTCATCACCATCTCCTGGATCTTACTCAAATTCATGTCCATCGAGTCGGTGATGCCATCCAACTATCTCATTCTCTGTCGTCCCCTTCTCCTCCAGCCTTCAGTCTTTCCCAGCATCTGGGTCTTTTCCAAGGAGTCAGTTATTCACATCAGGTGGCCAAAGTATTTGGGTTTCAGCTTCAGCATCAGTCCTTTCAATGAATATTCAGGACTGATTTCCTTTCGGATGGACTGGTTGGATCTCTTTTCAGTTCAAGAGACTCTCAAGAGTCTTCTTCAACACCACAGTTCAAAGCATCAATTCTTCAGTGCTCAGTTTTCTTTATAGTCCACCTCTCACTTCCATACATGACCGCTGGGAAAACCATAGCTTTGACTAGATGGAATTTTGTTAGCAAAGTAATGTCTCTGCTTTTTTGTATGCTGTCTAGATTGGTCATAGCTTTTCTTCCAAGAAGCAAGTATCTTTTAATTTCATGGCTGTAGTCACCATCTGCAGTGATTTTGGAACCCAAGAAAATAAAGTCTGTCACTGTTTCCATTGTTTCCCCATCTATTTGCCATGAAGTGATGGGACTGGATGCCATAATCTTAGTTTTCTGAATGTTGAATTTTAAGCCAACTTTTTCACTCTCCTCTTTCACTTTCATCAAGAGGCTCTTCTATTCTTCTTTGCTTTCTGCCATAAGGGTGTTGTCATCTGCATATCTGAGGTTATTGATATTTCTCCTGGCAATCTTGATTTCAGCTTGTGCTTCATCCAGCCCTGCATTTTGCATGATGTACTCTGCATATAAGTTGAATAGGCAGGGTTACAATATATAACCTTGATATACTCCTTTCCTGATTTGGAACCAGTCTGTTGTTCCATGTCCAGTTCTAACTGTTGCCTCCTGACATGCATACAGATTTCTCAGGAGGCAGGTCAGGTGGTCTGGTATTCCCATCTCTTGAAGAATTTTCCAGTTTGCTATACTCCACACAGTCAAAGCCTTAGCATAGTCAATAAAGCAGAAATAGATGTTTTTCTGGAATTCTCTTGTTTTATCAATGATCCAGTGGATGTTGGGAATTTGATCTCTGGTTCCTCTGTCTTTTCTAAATCCAGCTTGTACATCTGGAAGTTCACAGTTCACATACTGTTGAAGCCTGGCTTGAAGAATTTTTGGCAATGCCTTGCTAGCGTGTGAGATGAGTACAATTGCTCAGCCATCTCATTCTACCTGTGTTCCTTGAACCACTTCATCCCTCACATGTCTTCAATAAGGCTCTGAATACTGATGAAGACAAGTCTATAGCCTCAGAACATAGTCCTGAACTCTAGGACTGTATCCCTTGATTTGGAGGTTTAGGAGAGGCCTTCAATTCAATATGTCTTCATTGCTTTCCACAACATCACTGCCCCACTGCCCATTCTATTGATCTGGGAGAGTTTAAGCTTTTGCTCTTTATATTTTTCCTATCTCAGTATTGATATTTGGTTTCTGAAGTCATGACCTTGGAAATTATCTTCACTTTTCCCTGCCTTTTCATGTCTCACATAAAATTAATCAGGTCCTGTTGATTCTTCCTTCTAAATACCTCTACAGTCTTTTTCAAATATGCTTTATTTTTATGTCTGTCTTGCTATTACCCATTTGTAGCTGACTACTATTTCTAAATAAGAGTACTGCAATAGATTTTGGTGCCTCCATGCTCCATCTAAACCTCTCCACCACCAAAGCCATTATAATATAATTATGCCACTATCTTTAAACAGTGTTCATTTTTTCTCAGCCTAGATTCTTAGCTACCTAATTCGTTTTCAACTACTGTCATGACCTGGGCATTGTCTACCTGCCTTATTTCCTGCCATGCCTTTCCTTGGCAGCCTCTGAGGCTCAGTCCATATTGTCCTTTCTGCTTGGAAATTTCTTCCATTATTCTCTCCTCCATGTCACTACTAGGTGTGCCTTCAAATGATTGACTTCCACTTACTTTTCACTTGCTTTTTAGACATCATTTCCTCTGGGAAGTCTTTCTTGATAACTTCCTGTCCCCTTAATCAGTCACCTGTCTCTGATTAAATCCTAATCACATCATTTACCCTTCAGTAATTGCCTGTTCATTCGTCTTTTATACCCACTTTACAATAAGTGCTTCAGGTTCTTTTCTTATCTCATTCACTATTGCTTTCTTATGGCTTGGAAAAGTATTTGGAATGTGGTAGGAGAAGGCAATGGCAACCCACTCCAGTACTCTTGCCTGGAAAATCCCACGGACAGAGGAGCCTTGTAGGTTGCAGTCCATGGGGTCGCGAAGAGTCGGACATGACTGAGCGACTTCACTTTCACTTTTCACTTTCATACATTGGAGAAGGAAATGGCAACCCATTCCAGTGTTCTTGCCTGGAGAACCCCAGGGATGGAGGAGCCTGGTGGGCTGCCGTCTATGGGGTCACACAGAGTCAGACACGACTGAAGCGACTTAGCAGCAGCAGCAGCAGGCACTCAGTAAAAAAGAACAGAATGAATACATTAAAAAATAAATTAATCAGTGCTATTACTGGAATCTAGCAAGGTATGGAGTCCAGTAATTATGAATTAGAATCTCTTCTCCATTCTTATTAGCTCTGTATCTGAGATATTTATTAATTCTCTTAAGTACAAATTAAATATACATTAATGTTTAGTCACTAAGTTGTGTCTGACTCTGTGACCCCATGGACTGCAGCATGCCAGGCTTCCTTGTCCTTCACTATCTCCCTGAGTTTGCTTAAACCATGTCCATTGGACCAGTGATGCCATCCAACCATCTCATTCTCTGTTGTCCCCTTCTCCTCTTGCCCTCAATCTTTCCAAGTATCAGGGTCTTTTCCAGTGAGCCAGCTCTTTACATCAGATGGCCAAAGCATCAGTCCTTTCTTCTCTAGCACCACTACTCAGAAGCATATATTAATTACACTAAATTATGATATATATATATATATATATATATATATATGAGATTTCTTTTTGTCATCGACCAGCATCATGGAATGACTCTGCTAATGAGAGAGATAGATTATAAATGAATAAACAAACCCAATGATAGCATCTGAGGAAAATGCTGTGAACAGAATGGGCTGGAATAGAACTATGTGGGCCTCAGAGAAGGCCTTTGTGAGGGGGTGGTATTTAAGCTGAGATTGGACAGAGAAGAAGGAGGCAGGCATGTAAGAACCAGGGAAAGAGCATTCCAGGAGGAAGGCATAGCAGATGAGAGGCCCTCAGAACTTGATGCTTCCCTTCCCTTGTATGTGAGTTAGGACGGTAATGGCAGCTCTCACCCAGGATGGCTTTAGGGTTTGCATCACATCAACCATATAAAGCATCTGTTCCACACTCTGGTTAATAGTAAGCACTAAACAAATGTTTCTTAGTAGTAGTATTTAGAATAAACTAGATCAAGTTGGCCTTTTCTTGAAGGGAGACTTTATTCAGACTCTACACACTGACCCAAATTTGGTTATTCTCTGTCAGATCAATTCACATAAATTCCAGCTCTGTCTTATACAGTACATTTCACTTCTATTTTTATTACTGTTTTGTCTCGCTATTCTAAAAGCTTCTTCCCAAGTATATGTGTGTGTGCACATACACATGCACCTTTATATATTTTTCTTCTGTTTGACACTTGGAAATTCAGTATACATGGCTTTTCTTGGTGATGACCTTATAAATCATTTGAATCACAGTTGGTATTTCTGAACATTTGAAATGCTTACGGCAAGGAAGCCTTCACATTTCTGAAAGAAAGGCTGCCACAAATACTGAACTTTATTGGAAAAGGAGCCAGATTCTAATGGAAAATATAAATGTTATCTAAGAATAGTCTTGCATTTATATATTAAGAATATTTTTGTACCTAATAGCTACATGTGACTGCATTTCTTTTCTTCATGTAGGTGTCCACTTCCAGGAAAATACGACTGAAATGTTAGAAATGTAAAATTAATTTACACCTTGTATAGTTCATTTGGCTCCTGCAGATTCAGTAATGACTTTATTTGTATGTAACTGTGTCTGTTGCCTATTTTTGACAAGTTTGGACAAAATATCTGCTCTACACAATTTGTGGGTTTGTGATGCTGCTGAGAATAACTACAAGGATAAGAGGTAATAAAAGGATAATGAAAGACTTTCAAATGTTATTGTGAGGGATTATGCATTTATTTGTACTGAGGATGTGTCAATCCTGTCTTTTATTAAAAATGAGAGTATATTTTTAGGTTAATGGCTTCTTTGATAGAAACAAAGTTAAAGAAAATGGCTTATTTTAATTACAGCTCTTAAAAACATAAAGATTGCAGATTTAAGGATGTTTTTGATTGCTCTGAAACTTGATTGCAAAGGACCATGTTCTTCAACAATAAAAGACTAATCTAAACATGCCATCTGAAAAAATCGACTTGAAAGCTTACCTTTACTTTGTTATCTATTATTCAGTTGTCCTTTTGTTTCCATCTCACTTCTTTCAAAGGCAAAACTATAGTTTAACTATCCCATACAGGAGGAACCTATTTTTTAAACTTGAGTTTTTCCTAATAAAATACTTGTTTGTTATGTGTATGGAATAAAATGAAAGAACACTTTTAGTAGATAATTGGTGAGGCAGATTGCAAAACAAATTTCATCAAGTTTATGGCATGGTGACTCTATATTGAGACTTATTTCTCTGATATGAGAATGACCTCTTTTAATATGTGCATATGTAAGTGTGTGCATACATATAAGCACGTGCCTATGTATGTGCATAAATATAAATATATGTGTTAATGTGGCATATCTATGTGTATTTAAATCTTGAGAAAACTTAGTGATTATTTATATAATTTCTAAATTATTTTTTAAGGGGCATTGCTATTAGATTTTCAGAGTTATAAGTTGGAAATATCTAAGCAACATGTGTTTCATGAAGTATCAGAATTTAATGTGAAATCTGTTGTGAATTACTACGATTAATTGTCTTTGGAAATGCAATGTGTTGGTAAATCTGTTGATAGGCCCTGAGAATATTAGTAGGACGTAGGAGAACAACTAGTGTTTATTTATAAACTCAATATTCAGTTTCCTTCTCAACAACAACTGAATTTTAATAATATCTGAAAATTAGGGGGCTTCTCTGGTGGCTCAGACTGTGAAGAATCTGCCTACAAAGCAGGAGACCTGGGTTCAACTCCTGGGTCTGGAAGATTCCCTAGAGAAGGAATGGCTACCCACTCCAGTATTCTTGCCTAGAGAATGCCATGGACAGAGAAGCCTGGTGGGCTATGATCCATGGGGTCACAAAGAGTTGGACACAATTGAGTGACTAGTACACACACACACACAGTGGTAAATACTGTGCTAAATTTCAGAGAAGCAAGCTGCAGTTGCCCTGGATTTCCATGGCCTATTACAGAGCCAATCCCCTTTTCTCTTAGTATCAGCATGCTCTCTGCACAGCCACCCCCTCTCACTTTTTGGTTCTGGTGAGACAATGGTCATGAAGCCAGTGTCCTCAGAGTCCACAGTGACAGGTATTTGACTCAGGGTGATCTTTTCATAGCACTTGGCTTAGTAGTAATTTGTCGATGACAGTGATTTGTCGACTTATAGGAGAATTAATCTGTGGATGCTTGGGAAGCAAGATTTACTGTCCTTTGGGATTGCTCATTTGAGATCTCACAATCCAGGGTGAATCAGTAAACCATAGGAGTTTCTTCTTTAGTACTAGGTTTCTATCTCTTGCAGTCAAAATTCTGGGTGAATAAAACTGTGTAGGCAGAGGTATAGGAAGTAAAGGTCTAGCTTTTAAGTAATTCCATCTGATTAGATAGACTTATAAAGCAATGAACGTGAAAGTGTTAGTTGCTCAGTCATGTCCGACTCTTTGTGACCCCGTGGATTGTGCCCTCCAAGCTTCTGTCCATAGAATTCTCCAGGCAAGAATATGGGAGTGGGTAGTCATTTCCTTCTCCAGGGGATCATCCTGACCCAGGGATCTAACCCAGGTCTCCTACATTATAGGCAGATTCTTTTCTAAAGCACTGTTTGTGGCTTGTTTGCATGTAAGGGAACCAGAGAGAAGAAAGAAACGGCTTACAATGGCTTGTGAAGCCTTCCTGAGAGTAATATTTGAGCTGGATGTTAAATTATGCATGAATAGTAAGCAAGGCAGATGAGAGAGAGGAGCACTTTCTAATACTAAACAAATAGCATGTAAAAGCCTTTACATGCTTTAAAGAAATCAGAAAATACATAATGTGTTCAGGGATTGCAATAAATTCTATATTTCTGATGTTCATAAACTATGAGGAGAAATGGATGATGTCTGGTGGTGGGTCGGGTAGGTTTTAATAGAATTTGACTGGTATGTACTTATGAAAAAAATCTGCCTACTCTCAGATATAATAATAATACTGGAATTTTTAAAATCCAGGGGGGGCTTCCCTCATAGTTGAGTCAGTAAAGAATCTGCCTGCAATGCAGAAGACCTGGGTTTGATTCCTGGGTCAGGATGATCCTCTGGAGAAGGAAATGGCATCCTACTCCAGTATTCTTGCCGGGAGAATGAGGAGAGGAGCCTGACAGACTACAGTCCATGGGATTGCAAGAGTCAGACATGACTTAGTGACTAAACCACATATTTAAAATCCAGATATAGTGAAGATTTTTAAGATAGTTAATACTAGAATGGATGTTTGGGAATGCATGTAAGAATTAAAGATTTTAAAATTAAAAAAAAAATAAATTAAAAAAAAAATAAAAATTTTCAAAAAAAAAAAAATCTTTGCATCACCTGATGTGAAGAGCTGACTCATCAGCAAAGACCCTGATGCTAGGAAAGGTTGAAGGCAGGAGAAGAGGATTACAGAGGATGAGATGGTTGGATGGCATCACCGACTCAATGGACGTGAGTTTGAGCAAGCTCCAGGAGTTGGTGAAGGACAGGGAGCTTGGCATGCTGCAGTCCATGGGGTTGAAAAGAGTCGGACAACTGAGCAACTGAACAACAGCAAAAATCTCTCGCTTCTTACCTTTCCCTGAGTATGTCAGCTAGGTTATCAGACTTTTTACTCGCTGACCCGAGTAATGGGTGAGGCAGGGCATTGCTAAAAGCAGAAAAGACAGATTACAAAGATAATTGGAACAGAGACTATGTCTTAGTTCAGGCTGTTGGAACAAAATACCAGAGATAGGTGGCTTATAAACAATGGGAATCTATTTCTCACAGTCCTGGAGGCTGAAGTTCAAGATCAAAGCACCAGCAGATTTGGTGTCTGGTGAGAGCCTGCTTCTTGGTTCATGGATGACTATCTTCTACTTCTGTCTTCATATGGTTCATGGATGACTATCTTCTACTTCTGTCTTCATATGCTGGGAGAACTCTGGTCTCTTCAGCTCCTTACAAGATTATCAGTTCAGTCGCTCAGTCATGTCCGACTCTTTGCAACCCCATGAATTGCAGCACGCTAAGCCTCCCTGTCCATCACCAACTCCTGGAGTCCACTCAGATTCACGTCCATCGAGTAAGTGATGCCATCCAGCCATCTCATCCTCTGTCATCCCCTTCTCCTCTTGTCCCCAATCCCTCCCAGCATCAGAGTTTTTTCCAATGAGTCAACTCTTCTCATGAGGTGGCCAAAGTACTGGAGTTTCAGCTTTAGCATCATTCCTTTCAAAGAAATCCCAGGGCTGATCTCTTTCAGAATGGACTGGTTGGATCTCCTTGCAGTCCAAGGGACTCTCAAGAGTCTTCTCCAACACCACAGTTCAAAAGTATCAATTCTTCGGCGCTCAGCCTTCTTCACAGTCCAACTCTCACATCCGTATATGACTACTGGAAAAACCATAGCCTTGACTAGACGGACCTTAGTCAGCAAAGTAATGTCTCTGCTTTTGAATATGCTCTCTAGGTTGATCATAACTTTCCTTCCAAGGAGTAAGCATCTTTTAATTTCATGGCTGCACTCACCATCTGCACTGATTTTGGAGCCCAGAAAAATAAAGTCTGACACTGTTTCCACTGTTTCCCCATCTATTTCCCATGAAGTGATGGGACCAGATGCCATGATCTTCATTTTCTGAATGTTGAGCTTTAAGCCAACTTTTTCACTCTCTTCTTTCACTTACATCAAGAGGCTTTTTACAAGATTATAGCATATGAATTTTGAGGGACACAAACATGTAGGTCATAACAGACTACTTCTGTCAGAGTGAAAGAATGGAAAGCAAAAGAGAGATGAAAAAAAAAGAAGCAGGGAAAATAGAGTTTTTGAGGGTTTTGAACACATAAGCCTAGGAGCTAGAGACCAGAGATTCTGGGTGGCGACAATGCAAAAGAGAATGGTTAGAGAAAGGTTAGAGAATGAAAAAAAAAAAAAAGGAAACTATTTAAAACCACTGCTGTGTGTTTTGAATATAATTTCCCTTTGCTGCCTCTTCCAGACATATTAATAAATTTTTTCAATGATTTTCTTTCATTGTCTTTTTAAAATCAGCTCAATGTACTTTTTTAAAGTTGGAGAATAATTGCTTTATAATGTTGTGTTAGTTTCTGCTATACAACAAAGTGAATCAGCTATAAGCATACACATATCCCCTCCCCCCTGAGCCCCCTCTGTCCCATTCCACCTCTTAGGTTATCCCAGAGCACCAAGCTGAGTTCTCTGTGTTATACAGCAACTTCTCACTAGTAATCTATTTTAACAGGGTAGTGTATGTATTTCAGTGCTGCTTTCTCAGTTCATCCTACCCTCTCTTCCTTTCACTCCCTGCCGTGTCCATGAGTCTGGTCTGTACGTCTGCATCTCTATACCTGCCCTGCAAATAGCTTCACTAGTACCGTTTTTCCAGATTCCATATAAATGTGTTGAGTGCTTAGTCACTAAGTCATGGTCTACTCTTTGTGATCCTATATGGACTGTAGCCTGTCAGGCTTCTTTGCCAGACAACAATACTAGAGTGTGTTGTCATTCCCTTCTCTCGGAGATCTTCCCGACCCACTGAGGGATCAAACCCAAGTCTCCTGCATTGGCAGGGGGATTCTTTACCACTGAATCATCTGAGAAGCCCATATATGCATTAATGTGTGATATTTGTTTTTCTCTTTCTGACTTATATCACTCTGTATGATGGACTTTAAGTTCACCTTCAGTTCAATTCAGCTGAGTTGCTCAGTCATGTCCGACTCTTTGTGATGCCATGGATTGCATCATGCCAGGCCTCTCTGTCCATCACCAACTCCTGCAGTTTACTCAAACTCATGTCCATTGGGTCGGTGATGGCATCCAACCATCTCCTCCTCTGTTGTTCCCTTCTCCTCTTGCCTTCAATGTTTCCCAGCATCAGGGTCTTTTCCAATGAGTCAGTTCTTCACATCAGGTGGCCAAAGAATTGGAATTTCCGCTTCAGCATCAGTCCTTCCAATGAATATTCAGGACTGATTTCCTTTAGGATTGACTGGTTGGATCTCCCTGCAGTCCAAGGGACTCTCAAGAGTCCTCTCCAACACTACAGTTCAAAAGCATCAATTCTTCAGCTCTCAGCTTTCTTTATAGTTCAACTCACATCCATATGTGACTACTGGAAAAACCATAGCTTTGACTAGATGGACCTTTGTTGGCAAACTAATGTCTCTGCTTTTTAATATGCTGTCTAGGTTGGTCATGACTTTTCTTCCAAGGAACAAGCATCTTAATTTCATGGCTACACTCACCATTTGCAGTGATTTTGGAGCCCCAAAAGAATAAAGTCAGTCACTGTTTCCACTGTTTCCCCATCTATTTGCCATGAAGTGATGGGACTGGATGCCATGATCTTAGTTTTCTAAATGTTGAGTTTTAAGCCAACTTTTTCACACTCCTCTTTCCTTTTGATCAAGAGGCTCTTTAGTTCTTTGCTTTCTTCCATAAGGATGGTGTCATCTGCATATCTGAGGTTATTGATATTTCTCTCGGCAATCTTGATTCCAGCTTGTGCTTCATCCAGCCCATCGTTTCTCATCATATACTCTGCATGTAAGTTAAATAAGGAGGGTGAAAATATATACAGCCTTGTCATACTCCTTTCCCAATTTGGAACCAGTCTGTTGTTCCATGTCCAGTTCTAACTGTTGCTTCCTGACCTGCATACAGATTTCTCAAAAGGCAGGTCAGGCAGTCTGCTATCTCAATCTCTTGAAGAATTTTCCACAGTTTTCTGTGATCCACACAGTCAAAGGTTTTGGCAGAGTCAATAAAGCAAAATTAGATGTTATTCTGGAGCTCTTTTGCTTTTTTGATGATCCAGTGGATGTTGGCAATTTGATCTCTGGTTCCTCGGCTTTTTGTAAATCTAGTTTGAACATCTGGAAGTTCACGGTTCATGTACTGTTGAAGCCTGGCTTGGAGAATTTTGAGCATTACTTTGCTAGTGTGTGAGATGATCGCAGTTGTGCAGTAGTTTGAACATTCTTTGGCATTGTCTTTCTTTGGGATTGGAATGAAAACTTTTCCAGTCCTGTGGCCACTGCTGAGTTTTCCAAATTTGCTGGCATATTGAGTGCAGCACTTTCACAGCATCATCTTTTAGGATTTGATATAGCTCAATGGGAATTCCATCACTTCCACTAGCTTTGTTCATAGTGATGCTTCCAAAGGCCCACTTGACTTCACATTCCAGGATGTCTAGCTACATCACTACAAATGACTCAATTTCAGTCCTTTTTATGGCTGAGTAATAGGCCTGGCGTGCTGCAATTCATGGGGTCACAAAGAGTTGGACACGATTGAGTGACTGAACTGAACTGAACTGAATATTCCATTATTTATATGTATCATATTGTCTTTATCCATTTGTCTGTTGATGGACATCTAGGTTGCTTCCATGTCCTGGATATCATGAATGGTGCTGCAGTGAACACTGTGGTACATGTGTCTTTCTGGGTTATGGTTTTCTCAGGGTATATGCCCAGTAGTGTGATTGTTGGATTATATGGTAGTTCTATGTTCAGTTTTTAAAGGAACTTCCATACTGGTCTCCACAGTAGCTGTGTCTATTTGCATTCCCCCTATCAGTGTAAGAGAGTTCCCTTTTCTCTCCAGAATTTATTGTTTGGAGATATTTCAATGGTGGGGATTCTGACTGATGTGAGGTGATACCTCATTATAGTTTAGGTTTGCATTTCTTTAATAATTAGTTGAAGATCTTTTCATAGACCTCTTTGCTATCCATATGTCTTCTTTGGAGAAATGTCTATTTAGGTCTTTTGCCCATTTTTTTATTTTTATTTTTTTAATTTTTTTATATTGAGCTACATGATCTGGATGACTATATTGGATATTAACCCTTTGTCTTTTGCTTTGTCTGCAAATATTTTCTCCCATTCTGAGAACTGTCTTTTCATCTTGTTTATGGGTTCCTTTGTTGTGCAAAAGCTTTTTAGTTTAGGAGATAGGTCAAAAAAGAACTTGCTTGGTTATGTCAACTTATGCTTTTCCTATGTTTTCCTCTAAGAGTTTTGTAGTGTTTGGTCTTACATTTAAGGCTTTAATCAATTTTGAGTTTATTTTTGTGTATATGATGTTAAGTCATGTTCTATTTGTTACTGAATGTATGTTTCTTTTTGGTGAGACACCTGATAAAGCTATCCAATTTTTATCAGTTTATATAAAAGTAAGAGACTTCTCTGTATAACTTCAGTTAAGAAAAGATTACGTTTACATTTTAAAATTTAAGTAAGGCTAATTATATGGACATGTGTGATGGTTAATTTTATGTGTCAACCTAATGAAGCCAGGGTACTTAGATGTGCTATGAAGGTATTTTTTAGATGAGACCAGCATTTAAATCAGTAGACTTTGAGTAAAACAAATTACCATAATGTAGGGCCTCATTTAAAACATTAGAAGCTTTCAGAGAAAAGAAGTCTGAGGTCCCAAGAAGGCTTGTGTATTTTCTCCGGTGCCTGTATCCTAAGCTCAGTCATCTTGATTCTATCTGATGGTGAAAGCAATCAAGATGAAAATGCCAAGGAAAATCTCTTTAAGGAGACAGGGGAATATTTCTTCCTGAGCACCTCAGTAGTTGATCTAAAAACCTTTGGAAGATGGAGCCTCTTCTAAGCATAAAGTAGACCCAGTCCCATTTAAATTTTAAAAGAGAATCAAAATAAGGTGAGTCTAAAATGAGGACAAACTCCAGGGGAATAAGCTATCTGAATAAAAATGATTTGCATGTCTTCTCTCCAAAGAAGATGGTTTAATTATTGGCATCAGCACTTTAGACCAATAATCTAATCATTTTTAATCTTGATCACTGTTAATGTTTACCTCAGGTTCAGAGCTTATTGGTGGGTTCAGGAGGGTGAGAGAAGGAAGACATTTTATGTTCCTGCAAGAATCCAAAATAAAATTTAAGTACCTGGAAAACTCTATATATTGTATCATTCACTTTTCCCCATATCCCACAACTCTATAATGTTTTAAAAATTTCTTTTTGTCCATAACATATTCTTCTGCACTGACTTTTCAGTTAAGGATTTACCTTGTGGCTTAGATGGTAAAGAATCTGCCTACAGTGCAGTAGACCCAGGTTCGATCCCTGGGTTGAGAAGATCCCCTGGAGGAGGGCATGGCAACCTACTCCAGTATTCTTGCCAAGAGAATTCTATGGATAGAGGAGCCTGGTGGGCTACAGTCCATGGGGTCACAAAGAATTGGACACGGCTGCGTGACTACACAGATAATGTTCCCTTAACAACATTGGCACTATAGAATAGATCAGAAAGAATGTAACTAATTTAGGCACTGGACAAAGGACTGAGTGTTCTTGAATTCCCATTGAGCTAAATTTTCTTTAGCTGTGTCTCAAGTCTTCTAAGGAACTCAAATCAGTAAGTTAACGTCAAATGTTTTTGAGATAGTTGCTGAGACATACCCAGAGGTTTTTATAGACACATTTAAAACACAAAGAGAGACAATATGTAAACTTTAGTTTATGGCAATCAAGCTGGATCCAGTATTAAAGAGCAGAAACAGAAAATCTTCCTTCCATCTAATCTTCCTGAAGTTTATATTATTCATCCTTATAGCTATCACTACACTTAATGAAATCTTCTACATAAACACTCAGTTATTTTTGGAATGAACTTTTAGTAGACACTCAGATATGTTTGGAATGGAATTTTTAAATGGGGTGGAGAGGGAGGTGGGAGGTGGGAGCGGGATTCAGGAGGGAGGGGACACATGTATGCCTATGGGCTATTCATGTTGAGTATGGAAGAGACCATCATAATACTGTAAAGTAATTATCCTTCAATTAATATAAATAAACAAAATTTTTAAAATGTTTAAAAAATGATTTGTAATTTCAAAATAATGCTGGTGGTTGTTATACTGATAAAGGGAATTATTGTCTGAATAACACTGTGTACACATTCAGGATTTTATAGTGTGCTCTTCAGTGAAATAAAAGAATATTTTCTGTACTCTTTACTAATCTCAGTGGTCAATGCTTATTTGCTGTGACCTCATGTAAGCACTTTCCTATGCTCAGCTGAGAATGAGTAGCTTTGTTTAAGAAAGTTCCTAAAGAATGCTGACCCTTTATGACCTCTTTAAGAGCAAAGAACAGCAAATCTCTCTGGTGTTCCTGGTTGGGAAGAATACTAGTGAAACAATGCAACAGCCTTTCTTTTCAAAGAAAAAGTAAACTCATAGTTGGAAAAATGTCTTGGGTGTTGATGACCCCACAAAAGATTAAAATTAAACTCTAAAGCAAAAAATGACTCATATCAGACAGTACTTTGAAACATTTGTTCTTCCCATTTGTAATCAAAGTTCTCAAAGACTTGCTATAAATACTGCAATGTAATTGTGTAATATATGACAACCGTTTCATTTAAATATACAATATTTAAAGTCAAGGTGGATATCATGATCACTGTCATTATTTAGTGTAGACTGGGTATAGGGAATAGTATTAGGCTTTTTATATTCAAATATTATTAATTCATTATGTCATTAAATATTATATAAATTATATATGACAACATATATTACTTATATAATAACAATTATGTAAGGTACAGTTTATTATCCATATTAAAGAAGGAGGAAATTGAGGCACAGTGAGGTTAAGTAACTTACCCAGATCCACAGATCTTGTAAGTTTATGGAGCTGGAAATTTGAACAATGTCAGTAATTTCAAAGGCTGTGCTCTTTATTCAGTAGCTATTTATCATCACCAGCATCTTGGATGAGGTGCAAAGTAAGTAAAAACCTATGTGTAACACAGTGGATACATTTTTTAATCCAGTAAACAAAAGAGAATATAATTTTCTGAAAGTAGGAGTACTGGATATGCCAGTATATAAAAAAATGAAGCTACTAAGTTTCTAACTTTTGGTTCATTGCTGATGGCTTTTGTTCTGTGAACTGACAGAAAACACACAAAAGATCAGAATATGAAAACAGATTAGAAATATGAAAACACTGGATACTCAGATTGTGTTTGGTGACTTGTTCCCATTTTTACTTGATTCTTTTACCTTCTGAATCAAAAAGGAGTGATTTTCCAGAAATATGAGAGTCTACTTTTATTAATCCATGCTAATCTTCTAAGTGGGATCAGATATTGTGTGCTGCCACTGTTTCTGAGATTCATGCTGACGCTCACTTCCTGTCCTTCACCTCCCTGTTGTTCGGTTGGAACTATATACAGCTTGGCAACTTACATGGCAACACTGCAGATGTATTTATGTATAGATTTCCTTTATCAGACTGTATTTTAAATTCCGCAGCAAATAAAAACCAAGCCATGGCAAGAAGGGTACTGATGAAAAGGTATTTTAGGCTTCCAGAGGCTATAGCATGTTCATTCATTCATTCTAATGGAATCTTTCATTTAATAAATATTTATTCAGCATCATCTAGGTGCTTGGCACTGTTGTAGGCACTTGGGATACATTAATGAACAAAGTAAACTAAAATCTGTTTTTTAAAATGCACCTTCTGCTAATAAAATATGTCTTAAACATGTCAAACTTCTACTTATCATATGGCTAAACCAGGGGTCAGCAAGCATTTTCTGCAAAGGATTAGTAATAAATACTTTAGGCATACAGTTTCTATTGTGATCACTCGGCTGTGGGTTTCATGTTATGTGAAGCAGCCATGGACAGTATGTAACATATGTGGCTGTGTGTCAGTAAAACGTTACTTACAAAAAGCAGGCAGTACCCTTTGACTGTAGGTGATGTGGTCTAGGCTTTGCCTCTGATAGCTTGGAAAGAGCATCACAAAGCTACATAGTTACTTTAGAAGTTAAGTAACTGCATTTTGTAGATGAATTAGATGAGATCTGGAGAGGGTGAGCCAGAGAGGGTGAATGATGAACTTAAGGTAACAAACTAAACTGGTGGAAAAACCAAGGCCCAAACCTGTGACTCCCAATTCCTAATATGCTTTCTTTTTACTTCACTTTATTGCCTTTACTGTGCTGGGAATTATAGGATTCATTATTATATTGCTGAAATATGTTTTTTTAAAAAAAGAACCTTTTTCTTTTTTCCCCTGGGGTCCTGATACTACCAGTGTCAAAAACTCACCCATACACCTTCACTTCTATTACCTGCCACCACAACCACCCCCCATCTCTACCAACACCATCAAATACTACCAATACCACTGCCAGCATCACCGACATCACTTTCACCATCATCACCACCACCATCATCATCACAACACCAGAAACAACCCTAGACTACCAGGGACACACCCATAGTCACAGAGCTGGGCTTAATTACCCGGTGCAGTAGGTGTGAGGAGGCCTTCCAGTGTAGAGATGAAAGCACTTCAGGGAAGGAGTCTTGGGAGGATCTTCTTACAGGATTTGGACTGTGCTGATGCTTCTAAGGGTAGATTATAAAGTGGAAACTCATTCTGTATTTTCTGGCTATCAAGAAACAGGGGCAGCTTAATCTATTTTACGTAATAAGTGAGAGGATCAAGCGGTGCGAGAAGCAGCGCTGGTAAAGTAGCCATTAGTCATCTGGGTGCCCTGAGTGGCCTTCTCACTATCTCATTGCAAGCATCTGATTTTCATATTTGCATGTTTTTATTCCCATAAAATTACAGGTTCACTGTTAAAAGTTATAAAATTCAGATAGGAAAAAGAAGAAAATAATTCAATCCCCCATCTGAAGATAACCATAAAGAACAACTTAGCATGTAATACTTTTCTGACTAAAGATGCACATAGGCACATTGACGCCAAACATAGGATTACACTATACATTTCAATTTAAACTAAAATTTTAACAATAAATAATGAGCAAGTTTCCCTAGACAAAATAGCATTCTTCTTAATAGTCTGAAAAATATTTTGATGTGTGATTATGTCATAATTTATTTAACCATTTACTTTATATTATATATTTAAAAGATGATTTCCAGCTTTTTGATATTATTAAAAGCATGCAAATCTTTGTGTACATCCTAAATACTTCTCTTGGGATTAACTTCTAGGAAAGAGAATGTCAGATCAAAGTGTATGCACGTTTTTTAAAGTCTTTTAAAAACTCTAGTTTAACTGCCATCAGGAAATTTGTATAAATATTTACTCACATATGCCATATATGGGAATGTTCCCACTTCCCCGCATCCTATTAATTTGACTCCAGCATAATGTCCTAAGAGCATTATTTTGCTCAGTTCTTGTTACATAGAATTACTGACATTTCCAGCCAGTTCAGTACTTTTACTGAGTATGTAGCAGGGCCAGTCACTGTGCGTGAGTGCTAAGTTGCTTCAGTTGTGTCCAACTCTTTGTGGACACAGGCTATATGGACTGTAGCCTGCCAGGCTCCTCTGTCCATGGGATTATCCAGGCAAGAATACTGAAGTAGGTTGCCCTTCCTTTCTCCAGGGAACTTCCCTATCCAGGATCAAACCCTTGTCTCTTACATCTCCTGCATTGGCAAGTGTTTTTTTTTTTTTTTTTTTGCCAGTGCTTGGGAAAGCCCAGTCACTATGGTAGGTGCTAAATATACAAAAATTTATTATCTGTGATTTTCCAGAAAGTCAGCATCTTGTCATAGTCTGAATACATGACCATCAAATGTTTTTTATAGAAAAAGATGAGAAGATAAATAAAGCTACTTAGATTAACTTTTATTGGAGGAAAACCACATTTATTTTGTGGTACCTACTGCAATCCATTTATTGTGAATAATTTATCATCATCTTGGATGGGTGACACAAAGATTAACATTTTCTATGAATATTTAAAACCTTTGTTAGCGATAAGTTAATATAAATTTTGCCTGATCCATTCTTACCACAAATATTTATTGGACTCCTAGGAAAGTATTAGTAATAACGGTAAAATGCATTGCTGGCTCCAAGGCAAATGCGGAACTAATTATTCAGGACAAAAAAGTGTGTTGGAACTAAGTCTCATATCCTTGTTCCTGCACCGTACCTGTAGGCCCATATGTCAAGTTGCTACTGAAACAAATAGCAACACAAGTGTTAATAAATGAGATTGCGTTGTATATCTTGAAAATTAAACTGTATGTCGCAAGGCAAAATTAAAGCTGAGTAGATAATTGCAAAGTGATACAGTTTCTTTTTCTTAAATTTCATTTGCTGCTTCACTCTCTTAGATTGGAAAGTGGCTGCATTGTTAATCTGATTATTTCTCTCTACTGAACAAGGGTTTGCTTGGGCAATATACACTGTCTTAAAATTGAACCTAATATGTGCACTTTTCATTTCACTATAGTATCTTATTTTTCCAACTCAGTGCATGTCAATAAGTGCTATTAGGCTTTGTGCTAAGAGCTGATGCTGTTTTTTAATATCTAAATAATCCCATAAAAATTTATACTTTAAAAAGATAGTTCATTTGATATTTATCTATATCCAGAAGTAAAATATACCCACTAATATCACTCATAGATTGTTTTATCAATGCTTTCTTTTGCTTTTTGATTTGTAGTTGATTTCCTTAAGCTGAAATTTAACTTCAGGTGTAATGACCTGTTTTTAAAACAAATCATGATAAAGACTATAATTTGTATTCTTTACAGGCAGTTTATTTTTCAAAGTGGCATTGAATCATTCTATAGAAATTTAATTTATATTTAAATTTTAAATATACTATATTTATATAGTGTACTTTAAGTCTATATTTAAGTCTCTGTATTATATATAGATATATATCTATATTTAAATCTGTATTTATATAGTATACTTTAAAGTATATATATACTTTAAATTTACTGTAGATATACTTTCATTGTGCCCACATTGTTCTAAATTAACACTCTATATTATATACTCATCAATTGTAATACAGATGAATTCTAAAATGTCCAGAAAATCATAATCATGCATGATATGTATGTCTTATTCTTCCTTTCCACTGTTATGCTTTATAATTTGCTACTTTATAACTTCAAGTGACAACAAAAATCATCACTGTCCATCTTGAATTTTAGGTGTGCTAAGAAATTAGTTGAATTGAGTTTGTTGCTTTTATGTAACTTTCCAAGTTTTGTGTGTATACAGTGGTAAAAGTTCAAGATCTTGTTCTGACTTGTTACTGAGACAATTAAGAATGACATTAATGGTTTAATCATAGTTTGCACAGGAAGTTAGTTTGAAATAACTTGTACACCCTGCTATTCTTTTGTTTATTCATTTCAACTTACAAATGCTTATTGAATGACTGCTCTGTGAGAGGTTTTCTCTGGGGAAAGGTCCATGCCCCCCATCCATTCATACAGGATCTATCTTTCAGTGAAATCTCTCTCTCTCTTCTCTTTCCCATTTCCTCTACACACACACATACACTTTGTGCAAAGATTAATCACTTTTTAAAGTTTTGTTTATTTTTTAATTTATTACATTTACAACAAACTTCCCTCCCTCCCTCCTCCTTTTCTTTCCTTCCTTCCTTTCTTCTGTACAGTGCTGTTAAGTTTTGCTAACACATAGAATCTTGTGGCTCCCACCATAATCAAGATGCAGAAGTTGCATCACCATAAGATTAGTCTTCCTGGTGCAGCCTCTTTGTAAATCACCTCCCTTTCTCTCTAGCCCCTGGCAATTGATGATCTGTTCCTTGACTGATGGTTGTTACCTTTTCCAGAATGTCACTTACTTAAAATCATCCAGGATGTGGTCTCTAGGTCTGGCTTTTTCATTTAGTGTCTTGCTTTGGGAATTCATTCATGTTGTCTCACGATCTGTAGTTAGACCCTGTTAATTGCTGAGTAATACTGCACTGAATGTGTGTTCAACAGTTTATAACAATCGAGGTCTGTTTTGATTGTTTCCAATATTTTAGCAATTATGAATAAATGCTTTTAGGCGTTAGCTTACACCTGTTTTGTGAACTTACATTTTTGTTTTCCTTGTATAAATATTTACGAATGGGATTGCTGTGTCGCGTGGCAAGTGTGTATGTAAGAAATATTAAACTGCCTTCCAGAGTGGCTGGACCATCTTACATTCCTGCCAACAGTGTGTAAGAGTTCTAGTTGCTCCATGTTTTTGCCAGACTTGGTACTGTTAGCTCTTTTGCTTTTAGTTATTCAAATAGATGTGTAATATTATCTGATTCAGATTTTAATTTTTGTTTTCCCAATGACTAATGATGTTGAGCTTGTTTTCTGTTTGTATATTTTCTTTCATGAAATGTGTATGCATTTTTTTTCCCAGTTGTAAAGTTGGATTTTCTTTAAGTGTTGAATTTTGAGAGTGCTTTATATATTCTGAATACAAGTCTTTTGCCAGACATGTGATTTGTGAATAAATTCTCCTAGTATGATTAAAAAAAATTTTTTTTAACAGTGTCTTTCAGATTAAAATGTTTTCATTTTTATTTTTTTTAATGAGACCAGATTTAACTGTTTTTATTGTATGGTTCATGCTTTTGGCATTGTATCATAAAGAGTTCTTTGCCTAATCTAGGATCTCAAAATGTTTCTCCTGTTTTTGTAGGTATTTTTTAGGGTGATTCAGTGTTTAAATCAATCTTGCTGTTCTATTGGATCCTTGGACACTGAGTCTCATATCTAGGTTTCTATCTTGATTCTGAGACCATGCCTCCAAATGGGAGTGTTTTGCAAATTCTAGAGTTCTATAGATTTGGGGCTGGGGGTGGAGAGCTTCCCTGGTGGCTCAGTAGTAAAGAATCTGGCAATGCAGGAGTTGCGAATTTGGAAGATCCCCTGGAGAGGGAAATGATGACCCACTCCAGTATTCTTGCCTGGAGAATGTTCTAGACATAGGAACCTGGAGGGCTATGGTATATGGGGTAGCAAAGAGTCAGGCATGATGGTGACTCAATGACAACAACGTAGATTTTTTTAACTGTGTGATTTTTTACAGATCAATTAACCTGTCATGACCCGAATCTTCTTATGTATAGTCATGTAATCACAAAATGTCATGCCAAAATGTTAGGACAGCAGCTGTGTTCCGTATTCCCTGAGCTCCCTGTACCTCTGTTCTCTGTGGCCCAGTGGAATGAAGCATGGTGCCTAAGAGTTCTGGAGTCAAGTAGATCTGCTTTTGGATAAATCTGCCTCAGGCACTTACTACCGGAGAGAATTTGGGAAGACTGAGTCATTAAAATACCAGTTCTCTCACCTCTAAGTTGTAGGTCGTACAATACTTCATGAGTGAGATGATCTCTATAATGTGTAAAGTACAAGGCCTGGCCCCTCGTAGTCTTCCAGCAAGTCTCTGCTGTCATTGGTTGCTGGTCAGGGTGCTGTTTTCATTATAAATATGACTTGCTCCTTCCACTTTTCTTCAGTCACTAAAACCCACATCTCTACAGAATAGTCCAGGAGCTGAGCTCCTCTCCTTATTGCTGGTCTTATAGCCATTGACCATTGTCCCAGGTACCCCATCACAGTGCACTCTCTACTTTCAGGAATTTCACCCTAGCAATTACCTCTCTGATGACAGTCATGACCAGTCTTGCCACTAGATACCGTATGCTCTAGACACTCTACCTGTCCAATCTGTCCTTCCCCGTTATCAGCTTTGTCCTGATGTTTCCTCCAAGTTAGTGCTCATGCCTGATACCAGGTCCTAGCTCCTCCTGAGGTTGCCTGGACTCCGCATTCCACATCTGTTTTGCCCCTTTCACAAGGCTTTTAATTTGCCAACTTTTCCAAAGCTTCTTAACTAAAAGACAAAACATATCTTAAATTTGTCATTGGTTTCTCCTTACCCAGAATAGCAAATCTGTCACTTCAGTCGAGAAAGTTCTCAACAGACAATGCACATAACCTTCAACTCTTTTTGATCTAAATGGCCACTATACAGGAAAGTTAGATTGCTTAGCTTAGGTGACCTTCACCTTCAATTTTCAGTTCAATGGGATAGAAAAAATTAGGGGGGTGACAATAATTTGAACACAGTGGGTACTGAAAAGTTTCAAGTACTGGAATTGCGGGTATGTGAAGGCAAAGCTTGACTATTTTAGCTATAAAAACCAACTACTGAACTGTATAGAGGTTTATTGTCTCAGGTCATGTAACATTTCTTTTGTGAAATGTCTTTTATTTATTTAGGAACTGGAGATATTGCTTGCATTGCTCTGTAGTGTTTTGAATGCCACCACTTTTTTCCATTTATAAAGATAGGAGTTTTCTGTGTATTTTGAAGTCTGTTTTCATCTTCTTTCATCTCTTCTCACTCTCAATACTGAACTAAGGATATGAGAGATGTACTATTTCCCTTTGCCTCCCCACCTGAGAGCTGTGATTTTTTTCAGAGGAAGAGAGAGAAATACCCTTTGATTACTGTGAAGGGGCAATTGTGACATCCTCCTGGAAAGTTAAGCACAGGGGAAGATCAAATGCTCTTGTTTGAAGCCCATTGTGTGTGTTCATAGCACACGTGAGAAAAATGTAAAACCAAAGGAAAACCACCTGTATTGAAGTAAGCTAAAATCCAAATGATAATAGAGCCAGAGCAAAAATCTGTAGAAACTTAAGGAAGAAATTACATGCCCTAAATTGATGGAAGATGGATACTTATCATTTATCATCAAATGTATTGATACATCAGAAAGCACCAGCTGGAATCCACTTTGACTCTTGACGTCCCCTGCAGTTAGCTAGCTTCTGTCTGTAGTTCCCCAGAAAGCCTCTTTTGGAACCACTGACCGCCTTGTGGGTAAAGACGGAGTCAGCGGGGGTGCCAGTTGCCTTGAGTCAGGGCTGATGGAGTACCCAGAAATCATATTACTAGTCTGGCTGCTTGCTAAATTCATTCATTCCATGTCCTATGTTAGGGAGGGCTAAAAAGTGAGATTTTTAAACAAAACTGTGCTCAGCCCATTCAAGTCTTTGGTTAGCTCAGGGTGTAGTTTTGATTTGCACTTCTTGTCCTGTTTGTTCCCCTAGGCAGGGCTCTTTTCATTCTTCAGCATCTTGAATTCTCTTTTACTTTGGACTGCTTTTGTCTGTGATATCACCTGAGCTGCTTTTGTCTATGATGTCACTTGATTTCATGTCACTTGGGTATTTATCAGTTTCCTGTTGGGGAAGGAATAACCTGGTGTGTGAATGAGCAGAGCTCCTTGCTCTAGCTTGGAGATTTTCCCATTGCTAATGACACAGGACTCTATGATACAAGATAACAAGGGCCCCAAAGGAAAAAAGACAGAATGAGGCCCTTCACACCATTAGATAGACATCTTAGACCTGAGGTGAAGGTCACATCACAGATGCTAGTTCTCACCTATTATATTGATGTTTTTACTCCTTAGTATAGATCTTTAGTTGTAAAGGATTTGAGAAATACTTAAAAAAATTTTTTTTTTAATTGGAGGATTATTTCTTTACAATGTTGTGTTGGTTTCTGCCATACAACAAAGTGAATCAACCATAAGTATATACATGTTCCCTCTATCTTGAACCTCCCTCCTAACCCTCAACCTATCCCATATCTTTAGGTTGTTAGAGAGCACCAGGTTAAACTTGCAGCTATACAGCAACTTCCCACTGTCTGGTTTACATATGGTAATGTGTATGTTTCAATGCTACTTTCTCAATTAATCCTACACTTTCCTTCTCCTACTGTGTCCCTAATTCTGGTCTCTATGTCTGCATTTCTATTCCTGTCCTGCAAATAAGTTCATCACTACCATTTTTCTAGATTCCATATATATGCATTAATAAATGATTTTTTCCCCTGACATTTCACTCTGTATAACAGGCTTTAGGTTCATCCATCTCACTACAGCTGACTCAAATTCATTCCTTTTTATGGCTGAGTAATATTCCATTGTATATATGTGCCACAACCTCGTTATCCATTCATCTATTGATGGACATCTCTGTTACTTCCTATCCTAGCTATTGTAAATAGTGCTACAATGAACATTGGTGTACTTGTGTCTTTTTCAATTATGGTTTTCTGAAGGGCTTCCCTCATAGCTCAATTGGTAAAGAATCCACCTGTAATGCAGGAGACCCTGGTTTGATTCCTGGGTCAGAAAGATCTGCTGGAGAAGGGATAGGCTACCCACTCCAGTGATCTTGGGCTCCCCTTGTAGCTCAGCTGGTAAATAATCCTCCTGAAATGCGGGAGTGCTGGATTCTATTTCTGGGTAGGGACGAGCCTCTGGAGAAGGGAAAAGCTACCCACTCCAGTATTCTGGCCTGGAGAATTCTGTGGACTGTATAATCCATGGGGCTGCAAAGAGTCAGACACAACTGAGTAACTTTCACTTTTTCTGAGGTTATATGTCCAGTAGTGGGATCGCTGGGTAATAAGGTAGTTTTAGTCCGAGTTTTTAAAGGAATTTCTCTTCTCCATAGGGGTTATATCAGTTTACATTCCCACCAAGTTTGCAAGAAGCTTCCCTTTTCTGCACACTTCCCAGCATTTATTGTTTGTAGATTTTTTTTTGATGATGGCCATTTTGACTGGTGTGAGGTGATATACATCATTGCAGTTTTTGATTTGCATTTCTCTATTAATGAATGATGTTGAGCATTATTTCATGTGTTCATTGGCATCTGTATGTCTTCTTTGGAGAAATGTCTGTTTAGGTCTTCTGCCCATTTTTTTGTGGGAAATATTTAATAGTATGCATGTTGTGCTTTACATTTTTTTCTTCTTAACTTCTCCTGAGTACCATGTGTCAAGTATTATTTAAGTGCTTTATATACATGAAGTAAACTAATTTTCTTAAGAATTCATGAGGTTACTATTCAATAATGTTGCCATTTTGCAGATAAATGACTTGAAATACTGTACTATTTTGTAGATGAGCTAAATTGTATTCTTTTAGAGTCCACATACAAGTGGTATCACATGATATTTGTCTTTCTCTCTCTGACTTTGCTCAGCAAACCATAATTTGAAAAGATAATGCTCCTCAATAGTCATTGAAGCACTGTTTATAATAGCCAGGACCTGGAAGCAACCTAAATGTCCATCGACAGAGGAGTGGATAAAATAGATGTGGTACGTATAGACAATGGAATATTACTCAGTCATAAAGAAGAATGAAATAATGCCATATGCAGTGACATGGATAGAAACATAGAGATTGTCATACAAAGTGAAGTAGAACACTCGGGTTTAGATATTTTCCTCAACTATGCAATGACTTTGCATGTGTGCATATTCAGTCTCTCAGTTGTGTCTGGCTCTTTGCAACCCAATGGACTATAGCTCACCAGGCTCCACTGTCCATGGGATTTTCCTGGTGAGATTACTGGAGTGGGTTACCAATTTCTTTTCCAGGGGGTCCTGACCCAGGGATTGAACCTGTGTCTCCTGCATTGGTAGGCAGATTCTTTACCACTGAGTCACCTGGGAAGCCCAGGTAATGACTTTAGCTCCTTGTAATCTGATTGCTCTTAGCTGATCCTGCTGCCCTTCCATGTGGTTGCCCCTGGAATTTGGGTCAAGCCTGGTATCCAGCCTTGTGCTTTTAATACTAGTCTGGTGTGTTTTTGTAATTTTTGCAAAAGATCAAACTATTTTCCATCAAACTTTGCCCATTATTATTAAACTGGCTTCACTTCTGTAAACTCTAAAGGTGGTATGTCTTCCTATGGAAGGAGAAATGGTGCCAAGAAGATAAGAATGATAGTTGATGAGTGAGATCAGTTTTCTACCTGATTGGCTCCAGCCATACACCTAACCTACTCACTGAACCTGCTTTCTCCCACATCTGTTTGTAGGGATATCATATAACGTATAGAAATGCATGTCTCTCTTAGTAATTTATATTCAGGGAAGGAAAGAGGGCAGTACTTTTATCATACAGTTCAGTACATCTGTCATGCATTAATCAACTGCTTTTAGGACTCTGTCACTTACTAAATGTGTGACCTTGGTTAAATTAATTTTAAAGGTAAAATTAATTTTAATTAACCTTTATCTGCTTCAGTTTGTGGAAGTATGTTAAGCATCTTGAAAAAAAAAACACGTGCATTCTCACTGCTTATTAAATATCAGCTTCTGTTGAGTCACTTGGGCTTCCTTGGTAGCTCAAACTGTAAAGAATCTGCCTGCAATGCAGGAGACCCAGGTTCAATGCCTGGGTTGCGAAGATCCCCTGGAGAAGGAAATGGCTACCCATTCTAGTATTCTTGCCTGGAGAATTCCATGGACAGAGGAGTCTAGCATACTGCTTGTCCATGGGGTTGCAAAGAGTTGGGCACACTGAGTGACTAGCACTTCACTTTCATTCAGTTTGTTGAGTCAGGCAGAGAGATTGAAAGCCCTAACAATGACTGGGAATTTGATATCATGGAAAGATCCCAGGAAGGAAAACAAGTGAATTTGGGTTTGAATACTGGTTCAACTCTTGGTAGCTGTAGAATCTTAAGTTATTTTGTGTAGCTTTAATTTCAGTTTTTAGAAAATAAGCATAATACTTCCAGTGTTTTCACATTTTGATAAAGATTGGAATGCTAAGATATACTTAGTGTATCTTACATGTTCAGTAAATGTTAATTGTTGAAATTATTGTTGATAGTAATGGCCTTTCCAAGGAAGTCTGTACTTAATAACACTGGAAAATCACTGAAAGTGTTTGAGAAGGAGCATGGCAAAATCATAATCATGATTATATGACCACTGTGACTACAGTTTGAAAATAAATCAAGGGGAGGGGGCATTTGTACCAGATAGAGGGACTTTAGCATAGGAGATGTCTTGTCTAGAAAGTGGGCAGTTGGGAAAAGCAGATTGATTTGAGAGGTGTTTCGGAGATAGGATTGTAGAATTTTATTTCCCTGATTGGTGAATGTTTGTGTAATACTGGGAAGAGCTATTATGGGGTGGAGGTGGGTTAGAAATCATAGGGCAAATATCACTGGGTACAAGTTGGAACTCAGAGAGAGCAGAGTCTGCAGAGAGGTGCCCTCAGCTGGACACAGTTGACCCCACAGTGGGGCAGTGCTCTCATAAAGGGTCTCTGACTCTCTTATTGCTTCACTTTCAATGACATACAGTCTGGACTCGGGTACCAACTACCCCAAGGAATCAGAGACAGATAACTTATCGCTGGCTACTGACTATCAGGGATATAAAATCCCTGACAAAACCTGGCTACCTTGTGTGAAGTTGAGAACTATAGAAATGTCTTTCATTAGAGAATGAGGAATTACTAATCTCAGCTACTATAACTCCTTGCCAGGCAACATGGACCAGCCTCCATCTTCATTAAGCACAAACTCCTGTACATCGCAGCAAAATACTGGGTTGGCCAAAAAGTTCATCTGAGATTTTCCACAACATCTTTTGGAAAAACCTGAATGAATTTTTTGGGCAAGCCAATAATACACGAAAAAGAGAATGACGGAGTAAGAGAACAGATGTAAATTTCTGTAGCTATAAGTTTGTAGGTTTAATGGAGGAATTGAGGGAATTCCCAATGAGGATTTTGATCCTGTTTTGGGGCCAGGGTCTTGGCTGAGAGGGAAGGGAAAGGTTCAGAGGTTTAAGGAGGGTGGAGAAGTTTTAAAATGGTCATTGTGGAGAAGAGGGAAGAGATTTGCTGGCAGAAAAGTTATGTAATGCTGGGCAGTTAACGTGTGAGGTCTTGAAATTTTAATAGTATCAAATCTAAGCACTTGCATGATTTTTCTCTAGGGGTGATGGATTAACAGTCTAGGTGTAAATACGGAAAAAGCCAACTTTCTGATGAAGCTGGGTTGGAATTTTATCATACGGGTGGTAGAAGAAAAATATATAGGACAAGGAATATAGTCTTGGCAGAGAATAGCTGAGTAACTTGTTATAGAAATTAGGCTGCATAGGGAAGGAGTTGGGTTTCCCAGGTGGCCCTAGTGGTAAAGAACCTGCCTGCCAGTGCAAGAGACATAAGAGATGCAGGTTTGATCCCTGGGTCAGGAAGATCCTTGGAAGAGGGCATGGCAACCCACTCCAGTATTATTGCCTGGAGAATCTCATGGAGAGAGGAGCCTGGTGAGCTACAGTCCATAAGGTCGCACAGAGTCAGATACGACTGAAGCAACTTAGCATGAAAGCATGCATGCAGGGGAGAAGTCAAGGAAGGGGTTAAAAAGTAAGGAACAAGTAGAGATGAGCTCTAGGCTCAAGAAGTCCCTGAAAGATGGAAAGAACTTACAGTGAGAGAAACTTAGCAAGCATGCCCAAGGAATAAGGCATTGTTCTCAGGTGGTTATACTTGATATTTTAGATAGATTAAAGTGTTTAGAGTGTGGCCATAGGCTTGAAGTTTGCAGTGGACTGGTAATAAACCTAAGTAGAAATGAAACAGTGAAATAGCTCAGTCTGAGAAATGTGGCTCAGGTACCAAAGGTAAACAAAGATACTAAGGAAACAAAGAAGGATTTCTTGCTCAAGAATGAATCAAACTTGACTAGGAATTAGGACCTGCAAAGTAACTTCATGCCAGCTAGTATGTTATTTCAAGGTTATTTTTGTGACTTCCTCCTTTTACTTGAACTCCTGAGGTCTCTTCTTCCCTACGACTTGAACCGTGCCAAAATTTTATGAAGTCTGAAGTCATTCAGAGGAACTGCAGTGGTTGCAAATATTTAATTATTAGGCCAAGTAATATTTTACAAAAGATTCAGATTCATGCATGCATGTAGATGGTTTCCAGCTCAGAGGGATGAATTGAAATAACTAGAAACTGGAGGAAAAGGAATTGGACTCCCAATGACAGGAAGGCATGAAATAAAGAAATAAAAAGCTCCTGAAGGAGTTAGCCTCTAGTGAGGCCAGCACAGTGCAGAGTTCATTGCTTATCTTGTGTGCACCTATGACTCTGCCCTGGCCCACCCCCTGAATATTCACCTCACATGAAGAGTGTCCACCAAGATGTGAAGAACATAGGTTAACTTCACTTCTCAAACTTGCACATCTCCCCCCACTAGATCGAAGGTGGAAGACCAAGGAAGGTGATGGTGGGATGAAGAAAAAGTAATGCTTAATTAATTAAACCAGTTTACTTGTGCTAAATTGCTTCAGTCATGTCTGAATTTTTGTGATCCAATGGACTGCAGCCTGCCAGGCTACCCTGTCCATGGAATTCTCCAGGCAAGAATACTAGAGTGAGTTGCTGTGCCCTCCTCTAGGGGATCTTCCCATCCCAGGGATTGAACCTCCACCTCTTACGTCTCCTGCATTGGCAGGCGTGTTCTTTACCATGGGCACCAACTTTCTTCTTATTGTACTTTTGAGAAAGATGGGTCAGGACCACACTACAGGAAGTCTGAAATTTCAGCATAAGGGATTTAAACCTCATACAAGGGCTCTAGAATAAGATTCTTTCCCTAGGGGACTGAAAGGCAGTATGTTGGATGGAACACTCTTAGAAGATTGATCTGATGTTGATGTGCGGAGGAGTTGTATATTTACATCACCTTCCATTAGTGGGAAATGATCCTTTGTCCTCCATAGCTTCCGTATTTATGGATCTTACACGTCCTTTAAAAATGTCTTAAGTAGACTTCCATTTTCTTCAGTTTTCTCACAATTTCATAATCAGCCACTGTCATTTTATATTTTTCTCTTATTTGCTTTCAGACCCCCCAACTTCCCTTCTATTAGTTCTAAAATGTCAGAGTTATTTTTTCTTCTCAGTAACTTTTGTTGATAAAGGTCAGCCATTGAGCTACTCAAAAGCCTCTCTTGGGGTTCTCATTTCAGTTAAACCAAAATCTCCAATTATGTGTTCAAGGTTCTCTTGTCCTTTCCCTGCCTAATTTAATTGCTTTAATTTCTTAGGATTGCTTCCTCTGCTGTGCCTTCCAGTGAGACAAAGTTTTTTGCTCATTCCCTCATTCATGTTTCTGTTTTCCAAATTTCCCAATGATAAAGGTAACTTCTGCAGTGACTTTCTCATGGCAAAATCTCAGCTGTTCATCGACAGGTAATGATCAGCAATCAGCAGAGAGATGCATATACTCTGATCGATGCCTACAGAAGAACTGCAAGTCTGTGACCAGAAAACCACTCTATCTTGCAGTACATTGTTAAAAGTTTACTTCCACAGGGATGCTAGAGTAAACCAGCAGGGATGTTAGAGTGAACCAGGGAACTGATTCATTGTATTCTTCATCTTTCATATTTTGTGTACTGACGTAAGGTGTGACTATGTCCACATCTATATCTAAATTTCAAGTGCTTACCAGTTGGCAGTCCACCTGAAAGTCTATGTAAAGATCTGGGTGGCCTCCTAAAATTAAAATTAAATTATAAAAATTTGTTTACCTACACTTATAGTATTAAGTAAGTTTATAGTATTAAGTTTACCTAATACTTATAGTATTAAGTAAGTTTACCTATACTTATAGTATTAATCTTTTTTCATGAATAGGTAACTTATATTTGTCTTTTTAAAAGGTATTTTTATTTCTTTACTGTTGTGCATGGACATAAGCTAATTTGGCTTACACATGTCTTAGGTTCTTTTGGTTGACGATTGGAGTAAGCAATTTGATGTGGAAGGGTTAGCAGTGCCCCTAAATCTAGCTACTAGGTAATAATGAAATGAATTTCAGACCAAATTCTTCCACACCGACAGAAATTTATTAAATGACCCACATAAATAATCAAGCAGAAGGCAGCTTATATAACCTTTTCCGTCAGCTTGATGAAGTCATTTTCCAACCTTTTAAATGCTTTGACCTATTATATTGGATGAGAGGTTTACTCCAGGATGATTTGGCAGCTTTTCTGCAGGGCAGGTTTTCTGGAAAAAGCTTATAGTCATGTTGATTTTTCAATGGCTGGATGTAGGATTTTTAATAGACAAAGCTTTGTTGGTTTCCCTAAGTTCAGGCTACACAATACTATCTTGTTCATGCAATGAATCAGGAAAAGAAGGATTCTCAAAGTATTTTAGCCAATACACATTTTTTGAATACTTTTAATTTTTACCATCCAGAGTTCAAATCTAACATTTGCCATGAAAATTAACAAGCCAACAATTACACAGTAAAAGTCCTTTTCTGACATGTTTTCTGTTTTAGTTCAGTTCAGTTGCTCAGTCATGTCCGACTCTTTGCGACCCCATGAATCGCACCATGCCAGGCCTCCCTGTCCATCACCAACTCCCGGAGCTCACTCAGACTCACATCCATCGAGTCGGTGATGCCATCCAGCCATCTCATCCTCTGTCATCCCCTTCTCCTCCTGCCCCCAATCCCTCCCAGCATCAGAGTCTTTTCCAATGAGTCAACTCTTCTCATGAGGTGGTCAAAGTACTGGAGTTTCGGCTTCAGCATCGTTCCTTCCAAAGAAACCCCAGGGCTGATCTCCTTCAGAATGGACTGGTTGGATCTCCTTGCAGTCCAAGGGATTCTCAAGAGTCTTCTCCAACACCACAGTTCAAAAGCATCAATTCTTCGGCGCTCAGCTTTCTTCACAGTCCAACTCTCACATCCATACATGACCACAGGAAAAACCATAGCCTTGACTAGACGGATCTTTGTTGGCAAAGTAATGTCTCTGCTTTTGAATATGCTATCTAGGTCGGTCATAACTTTTCTTCCAAGGAGTAAGCATCTTTTAATTTCATGGCTGCAGTTACCATCTGCACTGATTTTGGAGCCCCCCAAAATAAAGTCTGACACTGTTTCCGCTGTTTCCCCATCTATTTCCTATGAAGTGATGGGACCAGATGCCATGATCTTCATTTTCTGAATGTTGAGCTTTAAGCCAACTTTTTCACTCTCCACTTTCACTTTCATCAAGAGGCATTTTAGTTCCTCTTTACTTTCTGCCATTAGGAATGATAAAGATAATGAAATCAGAAGCATCTGTAATGGCCCCTTCTGAGTTGTAAATTTCCAGTGGAAGTCTATATAACCTCCATTGGAGTAAGGATGTGTAATTAGGGCAACTGACTGTCCCCAGAGTGGATTCATGAACTAATTTGTATGTATCTAATGATATACTACTGTTTATGCTGATTATATGTATCTTAACATATATCTCACATATCACTTTATATAAAAGCATAGATGTCATTATATATTCTGTTTAGTGCAATCTTTTCTTTTCATTTTTTAACTTCTTTGTTACTCTTCCCTTTCATCTCCTTCAATGATTAATTTTACATAAAAAGAAAAAAAATGGTATTATGCTTATTTTTCTATATCTTCCTTTCTTTTTTTAATTTTTTTTCAAATATATAAAATGTTATGGGAACTTGTAAACACAGGTAGGGACTTCCCTGGTGGCTCAGTTGATAAAGAATCTGCCTGCAATGCCGGAGACCTGGGTTCAATCTCTGGGTCGGAAAGATTCCCTGGATAAAGAGATGGCAATGCACTCCAGTATTCTTGCTTGGGAAATCCCATGGATGGAGCTATTTAATTTTTTTAAAATAATTTTATTGAGATATAATTTACATACCATAAAATCCACCAATTTCCAGTGGATTTTAGTAAATTTACTGAGTTATATACAGCAGTCTCATAATTTTCTCCAGGGGATCTTCCTGACCCAGGGAGTGAACCCAGGTTTCCTGCATGGCAGGTGGATTCTTCACTGTCTGAGCCACCAGGGAAGCCATATATGTGTGTGTGTGTATTAATATATAACTCATGTTATATATCATATAATATACAATACAACTCATGTTACCCAAATAAAATAACTCACGTTACATAAATATCACAATTTATTTAACATGAGTTTATATTTATTTATATATATATATATATGAACTTTTTACATGACTCAAACTTCTATTCACTAGATCTAATTCTGACAGAAGCATGTTGAAGATTTTTGCAATAATTGCATTGTTTTCATAGGCTCTTTGGACACTTTAGGAAGTTTTAGCTTTATGAGATAGCAGTTCTGTTGGTTGTGGCATAAAGGTCTGCTACAGCTATGTAAGGGCTTCCTTGGTGGCTCAGATGGTAAAGAATCCACCTGCAATACAGGAGACCTGGGTTTGATCCCTGGGTCAGGAAGTTCCCCTGGAGAACAGAATGGCGACCCACTCCAGTATTCTTGCCTGGAGAATTCTATGGATGGAGGAGTCTTAGGCTACAGTCCATGGGGTCACAAACAGTTGGACACGACTGAGCAACCAACACGCACATATGCACACACACACAGCTACATACCCATATATTGGTTTCTTGGTTATTATCATATTAACTCATAATATCTCCTATTTATATTATGTCTGATTTATCTGATTAGTGTATTTCATGTTAAATTCTTCTTTGCCTTCTTCCCCTTCTCCTCCACTTCCTCCATCCCTAAACTCTTTTCCATTTTGTGTCCCTTACATGATATCTCTTTTCTTATCCTTTCATTAAACTTTTTAAAATTCACTTACTTTAAAACAGTCTATAGATGGGCTCCCTACCTCCAAATTCAATGTTAGATAATCTATTACTTAAGGAGTCTGTTTTTATTTCAATATTTTCTTTATTGTTTCTGCTCTGATCAAATTTCTGTTCCACCTGCTTATCCTTCCTGTTATTAATTTAGAGGTTCTTTTCCACTCTATTTATTATTACATTTGAACTGCTTTTACTGTTCCTGCATGTGTGCTGAGTCACTTCAGTTGTGTCCAACTCGACTGTCGGACCCCATGGACTGTAGCCCACCAGACTCCTCTGTCCATGGGATTCTCCAGTCAAGAGTACTGGAGTGGGTTGACATTTCCTTCTCCAGGTATTATTTCTTCTCCTACCTAATTATTTGGGCAACATAGTTTAGGAACAATACTACTAATCAGTAATATTTATTGTTCTTCTTGATCAGGAAATTTTTCTCCAGCGTTTTCCTGAGATGAAACACATAGGTGTTACATACTCTGAAGTCTTGTATATCATAAAATATATATATTTTAACCTAAGCCAGTAGTTGATTGTATTGTTTGGGTGTAGAATTCTTGTTATTATAATCTTTTTCTTTCAGTGGTTCTGTGGATGCTATTCCACTGCTACTAGTTACCCCAAATTGAAGATGAGGTTTTTGGTAGTTTCCATTAGTTACTCTTTCTGCTGGAAAGTGAATTAAAAAAAAACCTCAAAAATAATTACAGTAATTCAAAAATAATTTTAAAAAAAGTCTTAAGAGTTCAAGAAGTTTACTGGGGTGTGCTTAGGTGTATATCTTTTCTCAGTAATACAGCCCTTGGTGAGCCTTTTGAATTTGCAGACTCAGATATCTCTCCATCATGGGGAAAATTTCCTTCTAATATTTATTTATTTGCTTTTCTTCCATCTATTTTTTTTAATTTTACTTTATTTTGCTTTACAATACTGCATGTTTTGCCATACATCTTAATCCTGCTATGGAACTAATAATATTCTTGTATAAGCTTTTCAGAAGCTATCCTAAATTCTCTTATTTAATTTTCCCCTGTGATTTCCATTTCTGTAGTTTGCTCTGTACGTTAAGATAATTTGAGACGTCACACTCAATCTTCCAAGTCACTCATTTGTGTTGCGATAATGCTCTATCCTTTAACTTATCCGTTGAACTTTTACATTGGCAAATTGTATCTTTTGGCTCCAGAAGTTTTTATGCTTCACTTGAAAAATTCTGAAGTGCATGTGTGTTTATTCAGATCCTTAGTTATCTCCTCTTGCAGTTCACTGTCACACAGTAAGTGTTCTGATTGTTTTGCCTGATCATCAACTCTAACTTTTCAGCCCCTTTTAGCTGAGTTGACATTTTGCTTGGATTTTTCTGGGCTCAGTTTTTTTCAGGCTATCAGTTATAGTATTTTAAATAGCAAGACTCTTACTGGAGTACCTGCATTTATATGCAGGTATAATTATGTAGGTTGTCAGGCTCTGATGGATTACTGGTAGAAATTCTCTTGATTTCTGGTCTCTCTGCTCTCTCCCTGTTTCAGGGATTAGGCTTTTCATTTCCTGACCCTCTGCAAAAGGGAAACCTTTTCAGAAATTCAGCAAGCTTGAGTGAGCATATGTAGATGCTTCTTTTTAGAGGCATCTGATTTCTGAGAATCAGTCTCTTCTCAGGACCACAGTTTTTTGTTCTTTTTTTTCTGTTTGTTCAGGTATAGGAAATAAAGTTTCTCTTTACACAGTGGGATCCAGATTTTATTTGAACAAAAGTTATCTGTAAGTCTAAATAGGCCAGAGACCAACTTAGACATGATTTTGAATTTCTGAGAAACTAATAAATATATTATCATTATTTGTAGAGCATCAACTAATTTCCCCATATTCTGTAAGACTTTAAAAATAAATAATCTCTAAATGATGTAGATCAGGAAAGAGATGAGAAAGAACAAACTGTTATGTTGTCCTGCGTTAAACCATGTTTTATTGGATTTTCAAAGGAGTCTATGACCCATAAAGTAACTGCTTCTCCAAATATGGAAACTGAAAGCCAAAGCCATGGATTCTCCATATTTTTAATACATTTATTTTTGGAATGACTTTGTGTATAGATGACAGTGACTACTGGAAATTCATGACTGTTATCTGTGATAACTTAGGGTGAATGATGTCAGATTCCTGATCTCTGAAGAAGATTTAGCTTCAGGACCAGAGACCAGGCTTGATCATTCTGGGCTCTTGTGTAGCAGAGTTTTATTAAAATGTGAAAAAGGACAGAAAAAGCTTCTGTCATAGACATCAGAAGGGGGACAGAGAGTGTTCCCCTTGCTAAAGGGAGTTATATACTGTGTCAATTTGTTATTACAATAAATCAAAAGAATGTCTCAAAGTTGTAAAAATTTTACCAGACCCACTCCCACAATTTACATTTTAAGGTAACAGGATTAGAAGTTAACAATAGAAAGATATGCTTTTGCACTGTGGTGTTGGAGAAGACTCTCTCAAGTCCCTTGGACTGCAAGGAGATCCAACCAGTCCATTCTAAAGGAGATCAGTCCTGGGTGTTCTTTGGAAGGAATGATGCTAAAGCTGAAACTCCAGTACTTTGGCCACCTCATGTGAAGAGTTGACTCATTGGGAAAGACTTTGATTCTGGCAGGGATTGGGGACAACAAAGGATGAGATGGCTGGATGGCATCACTGACTCGACGGATGTGAGTTTGAGTGAACTCTGGGAGTTGGTGATGGACAGGGAGGCCTGGCGTGCTGTGATTCATGGGGTCGCAAAGAGTCAGACAGGACTGAGCGACTGAGCTGAACTGAACTGAACCATACCCACTCCCGTTATATACATTTTAGGATAACAGGATTAGTCAGAAGATTTTCAGGAAGGAGAAACTGTCCTCATGCAGGATGCATTGTTGTTATATAATACTTAGTACAGAGTTTAACCTGAGTTGTTTGTTGTGTAATCATCAGTTCTAGGCTTAAAAACATTTTATGTGACTAAGACTAAGTAATGTAGAGGAGAAAAAAGACTTTTGTCCTTTTCTCCTCCTTGAGAATTCCAGACCCCTATCTCCTCCTTGAGAGCCCCAGGTCCCTTTCTCTTCCTCAGAACCCTGGACTTCTTATCAACCTGCTGTTGACTAAAAAAGATGTACAACTTGAGAGTTGTGAGTTAAGTTTTATTTGGGGCACAATAAGGACTGCAGCCTGGGAGGCAGCATCTCAGATAGCTCTGAGAGACTGCTCCAAAGCGGCAGTGGGGGAAGGTCAATATATAAGGTTTTGGTGAAGGGGGAGTTCAATAACGGGAAGCACTCATTTTACAAAAGGGTTTTTGTTAGTCATGAGGATCTGATGTCACCATGAAGGATGTAGTGCTTCTTTAGATAGGAGATGCAAGGATTAAGATCATAAAATCTGTTCCTGAAGCATCCAACTATCTAAAGACCTGTCCCACCAGATTCCCTAGAGCAGAGAGTGCCTCACTCCATCCTGAACTCCCTCAGGGGTTGTTGAAAGTCAACAGGCATAGCAGCACAGGGTTCAATCTCCATGGCAGATGGCAAATGCCTTTGTTGTTTACTCTGTTGGCAATTCCAATTTGTAGTTGACACTGCCTGGGAATTGACTCTCTCATCTGTCCATCTGATCTACCAGTAGGCCATAGTTCTTACCTATTGCAACTGCTTGTTTTTCCTATAGGGCAAAAGATCAGAAATTTAGTTTACTGCATCAGTTCAGTTCAGTTCAGTTGCTCAGTCGTGTCCGACTCTTTGCGACCCCATGGACTGCATCATGCCAGGCCTCACTGTCCATCATCAACTCCTGGAGTTTACTCAAACTCATGTCCATTGAGTGGGTGATGCCACCCAACCATCTCATCCTCTGTCATCCCCTTCTCCTCCCGCCCTCAATCTTTCCTAGCATCAGGGTCTTTTCAAATGAGTCAGCTCTTTGCATCAGGTGGCCAAAGGATTGGATTTTCAGCTTCAACATCAGTCCTTCCAATGAATATTCAGGACTGATTTCCTTTAGGATAGACTGGCTGGATCTTCTTGCAGTATAAGGGACTCTCAGGAGTCTTCTCCGACACCACAGTTCACAAGCATCAATTCTTCAGTGCTCAGCTTTCTTTATAGTCCACCTCTCACTTCCATACATGGTTTACTGCATGGACTCTTCCAGATTCTTATCCTTTCTTAAGGAAAAGCAAGTGTATCTCAAGACCTTTATGAGCCTTGATCTTTGAAAGTTTCTGTACCTTAATGATTTAGCACAATTAAGAAATGATGAAAAAATTGAAAAATGTTTCCTATCCTTTAACACATCTGATTTTTATAAATAGACTAATATTTTAAAATTAAATTAAAAAATCTTCTCTGTGTGTTAAAACCCCACATCTCAGAACTTGAGGGAACTTTAAAGATCCTTCATCCACCTTCTCTTTAGTGCCAAGTGGTTATTTGGATTCTGTCTTAATTCCCTGGAGTAGGTAGCCCAATACCCCTTGGGCAGCCAATCTGTTTATTGGGAAACTCACTGTTGAAAAGGTCTTGATATACTGAGTTTAGATCTATCTCCTTATAATCTATGACCATTGATCTTTAGAATATCTATTTTGTTCCGTCTTTAGAATATCTATTTTGTTCCATCTTTAAAATATCTGTTTTGCAGATTAATGCTACTCTAATAAAATCATTTTATTTTTATATTCTAAAGAAAATTTATATTCTTACAAAGTTTTGAAGGAGGTTGTTGTTTGTTGTTCAGTGGCCAAGATGTCTGATTCTTTTGGGACCCCAGGGACTGTAGCCTGCCAGGCTCCTCTGTCCATGGGATTTTCCCAGCAAGAATATTGGAGTTGGTTTCCACTTCCCTCTCCAGGGGATCTTCCTGACCCAGGGATTGAACTTACGTCTCCTGCATTGGCAGGCAGATTCTTTACCACTGAGCCACCTGGGAAGCCCCTTCTAAGGAGGTATTAGTGCTTAAATTCTTGTTGGTTTTTCATGTAATTTTAACTTTGAATATTCTGGACCAGATGGCTAAGATAGGCACATAAACTGAATCTTGCTTTAGAAAATTTCATTATAAAACTTCAGTTTTTAGTGCTAGAAGGAGATTTACACATATACCAGCTCATCCATTATTCTTACTTTACATAGGAGGATATTGAAGTCCAGATAAGAACTATTAAATTTCTTTATAAAGTCAAGGACACTGCTGCCTGAAATTCAGATATCCTCATCTCTCATTTAACCATTGAGGCTGCTAAGTCGCTTCAGTCATGTCCGACTCTGTGTGACCCCACAGATGGCAGCCTACCAGGCTCCCCCATCCCTGGGATTCTCTAGGCAAGAACACTGGAGTGGGTTGCCATTTCCTTCTCTAACCATTGAGGAGACCACTAAAAAATGACTAGAGATTCAATAGATGCTAAAATGTAGATATCAAAGAGTAAAGGAATGATCTGTAAATGTCAGAGATCAATCCTACACAGACTTGAGACTCTGAAGAAACAATAAATAGAGTACCATTATTTATGGAAGACAAACTAGCCCAGGTGCAGGGCTACTTTAAAAACTCGTCTATTCCAAATAAATCCTGTCTGTAAGAAACTTGCAAACTTCTTGTGGAGATAAACACTTAAGTAATTGCCTACTATTTGGTGCAATATAGACCTAGCCAAAGATGAAAAATGACAGAGAAAATAATTTTTAAAATTCACCATGGCTTGAAAATTTATAATAGTGCTAAAATGACTGAGCTGCTGAGTTATTAATTTTTTTGACAAGAAAGAAAATCTAATGCTGGAAGTTAGAAATAACTAATAAAAACACTACTGTTAATAAAAAAGAATGGGTAAGAGACATTTTCAAATGTGAATGAACCTTAATTAATGACTCCAGATGACATGTGTCTGTCATTAAGGTAGGTTACCTGTTGAATTATTTATGGGTGAAAAGCCCAAAAGAACCAGAAAAGACTCCAAAGGAGATTGGAGGGTATAAGATAAAATGAAACCCTTCTTTTTCTTCAGGATGCGCTGAAGGAAGATGATTCAGAATCTGCTTTCCTTGATGCGGATATTGCTCCTTTGAAGATGCTTAAGGGACGGCTTTCCTACTGGTGGTTGAATATGCCTTCAGTGGGACACTCAGCCCTTCAACAACATTGCCCTTATTTCATGAACTGTCAAGTATGTCCAATCTACCGACCCCCACATGGTGACATGCTATAATACAAACTTAAAACTATTAAAATAGAAACACACAGCAGACTTTTACCAAAACGATTCTTTATTTTGTTTATTTATGTCATTGCCGTAGGATACAACAACCTCTGCGTTTTCAGTCCTTGGGTGCTGAATCCAGGTTTTATTTGTCTTTGTGTTGCTACTGAAACATTGGGCTGAGGTCATACTTTATTTTCAATCTCCGTTTCTAGAGGCATTTGAAGAAGCACTGGCTAGGCAGTTCAATATTTATTGAACAAAACTAAAAGAAATCAAAATGAGCAAAATGCCAGTATAAGGTACATAAACAACCCCACCCCACGTGGCACATAAACAACCTTCTTCCCTTAGTGAATGTAATATTTAACTATGAAAAGGTAACCATTTGCATGACCATTTCTCAGTTATGCTAGCAGGTATAAAAATACCATGTGACTTCATTTCATCAATGCAGTGGACAGAGAAGAATTATTGTTTCTTTTACTTTGTGGCTCTGGTGAGTCCTCAGGATGTGTAGTTGAAAAATCAATTTTGTAGGCTGAAGTCTTTGCTGGTCACAGTTCAGGGATTAGAGAAATCCAATTTGAGGGAAATATTGGTTTGCCTGAAGGCACCCTTGCAGTTTATCTCTTTGAAGTGCTAAGATGGCTTCCCTTCTGGGTGAATATACAAGCTAGGGTTTTTATTTGTCAATATAGAACTTCCCATTGCTCCTTATGCTATAGGTGATCAAACTTATGGGTTTTTTCCCTCCATTCAGAAACAAGGGCATCTGTGCTTCATCAGAAGATTAAATCTGTCCCAATTTCTATCTAGGTTCCATAAACCTGGTGCTAAGACCTGCAAGCTTCTATCTGAAGAACCTTGGTCTAATGGACATATTCTTCATCCACTTGTCTGGGCAAACTAGTTTTTATTCTTACTGTGTAATTTTTTTTTTTTGTTGTTACTTTTTGTTTTTGTCCATGCTGCACACCCTGTAGGATCTCAATTCCCCAACAAGGGACTGAACCTGGCTTATAGCAGTGAAATCTCCAAATCCTAACCACTGGGCCACCAGGAAAGTCCCCCCTTCTAGTGTAATTTTAAATGTATCCTACTTGATGATAAATAAGTCTTGCTAAGACCAAAAATTCTGTAGGGAGTCAAAGGTAAGGTTGGCTTACTGTCTTTGATGAGTCTGAGAATCAAAATCTTTAATAGGTAGGGTCGATTTCATTGAGAATTCTCTTGATAACTGTCTCATGGATAACTATGCCTGGAGCGAGCTGGTTGATCTTAACAGAGCCCACCTTCTTAATGAAGATTATCTTAGTTTACTCTTCACATAAGCTATGTTGTCCTTGCTAAGTAACTCAAAATTGTCCTAGTTCCCTCATGGATAAACAGAGCTTCTAGTGATCTCATACACAGGCTTTTGTTACCTAGCGTAATATCTGGCAAAGGAAGTTATTCAGTAAGTACTTGTTGAATAAATCAACATTAGTGCTGTAAACACTTACCATATAATTGGTGCAAGAGTCTTTTCTTTGCATATACTATCTCCCTGTGTAGCAATTGGTTCCTAATTCTATCATGAGATGCTTGAATCTAATGCAAGAATATTAGGAACCAGAATGTAAGAAAGACAATGGCATGTTAGCATAGGTTTTTCTTATGATTCAAGATTTGCTGAACTGATCTGGGTATAGAGTTAAGCACTGTGAAGAACAATACAGCATTTCTCTTTTCTTAAATCAGAATTCCTACTCTCTCATGTGAAGGGTAAATTTATTAGCCACAAATTGTTGGGGAAGTATTGCAGATCTTTTTCTTTTTGTGGGTTATGCATTCTCTGTTGTCCTATCTTGCCGACATGCATATTAGCTGTTTTGAGGACTGAAACAGGTTGAATGGACACTTCCTAGTTTTACTCACCTTGTATCAATTGCTGTGATTTTTTTTCTTCTTATCCTCAAAATGCTTGGTTCAGTCATTAAAGAATTCAGTTTCCATTATAGCAGTCACAATTTGAAGTCTTTTTCCTTTTGATATTGAACCAACTTGGGTTAAGTAGGAATTGCTGCTGTGTAGCAACATCAGTGGCACCCCACTCCAGTACTCTTGCCTGGAAAACCCCATGGACGGAGGAGCCTGGTAGGCTGCAGTTCATGGGGTCGCAAAGAGTCAGACACGACTGAGCGACTTCACTTTCACTTTTCACCTTCATGCATTGGAGAAGGAAATGGCAACCCACTCCAGTATTCTTGCCTGGAGAATCCCAGGGATGGCAGAGCCTGGTGGGCTGCCGTTTATGGGGTTGCACAGAGTTGGACACGACTGAAGCGACTTAGCAGCAGCAGCAGCAGCAGCAGCAGCAACATCAAGATGGCACCTCTGGGCACTGTCCACATGATATCATGTCAAACACTTTTTTAGTTACCCATGGTTTCAGAAGGAACAGGAATCTCTTATGGGTTAAGTACTCTCTAGAAGGTTTTCTCCCATTGCTCAAACACTGACTGAAACTTTTCTTCAAATAGTTTATTCCCTGTCTATCCCCATTGTATCTGGAAGAGAGGGAATGTCGTTCTTAGGACTGCAGCTTAAACAAATATATGCCAAACTGTTTAACTCTTATGTGTCCAGTTTGTGTATATATATTCTTGTACATGTGTGTATTTAAGAAGTAAGCACACTGCTTACCATCTAAAGTAACTAAGAGGATGATGAAATCAATAATCATAATTGAAATCCGCTTTAAGGCTGGACATCACACCATTTGATCCTCCTTCCTTCAGTGTTCCATAAAATATATTAATCAAAAAGAGTGGCATTTTTCCAGATGGATACCATCTAGACCTTTGCCCTCTGTAGATTGTACCTACTTATTGCCTTCCTTTCTTACTTGTTATGGGTTTTCTTTCTTAGCTCTTAGCTCTGCTACCCTCTGCTGGAAAAGCCTTAAAGCCCAATTCTGATCCTGCCAGGGGTTGGTTGGTTTTGTAGTGTTGCCTGTAAACTGTGAATTACACTCCAGGGGCAGGAACTACTTCCGGAAGCTCAACTGCTTCTGATGATGTAGAAATCACCTGGGAGTTTTGTAGTGCCTCACATAGTGAGATGCCCATTCTCCCTAGCTTTAGAAATCTCTCCTGATCCGGTCATCTTGTTTCTTGCAAGTAGTTTGAGGCATTTCTTCTCTAATGAGGCTTCTATATTCCTCAGTCTGACAAGACACACCAGTTTATTTTCATGGATCATTGGATATTCATTGACCAACATTGATATTTCTCTGGTTTCAGGTAAAGCTGTGGTCATTGGAGTGCATAAAGTCTGTACGTCTTCACCCTGCTTCCAATTTTCTGTAATAATTTTTTGCTTCACTCCAGACACACAACTGGTTATTAGAATAATAACTAGAACCCAGAATAAGGACTAGAACCCAGCCCTCTGTCAGTCCACAGCTCTTTCCACAGAAAATAAGGCTTGGCTGCTGGTAACAAAATTTATTTAATATATAGATATAAATTATACTCCAGGATGTGTGCATCATGAAACAGAAAAGTGACAGAAAGCATCTGGTTTACTATGTTTCTTTATTGTTCAGTTTCACTGAGGATTTTCATGTTTTGAAAGAGAGAGTTGTCATAGAGAATCCACAATGAAGAGATAATTTTGTTTTGTGTTTTGATTGAGCTGAAATATTCATCGACCTTAATTTTAAGCTCAAAAGCTCCTCAAGTGATCAGCAGCTGTTCATTCAAGAGGGTTCTACCTCTCTGAATACAGAACAAAAGATATTTGTCTTTGAAATTTCATAAAGGTAATAAGAGAAAAGATGACTTCTTTGTGATGAAGCAAATACATCCTGGCATGAGAAATCTGATCATTACAGATTGTTGAGTTGTCTTAAGAATCAATATGCTCTGTTTCATAAATGATATGGCTCCTGAAATCCACTTTGTAAATTGTTCTCAATGTACCTTCTGACTAATTTTTATCATAATGCTTTATAGATACTGATATTGACCAAAACTTACTTTTAAAAATAGAGAGAAACCTAGTATTACCTGTGGTATAACAAAAGGCAGTTGTAACTTGCGTCTTTTCTTCTCATGTCTAGGCTAGTAAAAGAAATATTTGCTAAAAGCAAAAGTTAATTTAGTTTAAATATCTGATGAGTAGATGAAGAATTATTTAGAACTGTGTTATCTTCTTAAACAAGGGTACAGCCTTCATAAAATCACAATTTGTAACCACTGACTAGACAAGAGACATGTACACCCGTGGCGGATTCATGTCAATGTATGGCAAAACCAATACAGTATTGTAAAGCAAAACAAAGTAAAAATAAAAATTAAAAAAAAAAAAAGAGAGAGTTTGCCAAACTATGACCAATGGGCCAAATCTGGCCCAACGCATTTGTATTGAGTTGGCCAAAAAGTTCGTTTGAGTTTTTCCATTACATCTATGGAAAAATCTGAATGACCTTATTGGCCGACACAATAAATAAAGTTTTATTGGAACACAGCCACATTCATTGGTTTCTGTATGGTCTATGACTGTTATCATGCTGCAGTGGCAGCGTTGAACAGTTACCAACAGACTGTATGGAGCACAAAGTCAGCTTATTGATTATCAGACCCTTATAGGAAGAGCTTTCAGATCTCTGGCATAAAGTGGTGATTTTTATAAAGTATTGTGATTTCAATGACATCAATACTATTTTCTCTGTCATACTTCTAATGATCATTATCTTTTCTTTAAACTGGTGAATTATTCCCTAAATAGAAATGACTGTATTAGCCATTCCCAGTGGTAAATATGCCTAAATGCTTTGTATATTCTTTTGACCAAAAATATAGGCTTCCATAACCACAATAAGGCACATACTATGCTTTTTCTTTTACTTATCAGGATAAGTAAGAAAATGCTTATTTAAGGACTGATTTTCCTAGATTTGGGACAAAGTCTGGTTGAAGCTATGCCTTGTGGTATGCTTTTGTGTTTCTTGAGTTCCAGTGAGGTTAATGGTCTAGGCAAGACCAATACAAGTATATTGTCTTCCTAGTTTATGTATATTCTGAGTCATCAGGCAACTATGACTTTCTTCAGTTTGTGCTCTGCAGAGATAGACATGGTATCTTCCTGTGTGACTCTGAGGATGCTGTATGAAATGCAGCTCAGAAATCTGGGCATGTTTATTTAGAATGTTGCTGCGAGGTTTTGGAAAAGGCTCAGTATTCACTCTGCAGCACCCTCTGCTATGCCAACAGGACTCAGCGGGCACTGTTGGAGCAGTTAGTTGTCTGCCAAGGATGTTTACATTAGTGACTGGATATTTATTGTACATATTGAATATATACTCACTTTCTTTTTGCCAGTAAATTTAGAGTGTAACCAATGTCTTGGGTCTGCAGGTGTTACATTTCTCAGAAAGTATTTAAATACGTGTGGAAATAAAATAGCATATAACAATGTTGTCCCAGCTTGAATGTGATTTCCTCTGACTAATATTTACTAATTAATAAATACTAGAAAATTCTGTATATTTTGCAAATGGTTCTTATAAACAGGAAATAGTTATTTTAGCATCATAGAAATCATCTTATGCATTTGATATTTTATTAAATGCAGTAGTTTTTTTTTTTTTTTCAAAGAGTGTATATGGGAAGGTAGTGTTAGTGGTAAAGAATCTGCCTGTCAATGCAGGAGACACAAGAGACATGGGTTTGATCCCTGGGTCAGGAAGATCCCCTGGAGGAGGGAATGGCAACCCACTCCAGTATTCTTGCTTGGAAAATTCCACGGACAGAGGAGCCTGGAGGCCTACAGTCCATGGGGAAGTGAAAAGTCAGACACAACTGAGCATATACACACACACAAAGGCAGTAGTGTTGTTGTTGTTTTTCAAAGCATGTTTATGAGAAATAAGGAAAAATACATATTGACTTACGTGTGGTTTTTGAATGTCCAATACATGTACCTTTGTGATCGAGGACGACTTTTTTATTTAAAAATAAAGTAGGAAAAAGCAGTGCAGTAAACTGAACGTTTGAGTCTTCTCCAAACTCTTATGTTGAAACCTAATCCCCAATGTGGGGTGGGGCCTTTGGGAGATAATTTAGTCATGATGGTAGAGCCCTCATCCTTGGAATTAGTACCCTTATAAAACAGAACTGCAGAAAGATCCCTTGCCCCTTCTGCCACACAAGGACACAGGGAAAAGAAAACCTGCCCATGAAACAGGAAGACTATCTTCAATGGATACCAAGTCTGCAGAAGTCTTCTTCTAAGACTTCCTAGCATTTAGAATGCTAGAAATAAATTTCTATTGTTTATAAGCCACCCAGTCCAGGGTACTAAATCTTCACCATTTTATGTGTAATTTACATTTAGAGCAGCTTCCAGTATGAACTTTGTCTTTCTGTTTCAGTTTTATGTCTCTTGTTGAGTAGAAATTTTAAATGTAATGAAATGAAATTTATCAGTAGTTTCTTTTATGGGATAAGTTTTTGCATCTTATAAGTTTACAAAATACTTTTTCGCCTCTGGTCCCCATATTTTCTATTGAGTTTTAAAGTTTTGCTTTTACTATATTTTCATCTTTAATATGCCTGGATTTGAAATTCATACACACCATGGAGTAGAGATCTGATGTATTATATTCCAAAGGAGACCAATTATTTTTCATGATTTTTTGAAAAATTCATTTCTTCACTAATCTCTTATGTATAAAATTTCTATATCTTTTTCTGAATTCTTTATGAACTCCTTATTCTCTTTAACTTGTGCCAGTGTCTCAGTTCAGTTCAGTCGCTCAGGTGTGTCCAACACTTTGTGACTCCATGGACTGCAGCATGGACTGCAGCCAGGCTTCCCTGTCCATCACCAACTCCCGGAGCTTACTCAAACTCATGTCCATTGGTCGGTGATGCCATCCAACCATCTCATTCCTCTGCCGTGCCCTTCTCCTGCTTTCAATCTTTTCCAGCATCAGAGTCTTTTCCAATGAGTCAGTTCTTCGCATCAGGTGCCCAAAGTATTGGAGTTTCAGCTTCAACATCAGTCATTCCAATGAATATTCAGGACTAATTTCCTTTAGGATTGACTGGTTTGATCTCTTTCAGTCCAAGGGACTCTCAAGAGTCTTCTCCAACACCACAGTTCAAAAGCATCAATTCTTAAGTGCTCAGCTTTCTTTATAGTCCAATTCTCACATCCATACATGACTACTGGAAAAACCATAGCTTTGACTAGATGGACTTTTGTTGGCAAAGTAATGTCTCTGCCTTTTTAATATGTTGTCTAGGTTCGTCATAGTTTTTTTTTTTTTTTTTTTTTACAAGGAGTAAGTGTCTTTTAATTTCATGGCTGCAGTCACCATCTGCAGTGATTTTGGAGCCCAAGAAAATGAAGTCTGTCACTGTTTCCCCATCTATTTCCCACGAAGTGATGGGGCCAGATGCCATCATCTTAGTTTTCTGAATGTTGAGTTTTAAACCAACTTTTTCACTTTCCTCTTTCACTTTCATCAAGAGGCTTTTTAGTTCTTCTTCACTTTCTGCCATAAGGATGGTGTCTTCTGCACATCTGAGGTTATTGATATTTTAATATCTAGTGTCAGTATCTAGCTATAACCAATATATTCTGAAAAATTTGAGAGCTGGTAGGGCAACTTTCTTACTTTATTCTTTGGTAAAGTCTTAGGTGGTGATGGTTGTTAGTTGTTTATGTAAATTTTTGAATGAGCTTATCAAATTCAGCAGAAAACTTTTTTAGTATTTTGACTGCTGTTGGATTAAATATGATATGTTCATTTGTGTACAGCTGATATTTTAATAATGTAATAATATCTATGAACATGGTGTATATCACTATTTTAGATCATTGATAATGTGTTTCAGTTAGATTTTAAAGTTTCTCTCAGTAGTGGTCTTAGAAATATTTTTTTAGATTTAGCCTTAGCTACCTAAATTTTTTGTCATTATTATAAGCTATATTAACTTTGTATTTGATACAATTTTATATTTTTAGGAAAGCGTTAGATGTCAATAACTAATTGCTTTCTTTCCCTGAGAAAAATTTCTGATCATCGTTTTTTTGAATGTTGACTGTTTAGCCAGCTTTTTCTCTCTCTGCTTTCACTTTCATCAAGAGGCTCTTTAGTTACTCTTCACTTTCTTCCATCTATATATCTGAGGTGTCATCTACATATCTGAGGTTATTTATGCTTCTCCCTACAATCTGATCCCAGCTTTTGCTTCATCCAGCCCTGTGTTTCACATGATGTACTCTGCATGTAAGTTAAATAAACAGGGTGACAATATACAGCCTTGACGTACTCCTTTCCCTGTTTGGAACAAGTCTGTTGTTCCATGTCCAGTTCTAACTGTTGCTTCCTGACCTGAATACAGTTTTCTCAGGAGGCAGATCAGGTGATCTGGTATTCCCATCTCTTTCAGAATTTTCCACAGTTTGTTGAAATCTACAGAGTCACAGGCTTTAACGTAGTCAGTGAAACAGAAGACATTTTTCTGGAATTCTCTATGATCCAACCGATGTTAATAATTTGATACCTGGTTCCTCTGCCTTTTGTAAATCCAGCTTGTCCATCTGGAAGTTCTGGGTTCACGTACTGTTAAAACTCTAGCTTGAAGAGTTTTGAGCATTGTTTTGCTTGTGTATGAAATGAGTGCAGTTGTTCGATCTGAACTTTCTTTGACATTGCCCTTCTTTGGAGTTGAAATGAAAACTGACTTTTTCCAGTCCTGTGGCCACTGCTGAGTTTTCCAAATTTGCTGTTATATTAAAGTGCAGCACCTTAACAGAATCGTCTTTTAGGATTTGAAATTGCTCAGCTGGAATCCCATCACCTCCACTACCTTTGTTCATAGTGATGCTACCTTTGCTCATAGTGATGCTTCCTAAGGCATCATGACTGTCATGATGCATAGCATGAGAGTTATGACATAATTAATTAGCCCTGGATTCTAATATCTGTGTTAATAAACATAATGAAACAAGGGATATTTTAGAAAATGTTAACCAAGCTCATGGGATTCCAATCTATTCAAGGTTATAGTTTAATTATTATTACTGTAGATCTAAGGTGTGGGTCTTCAGTCAGCAACTTACTAAATCAAACCCCTGGCAATGACTTTCCCTCAGGTAATAATCACCGTGAATGGTAATGATGCCATTTTCTTATAAGAAATATGGCTAACAGAAATTTGTAAGAGAATTTGTAAAAGAATACTTACAAATTTGTAAGAAATTTGTAAAAGAATACTTTTACAGTATACCATTTATTTAAGAAATCAAATATAGTAACTACTTTAGTATCAGAATTTTGAAATTTTATTGCTATATGGAGAAGGCAGTGGCACCCCACTCCAGTACTCTTGCCTGGAAAATCCCATGGATGGAGGAGCCTGGTAGGCTGCAGTGCATGGGGTTGCTAAGAGTCGGACACAACTGAGCGACTTCCCTTTACGTAGTTATGGATAGGGGAAGGGAGGAGGGAAGAATACACTTAGTGAGAATGTTGGCTCCATGAGGACAAGAAGCATTGCATATTTTATTCAGTGATGTATTCCAACCACTTAGGATAGTGCTCAATGATCATCAATAATTATTTGTTATTATTTTTACTAGAAACCAGGATGCCAGTCTTTAACTTGTCTCTAATTACAGTAGAAATGATTCTATACAGAGAGTCATAGAATTTCAAGGCCACATGGGATAGGATGGGATAGGCCCATATAGTCAAGCATCTTTATTTTACATGGGGTTGAAAGGAGTCAGATACAACTGAAGCAGTTTAGCGTGTAGCATGCAAGGAAAATAAAACCCACAATGCTTGGTACCTTGGTATAGATAACTTAAAAATTAGTGACAGAACAAGTACCAGTACCACATTTTATCTGTTCATTAACTGATGGACGTTTGAGCTGTTTCCATTTTTTGACTGTCATGAATAATACTTCTATGAACATTCATATACAAGTTTTGTGTAGACATATGTTTTCAATTTTGGGGGGATATATATATAGAGGACTGAAATTTCTGATCATATGGTAACTCTATATTTAATCATTTGAGGAACTGCCAGACTGTTTTCCAAAGTAGCTACACTGTTTTATACTCCCACCAGCAATATATATTTTGGTTCTAATTTCTCGACTCTCTTGCCACATTTCCCCCCAGCCTTTTAAGTTTTTGATTAGTTTGCTGTTTGCCTTAACTCTTACCACCACCTCAGCAGCTGTAATTTTAAACAGAGCTGCTGACTGATTTTGACAAACATGCCCAGGAAAAAAGGCCATTTTCATTGGGTAAGCGGTGAATCAGGTCAAATGACACAACTTGTGAGTAGGATTTCTCAGGGAACTATGGACAGAAAATAATCGCGATTTTCTGAGATGAGGCTTTGGAAGACCTCCACCCTCATTCTTTCATTTCTAGTAGATGTTCGAACGATTGCCAGTTTACCCTGTAATTTTGGGTTGTTAATATTTGAGGCTTATCACAGAACTAGGGAGAGGGCGATTAGACTAGGGCAAGTTCAAATGTCACAAAGGTCACTATTCTTACCAAGATTCAGCAAATTTTCTTGAATAAATTCTTAAATATATTGTTAAAGGACTTTGGTTAATTTCCAGAGTTCTGAGAAGTTGATTTTGACATCCCCCCACCCCCTCCTGCCAGTGTTTTAGTTGGTTTTAGAAGAGGGTGAAGTGTTAGAGGTCCTTACTCCATTTTCACTGACATCATCCCCTAATTTGCTTTCTAATTACCAAGAAATTAAGTGCTACATGCCAGAAAGCAGAGGGAAAAAACCATAGAAAGGGATGAAAGAAGAACAGGAAGAAAGAAATAGACTTGTTTGGGAAATCTGAAAGAGGAAATGTGTGCATATTTTGTTTACAGAGGAGATCGAGTATGGATCTATGCCTGAAGAAACGCTGAAAAATACAAACGGCATAGCTTATGAATCTTCAGCAGATTCATACTTGCAGGGCAAATCTTCCTATAACAGCATGTGTTGAGTGTGTGAAAACTAAATGCAGCCAATCTATTTCTTCCTCTTATTTTCACAGTTTTGTTTTTAAGAACAAACAATCCAAATAAAAATATTAACCAGATTTAAACTGATCTGTATGTATTGAAATCTCAGCAAATGAAACAAATGAAATTCAAAGCTATATTTTAAGGACAATGATTTTAGGGGAAAAGAATACTTTTAAATACTAGACTTTACCAGAATTCATGATTTCTAGTTTCTGTCTCTATTTGAACTGAAACAGACTAGGTCTCCCAATGGTGATAGTTTTACAACTTAAATTCCATGCCCAGTGATCTTTAATAGTCTCCAAAAGTGCAGGAGCGGGGAATTCCCATTCTTCCAGGAGTCTGCAGTTAATCCAGCGACTCTGGAGCATCTTCAAGTGAGTTCTTGAAAATCTCAATCACATAAAAATTTGCCACTGATACTCACCTCATTCAATTAATAGGCAGATGCAAGAGGCCATAGTTGCACATATGCATGTATGTGTGCACACACACACATACACACACACTTCTTTCTTTCTCACTCTGCAAGACACTATTTTTATATTTACATATCAGGATAGGGAATTGGAAGCTGGCTTGAAAGAGTCAGTTCCAGTTTCTCTTAATGTTTCTCTACCTCCGTGCCACAACATGGTAGGTATGACAGCATGTGATGTTCTGATAGTGACAAGTTGAGGCCACTCTGCCAATGCTATAATTTTAGCAAGCATAATTAGAATTCTGTAGTGGAAAGTTATTTATATTTTGGCAAATAAACTACAGCTATAAAGCCTTAAATTATAGATTTTCTTCTTCACGCCAACTATTTCACGTTCATAATTATCTTTGATTTAGGGGGATTCCCCCCTTTTCTCTGTTGCGCATGTGACATTTGTTTTTATTTTTGTTTGGGGAAGTGGGATACATTCTAGTCTTCCTCTCAGGATTTGAGGTCTAAACCAAAATTATGGGGTGAAGATGTAAAGGAAAGTATGAATTGTAAAGAGAATTATTAGAAGAAGATAGAGCAAAAACCAAACAGAGTGGGAGTAGGTGGCATGAAGGATAGAGTGAATTTTAAGTGATATGCTCAGGGGTCTGGTTTGGGGTGGTAATAGGTGGATTCTGCTGTCCCTCTACAAGTAAGACAGGAACTAAAGAAAGAGATATAGGTATAGAGACAGAGAAAAGTGTAAATTTTGGACATTCTCATGAAATATTAGGTAGAGCATCTTACTAGGTAGATGGAAAATAAATCTTCTGTCCTGAAATATAAATTTGTGCAACAGCAGTGTAAAGGTGGTACTCGAAGCTAAAGGGTTAGATGAGATATTTAGGGGACTCTACAATGAGAAGTGGACTTTTGATACAACCCAGAGGAACAATGACATTGAAAGAGATGCCAGAATGAGAGGACAAGCATGAGAGATTCAGAAGAGTAGATGCAGATGGAGCAAGAGGATCAAGAGATAGTCATGCCTCATAAGCCAGGAAGGAAGATAGTTTCAGGAGAAAGAAGTTAATAGTGGCCACTGCAAAAATATCCTAACCAGGCTTTCTGCTTCTAGTTTCTTCCTCCATGCACCCTAGCCTCATTCTTCTGTCCAAACTCTCTCTCCTAGTGCACAGATCCATTCCCATTCTCAGGTGTGTAGTTAGTAGATGCCTATAGCATTCAAAGGGCTCCCCAGGGTAAAGAACCTGCCTGCCAATGCAGGAGATGCAAGAGATGCAACTTTGAAGATCCCCTGGAGAAGGAAATGTCAACCTGCTCCAGCATTCTTGCCTGGAAAATCCCACAGACAAAGGAACCTGGCAGGCTCTAGTTCATGGAGCTGCAAAGGGTTGGCATGAATGAGTGAGCACACGTGGATATAGTACTCAAACTTTTATATACATATAATGGAATCACTGAGAAGTCCTTCTTATCATCTAAACCTAATGGGTTTTATTAAAAGGCTCCAGAGATGCTAATTTAGGATGCTTGGATCCAAGAATATGCCTTTTAAAAAGGTCCCATATGGTTCAGATGCAGATGGTTTATTGATAGTTTATGCAACAGTGGCCTAGGGGATGAAGTTCAAGTTTCCTGGAAAATGATTCATGGCCTTCTGCCTTCTGGTTCCAGTCTCCATTTGCACCAGCCCACCACCATCATGGATTACATTTTAGCTCTGCCAGAATTACAAAATGAGTTGGTGGGGGAAACAGGTTGAAAAGTCCTTCCTAGAAAAGGGACCAGGCTCTGCAGAGAGGCCAAGCTGAGGCAACCAGTTTCTAAGAAAATAGGGAGTAACCTGATTTGAATGATAATACGCAAAGAGTCAGACAAGCCTGGGCCACTAAGCACAGCACAGCACCTATAGACATAGTTCTGGTAAGGCAAGACAAGTAGACTGCAGAGAGCCTTGAATGTCAGATGGGGCAAATTTATAGTTGTTCTGCAGTAAATGGAGATTCTTTCGAGCTTTGTTTATTTTTTTTGGTCTTTTTTTTTTTTTTTTCCTATTTGGGGATGTAAGTATAAGCCCATTCTTGTTTCTGAAACTGTGTCCTTTACTGCTGTTGTATTTCTGAGCCTAAGCTTCACAGAGAGATTTGAAATGAAAGACCTAAAAAGACAATTTTGATTTTCTTAAAAAAAGGAGAATGAACTTGTTTAAAAAACAGAAATAGAGTCAAAGATGCAGAAAAAAAACTTATTGTTACCAAGAAGGATGGGGGAGGCAAGATAAATAGGAACATTGGGACTGACATATACACACTACTATATATAAAATAAATAGACAATGAGGACCTGCTGTACAGCACAGGAAACTCTACTTAGTACTCTGTAATGACCTATATGAGAAAATCTACTCAAAAAATATATCTACTCTCTATATAGAGCAGATATATGTATGCCACTGTGCTGTGCTTAGGCGCTCGGTCATGTCCGACTCTTTGTGCCCGCATGGACTGCAGTCTGCCAGGCCCCTCTGTCCATGGGGGTCTCTCCAGGCAAGAATACTGGAGTGGGTTGCCATGCTTTCCTCCAGTGGATTATCCCAACCCAGGGATCAAACCCAGGTCTCCTGCATTGCAGGCAGATTCTTTACTGTCTGAGCCACCAGGGAAGCCCAGATATATATGTATGTATAACTAATTCACTTCACTGTATAGCAGAAACTAACACATTGTGCATCAGCTATACTCCAATAAAAATTAAAAAAATTATGGATCAGATCATGAAAAAAAAATGAAGACTTGAATCTTAGGGAAGAAAAATTTAAATTTCTGGGATGATTTGAATTATCCAGACTTTAATTTAATCACAGTCACAAGGCAGTTAGTCAACTTTCAGTTTTTCTAAGCCTGGTTGAGAGGCAGTTAAGCCACTGTGACTGTACTCTTAACCTTTGTAAAAGAAAAAAAGCACAATGTAGCTCAAGTGGCTGGAATTCTGACTCATCACCATAAAACTGAACACCATGTATTTTTCTCCAAGGGAAGATTTCAGCCCAGCCGGCTCCAAGAGAACATACGAGCACCTTATGCTGAACACACACTTAGAAAACTGGATGGGTTTTGCCATCTGCTAAGCCTCACATAGCCTCCAGTTTGAAGCTGAAGCGATGTCAGAAGCTGATTTAAGCAGCTTACATATGTTGCACTGCAGGAAAAACATTGGACGTTGGGGAACTCTGAAAAACAATGCTAGGTGTTTGGGGTCCATAAATGCTTAGTGTTTGTGACAAGTATGCCCGGTTGCCATAGGCCAACACTTTTTTCCCCTTAGATTTAAGTGTTTTTCTCCTTTGCTTAGTAACGGAATTTTTACATTATCTTGTGTATTTGCTGGCACCACAATAATCATTCATTGCAGCAGGTAAGGTTATTTTAGTTAATCACAACCTTCTTTTGTTGCTTAAAATTTAACAGAAAATGTCAGTACTGTGATACTTTAGAAACGTATCCTATGGATCTGCCATTATTTATTATGTTTTTGGAAAATCTAGGTACTTAAAAAATGAATAAACTTATAGTAGCTGACCTTTAAAATTCTTTAAGATTTCCGTATGCACACTGAACATTGTACAAATCACTCATCTTGTCCTGAAAGCCCTTTTCAGGTGTGATTGTACCCAACGTCATATAGTCTTATTTTCTCTCCTTATAATTTTCTGCCTAGTGAATCTGTAACTTCGTGTCTTCAAACATGGATTAAAAAAAAATTTCTAGCTGCATCTACTAATGCAGTTTTAAAAAATCTTTTAAAAAATCTTTAAAAAATCTTTTCTTCCTTTTCAGCTTTTCCCCATCTTATCTTCCTGTGGATAACGTACCTGTTGCTAAGGACCAGTTCAAGTTCTCCTTTTCCATGGAATCTTTTAGGATCATTTGTTGCAGTTTCATTATGGCACTTAGCATGTTCTGCCTTTTTCAATAGTTCTAGTAGGAATACATTCAAGCTCTGCTTTTAGTGGCCCTTCCTTCCCTTTATCATGTTCCCACCGTGTGCATTTCAGACCCCTCCTCACGTATGTCTTGGGAAATTCTGAAAATTTCCAAGGCATGAGAATCAGCAGCTGCAATAGGAAGGGTATTAATTTTTCTGTTATTTTGCAGCTTTCAGAATGAGAGATTGCCCACTTAGAGATTTTATTATTCCTTTAGAACAGTCAGTAGATCTAGACAACTTTGTACACAGGAAGGCTACTGATTAGTGATGAATATTGGAAAACTTTCAGAGAGCCGTGAGCTCTCCTGCCCCCAACTAACCCTTCATTGTTTGTTTTCTGCCACAGTCCCTCCAGGCTCGTAATTGGGATTCCCAGGCTTACATATTTCCCATATCCATTCTTGTTCCTAGACACTTGACTTCATATTTCTGTGTGCTAAACTATTGCCACTTCATAGTTGCTATTCCAGGCTTCAGAATGTACTTATCCTTCCCTCTCTTCCTCTATGTAGACAGGGATCCCTCCTATAACTCCTGAAAAGACAACTATTGATAATATGAGGCTGCAGTATTTTGACAAAGCTCTCCTTTAGCATGGAGTAGGAAATGTAAAAACCAGGCATTTGACACCAGTTTGTAAAGCCGATCTTCTATGCTCTGTACCAGCATTTTACCAAGGCCTGGAAGTAGCAGCATATCCCTCCACTACTGGAGAATCTTCTTTCCCTATTGTCTTTTTAAATCTCATACCAAACCAAGGTAGCAGAAACAGTTGACAAAATAGTCTCCATAGAATTGCATACTTTCCCCCAAGAAGTTGGCTTTTACATTATAAAACAGAATATATTAACATTTCTTCTTTAATTGAGATATTATCCAAGAACAGTAGGTAAATGCTTGTGTTATTAATGACTAATACTATTCATTGAATTGGTGTTAGGGCTTCCCTGGTGGCTTGGACCATAAAGAATCTGCCTGCAGTGTGGAGGACCTGGGACCTTTCCCCAGGTTGGGAAGATTCCCTGGAGAAGGGAACGGCTACCCACTTCAGTATTCTTGCCTGGAAAATTCCATGGACAGAGAAGTCTGGCAAGCTATAGACAATGGGGTTGCAAAGAGCGGAACATGATTCGTTAAAGTGGTGAACAAGGTCTAAGACAGGGCTCTCCGAGGTCAAATTGTAGCTTATACCTTTGAAGTGTAGCAATTTCTTAGAGCAAGTGACATAAAGGTAGGTTCACTCCAATAAGTGAGGCTGAATATTTTATCACTGATAGTGTTTAAAATGGCCAGTGCATTGTGACATTGAAAAGAAGTCTAACTTTCTTTAAAATTGATTTTATTATTGTTTTACATTTCTCTATAGACAATACATTCTTTCACTGATGGTGCAGAGAGGAGAGCAGGGTGAGCAAGGGGGCTGGCTCTATTACTTGCCCCCTCATCTGCCCCCGCTTGAAACCTCCCAAAATGCCAACTGTCCTTGACTTATTAGCTTTAAGAACCAGAGTCCTATCTGCAGAGAAGGGAGAAAGTGTTAGCAGCACTTTTGGGGGTGAAAGGGAATGACTTAATACGTGCTTACATACTTTCCTGATGTCTAAGAATTCTTATTCAACTGGATTTCTATACAGTATTTCATCTAGAAATCACCTGGCAAAAATGTATGCTCACAGAGTGTGTTCAAGTTGAGTTGAATATATATATCCTCTTTATTTAAAATTTGTGCCTAATCAAGAATCATGGAGTTTTTTCTCAGGATCTCTTAGACTGTTATTCCCTGCACAACTAATATACTAATTTCTGTTTAGAAAGTGTGAGGTAGAAAGAGTTGGAGAGGTTGTGAGTCAGAATCTGTGGTTCAGGCTACCCATCCTGTCAAGGGCCAAGGAGAGGAATGGCTTTACATCAAATTTAACAGTGAAAAGATCTTCAAAAACAGACCCCCTGGATTTGTCTCTATCTCCACCACCACTAGCTGTGAAACTAGGCAGATTATTAATGTCACTATGTCCTAATTTTTTTATTTACAAGTTGGAGAGAAGAGCATATCGTTTTTCATTAGAGTTATCATAAGAACTGTACAAAAAAGATCTTCACTACCCAGATGGTCATGATGATGTGATCACTAATCTAGAGGCAGACATCTTGGAATGTGAAGTCAAGTGGGCCTGAGAAAGCATCACTACGAACAAAGCTAGTGGAGGTGATGGTATTCCAGTTGAGCTACTTCAAATCCTGAAAGATGATGCTGTGAAAGTGCTGTACTCAATATGCCAGCACATTTGGAAAACTCAGCAGTGGCCACAGGACTGAAAAAGGTCAGTTTTCATTCCAATTCCAAAGAAAGGCAATGCCAAATAATGTTCAAACTACCACACAATTGCACTCATCTCACAGGCTAGTAAAGTAATGCTCAAAATTCTCCAAGCCAGGCTTCAACAATACGTGAACCATGAACTCCCTGACGTTCAAGCTAGTTTTAGAAAAGGCAGAGGAACCAGAGATCAAATTGCCAACATCCCCTAGATTAACGAAAAAGCAAGAGAGTTCCAGAAAAACATCTATTTCTGCTTTATTGACTATGCCAAAGCCTTTGACTGTGTGGATCACAATCAACTGTGGAAAATTCTGAAAGAGATGGGAATACCAGACTACCTGACCTGCCTCTTGAGAAATCTGTATGCAGGTCAGGAAGCAACAGTTAGAACTGGACATGGAACAACAGACTGGTTCCAAATAGGAAAAGGAGTACGTCAAGGCTATATATTGTCACCCTGCTTATTTAACTTACATGCAAAGTACATCATGAGAAACGCTGGACTGGAAGAAACACAAGCTGGAATCAAGATTGCCAGGAGAAATATCAATAACCTCAGATATGCAGATGACACTACCCTTATGGCAGAAAGTGAAGAGGAGCTGAAAAGCCTCTTGATGAAAGTGAAAGAGGAGAGTGAAAGAGTTGGCTTAAAGCTCTACATTCAGGAAACGAAGATCATGGCATCCGGTCCCATCACTTCATGGGAAATAGATGGGGAAACAGTGGAAACAGTGTCAGACTTTATTTTGGGGGGCTCCAAAATCACTGCAGATGGTGACTGCAGGCATGAAATTAAAAGATGCTTACTCCTTGGAAGAAAAGTTATGATCAACCTAGATAGAATATTCAAAAGCAGAGATATTACTTTGTCGACTAAGGTCCGTCTAGTCAAGGCTATGGTTTTCCCTGTGGTCATGTATGGATGTGAGAGTTGGACTGTGAAGAAGGCTGAGCACCGAAGAATTGATGGTTTTGAACTGTGGTGTTGGAGAAGACTCTTGAGGGTCCCTTGGACTGCAAGGAGATCCAACCAGTCCATTCTGAAGGAGATCAACCCTGGGATTTCATTGGAAGGAATGATGCTAAAGCTGAAACTCCAGTACTTTGGCCACCTCATGAGAAGAGTTGACTCATTGGAAAAAACTCTGATGCTGGGAGGGATTGCGGGCAGGAGAAGAAGCGGATGACAGAGGATGAGATGGCTGGATGGTATCACGGACTCAATGGACGTAAGTCTGAGTGAACTCCGGGAGATGGTGACGGTCAGGGAGGCCTGGCATGCTGCGATTCATGGGGTCGCAAAGAGTCGGACACGACTGAGAGACTGAACTGAACTGAACTGAACTGATCATGCAGATTAAGTAATTCAAACCCTCAGTAGTGTGTGGGGCCCAGAATGCTTTGCACTTGTTACGGGTGTGGAGTCTGGTGCAGACCACCCTGGAAAGCAGCCCTCAATCAGATTAAGTATCAGGAACACCTACATAATGACCCAGTGGTTCTACTCCCAAGAACAGATCCTAGAGACATTTTCACATAGCATCGTAAGAAGACAAGTCACCCCAGTTGTTAAGTGGGGATGGAAACTAACATTTATGGAGTTCTTGCCAGGTGCCAGAGACTGTTGCCTCAGACACAGTTTGCCTTATTTAATCCTCAAGATGTCCTTACAGGATTATTACTTTATCTCCCTTATCATTGAGAGAAATGATTCTCCATGAGGTTTCATAACCTGAGCAAGGACACGCAGATAATAATAGGCAAAGCTGGAATTCAAACTCAAGTGTATTTTTTACTCTATTCCAGTGTCTCATGCAGTGTCTAAAAAGTAATTATCTCTCTTCTCTTTCCCTCACAGATTGCTGTGTGGATGAGTTCATATTTTAGATCACATGATTTTTCAGGTTTGTCTCCCTGTCATCTTTTTCTATTTTTACATATTACCTCTCTTTCATCCCACACTTCCCCCCATTCTTTATAATCAATGCTTTTTCCCTACTTCATTGAAGGTATTCACAGTTACTTTGGATATATATATATATCCAAAGGATTGAAGGATAAAATTGAAGGATAACATAATTCAGCTATGTGAACTAATAGTTACAAGTTAAAAAGATTGGAATGTCAGCTATTATTTAAACAAATCAATTGCCTTTTCAGATGTTAGTCAGGTCAAACTATTCATTTCTTTCTTTTTTTTTTTAAGTCGATTCAGCTGAATAGAGCATTCTGGTTTTTAATGAGAGGGCTTTAGGATCAGGTCCAAGTTCATTGATTCCTGTCCTATCCATCCATTCTTTCACTTACTTCCTTAAAGAATAAACTGTGTCTTTTTAACTTTGAAAATGGAATTTAAGTCTCCACTGATGGGAATAATTTCTACCCTTTGATAAAGGACATATGACATAAATGTTTTACTAATGGATTGGTCAGTCTGTATGAAGAGTTCCTAGGTGCCATTAATGTTCCAAACAATAATTTGTCATGTACCACCTGATGATGACTCAGTGTTGCAAGAGACCTGTGAACAGTTCACACACACACACACGCACACACACACACACATGCATACACACAAATACATGCATCCACCATCCTTGGATGTGATTCATTGCATAAAGATAAATTAGAGATTTCATAACTTGCAGGTAATGACACAGGAGATCATAGAAAGTGGTTCACAATGCGTTTCATTATGGAAGAATAATGCTCTGGCCAAAAAAAAGAGGGATGGTTTAATAACAAATGTTCTTCATTTGTATGTGGTGCTGGGCTCTGTGAATTATTTATGTTTCTGGACAAGGCCTAGAAAGTATTTCAATGAAGCCTAATTTGTCAAGGTTACTTACACTTTACCATATTTTTCCTAACTATATCTTTCTGGATAGTACCATACATAAATATTTTCATTGTGTTGTGCATTTATTTGCAATATTGATGGCACTATAAAATGTGGGCTATTAGCACCTCTTTAACCAATGTCAGACCAAGAATTAAAATCGGAAACACCAGTGTCTTCCTTTTAGAAATATGGAGGTTAACTTCGATTATTATTCAGCTTTTGTGGCTGATGAGCCAGCTATAAGTTATACTGTGGAAAATTTATTGTCTAGAAATCATGCTACTGAATATTTTATCTTACTGGAAATGTGCTATAAAGGGGCTGCATCTTTAATCAAATACATGATGATGTTACAATCTCTTGGTCGTACTGTCATATTTAAAAGTTGAGGTTAAGCAAAACTAAAGACATAGCTTCTGGGGGAGAGCAGTGATTATGGATATGCATATAGATATTACTTCTCTAAGACATTAGATATTATTTCTCTAAGACTTTAGATATGTCTCTAAGACATTTTATTTTGCCTATGTTAAGCTTTCAACTATGTTAGAAAGGAAAACGTTGGCTCATTATAATGTTTGGATCCCAGTGACACCACGTAGGGAAGCATGAGTGAACCAGTAGTCGGGGGGGAGGTGAAAAGGAGAGTCAAGTAATGGTCGCTCAAGTGTTTGCAGTTTGGATCTCTGATATGTGTTCAAAATCTCAAAGAAAGTCTGAGGAAATTTCCTATTCATCGGAAAGCAATTATTCTAAGGGAAGAGACAAATGCTCGGTTAGTATGTGGAGGTACCCTAAGCACGAATGGTATTCTAAGTGCCTGGTTGCTGGTGGTCCCGTATCCTTTCCCCTCTACTGCCCCACAGGGTTGCTTATGAGGCTTTGCTGTCGTCGTGTTGGGCTTGGTTTTGTTTAGACGTTTGAAAAAAGAAATGATTGTTCATCGTTGGATCTGACTTTTGGTTCATGCCTCTTGTGACTGTTGGACATGCTGTATCTTGATGTTTTATTCTTTTTCAGTGACTTAAAAAAATAAGAAAGGGATCCCGAAGGAGATTTTTAGAGCAACAACTAAATCTGAAAGAACTCTAGCTGAGAAAAGACCGATAGGAAGATTGAAAACACTACTGAAATGTCAAACCAGCATCAAGCTGGTCCTGACCTTGTTTAACTACTTTTAGTGTCAGTCTTACTGTTCCTTTGTGATGTTTTTCCTGTAGCTTAATTCCTCTTTTTTTTTTTCTTTTCTTTAAAATTAACTTAATTTTTATTGAAGGATATTTGGTTTACAGGATGTTGTTGTTTTTTCTTCCTGTCCCCCTCAAAAGCTGGAGGAGCCTATTTGCTTATTGCACAAGCTTTGAAACCACTTTATTGAGCCTTACAGTTGCTCAGTTCAGTTCAGTTGCTCAGTCATGTCTGACTCTTTGCGACCCCACGAATTGCAGCACGCCAGGCCTCCCTGTCCATCACCATCTCCCGGAGTTCACTCAAACTACAGTTTCTAGGTCATCCTAAATAATTGATGTGCAAACCAGTGCTGTTCAATTGAACATTTTTGATGATAGAAATATTCTGTGTCATGCTGTCTAATATAGTAACAGCTAGCCACATGTAGCAATTAGGCACTTGCGATATGGTTAGTGTGTCTGTGAAATGAAATTTTAATTTAAATAGGCACATCAGACTATTGGCCACCACAGTGAAACAACAGAGCAATATACATATATATTCAGGGTACTGTTGACCCTTGCTTTTTGAGCAAGTTCAATGATGGTAACTTAAATATATTTTTAAGATACTTTTTCTAATTGTAGTGAAATTAAATACACTCATTATTGTGTTTGTTAGTGTTGGCACAAATGGGTTGTAGAAGGAGAGATGGAGACAACCATATTTCTATATAGTATAATTAAGAAAAACCCTGCATTGCAAGGCTTTTTTGTAGTAAATATGTTTTACCAATAAGAATTTGGGGATTCATTTTAAAGGAAACTGGAAGTATGCTGAGATGAATTATAGCAGCTCTCTACTTATCTAACAGTCAGTATTCCATTAACTGTATCTATAAGAAAGGAGGTTAAGAAGTCAGCAATAAATAAAGGAGATCTCTGAGTAGCCTCTGAAAAGTACTTGAGACCCCAGGATGTTGTTGATAATCTTGATTTTCTATGGTCCCCTGTGTCTTGCTCAGCTACATTGGACTGTAAGTCTTCCTCCTACAGAAGGTGGATATCTTCATCCTTTGACTTGATTATCCTCTCTAGGCATCTCTTTCGGTCTGCAGAAATCCTGTCTGTGCTTGAAAGTCAAGTCCAGGCTCTGTGGGCCCTTTGACTTCTGTTTCTTAAACACTGTCCCTGGGAGTTCTTTCTCTGCTACTTAGAATGCAATGAAACATGAATAGATGCAGAAGAGGAGGCTGAGCAGGTTTAATATACGTAGAAAGTCGGCTGCTGCTCCAATACTGCTTTCCAAGTAGAAGTAGCATTGTCTTTGTCAGACGGGAGTTACAGAGGGTCGTGCACTTATAGACCCAAGGAGGATCGGGCTCCCCAGAGTCCCCTGGCTCTTATCCACCCTTTAGCTTCCCATTTCTAGTATTTACAGTCCCCTGCCTTCAGGGTGGGAGATCTATTTTCTTCTTTTATTCATAAAAAATATATGGTTATCTGATAGTCGTTGATCTCACAGATGTAGATAGCAAGCATTTCTCTTAAACTTTGATTCCTCCTCTAGGTATTCTGGACTGCTTTCAAGTAGTTGCTTTTTTTTCTTTCTTTCTTTCCTAACACCATACTTCAGTTTATAAAAGTTAGCCAACATTCTCCAGTTCCCTTAAATCTGGGTCTCTTGTCCTTACTTGCTCTGGATATTGTGAGCACATAGTCTGCACTCAAAAGACAGTGAGGGCTGAACCAACTGCTTTGCTGCTAAGGAACAAGGACTGCCATCTGCTCAACTCAGGATCTTGGAGTCCTCACTGGTCTCCCATTTTACCAGACTCAATCTGATCTGCCAGTTGCAACAGCTCATGTCTCAAAGCATGTGTATAAGTTAGTATTGCTTGGATTTCAAGTGGTAACATCTCAAATGAACTCACTTAAGCAAAAGATGGGAATTATTCAAAATATAGAGGGCCATTTCATAGAACAACAAGGCCGTGGGAAGCATCACTAAGCAGTCAGGCCACACACATGAGTCCCTGACTTACACACCTTCAGAAATCCCTCTGCCTCTAATCCTTGCTTTTCTCTGTTTATTCATATCATTCTTCATTCCTGCTCTAGATGCTGTCTTCGTTGCAGGAAATACAGCCAACGACCACTCCACCTATATACTGGGAAAGGTTCTGTTGGTTCAGTTTGGATCATTCATCTGTAGCCAGGATGACAGGATCATGACTAATAACATATTATGTTCATAGTAATTACAAACCTGTAGGGTGGGGCAGGGACATACTCCCCAGAACACTAGGGTTGCCAGGTGGACAAAATGATGATCATTTTTAGCTCAGTGTTTTTCCTCTCTTTTTTCATTTTTTCAGCTCTAATAACTGCCAAGTCCAGTTCAAATGGCAGCATAACCACAACATTGCCCCTTTAATAATAATCTCTGGAAGTGTAAGATAGGCATAGTTAAAATTAGGAAACTAGACACAGAATATTTACTGCTATTTACTACTCTATGATTTTGGCTTCATTTCCCTCCCCAGTGAAAATGAGGAAGTGAAAGATAGATTGAGGTTAGTCTGTAGGACTTTAAAACTCAGCAAAGGAGGGTTATATAATTTTTTGAACAAAAATTTTAAAGCGGTATTTTTAGGACTTTGTAATTTGGCAGTTGGTGTTGATCAGGAAGTTCATAGCCCCAAATCAGTAGCTTTAGAGATGATCAGGGCAGTGTTTAGCATGGGAAGACCTAGCTAGATAAGCAGGAAGCCCCATGGTGACACAGGATATCATCCAATCTTAACGGTAGGCTGGTGGTTGGATGTCTCATTTCTTAGTACTCATATCCTCTCTCCTTTCATGCACTATACTTAACATCTGCTTTTTATTCACTAAGCCAGCCATTTCACTTTTAATTCCAGAGCTTTGTACAGGCTTTTTTTGTTATCTAGTCACTCTAACTTATTTTTTGAATTTTGCTCAACTAGGATTTTCAGCGAGAAGATAAAGTGAATGAGACAAAGCTGAGAAAATTGTGAATACAAAAATGGAAATATCTCAACAACAGCTTATTGGAAAATTATATCAGAAAAAGTAAAGTCAATCCAATACGTATTTTGGTTTTAGTATCTACTATTTTTAAGATTGTTTTAGTCAAAGGGACTAAAACCTTTCTGGGGTTGGAAACAGAAATCAGTTAGGGTACAGATTAAGAAATTTAGGTTGTGCTTTCTATATTGTTTAGAAGACAATAGATATGGAATCCATGGTGCTTATTGAGCAACTAGCAAAATAATTAAATATTGCCACACTAAATTTAAAGCAAATAAATAGAAATGTTTTTCTTAATTAGGTATCATCATATGCTCTACTTTAGCATAATCTCTAACATCTGTCAGATATAGAAATAGTTATAGGATAAAAACTTTAAATCCAGAGCATTCTATTTCATTAGCTTAAAATTGTTTTCTGAATTAAGAGAAGGAATTGAGTATTTGATATTAGTAACAGCACATTTTGATTAGAGGCCAATGAGAGCACGGCCTGAGAATCAGTGAATTACGAGTCAGACTTCAGGTATGGTCTCCAGAGGGGGCAGTAGGATAAACTTATTATGATGTAGTTTCTTCTTTCCCTGCCTTCTGCCTCCAGAAAGCTATTTAGCATGTAAATAGCACTACATACAAAATGGGTTCTCAACTCTGACTATATAGTTGAATGGCTTGCGGAACTTTAGAGCAAATGTAGATGACAGAGCCCATCCTAGACCAATTCACTTAGAATCTCTAGGATGACACATAGGCACAGCCATGTTAAAAATACCTCCTAGTTGATTCTAATGTGTAAACTAGTGCTGAGACTCATGGATGGAAGAGATGAAAAAGAATCACGAATCTCTAGCAATCAAGAGTTTTGAATTCCTATTCACATATAGGGCAATGCAATGCAACTATATCTCAATTTCCTTAGCTGGAAATGAAGGGATGAGACTAGAAGACCTTACGTATTTTTCTGGCTCTATGAGTCTTTAGAATTACTCATGAAAATTTGTGCATAAACATAATAAAAAGTTATGTTAGTAGACCCAGTATAGTTAAATTCTATTATGATGAATCTATCAGTAATGCAAATAATACATGTATAAAGCCTATGATAATGTTTTTGAATTCAGTAGAGATTACATTCAGAAATTAAATCATTCAGTATTTCCCTGCTAAATATACTTCAACAAATTAAAAAAAAACAAACTATTTTACTCAGCAAACTATCCTCTTCCTTGTTATCATCATAATCATGTAGAGAAGATTTTTATCAGTTCTTATAATTTCACATTAGTCAGTGTTTCTCAGTGATTGCCTATTAATTTTTCAATATTTTTCTTGAGAAGATATGTCATCATAACAACATGTTAGGCCGCCTGAACAGTGTTTCATTTGTCAAAGGCCAAGAGACCCTTGGAATCATTTCCCCATTCTTTCCATGGATTTAACCTACATCCATCACTGAGTTCAATATAGATTTCATACTATTGCCTCGGCATAATTTCAAAGAGTGAAATGGTGGATAGAATTCTTGCTTTACTTGAACTGTTACTTTTTTCTCTTTCTCTCACTTCTCTCTCTCAACCCATTTCGGTTTAAGGCAACTATGCTTTATCATTCTTCTTTTCTAAATGAAGAAAATGAGAGTCTGAGGGCTGTGTTACTTTCCCAGGTTTCATAACCAGTATGGGGATTCCCTGATGGCTCAGATGGTGAAGAACACACCCGCAATACAGGAGACCAGGGTTTGATCTGTGGGTCAGGAAGATCCTCTCTCCGGAGGAGGGAATGGCGATATACTCCAGTATTCTTGCCTGGAGAATTCCATGGACAGAGGAGCCTGGTGGGCTACAGCCTGTGGAGTTGCAAAGAGTCAGACATGACTGACTGATTAACACTATAACAGCAAATTAATATCATGACTCTTGCACTTAGAACTCAGCAGCTTTTTGTGAACTCCTAAGTGTTCATTCAATAAACATTTAAGGAAAATCATTTGTGTGCATGGGGATATGGGTGATAGAAAGTTAATGAGATTAAGTCTCAACAGGATTCCTCTTAAGAGGGAAGAACCTATGAGTTTTTGGTAACATGATTATTTCTCTGGATAGAAGCTGACACCTGAGAATGAAGGGAACTCGATGTGGGTGGAGCTACCCTGCTGGGTAAGAGGGAGGTTATGCTTGTTGCTCCTGAGGAGGAGGAGGGAGAGATGAGAGATGATGGAAGAAAGACACTGGGCAGAAACAGGAGAAGCCAGGAGATCGTGACCTACCTCAACCCTAGTCAAGTCTAACTAAGTCCTGGATACTCATAATGTACTGCTGCTGCTGCTAAGTCGCTTCAGTCGTGTGCGACTCTGTGCGACCCTACAGGCGGCAGTCCACCAGGCTCCCCCGTCCCTGGGATTCTCCAGGCAAGAACACTGGAGTGGGCTGCCATTTCCTTCTCTAATGCGTGAAAAGTGAAAGTGAAGTCATTCAGTCGTGTCCGACTCTTTGAGACCCCATGAACTGCAGCCCACCAGGCTCCTCCATCCATGGGATTTTCCAGGCAATAGTACCGGAGTGGGTCGTCGCCATTGCCTTCTCTACTCATAATGTGAAGTGAAGTAGCTCAGAGTCCGACTCTTTGCGGCCCCATGGACTGTAGCCAACCAGGCTCCTCTGTCCATGGGATTTTGTGAGTGAATTCTATATTGAAACTAATAATCCTTGGTTCTTCATTAAGAATGTCCCAGGACCATTGGAGATGTGTAAGGAAGACTGTGTGGCATAGAGATGCATAAGGAAGAGGCAGTCAACCACTCAAACTGTGGAATGGTAAACTCAGGACAAGTTTAAAGATGTGTCTGCCTGGCAGCAAGTGGGTGTAGGGGAAGGAGAAATCATTAACTGACATGTGTTATCCCAAAATGAATAGGATAAACCCTACCATTCTCAGTTAAAAACAAAAGATTCTGAATAATTTTAGAGACAACAGCAATGTGCAAATGATTTACTTGTATTCTATTAAAGTAATTGCCAATGACACAATAATCCTACATTTTAAGATATGCAAAGGATTATCAAAATAGAAAATTTAGAAGTATAGTAAGTCATAGTGGCATCCTACATTATTTCCTTAGATGAGCACCGCAGATCTGTGGAGGTCAGAATGATGGAGAAGATCAACATTTGTATGGTTATAGAATATTTAAAATTCAAGGATTTAACTAATGCATTCTTTTCCCCTTAGACACATAGTGTTTCATTATGGTAGGCTTGTATGTAATGTGTGTGAATCCACCTAATTTTCTAACTTGAAATTAAGTTTTCTTAGTGTCAAATTGCTAAAATGGGCTTTATTACATTTACTACATTTGAAATAACTGCTGAGACCTGCTTTATTATTTTTGGTGATGAAATATTACTAAATTTCTCATATTGTACTAAGAATGATTTGGATAAGTGAGTCACATATTTACAAGATGCTGTTCTTTTGTTTTAATGTGAAAGGTAATCTTAAATTACTTTAATAGAGCATATGCCTCTGTAATAAGTCAGTCTCCAAAAGTTAATTGTTTACAATGAATATGCCAGTTTCTTTAGAAGATAGATTGTTCTACTGGTTAAAAATATTAAGCAATTCCCAAAGCACTTAAATTCAATTTCATTTGATTAGTTCATTACAGTTTTCCATTTAAGCAAAGACAACAGTCTTCAGAATAATGATTCTAACCCCCAAATTTTCATTCTAAATTTAAGTCAGGTTATTAGTGTGTGTGTTCTCCATAAGAAACAGGTAATTATAATGGTAAATGCCCATTGGTTACATTTACTGGGAAGAGTAGATGTCTTATTTGTGTGTTTTAATGACATTAGAATGACTCTAAAAACCAGGATTGAATTGCAACTTGTGTACTTTCAAAATCTGCTGTTCACTGCTTGTATAATAAATTTGTCATACCTGTTTCATAACTTCCTACAGAAATGACACTTGAGCTGAATTCTACTTGTGTTCATCTTAGAAGAAAATCAAATGAGTATATAATCTGACATGAAAATATTAATACAATACCACACTAACTTGCATTTTCTGACTGAGGAAGATCAACAAAGATATTTTAAGCTTCTGTCAATAAGAACTCTGCTTGAGGAGCTTATATTCTGCTGGGTCTGCTGTTGTAGTCACTGGAGATCTGATTAGCTTCATGTGTGTCTTTTCTCATCTATCATTTACCTTATATCCATACCCAAATGAGAGTTAATAGGGGCGTGATGAGGAAGTTGTCATAATTCTCTTTAAAGGTGTGACTTCCCCCACACAAAAATGTGGAAATAGATTTTTCTCTTCTTCATGACAAGAGGAATATTTTTACCATTTAGTTTTCTGGGTACCTTAAAAAAGCATATGTTATCTTTTTTCACAGACCATTGAAAATGAATGGGTTCAATACAGTAGTCATTTTAAGCAAAACAGATAATAAAATTGGTCTCCTGGTTTGACACACAAGTCTTGGAGAACTTTCCTGTATGGAAAGCATGCATGAGCTTCTGAATTTATAGTGCCATGGACCAGAACCTAGAGTTTAGTGAATCTCCAGAGTAAATGCTTCTCAAGAAAATAATTTTTTTGAAGATAATTATTTGGTCTATGCTGGTGATCTCTGTGCTTCATCACACCTCATTACATGTTTTGTTTTTGAAAAATCTCTACATCATTCATTCCAGGCTACCTTTGTCAAAGGTATTCATATATGAACAAATATAAATTATAGTTATCTATTGTCATTGATCCTCAGCATCACTTCCCTCTTGCCTAGAATGAACCACATTGCATTTTCACATTCAAGTCAACTAATTTGATTTGGTTAAACATTACATACTATATCTACTATTGTGAGATTATTCTATGTTGGTTACTACCCAGATACAAAGTATAAAGCAAATGTACCTTAAGGAATTTATTGTTTGAAATCTTTCTATTCCTTTCCTTTCCCTAATACATAATTTGCAAATGAACTTTTCCTGTCAAACCCAGAAGTAGAAAGTTCTCAAACAAAGGAAAAAGTAGGATGGCGTTTGTTCCAGAGAAGTGCTGTATAGTCCAAGTTATTGATTTAGCTAGGGATTTCCTCCAGAGATCATGTACAAAATGACCTTTGTTTCTTTTCTTTACATCTAGACCATTTTCAGATGTTTTTTCCAGGATTCCACTTACGATAGATCTTTGATGGGACACATAAAGAACTGATGTAGGTAGACCAATATGACAGATGCCATCAATAAATGCCTTCACGAAAATGCTTGCCTATCACAAGTTAATTTGATGCAATATTTTCTATCATGAGGGTGGATTCATTTTGTCCGTTTTCTTCTCTTGTCATAATTCTTGTCATGTGAGTAAGAATGTATTACAAAGAACATACTAGACATTATAATTCTGTGATAACTCATTTTTGTGACAAAGAATATAATGAGACCAGACAATAGAGCAAATTCGTCATATTCTTACAGTGAACTTAATATTGATTTCCTGGCTTCTCTTGTTGATTTCGAGGGCATGTCACTTATGGTTTTATACCAACCAAATGATTAAAGAAGCCACCATTGAAAGACTTATACTGATTACAAAAGCCTTTTCAACAGGGAAATAATAGAACCATTTTGATTTTCTTTCCTTTCCTGTTTAAACAATTATTTAATGTATATCCGTGATTTCATTTTGATGAAGAAGGACTCATTGATTTCAAAGTTATTTAAAAAGTATTATAAACTTGAAGCTTGGACTGCATTTGTCATTGAGGAAAGAGTACATTTTCTCAATAAATCACTATTATAAGTCACAAAGAAAAAACAAAGTTTTATATTAAAGAATCTTTCCAAAATACCCATCATATTTTTTCCTAGTAACTAAAGCAAAGCAGTCCCTCTGAGTGTGGTCTGCAGCAGCAGCCAGGAATCTCTGATTCAGGATCTACCTCCCTAGTAAACACACTGGTTGTTTTTAATCACCCTTCATTTCTACCACCTCCATCCTAACTCCATGGATCCTCCCATTTCTTCTTTTCATGTTATAACAAAGAGGGAAGCAATTATTTACAAGCAACCACTTCTTTTGTATACCTTCAGGTGTTAAAATAGAAACATATAGGGTTTCCTTTAAAGGTTTCTTTTGCTAAGACTTTAGCGAAAATTGGAGCTAGAAGAATAGTCCTATAATTGGCACACCATCTCAGTAACACATTTGCTATCACTCCTATGGTCATTATGATTAGTAAAAATCAGATATAATCACTCTTTTATTCTCAGTTCAGATAGCTCCTCAGAATCCTTCTTAACAAACACAGTGTGGTACTGATGAATCTATTTGTAGGGCAGGAATAGAAACAAGGGCTTCCTTGGTGGCTCACATGGTGAAGAATCCAGAGTGAAGTAAGCCAGAAAGAAAAACACCAATACAGTATACTAACACATATATATGGAATTTAGAAAGATGATAACAATAACCCTGTATACGAGACAGCAAAAGAGACACAGATGAATAGAGGGGAAAAAAAAAAAAAGAATCCATGCAATGCTGGAGATCTGGGTTTTATCAGGGTTGGGAAGATCCCTTGGAAGAGGGCATGGCAACCCACTTTCATATTCTGGCCTGGAGAATCCCCTTGGACAGAGGAACCTGGTGGGCTACAGTCCATGCGTTTGCAAAGAGTCGGACCTGACTGAGCAACTAAGCACAGCACAATAGGAACACAGACTAGAGTACTGACTTGTTGGAGAGAGCAGGGGAAGGAGAGTGTGGGAGGAATTGAGAGAGTAGCACTGTTTCCACTGTTTCCCCATCTATTTGCCATGAAGTGATGGGACTGATGCCATAATCTTAGTTTTCTGAATGCTGAGTTTTAAGCCAAATTTTTCACTCTCCTCTTTCACTTTCATTAAGAGGCTCTTTAGTTCTTTGGCTTCTGCCATAAGGGTGGTGTCATCTGAATATCTGAGGTTATTGATATTTCTCCCAGCAATCTTGATTTCAGTTTGCATACATCCAGTCTGACATTTGAACTTCCCTGGTGGCTCAGATGGTAAAGCGTCTGTCTACAATGCGGGAGACCTGGGTTCGATCCCTGGGTTGGGAAGATCCCCTGGAAAAGGAAATGGCAATCCACTCCAGGACTGTTGCCTGGAAAATCCCGAGGACAGAGGAGCCTGGTAGGCTACAGTCCATGGGGTTGCAAAGAGTTGGACACGACTTCACTTCAGTCTGACACTTTGCATGATATAAGCTGCATTTAAGTTGAATAAGCAGGGTGACAATATATAACCTTGATGTACTCTTTTCCCTGTTTGAAACCAGTCTATTGGTCCTTGTCCAGTTCTGACTGTTGCTTCCTGACCTGCATACAGATTTCTCAGGAGGCAGGTCAGGTGGTCTGGTATTCCCATCTCTTTATGAATTTTCCACAGTTTGTTGTGATCCACACGGTCAAAGGTCTTTGCATAGTCAATAAAGCAAAAGTAGATGTTTTTCTGGAACTCTGTTGCTTTTGATGATCCCAATGGATGTTGGCAAATTGATCTCTGGTTCCTCTGCATTTTTTAAATCTAGCTTGAACATCTGGAAGTTCACGGTTCACGTACTGTTGAAGCCTGGCCTGGAGAATTTTGAGCATTACTTTGCTAGCGTGTGAGATGAGTGCAATTGTATGGTACTTTGAACATTCTTTGACACTGCCCTACCTTGGGAGTGGAATGAAAACGGATCTTTTCCAGTCCTGTGGCCACCTCTGAGTTTTCCAAATTTGTTGGCATATTGAGTGCAGCACTTTCACAGCATCATCTTTTAGGATTTGAAATAGCTCAACTGGAATTCTATCACCTCCACTAGCTTTGTTCATAGTGATGCTTCCTAAGGCCCACTTGATTTCATATTCCAGGATGTCTGGCTCTAGGTGAGTGATCACAGCATCATAGTTGTCTTGGTCATGAAAATCTTTTTTGCATAGTTCTTCTGTGTATTCTTGCCACCTCTTCTTAATATCGTCTGCTTCTGTTAGGTCCATACCATTGCTGTCCTTTATTGTGCCTATTTTTGCATGAAACGTTCCCTTGGTATCACTAATTTTCCTGAAGAGATCTCTAATCTTTCCCTTTCTATTTTCCTTTGTTTCTTTGCATTGATCACTGAGGAAGGCTTTCTGATCTCTTTGTGCTATTATTTGGAATTCTGCATTCAAAGGGTATATCTTTCCTTTTCTCCTTTACCATTGGCTTCTCTTCTTTTCTCACCTATTTGTAAGGCCTCCTCAGACAACTCTTTTTCCTTTTTGCATTTCTTTTTCTTTGGGATATCTTGATCACTGCCTCCTGTGCAATGTCATGAACCTCTGTCCATAGTTCTTCAGGAACTCTGTCTATGAGATCTAATACCTTGAATCTATTTGTCACTTCCACTGTATAATCATAAGGGATTTGATTTAGGTCATACCTGAATTGTCTAGTGGTTTTCCCTACTTTCTTTAATTTAAGTCTTAATTTGGCAGTAAGAAGTTCATGATCTGTGCCACAGTCAGCTCCCAGTCTTGTTTTTGCTAACTGTATAAATTTCTCCATCTTCGGCTACAAAGAATATAATCAATCTGATTTCAGTGTTGACCATCTGGTGATGTCCATGTGTAGAGTCTTCTCTTGTATTGTGGAAGAAGGTGTTTTTGCTATGTCCAGTGCATTCTCTTGGCCAAATTCTGTTATCCTTTGTATGCGGAGTACATCATGCGAAATACTGGGCAGGATGAAACACGAGGTGGAATCAAGATTACTAGGAGAAATATCAATAATCTCCGATAGCAGATGAAACCACTCTTATACCATAAAACAAAGAGGAACTAAAGAGCCTCTTGATGAAGGTGAAAGAAGAGAGTGAAAAAGTTGGCTTAAAACTCAACATTCAAATAATGAAGATCATGGCATCCAGTCCCATCACTTCATGGCAAATAGATGGGGAAACAATGGAGACAGTGACAGACTTTATTTTCTTGGGCTCCAAAATCACTGTGGATGGTGACTGCAGTCATGAAAATAAAAGACATTTGCTCCTTGGAAGAAAAGTTATGGCAAACATTGTGTATTAAAAAGCAGAGCCATTAATTTGCTGGCAAAAGTCCATATAGTCAAAGCTATGGTTTTTGTTTAGTCATGTACAGATGTGAGAGTCAGCTTATAAAGAAGGCTGAGAGTGAAGAATTAATGCTTTTGAAGAAGACTCTTGAGAGTTCCTTGGACAGCAAGGAGATCAAACTTGTCAATCCTAAAGGAAATGAGCTTTGAATATTCACTAGATGAACTGATGCTGATGCGCCAATACTTTGGCCACTTGATGAGAAGAGTCAGCTCAGAAAAGACCCTGATGCCGGGAAAGATTGAAGGCAGGAGAAGAAGGTGATGACAGAAGATGAGATGGTTGGATGGCATCACTGACTCAATGGACATGAGTGTGAGCAAGCTCCAGGAGATTGTGAACGACAGGGTAGTCTGGCATGCTACAGTCCGTGAGGTTGCAAAGAATCAAATATTATTGAGCAACTGAACAGCAAGCTGATTCATGTTGTTGTATGGCAGAAACAACAGAACATTGTAAAGCAGTTATCCTCCAACTAAAAAAAAGAAATTAGTTGCTGATAATTGATTTTGTATCAAGAGTTGAAACCTATTTATTACTTTGCTGTAAGATTCACTAACTATATACCTGACATATGAATAATGTTAAATAACTGCTCACTAAATGGATGATAAAATGTTTGAAATTTACAAAAGGCTTCTGTTAACCAAGTTCTTTATTGTTGGACTCTCAACTATAGAAGTTGAGTCACATAAAAAAATGGATGTGAAGATCCATTGAGAGTTCTGTGTTTATGCACATGAAATCTATACATATTGTGGGTATAATACCATCCTAAATTCACTCAGAATTGAATATTATCAGAGACAGCTGGACTTCACTCCTGTTTCCCCTTTGTATGACCTTGTGTTTCAATTTCCTCAGTTGTAAGATTTAAGCGCAATATTTTCGTTTTTGTTTGTTTAAATTCTAGCCTTCTGTGTTTCTAAACACATGCACAAAACCAGTTATAAAATTACCAGTAAATTTCACTTGACCTGATTTCATGGATCTAGTTCTTTCTAAGAGAAAAAATTAGAAATTCTACTTGAGTTTTTTTGCCAAGGGTCTTTGATGAAGTTGTCAAAACCCAGTGTTTGATTTTTCTTTTCCTAATTACAATTACCTGTAGGAAAAACAAGTGAGAGTATTCTTTTTTTTGTGAGAACCTGGGGATTCTATTCTGGTATTGAAACTGGAATATCTCCAGGCCCTTGTGAAGTGAGTACAAAGAATACATTCTGAGAACAAGGCAGAATTCATCCAGTCTAGAGACCTGCTCTTGAGTCTGCTGGAAAATCTGCTGTCTTTTGAGTACAAAAGGCCCAATCTGATGTGGATTTTGCAAATGGTGCTCACACTGGGATCCTGCGTCACCCAACAGGGAAGCAGCTAATTGGCCAGACAGTTCTGAAATGAATTCAGCTGCTGGTTGGCAGGTGGGGTACGCTGTAAAGCACTGCATCCAGGCTACACAGTAATTTGTTTTTAATTACTGTGTTTGCTTGGGAAAGGCGGTAAGGTCTACTCATTGCTCATATTGGTCTGCTAATTGACTGTTTGGAGATTTACAAACTGGGTTTTACTCAGCATCCTTCTCGATTGCCTGTGGTGATCCGCATAGAATGTTATTCATTTAGCTTTTTTTTCCCTAAAATTTTGTCTCAATATCTCTAATAGAGATAAAAGAGCAAATCTCTCTGATTAAATCTCTTAACTTCAACTTGTAAGTATGTAAGAATATGTTACACTTTAAGCTTGTCTTTTGCTTCATTTTGTCTCCTGGCTTAAAAAAAAGGAATATTTTTGTGTGAAATGTTCCCGGATGTCATCAAATCAACACTGATTTATGTGTGCACTCATTCAGCCCAGGGAGGAGGGAGAAGGAGGTGAGGTGGGTGTGAGGAGAGCAGCCAGGCTGCAGGAAAAGCCAAGCAGTTGGTAAGCCAGGTGCCTGCCCAGCGGGAAGCATGCCCAGGAGCAGAACCTGGATGCCCACAGTGGGTCAGATGGGGCTCAGAAGAGCACAGGTGCTGAGTGAGTCCATGCCCACAAACCTGGGAGCATCACGGATCAAGCTGGGCTGGATGGAAATAGGCACCGAGATGACCTACAAGAGTTATAAAGAGGTGGTCAGATCTGGGTCAGTCAAGGACATGTTGAAAGTGGTGAGTGAGAAGGTGGCATCCAAGTAGAAAGGGCTGTGTGAATTTTTGCCAGCTAGAGACGAAGTCTCCTCTGCATGTTCAACTGAGAGCAGAGACTGTGTTGCTTATAACTGTCTCCAGGTCTCAATTCTGTTGGGATGGGGAGTGATGGATTAATATAGATTATTAGCAATCAAAAAAGAGGTTCTTTTCTCAGTATTTGTTGAATTTGTAGTGATATAAAATTCCTAATACAAATTTTTAAATTTGTATGAATTTTTTTCATAAAAATTTCATGTTAAATACATAGCTTGGCTGTACTTAGGGATACACTTTTGTTTGTTCATTTGTTTTAATCAGATGTGCTGTAGTCCTTCAGGGTCTATAATAACTCCTGACATGCAATTGGCACCTAATGAGTTCCACCTAATATTTATTGGGTAAGGGAATGATTTTTCTTTTGGCAGTATTTTGGCCTCAAATATTAAAGATATAAACTGGTTTTGCACTCCTAAGGGCTCAACATAAGCACAAAGCAGTTTAGACCTTTTCTGTGGAATTTAGGTACCAGTTTATCTTGACTTGGTAATCTAGATATTTTTGCTTTGCCCTTTTAAGGACATGGGTATAGGTTATGCTTTCAGCATAATTGCCTGAAATTTCAAGTTTGTTTAGTCATTGTCAACACTCACCATTAGAAGTCATCTTTGTATCAGGGTGCTACAAATATCATATGGCCACAGATGCAGGAATTCTGACCTGGACCATGAGTACCAAACGTAGAAAGATGAGAGTCTACTTATGTGTTTGATAATACTTATTTATTTTTTCAAGATTGCACTCTTAAAAACAGCTAAACCACTGCTTCTCAAACCAGAGACACATCTCCTTCCTTGGCAGGGATGGAGTGGTGCGATGGGGTTGATAATGTGTGGGATTGAGAGCAGCAAGTCAGACTTTTCTGGCCTCATCCCACAGCTCTTCCACTTATTAGTTAGGAGATGGGCCAAGTGATCCCATCTGTACAATGGAAACAATAGCAGGGTGGGTGTGATGATTGAGTATGTTAATATGTGCGATGCGCTTAGAATACTGCCAGACCCAGAAAAGCACTTTATAAGTGTTAGCAATTATCAGTAAAACTCTGATTGTAATAGGTCTTAAATATGATTCATATTTGAGAGGAGGAAAGTGTGGAGAATAAACTTTGATCCCTAACAAAGGTCAACAAATATGATGGTAGACAGGATGGAAACAGAAACATTCTTTAGAATACCTGAGAGATTTTCTCTTCACCTAGATGTTTAACATATTTCATTTTCTGTTCAGGTATTTGATGATATGGTAGGTATAATCTATACATATTTTTTGGTGAATGAACGTAATATAGTCATAGATTACACTAAAAAGGAATTACTTACATACAGATTGATTACTTCTCTGCAGTTTTTTAAGTATAATAATTGGGCTATACTTTCATTACAAGTGTAATATGAAACAAATATTGACTGAGAATTCAAGTCTTGTTCAATTAATACAAAATGATAATAACCAGACATATTGTATTATACTGGCGATCATAAAGAAAAATTACCCCACTAAAACAAGAAAAGGGATCTGACATGAAAATTTACATGGAGGAGCCTCAAAGGTAAAGCAAAATTTTGAAAGCCAAGTGATCAAAGTTGATCTTCCTAGGAAAATCATGACTAATAAAACTGTCATCAGTAGATCTTTGCTGAGGACTATTAACCTAAAACCCAATTGTGACATCATAATCAACTCACCCACTTGTATAATTTCTTCCTGGGATTGCCTTCTATTGTTTGAAATCACATTTAATCCTTCTACAATAGGAGGCTGATATGCAATTGTGAATGCCTGAATCACACTGGTTTACTCCCTAATTTCATTTGAGAAAACCATTTTCTAAACTAATATCCTGATTCCAAGCAGAAAAGAGATGGAATACACAATAACATGTCTGCAGGGGGTTTCAGCATTTCATTTGGGGTGTCATGTTGAACATTAAAATGCAATGTAATAAAAAGATGTGTAGAAGAGATGAAATGATGGTGTCCTGCTGAATAACTTAAAGGAAAAAAACCCTGCTTTAGCTTTGAGTGCTACATTTTATTTATAGCTTCAACTGATATCTTGACTTCAATCACAGAACTTCTAGTTAGTTTGCAGAGATGGTTTTATAAGTCTCCTGGGTGAAGGGAAATCATTTGCCCTAATTGGTCCACCAATAGGAGGCTAGCTCAAGGAAACAAAGGAGGGAAGATAAAGAAAACTAGTCAGCAATGTGAAAGGTGGAACAGATGTTTCCCAGGGGAAGTGTGTGAGAGCGGAAGATGAGTTTTGAAAACTAAGAACTTGAAGGACAATAGAAGGGCAAGATAAGCTGAACCTACACAAAAGAAGTAGAAAGGGAGGAAAAACTGCTTCACTGAGAGCAAAGAGCTGGTTAAAAGGAGAAAAACTCAAACTGGATATATTTTTTTAAAAGTATAGACCAAGAAAGAGAACATAGCAACATATATAACTATTTGTTAATAGCTCTATTTTGGAGCTTTTAGAATACCATGGTTTTAAACAAAACAACTGAGTTTGGTTAAACAAATTTAAGAGTATACCACTTAGCTTACAATGTGCTTGGACAAAGAACTGGTGTGCATGTAAGGTAAGTCCCTTCAGTTACGTCCAACTCTTTGTGACCCTATGGACTGTAGCCTGCCAGGCTCCTCTGTCCATGGGATTCCCCATCCAGGCAAGAATACTGGACTGGGTTGCCATGCCCTCCTCCAAGGGATCTTCCCAACCCAGGGACTGGACCCAAGTCTTTTCCATCTCCTGCACTGGCACACAGGTTCTTTACCACTATTGTCACCTAGGAAGCCCCAGGAACGTGTGTAGACTGTATATTTTGTTGTATATGTTAATAGATTATATATATTTTTGTGTTTATGTGTAGTTTTGTATTATGCTATGTTATATATGATACATATGTTATTATCATTTATATACATATACACACACTCACTCACACACATACACATATATATACATACATATTAGTTAGGTTCTAGCCTCCATTTTTCTTTAAGGTTAAGACTACTTCCTTGAAAAATACAAGTTTTTAACAAGTGTTTTGCAGAACAGAGTTGTTCCCATTTGGACAATGCTCAGTTAAATTTACTTTGAGGATCAAATCCTGTCAGTTCTGCCTTTTAAATATATCCAAGAGGCTAATGGCTCTCCTCCCTTCCCCTGCTGCTATCCACCATCTTTCACTAGATTGTGAAAACTGTCTTCGATCTAGTCTCCCTCTAGTCCCAACATCACATCCAGTGAGGTGCTGTGAAAATGAAAGTCATGTCATGCTGTTCTGCTGCACACTCTGAAAGCGTCCATCTTACTCACAGTCCGAGGCCAGGCATGCACAGAGCCTGCAGAAACACCTAGAAGCTCTGGAGCCTAGCCTACATGATACAGCCTTTGTATCTGTATTGTATTCAAAGCACTTCTTTTCACTGGATAATTCATTTCAAAGAGGTTGCTGTGCTTTCCAAGTTCCACAAACCTGGACCTCATTTCTGGCACTGTGTTCCTTATAACCCAATTCTATTAGAATATAACCATTTGGCGGTTTTATGGAGTTTGTAATAATTGGGTTTCACCTGTTATAATTTGCGCTGTGGTTTAATGATTCTTATCCAGGCCTCTCACTGCCCAAGGACTGAGAGTTCCAAACTGAATTTTAAAGGAGAGAAAATAAATGTTAGAATTATCATTTAAAAGGTGGGACGTTTAAGATGGAGGTGTTTGGTTGTAGGAATTAAATTGTGAGGAGATATACTTTAATTTAGAGTGACCCAAGAAGACCAAAGTACAGGAAACTATTTTTTTTTTTTTGGCACATGTATCTTCATTTTATTTATTTTTAATTGATTGATGATTGCTTTACAATATTGGTTTGATATCTGTCATGTATCAACATGAATTAGCCATAGGTGGTCCCCTCCCTCTTGTAACTCCCTTGCATCTTGCACCCTTTCCCACCCCTCTGGATTATCAGAGAGCCCCAGTTTGAGTTCCCTGAGTCATACAGCAAATTTCCACTGGCTCTCTATTTTACGTATGGTAGTGTACATGCCGCCACGTTACTCTCTCCATTCATCTCTCCCTTTCCTTCCGAGGAAAATGTTTTGACTGAACCAGTTCTTTTAAGATGTTTCAAGTAAAGGAGAGAGGTAACACTGATGATTGATGAGAATGTAATATTGTGTAAATATTAAAAATAACTTTTGGATCAGATGTAGTGGTTCCTTCCTAAACTTAGACTTCTTTGTTAAAATACAGATTCCAGGGCTTGCCTATGGATACTCTGATTTTGAACCGGAGTGGGGTTTAAAAATGTATTTGTTTAAAAGTAGTTCTTGGACCTCAGTTTGAGAAACTTTAGGAGAAACTAGAAAACATTAAGTGGGCTTCCCAGGTGGCACCAGTGGTAAAGAATATGCTTGCTAATGCAGGAGACACAAGAGACAGTGGCTTGATCCATGGATTGGAAGTATCTTATGGAGGAGGAAATGGCAACCCATTCCAGTATTCTTGCCTGAAAAATTCCATGTGCAGAAGAGCCTGGTGGGCTGCAGTCCATGGGGCTTCTAAGAGTTGAATACAACTGAGCACACACACAGAAGACATGAAGACAGGCTCTTCTCTTGACCATGCACTAAATGGCTTAACTGATTTTAAACATGTAAGGTTCTGTCTCTTTTTAGTACTGTCACAAAAGAGCTGGACATGACTTAAGTGACTAATCAACAACAGCAAATTGATGATATTATGGAGAAGGAAATGGCAACCCACTTTAGTAATCTTTCCAGAAAACTCCTATGGAGAGAGGATCTGGATGGGCTACAGTCCATGAGGTTGCAAAGAGTTGGACATGACTGGGCAACTAAAGAACAAATAAATATATTACAGAATATAAATGTTGTTCACATGCATTATATAATATTCCTAGAATGTTGGAAGGTAGTTATTATCATCCCCATTTTATGGAAATAAATGCAGGGTTCAGAAGGGTTATCTGTTAGCTGTGTTATCTATTAGCTCAGTGATAGATCAGTGACAAACCCAAGATGAGAAATCATGCTACTTTTAACCCTCTACTATGGCTGAGATGGTAAAGAATCTGCCCGCAATAAAGGAGACCCAGGTTCGATCCCTGAGTCAGGAAGATCCTCTGAAGAGGGGGATGGCAATCCACTCCAGTACTCTTGCCTAGAGAATTCCCACAGACAGAGGAGCCTGGTGGGCTATAGTCCATGGGGTCACAAAGAGTCGGACATGACTGATTGACTACATCACGCCTGTCAATGCACTTCGGATGCAGAAGAGAGAGTGAATTCAGACTCTGTATGCTCCCTACTAAATTCTGTGATTTAGTCAGCCAGTTTAGGCAGATACAGAGCTATTTTCAGCCCACATTTTCACTATAGCAGGATTCAATTTCAAGCAGTTATTGTTCTACTTAAATTGATGGTGAAACACATTAAATATGAAGTTAATCTTTTTTTGGTCTAGACTATTCTGTTTCATTAATCACTGCGTCATACAGATGGGTTCCTTAATAATCAGTCTCATGGATTATCATACGGCTTTGGGGGAACAAGAGGCTGTGGGAGAGGAAAAATCAGCAGAAATGAGTTGGCCCCGGCAGTAAGAAATGGCTGAGGATGTTGTAGCGGATTTTCCACTAGAATGTACATCCATCAGATTTTATGACTGGAGAGAAGCAACAATAGCGTCCCCCACTGCCCACCTGTGTTCTGAACAAAATGTAAAATAAGGCAAACTAGTAGGAAAGATGTGTTTATTGCACATTAAATGGTGGAGAGTATGGTTTCCATCTGCCCTCATACAGGCCTCCTTGTGCTGAAGTACGGAGTCAGCCAGCCTCTCCTCAGAGCAGGGACTTTCAGCAGAAGTAGAAGGCCTTTCTCTGGGGGGAAGGCTGCTCCCAAGAGAACAGGGGGTGCAAGAAGCTGAGCTGTGCATGCTGGATTCCTCTCTTCACCAAACAGATCACTCCTACTTGGAGATGAGACAAGGTAGGGCAAGAGGCCAGAAGCTTTGGTGGTGGGGGAGATCCCACCTCCAATGAACCAACGAAGTGGGGAATAAAGTGCCCTTCAGGCAAATGCGTTCCATCTAATAAGAACTACGTGGAGCTTGTAGTGGAAATGAGATCTTGAGTGGAATTTGGAGGGGATTTCTGTTGGTGGTAGGGAGAGTGGACCCTTCTCTGTCTTCTTTGTCATTGTTCTCATATATAGACTTCAGTGTATGGTTTCTTCTACCTGCTCTGAGCTGAGATATCCTGTTTCCCTCCCACACTGCATTTCTGACTTTAGAGTCTTCTTGGGGGAATCTACCTCCACTCTAGCTTGAGATTCTGGCCCATTGCATCCAGCACTCTCCTCCCCACCCACCTTGCATATATTGCTTCATGATGGGGGGTGGGGAATCCTCCTTTCTTCAGCAGACAGAAATAGAAGGGCCCTGTTTTTGAGAGGTTTAAGTTGAAGACTTGTCTAGTAGCATTGTTGATATTTTATTTTGGGGAATGAGAAGAACATTTCATTTGAAGGGCTAGGGAGTAAATAGCAATACACAAAACTGGCATCCTATTAAGCCTACACAGTCAAAACTTACTGAGTGACATTGGCTAGAGAGAGCTCTTTGGTAACCTAGGAAATAAGAATTTAGAGTGTCAGACAACAGAGGAAAAAATCAAATTATTGTCAACTTGCTATAGGAACTCTCTTCAAGCATATGTGTCACAGTCAGTAGGCAGACATTTAAAAAGCCATGCCTCCAAGCAAATGTATTGCTTGGTTACTCCCTTAAAAGCACTTTCATTTTTAATCTCAACTCCAAGATCTTCTATCCCTATTTTTGTTCCTTTCTCCCACCACAGAACTTTCTTCTTACCAGCACAATCACAGATCCCATGTTTAAGAATCATAGTACAGCAGAGCTGAAAACCACCCAAATGGTTCTATTCCAACAACCTCACTTTACAAAAGGAAACTGAGTCTGAGCGATATTCACTGATTCTCCCAAGGTTCCCACCACCACCTCCAACCCCACCATCTCATAAAGCAACAACATGCTGCTGCTGCTGCTGCTAAGTCACTTCAGTTGTGTCTGACTCTGTGCGACCCCATAGACAGCAGCCCACCAGGCTCCCCCGTCCCTGGGATTCTCCAGGCAAGAGTACTGGAGTGGGGTACCATTGCCTTCTAATGCATGAAAGTGAACCGTGAAAGTGAAGTAGCTCAGTCGTGTCTGACTCTTAGCGACTCCATGGACTGCAGCCCACCAGGCTCCTCTGTCCATGGGATTTTCCAGGCAAGAGTACTGGAGTGGGGTGCCATTCCCTTCTACCCAACGGTAAAACACAGCTCCCCTAATCAGCCGCTGACAGCAGAAGAAGGTCACAGAGTTTTTACCTTACTGCAACTGTTTTCTGTTTGTTCCCTTCTGTCACTTTAATGTCCAAAAAGCAATCTAATTTAAAAGTAATGCATAATCCTTTATAGAAGTTTCTAGGGTTGGTATTTCTGGCGATTTGTCCTTATAGGAACTACTTATTCTGATAATGTTGTTGCTACTATTGATCACTACTTGCTTGACACTATGCTAAATGCTTCACAAATCTAATTTCATTTAACCTTCACAACTATATTACAAGAAACTCATGGAGGTTAAGTTCTTCAGGAGATACAATGTCAGATCTCATCAAATTCATTTCCAGCCTCTACCTTAGTACCCCAGTGAGGACAACACAAGGATCATTGTTACCTTTAAAGCACAGACCCTGGCTAATCATAACTGAATCCATTAGACACTGTCAGCATGCTGCTCACCCCGTGGGTGCCAAGTGACATTTCTAATGAGTCATTCATGGGCATGAGGGAGAGGGAGGATTCTGTTGCTAAATACAGCCATCACAAAAGTTGTCTTGAATGCAGCAGGCCCAGGCTAAAGTGAACTACTAACTAGGTCTGTGACCCTGGGAGATACTTACTGAGGGAGGGAGGCTGTGAATTTTTGTTGAGGCCAGGACATAGGCTCTTACTTTCTGGACAAGTATGTTGGAGATTTTGTGGGGTGGATCCATAGGCAAACCTTCAAATATCACCTCATTCTATTGAGTTAACCATATACAGTGCTCATCACTCAAGTTCCACAAAGCGCCTTGTATCAGGTGCTTTAGAAACCTATTTTTAATCTTTAGGACAACTGCATTATGGTCATTTTAGATATAAAAATATGGAGGCTTAAAGAAATCCTAATGCCAATGTTTACCTTGTCAGCCATAGTAAACGATGGAGTTGAGTTTTGCCCCTGGTGTGACTGACTCCCACGTGCGGTCTTTACACCAGGCCACAGAACCAACACCACCTTTACTTCTGTTTAGCTCTGCCCCTTTCCACCCTGCCTCCAAACTGCTCTGTCAGTATAGTTTGTTTGGAATCTCTAAGATACACCTTATATTTTAAAAGAAAAAAAAATTTTTTAGGAATTCTAGGACTGCTGGTGAAATTTATTTCCTAACATTTCCCACTTGACTGATCTGTGACTGACATTTCTAGTCATACCAGTTATTTGAGTACTTCATTGCAAGAACACTTATCAGCAATCGCTATCTGTAAAATGTATCAAGTGAGTGTTATTGCTGTGACAGCTCATGAGTTCCAAACCGCTTTTACAAACCGAGGGTTTGACAGAGCCAAGATGGATGTTACCAGTTCAAATTGCTTTTCACCAGTAATTTCTGCAGTGATGAATATTGTAACTTGGATGCATCTAATGGGTACAAATAAGGATGGATAAAGCAAATACAGTGCAGATACAGCAGTTTATATTTTTATGGAAACTGATTTAATTTTAATCATTTTAGTGTTTATGTATGTATGCCTACTATGTACTGAAAAATGTGCTAGATGTAATATAAACAATTACTGTTGTTCTATTACTAACATATTCTAGATAGAGTGGAAACACACAAACACTAACACAAACTATATGTGTTTGTCATTTAGCAAAACTTTCAAGGCACATATATGCATGTAATATCATTCAATTCTCACAACAGCCCTACAAAGAAGGTTTAACCTTCCCTAAGTTATAATGAAAACAGAGATTTAGAGAGGTTAGGAAATATAGCCAAAATGTGAGAGAGCCAGGACTTGAATCCAACCTGTCTGACTACAGGTCTATGCACGTTCCGCTATTCTACTTTGCCAAAAACGAATATGACCTTGCAGTGGGTGGTATAGAATTAAGTACAATTGATGTTCAGAAAGGGGAGAAATCCCTGTACGCCAGAATAGTTGGTCTTGGGCCACAGTGAAACAGCTGAAAAGGGAGAAGAAAGGTGACTTCCAAGGAGAGGATGTGAGAAGAATGTTGACTAGCAATAAGAATAAGGTCTGTTCAGGACAGTAGATAAACTGTAGTAAAAGAATAGAGAACTGTTGAACAGGGGTCAAAGATGATGATAAAGGGGCATGTGGGGCCAGATCATAGTGAGTCATAGGTGCCAGTGTATCCAACATGGATGGTCACCACTCCTGGGAGCGCCTTGTGGGCTCATTTAGTGCCTTCTCTCTCCCTCTCCTTGCTTCCCCTCAGTGCATATTTTTATTTGAAAGGTCACTTGAAATTTTCAGTAATTAGGCATTACTGAGACTACCTTCAAACATGCATATTATAAAACAATGATAAAATGTATTTGAGAACAGAGACTCAAGAGCAGGGAAAATATAAATAGGAATAAGAGGCAGCAGAAGTAAGCACAAGTGCAGATGCCACTGGCATCGCTCCTCCTGGTAAATGGCTTCCTTTGGCACCTCTTCATGCCAGAGTGCTGAACTTTGGCAGCAAGTTGCAAAGAATAATAGCATCTCCCAGTAAACAGCCTCCTTGGAACCCGCTTAGGTAGCTTCAGAGTGAGTTACATGGCCTGGCACTTCTCTTTGGATACCTGTTCTCAACACTGCTGTTCAAGTGACATCCAAGCAAGTTCTGAGACACTTTCTCACGGGAGCAACATCTGACATCCCAGAAAACAAATTTCTTGGTAAGTGTCACTTCTGTGGCACCTCCCTGTAATGGTTTATTTTGGAACCCCAGGTGCTGATGTCCCAGTGAATCCTGCCAATGCAGTCTCTCTGTCCTGTTACACCATGCAGTAGGGCCCAGCCGCCCCCTTGAAAACAGGTCTTAGAGACCAGCCCTTGAGTAGGAGGTGTCTTCCAGATTTCTTCCTTCCTGGGTCCTCTGCCTTGGTCCTAGGTATAGTGGCTTCTCTGTATGTCTGCTATTTTTATATTCTTGATAGTCTTCTATATCCATTAGTACCTGGGCTTCCCTGGTGGCTCAGAAGTTAAAGCGTCTGCCTGGAATGCAGGAGACCTGGGTTCCATCCCTGGGTTGGGAAGATCCCCTGGAGAAGGAAATGGCAACACTCCAGATCCCCTATTATTCCAATACCTTATTATAGTTAAGATTGTTTTGTTTCTTTGTTCAAATCACTAAAACAAGTGCTGAAAGGCATAAGAAAAACAACAGTCCTTTGCTTCAACCATCTTTTACCACCCACTGCACTCCTCAGATGTAATACTTTAAAACACTTGTATACTTATCTCCACATTTCTATGTAAGTTGTTTACGCTGTTATTTCTAGATTTGTCAATTTTTGATGTTATTCATTCTTACAGTTCTTCAATAATTCCAATAGTTTTGTGGCTATATAAATATTATTTACCATTTAGCCAAGTAATGATGATATTCCCTTTCTTGTATAATTAAAAAAACAGTTTTAGAACTAATAATTGCCTTGGCTATTGCATTTTTAGAATTCAGAACACCTCTTCTATTTTAAAAATGCTTGACAGATCTGCCAAATATTTATTATAATGTTTTCCATGTGTACAGATGGATGTGTGAATCTTTTAAAATCCACTCCCCTGTAGAATCAGTACAGATTTGACATAGAGAAACCATTCAGAAATGTCTAACTATGCTTTTTGGCTCCTAGTTCTGAAGCTGATCTTTCACAGGGGTGTGACCATAGATATATTTCTTAAGCATGTTAGGCTTAGTTTTCCCGCAATAAAAGAGAGAATGCAGTTGTACATCTATGAAATATATTCTAACTCTTGGGTTCATGGATCCCTAACTAGTCTATCCAGTGATAACCCTTGCTCTAGGACTAACTGTAATTCTCAGTATTAGTATTAGTACTTACTTAGTATTAAGTAAGTACAACCCAGCCTCTCAGCAACTTTGTAAAGCCACTATATATTGGGCCCTTTTAATCCAGGTAGAAAAACTGATATTCTTTGTCTCTGCTCTTAACATAACTCACTGATGAAAGCTAACTATTGTTGGCATTTTTATGGGCTATACGTATAAACATAATTCTGCCTATATAGTTTAATTCTATCTCTTAAACTTGCATTAAGCAACTGATTGTTGAAAACATACTAGGTGAAATGGTTGTTCATTTTCTTCATGGAGGATAGTGGAGTAAGAGTATATATATAAAATATATATATAACTAAGAATCTTTGAAAATATTCTTACCCCACCTGTTTGTTGGAGAAGGAAATGGCAACCCACTGCAGTATTCTTGTCTGGAAAATCCCACGGACAGAAGAGCCTAGGCGGTGGGCTACAGTTCGTGGGGTCGTGAAAAGTTGGACATGACTGAGCAACTGAGCACCTGTTTGTATATTTAACAAATGCTTTTCAGTGCCTATGTCTCAGGCAGTTTTCTAGGTTCTAGGGTGGGGGGAAGCAAAAATACACAATGATGGAGCTTACCATTATTGGCAGAGGTAAATAACATCAAATAATCTTGGGAAAGAGCTGATTTTCAGCAATGAAAAGTGATACAAGTTGGTGTGTGAATTGGACACAATGAAAAATCATACAAGTTGGGTATGAATTTGAAAGAAAGGATTTCACTTAAGGAGGTCAAAAAAGGCTTGTCTGAGAAATTGTTCCTTGAGCTGAGAGAAGTCGAGTAGGAATTAATGAGGCAACAGGGGAGGGAACAGTCCTCCATGCAGAGAAAACAGTGCTAAGTCTCAGTGGTGGGAGACGGCCTACCAAATATGAGGAACCCAAAAGCCTGTATGACTGGGGAGCAGGGGTGATGTAAGATGCGGTGGAGAGGGGGCGTTTGAGCCTCTTGAGTGTTGTGTTTATTCCAAGGGAATGGCGAACTATTGAAAGACTAAGTTGCAGGGTGAACTCTGACAAGTGTTATTGAGATTCACAACTTGAAGAAGATCTTTCAGGCATCCTTGGAGAGAATAAACTCCAAGGGGTCAGAGTAAATTCAAGTAGGCCAGTTAGAGGCTATTAATATAGAATTAAATATTTTGCTTCCATTTTAACTAGAGACCATTGGATCTTTAAATGAAGTAATTACTTCCCAAACTGAACTTGTGTTGCAAACCTCTGCCCTTTTCATCTCCCAAATATTTGTCCTTCTTTATTGACTGGGTGTACCAACAGCTCCTGGCCTGCCTTTCTGCAAACAACTAAACATCCTGATGCAGGATAGTAATTGCAATGTAAGACCCAAATCCTTCCCTCTAGTCATAAATGAGACATGAATTTCTAACAGCCAGGCAATTGCAAAAAGTGTACTGAGGCACAGTTGAACCAGGATTTTATATCTCCTTGATGAATAAATTGGCTTACCACATAGGCAAGCTGATGGTTAGCCTTGAAGCTGATTATTAAAACAACAGAAAATTGCAAATCTGCTTAGCCAGAGAATTTGGTCGTGCTGTGTAGACTTGGTATTAAACCCTATTTCCAACAATCTTTATAAAAAGTAAACATATAAAGTTTGAAAAATCACGCTGTAGGATGTAGCAGGCACTTTTCAAATTTGTTCTGATGATACTGATGTCACTATCTTAAAAACTTTAATTTTGTTGCTTAAACTTAATTTATCCTGAGTTGCTTTTGCCTCAGCTGGAAGAATTGAGATTGGCCTCTTCCCCCTAAAATGTTCAGTGATGTATATAGTGGCAGGGAGAATGATCAATTCACCAGTTAAGCGAAAAACAGATTAAGATCACTGTAAAGACCTCCTTTAAAATCTAACTTGCATTGGTATGCAGGCCTTAAACAGAACTAGTGCCTGAGGCATGCTTGCTGTAGGTAAACAAGGATTTTCACAGTAGTGAGAATATCTTTCTGCAATGCTTTATTCTAATTGGAAGACTTAAATAGAAAGAAAATATTTTGTGTTTAGTGAATATACAGTTTCAGTACAAGCATGGATTCTCATATGAAAAATCCTGAGATCTAATTCACAAAAATAATTTAGTCATTTTCCTGAAGATGCCCATCTCAGATGTTTACTAGTAAAGAGATTTACCAAACAGTGCTGTCTTTAACAAGTTAAGAATCAAAACCATAGGTGTTACCAATTTTAAGTTTCAGGTATTGTGGGACTTGGGGAAATTGTGATTTGGGAAAGTGCTATGTAGAAAAAGTTATACATATTTTCTCTCCTGCTGTTCAACCACAGCAAGAAGTTCCTGATGGTTCCGTATTACTTATTCAATCTAAAATTCTTAAGATGATATCAGAGATACTTCTTAAGCTCTTAGAGCTTTCCTGGTGGTTCAAACAGTAGAAAGAATTTGCCTGCAATGTGGGAGACCTGGGTTTGATCCCTAGGTCAGGAAGATCCCCTGGGGAAGGGAATGACAACCCACTCCAGTATTCTTGCCTGGAGAATTCCATGGACAGAGGAGCCTGGTGGGCTCCTGGTGGGCAATCCATGGGATTGCGAAGAGTCAGACACAACTTAATAACTAACACTTTCACTTTCACTCTAAAGCTCTTAGTACACTAAATCATAATCTTTTGTTCAATGTATTCATTATCATTATATATTAATTTTTTTGTTGTTTCTATAACAACTTACTACAGACAATAGCTTAAAACAGCATAAATATATTATATTACTGTGTAGATAATTTAGCCGTATAGATGGGCTACATCTTTTATCAGAGGCTCTTCCACAGGAGAATTCTCTGCCAGGCTTATTCAGGTCATTGGCACAATTCAGTTCTTTGCAGTTATCAGACCAGGGATCCCATTTCCTTGCCAGCTATCAGTTCAGTTCAGTCCAGTCGCTCAGTAGTGTTCGACTCTTTGTCACCCCATGAATCACAGCACAGCAGGCCTCCCTGTCCATCACCAACTCCCGGAATTCACCCAAACCCATGTCCATTGAGTCGGCGATGCCATCCAGCCATCCCATCCCCTTCTCCTCCTGCCCCCAATCCCTCCCAGCATCAGGGTCTTTCCCAGTGAGTCAACTATTCACATGAGGTGGCCAGTGTATTGGAGTTTCATCCTCAGCATCAGTCCTTCCAATGAACACCTAGGACTGATCTCCTTAAGGATGGACTTGTTGGATCTCTTTGCAGTCCAAGGGACTAGTGAGAGTCTTCTCCAGCACTACAGTTCAAAAGCATCAATTCTTCGGTGCTCAGCTTTCTTCACAGTCCAACTTTCACATCCATACATGACCACGGGAAAAACCATAGCCTTGACTAGACGGACCTTTGTTGGCAAAGTAATGTCTCTGTTTTTCAATATGCTATCTAGTTGGTCATAACTTTCCTTCCAAGGAGTAAGCATCTTTTAATTTCATGGCTGCAATCACCATCTGCAGTGATTTTGGAGCCCCCCCCCAAATAAAGTCTGCCACTGTTTCCACTGTTTCTCCATCTATTTCCCATGAAGTGATGGGACCAGGGGCCATGATCTTCGTTTTCTGAATGTTGAGCTTTAAGCCAACTTTTTTGCTCTCCTCTTTCACTTTCATCAAGAGGCTTTTTAGTTCCTCTTCACTTTCTGCCAGAAGGGTGGTGTCATCTGCATATCTGAGGTTATTGATATTTCTCCTGGCAATCTTGATTCCAGCTTGTGCTTCTTCCAGCCCAGCGTTTCTCATGAGGTACTCTGCATAGAAGTTAAATAAGCAGGGTGACAATACACAGCCTTGACGTACTCCTTTTCCTATTTGGAACCAGTCTGTTGTTCCATGTCCAGTTCTAACTGTTGCTTCCTGACCTGCATATAGGCTTCTCAAGAGGCAGGTCGGGTGGTCTTGTATTCCCATCTCTTTCAGAATTTTCGACAGTTTATTGTGATCCACACAGTCAAAGGTTTTGGCATAGTCAATAAAGCAGAAATATGTTTTTCTGGAACTCTCTTGCTTTTCCGATGATCCAGCGGATGTTGGCAATTTGGTCTCTGGTTCCTCTGCCAGCTATCAGTTCAATTCAGTCACTCAGTCATGTCCAACTCTTTGCGACCCCATGAATTGCAGCACGCCAGGCCTCCCTGTCCATCACCAACTCCTGGAGCTCACTCAGACTCACGTCCATCGAGTCAGTGATGCCATCCAGCCATCTCATCCTCTGTCGTCTCCTTCTCTTCCTGCCCCCAATCCCTCCCAGCATCAGAGTCTCTTCCAATGAGTCAACTCTTCGCATGAGGTGGCCAAAGTACTGGAGTTTCAGCTTTAGCATCATTCCTTCCAAAGAAATCCCAGGGCTGATCTCCTTCAGAATGGACTGGTTGGATCTCCTTGCAGTCCAAGGGACTCTCAAGAGTCTTCTCCAACACCACAGTTCAAAAGCATCAAATCTTCGGTGCTCAGCCTTCTTCACAGTCCAACTCTCACATCCATACAAGCTTGTGCTTGCTTTCATGGCAAATATAGCATCTGCTCCCAGTCCTTTCATCCCTGCTTGCTTCCACTATGGACTTTAGAGCAGGTGCTTCCTTCCTCGGCCATAGGGAAAAGTGATGCATTTCTGGTCAGTGGTTTTAAGTAGGCATCTACTAGGGAAGATTCTAGGAAAGGTTTTGTTTTCTCTCTGATGAAGGGGACAGGTAGTTAGCAATCCAAAATACAAAAGGCAGCAGACCAGAACCTGACTCTTTTATGGCATTGTGGATCAATTAAACCAACACTAGTGACCTGCTGTATCTAACCTTTGCATATAAGAAAATAAACCTGCTCCATTTCTGTCGCTCAAAGCCAAAAGCATCTTTCTTACACACACACACACACACACACACACACACACACACACACATATCTTAGATACAGCATCTCATAATCTTCTCATATACAGATGTTTATCTCAAAGTGTACATCTCATAATCTCTCTGTCTATTTAAATGTATAGTCGACCCTTGGTATCCACAGGAGATTGCTTCCAAGACTGTCTCAGATGCTAAGACTCATTGGTTCTTAAGTCCACAGTTCCCTTAAATAAAATGATATAGTATTTGCATATATCCTGCAAACATCTTCCCCATATAAATCATCTCTAGATTACTGTTTATGTCTAATACAGTGTAAATGCTGTTTCTTGTTCAGTCCCTCAGTGTGTCTGACTCTTTGCAATCCCATGGACTGCAGCACGCCAGGCTTCCCTGTCCTTTATCATCTCCCAGACCTTGCTCAAACCCATGTCCATTGAGTCTGTGATGCCATCCAACCATCTCATCCTCTGTCATTCCCTTCTCTTCCTGTCTTCAATCTTTCCCAACATCAGGGTCTTTTCTAATGAGTCAGTTCTTCACATTACGTGGCCAAAATATTGGAGTTTTAGCTTCAGCATCAGTCCTTCAAATGAATAATCAGGACTGATTTCCTGTAGGATTGACTGGTTTGATTTCCTTGCAGTCCAAGGGACTCTCAAGAGTCTTCTCCAACACCATAGTTCAAAAGCATCAATTCTTCAGCACTCAGCCTTCTTTGCGATACAACTCTCACATTCATACATGACTACTGAAAAAAACCATAGCTTTGACTATACAGACATTTGTTGGCAAAGTAACATCTCTGCTTTTTAATATGCTGTCTAGGTTTGTCATTGCTTTTCTTCCAAGGAGCAAACATCTTTTAATTTCATGGCTGCAATCACCATCTGCAGTGATTCTAGAGCCCAAGAAAATAAAGTAAATAGTTGTAAATACAATGGAAATGCTATGAATATAGTTGTTGGTGCTTGTAAATTCAAGTTTTGCTTTTTGGAACTTTCTGGAGTTTTCTTTTTTTTCCAAACATTTTTTGAGCAGCAGTTGGTTGAATTTGCAGATGTGAAACATGTGGATATGGAGGGCATACTTCATGTATGTAGTATATACATGAACACACATACAAACTTTTTGCACATGCTTACACTGGTTATCAACTTAGCTCAAATAAAATATAACTTAAATATGTGGAGGAAAAGGACTTGAAATGTAGTGTAACTAGTTTAGTGGAAAAAGAATCTATCAAAACTCTATAACCCCTGAAGAAAATCTTTGGAAGGGAATTTTAGAGGAGAGAATAGTATTCAATTATTTCTTTTCTAATATTAAAAGCCAAGAAACCCCCCCCCCCTTTTTAACAAGGCCTTCTTCCTTATTCTCTAGAACTAAAACTAAAAGTAGGAAAGAAGCTATCTGTTTATCTTTGATCAAAAAGCCAAGACAATTTATTCAGTAACTTTCTTCCTTTCTGCACTGCTTTAATTTTCTTGAAGAAATCAATCCACTTGGGAAACTCTAGTTTAATCTTTAAAAACATCTTTTGGAAACTTAGGCTAGCTAGATTTAAAGAAAGGCCAAATGCATGAATAATTATAATTTTTTATTTTACTTTTACTGATCAAAGTATCTAGAGATCAAAGCTTGAATCTGATATTTATTAAGTTAATTTCAATAATAATAAAAATCTAAGGCTGACATAGTT